>NC_142837.1:40620677-41245677 GCF_061612785.1 Hesperophylax consimilis | reverse complement strand
TCCTTTTGGGTCGTGTGTCGCCACTAACTGCTTACAAATAAGTAGGTCATTGGCCTCGTGCTAAACACAGCTGTTAGAAGCAAGCAAACAGTTCTAAATGTGATACTATTTTATCAGTTGCAGCCCCATCTTCGTCGCAATTTTAACGTTCTGGAAATATATATTCATGCAAGATCACTCACCCAAAATCGTTATATTACCAGTCCAGTCGGGATATCGACGACATGTACATTAATCCGCGTCCAGGAACTGTAGGTATGAGTAGAAGCCCCTAAGCCGTTAAAGGTTCGTATTAAATTCGAAATCGGTTCTCTATGTCACCCGTCTACTCGCCGGTAGAAACTATAACCATATTGTATCTAATTTTTCTAGCTAAAATTTCTACTTTCATACGCCGCTCCGTAGATAGCACATAAATTACCTGATACTAGAATTCGGAATGTTTAAGCGGATCGTTTCTTTCAATAGAATATCTCTTCCTCCCTAACCGTAAGTTGATAGTTGACATGCATAGGTATTTGTTGGCCTCCACTGTACCTAGTCTAGATATCTCTCCCTATCGACTATTTTAGAGTATCTAAGTAAGTATTTGCCGAGATCTACCCAAAACCCCCTTCCCCTCCCTAGAACCTTTCATATATTATCTGCCACGTTCACTTCGATTTTTTTTCACTCAATTCTTATGTCGTGTAGACCGTTAAAATCCTTCCCGTGTTCGCAAGGAAAACACTGTCTATACCCCCAATTCAAATGAGCAATTTACTCTACGTTTTATATATTGGAAATTAATTATTATTAATTTTGACCAGAAGGTCCACATGTGATTTACGAATGATGTATTTAGCTCTTATTAAATTCTTCTCTCCGAGTAAATTCATTCGCCGCGTTTCTACACGATTTTTATTATTATTTTTTGATTAATGTACGCTGTCTCTTCAATTTCACAAAAATTTTAGAACTTTGTCTTAGCCGTTTTCGTCAGGTCATTTGATAATTATTATGGTTCTCTACTTTTTCCTCCTCTAATGGCACACGCGTTATTATTAAACATTACTGCAGTTGAGTTTCATCGTTCTATATTAGTCCAAACCAAGAGACTCCAACCCGTGAATTTGGTATTGTCTAATTATGAGTTTACCCTTTCTTTGGTTGAATCTAATTAAATTTTAAAACACTTCAATTATTTCAATTAATATTAAAAGCACTCTAACTTCATGAAAATACCTCGATTTTCTAAACTCGCAACTTCACTACATTTAAAACTCTATCAGTTTAGTTTAAAAATCGCACGCCAAAACTGTCGCGACGCCAAAGATCTCGAAGACCGACTCCAACCAAGTTAGAACGAAAAAAGCCCTGATTCCCTCCAAACAACGCTATTTAATAATGTTTTTTCGAATAAATCGACTTAAAGTTTGTGCGACTTTCGCCTTTATGAATTCAAGGTTTCACTTCCCGTTAAGTTTAGAATTGCATAACCCCGTTTCAGGATTTTTGGCCCCCGCCTGCCGAGTTGAGGTAGACACCTACCCCCCTGCCAAGACGGGTACAGGCGTGTACTCGGTGACCTGACTTCCGGGCGCCCTCCCGTAAATGATTTTCGGCGATGTAGATTATTGCGCAAAATTATTTGATTATTTTTTCTCGTACGCGTGTTGTGTCCGTAATATTGGTTGATTTCCGGCCTATAGACTAGGTGTAGCTCATTTCTATATCGTTGTTTTCGAAATCTTTCCGAGAAATTCGCTATTGATATCGATAATATAATCGATAAATTATCCCAACTAACGGAAGCTTTTCACCTATTATGTCCAGCGCTTGCGCAATCCAGTATCCTTCCTTGTGTGCTGCCTTCTAGCATTTGATTGGTGTCTACACGATCCGTGGGTGATCCCAGGACACATATACCTTCCTCTCGGTGATGACATACGTAGGCATTCGTTCCAAAATTTGATTCGACACGTTTTTTGTAATTTCGCCTACCTGTTTTGACTCTTTTCGTGATATCCGCCGCATATCTTCTGGTAATTTTTCGTAACCCATCGCTGTCCACTACCCGAGTCGGTGACACCTCTTCCATCATGAGCTAAACTACCTTTCGGGTTTCTTTTCGATTCCTGGTCCTTTCTTTTCGGTGATCTACGCCCAGTACATCCCTGTTTTTACAGTTTTTTTGCGTCTAGTTTTAGCCCAACCCATATACTCTTTTCTCGCTTCATCCAGGAATTTCAATATATTATCCTCGTAACTTTGTTTACGCGCAAAAAAGGTCGTAAAATTTTGATCGTTAATCAAAGACTTCGTGACCCATTAACTTTTATGTCTTTTCTTTAATTACCCAACTTGCATCTCCTCCGTGTTAATATAATTAGGCAATTTCGGCCAAACGTCCTATCTTAAGTTAAAATTTGTGTTCATTGTGGCCACTTGAAAGAGCACTCAGAAGTTCAGCGATCGTAAACAATTCTCTCTATGAGGATCACCTCGTAATATGTCTTCTGGACCAAAACATTCTAAAAAACCATCTTCTTTCGCCAAACCGTCACCCCCCTGTTTCGTTATCGATGGTTGGGTATCGCTTCGCTTCTACCTTAGAATGCAAATTTATCGTCGTTCTCCAAGTGCCCTTACACGCATCGTGAGACCGGACCCCAAGGTTAGCTCAACAGTAAATCAACCTAGAGTGTTTCGTGTCTTTAGACCGCCCTTAGTCTCCGTGATTGGCGAAAAATTATTTAATTGATTTTGGGAATGATCTGATTCGTTGAGCTCCATCACGCCTCTTTTCAATTATTACGTGGTTAACACCTATTACCGACGTAGGTTTCTATAATAGCTTCTAGGATGTCCCAAAGATGTCCATAGTCTGTTCGTTTCTCCCTATTCTCTGAACGTATTTTAATTTATGAAAAAAAAATTCTTTACGTTCCTTTACCCCAAACAGGTCCATTACACTATGGAGGGCATTGTTAAACGAAATCGTGATTCATTGTTTGCACAAGTTCTGAAAAACAAATGGAGCAAAAATTTATCGACGGTGAAATTATAACTGGGATGTTTATGTAAATATTTAATCAATTTACTAATATATCGACATTATGTAAAAATTTCATTTTGGATTATCTTTATAAATAATGTAAATTAATTATGGCGTGCGAGTTTGTTCACATAAATCATAAATAAATAATGTTTATCAACACGATGGATAAAATAATTTCTCCATAAATTAATTAAACAATACAATTTTTTTACTAATCAACGTTGTTATTTCCATTGAGTTCTGAAAAGTTTGATTGCACTTTGATCGCAAAGTTACTTTTCTACAAAACTTTTCAATATTGAGCAGTGGCTCATCTTTCACAAATCAAAACAATTGAATTTAGGAGCCACTTCTAGTCTGAAACCCTGTTGTTAATAGACCCATTGCTTTCGTTAATGCACATACGAGCATGAATGTGGGCATGCTGTGCTGAGTATTTTCTACAGGTATTTTTATGTTTTCTGCTCTAAGGAGCTAAAAGCAATGATCCCCGGTGCACGTGCGGGAAACTCGATGGAAACGAGCAGAACACCCGTTCACAGTTGATGTTGTCTTCAAGACAACGGGTTGTTTCTTCGATTCGTTTTTTGTGTAATTCAGCTCGTATATGGAACAAGCTACCGGTATCAGGTTTTCCTCCTTCTTATAATTCGGTTCTCATCAAGACCCCCATTAATAAATCCTTTCCTACAGCCCCCACCTTCACTTGCCTCACAACGCTTTACAACAGGGTACTGACATAGTTCCATAGTTAGTTAATATTATTTTGAATGTTTACCTACTTATCTACGAACCCAGGTATATTTCAGTTGGTTCTTTTTTAAATAACACGATAATCACAAGTGAGGGGCGAAAAGTTGAAAGCTTTTAAGACCAAATCAAAACTATTTCACAACGCATGTTTCTCTCTTTTTCATGTATAGCACCTGTACCATCTTGCCTTTGTACAAGTGTTTCTCAACCTTACTTATGCCATGCTTCACTTCAAGGCTTAAAAATCTCCAATTCGCCCATTGCCCCCTAAAACATTAAAATTGCTCTCCGGTGGGGTGTCCTCCCTACACTGAGAAACGCATTTTTAAAAAATACTTTAATCTCTCTATTTTTGCCTGTTACAACAAGTTTTCATACATTTGTAATATATAATATGATCAAAACCCAAGAAAACGTGACTTTGTTAATAATGAAAGAAAGCATACGAAAAAAAAAAAATTTAAAACATTAATCTCAAGTAAAAAAAAAATTTACTTCGTACCTAATTGTATACCAAAAACAAAAACCTGCTTTTGGTAGAGGTAAAAGGAAATAAAATAACACTATTAGATGAAATTCTAATCCAAAATAGAGAAGAATGGAAGTCTGAATCTATAATCGTCTTACACATTTCGGTCAAATAGCAAAATGGTGTTATTTCAGAGTTTCAAAATGTTATTCTGCATCCCTTATCCATTTATTAAACTGCCTCTAATCAGCAAGCCTACTGGAAACTAGACAAAATAAATAGTTACAATTTGAATCAATTGCTGGGTTTAATAAAGCCTCCCTTATAATCAAACAAAGCTCAAGCATAATTAAACGTTGTGGTCTGCAATGTCCTGTCCGCCCGATGGAGGCTTCGCATAGAAAATCGATATAACAGTTCAAATTAAAGTGTTTTCAATCATTACTGGGCACATTGGACAGAATGTATTTTGGAGTTAAAATTATTAATATTAAAAATGTGTAGGTAATTTAAGTGGGCAAAATAAAAGTTCAGAGCACAAACCATAGAATTTTTTTAATTGAAACAATTTTATTATTTATGACTTTAAAAATAACATGTATAATATACGTTATTTTTCCAATTATGTTTGTGTTTGCTTGTCTACTCTTCTGCTGTTTTCATTTTGTTGTATTTTGTCTATCTTTATTATTTCCTTCATGATAAGGTATTATAATTTGTATGCTTTGTCGATTGTACTGTGTGTCAGTAAACTGAGATTGCATAATTTAATTAATGCACTCTTGAAAAGTTACGCTGTTTTAACCACTCGAGTGATTTTCGGCATATTATGCCTTGCTTGCAAAACGTATTGAGTGATTGCACGCCATTATATACCATTTTTGATTGGCAGAATTCGAGCGCTTACGATATGTTTAATGTATTTTTTTAAGTCTATAAAAAATATTATGAACGGTAAAATATAGGAGAATTCATTGGCTGTATAGCACTATAATCATTTTATATGTTTCAGTACAAAAATTCAGAGATATGAATTTTTTTAAAGAATGTATTGTTTTTTCAACTCGAGCGCCAATCACTCATATTCCAGTTATTGACGCGAGCACTCGAGCGGTCTACTTTATCTGAATTTACTGTGCATTAACAGTTTTACTAATAAAAATACAAGTGTGGCAAGCCTACGCACGACGGAAGTGAATCTTTTAGTATTCTTCTCTCTCTCTTTTCATTTAATTCTCTCTTTTTTTCTGTCTATTGACATATTTATAAGTAGCATGTGATAAAAAAAATTAAAAATTATAAAAATATGGGATTCGAACCCGGGTCCTGCATAACGAGTGTCGAACGCTCTGCCTCTAGACCGCGAGGAGAGGAATCTCGCGCGACGAGAACCGCGTATACAACGTGTACTCCTCAATTGACTTGTCCGGCTGTGTTTTTTACTAAAAAAACTTGTCACGCACGTCTGCGAGGGTAATTAGTCGCGTTATCGGCCTTGATTAGTAATTTTAATGATTCAAAATAAAAATAATTAATCAAAATACCGAGCGACTCTACCGGCTCAATATATAAGCTATATTTCGACCAAAATATCATATAGTCAAAATATTTAAAAGTCGCAGCATGAGAGCATTTTATCACTTTTCCTCGTATTAAAAAATGACAAAAAGAAAAAAAAAATTAGTTAAAGCGGGGATCGAACCTCGGTTCTTCACGACGAAAGTAGGGCGCTCTGCCTTTAGACCGCGGAGCCGAATTTGGAGAGTGACCTAAACTAGGTATATAATATTAGCTAGGCTCCTATAGCGAAATGATCACGGTTTTTCGTGACGGTCATGAGTCGGTTTTACTCCGGTCCTCGAAATTGCATGACGCGCGTAAAGAAGTTTCACTTCAAAAAATCACTTCACAACCGTTAAACTGTGTTTTTGTCTCACATTTATAAATATTGGAAAATTTTAAATTCTATTTGATACTCATTTAAAAAAAAACACCGTTTAACTTTGTCATTTTTAGTTAGATCCGGTAACAATGTTTTTTGCATCTAGCAAAGACTTCACACATGCGCGTTATGAGATTTTTTGACTGCCGAAACCGCGAGTGACAGCTGTTTTATGTCTTCTTGTAATATCTTCATAAATGGTGTTTTCGTCAAAATAAATCACAATAATGGCCGTAAAAAATTCAAATTATAACTATTTTATGTCAGTTTCTATTTAATTTTTCAATTAGAAAGGTTTTTAAATACACGATCGTTTATCAATTGAATAAAATGTTCACCACGTTTTGGTTAAGACTGTACGTCAACTTGTTTTGTTTATTTCCAAGCTTTCTTCAGGACAGTATTATTACCTATAAATTAACCTAAATACAGACTTTAAAATTAATTAATAATGTGTAATATTAAAATAAAAATAGAGAGAAAACATGCTGTATCCTTTTCTGATTTTTGTTTAGAAATCGCTAATATTGTCTTCAATAATTAAATATTACAATTTGAAGTCTCAATAAAGTTTATCCGAAAAAATAAATATATATTATTGTTCTATGTGAATATATATTTAAACCTTAATATTTTACACTTGAGTTCCTTATTCTAGATCTATACTTACCCACAATCACAAATATTTTTTAAAAATAATCTCACAATGAATTTACAAAAAACAGTGAAATTCTAGTTGATAGTTAATGTATTTCCATTTATACCATCTCTATCCCTATTTTTATAATCTTGACCCTCTAGCACAAGATAAATCAAAAACCTCTGCTGTTTTGAACCCGCGACCCCTGGGCCCGAGCCAAGGCACTGTCCTCGCCACGGACACATCAATAATACGACTCTAACGATGTTCAGTGGTGCTCAAACTGTGCGCTGCATTCATTAACAAACATTTTTGAAGTGAGCCCCTGATTAATCGCGCCGCAGGCGGAACGGGACGCGACTGGGTGGTTACAAATTACCGCTATTAATATTTCACGCTTTACTCTTATCGCGTCCTTTTCAGGTCATTTATATTATTCGTGCCCGGTGCGTATTTTACGTAAACGCCAATCGTAAAAGAGATTTTGTTCGTCGCGGGCCGGCGAGGAACCAAGGCCTGATAAATAATTTGATTAATATATTCGGGAGCCGAGCATTAATGCGGTTTAATTTTATCTATTTCATTTGAAGGGGGAATAATATTTGAGTCAAATTCAATTTCTTATGATAATACTAGTTGAAAGCCCTGAAGATTTTCCCGGGAAGAAATACGCGAACTAATCTTGATGACCTCTAAAACATGTCGAAATTATAACTACCCTACTTTTCGAAATCTGCTTATGCCTGAATTACACCAACCGAGTGCTCGGCCAAGACAGAGCATTCGCCCGAGTGCTCGGCTGAGGTGATCAGTACTCGGCCTGGTAGCGGGCGAGTGATTTTGTCGAGACAGTGAATAGAATCGGTAGGATAAGTATCCACTTCTCCAGCATACTCAACTCGGCACTTCACTTGCTTTCTATCGGTAAAAACTCTCATAATTTTTCTCTTTCCCTACATCGTGAAACCATGTTTAACTAATTACTTCTACTTCGCCATTTAGTCTGAAAACAAACTTCGGAAATTAAAATAAGTAATATAACTAGTGCATGGTAGTATTCCTGCAACGTGAAATCCCCAGTTAATGCCGAATCAGCGCCATTTTACGTTTTTGAAATTTAAAATTCGATTCTGGATAATTCTGGATGCGTCTCAGCTTTCTTTTGAATTGTGATAAGCTACCAAGCTTAACAACACGATGATTGTCTTCTTCTGCTGATCACAATTTGTTCAAAAGCTGAAACAGACTTACAATCGGCATTAAACGGCGGGAAACTTTCTGGAAAACTGAAACTGTCAAAAAAAAACAAATGGCGTTAAAGGGCACTTCGTTACACGTGATTTTTCGAGAAACAACTTACTACTTAATATTTAAAAATACATATTTCTTAGTAAGGAAGTAAGTAACTACTGTTATTTCATAATAACGGATTTTCAGTTAAGAGAGATATTACAACTTCAATATATTATAAATAATTCAATATATTACATTTACTTAGACCTTTAACTTCGTATCCGATGTACGAGTATATAAATACTTGCCTCGATGCAACACACTACATTATTGCACACACCGAGATATTTTTCAATCTTTGACACCTTATTGGAATGTGTGAAGTCTTAGCAAAAATTTAACGAAAATGATTTTATTTGACAATAATATTAATAGGTATTTGTTTAAATGCTGGAAAGGGCATATAAATGTAGTACACTAGACGGAATAAATACTAATTTGTCTAAGTCACTGAATACTGATGGATGAACATTGTTAACTGAGGAAGTAATTTATTTCCTCTGTATTAAATCATTCTACGACTTCTATGAATTAAGTGAATAAACAAGGTATCTTTAGAACTGAGTTTACCAAGCATTATGATATTTGTTGTCCTTTTGATATTGTATATGAAAAAGTCAAAGTGCTCCCTTTTCTAACCTTGATTATGTAGGTACTTTATGCTACGTATACATACGCGAGCTGAACTGAATCTCAACTTATGGAAAAGGAACGAAGCAACCGCAAATGGCGCGAAACACCGCATGCAGTTATATTGCAATATAACAAGAAACTTGCTTTGAAGAATGTGTAACAAGGATGTACTGTTTTCTCCAACATCGTTATCTCTGGCTTTTATTTTGTGTTTTAACACAGAACGTATAAAATAAACATAATGCTAGGCAAAGCTGAGGTCGTGTGTTCTATTCCTGGATGCGAAATGAATGAAATTAATCTGATTTTAAATTTTTCTGATTTTTCTACTTCACAATTTTTGTTTGAGAACTTAATAAAAATAAAAATTATTCAATAAATAAATTTTACAACTTGACGTTTTACATCATTAAGTTATTTCACTAAAAAAATAATGAACTATCTCTAAATAGTATAAAATAAAGTCGCTATTCGCGTCTGTCTGTTTGTGGACATAGTTCTTCTAAACTCCGCAATGTATTTTGACAGGGGTTTTTTTTCCGTAAGGTTTACATATATAATACATGCATATTATTTTTATAGAAAGTTGAGAAAAGTTAATGTTTTATAAACAAGTCGTTAAAATATTTTTTCGGGCACTACATGCTAACGCTTGCTAAACCTTATGAGATACATCCAAATAATGTATTACGGAATTGTATATCTTAAAGAGGACTACAGAAAAATAGAAATGGTATATGTCCATCTCCTAAAGATAACCCCTAGCTTCGCCGGGTACATGTCAGCTAATTAGGCTGAGGACCTCTGGAGTCCTGGCGGAATTTATATAAATTACATTTTTATTCGGGAGTGATGAAATTTTGCACACTCGACTTTCAAAACAAGAGAAAGGTGACTGACTAAGTCGAAACATTCTAAACAATGCCGGGGACTTATTTAGCTAGTTATTTATATTAAATGTCTTAATTTTGTGAAAACCAAGGAAAGTAAAATAAAAACCACCGAAAAACTGTCCCCACTTGCGATGCATTCTTCCCAATTTGTATAATCACCTACTGTTCATTGTGGTTAGGTACCGTTTTATGGAGATGTGTACTTATGTTTGTGAAACTAATGATTTTTGAAAGTTCTGCCTTTAATGTTGTTGTTTGTTTTTTTTGTTGTTTGTTTTTGGGGTGTTATGCCGTGTTGCGCTAACTCCTTCTTTAGCCGACGTTTCGGACAGCGTTGCAGTGTCCATCATCAGGGCAGATCCGGTAGATCCGAAGATGATCACATCTTCGGATCTACCCTGATGATGGACACTGCAACGCTGTCCGAAACGTCGGCTAAAGAAGGAGTTAGCGCAACACGGCATAACACCCCAAAAACAAACAACAAAAATGCTTTTGGCCGTGAGAATCTAAAAAACTTACTTGTTGTTTGTTGTTTTTTGTAACATTTTGAAGTAATTTTTATTTTAATTTTTGTTATCACAGGTGAGCACCCAGCAGCCATGCAGACCAGCAACAGAGCATCCACCACCATCCTCCCCCCCGTGGCCGTAGCGCTGCTAACTTACGTTCTATCTTCAGTCTTCTTGGGCAGATGATCATCTGAAGCAAGCGACCTATTCATAATCTAATTTAGTTACTATTCACTTCTTCTGAAACATCTGTACAATGCATAACCGAGAATATGACGAGATCGAGACATTGATAAGTGAAGTTTTATAAAATTGAAAGTGTTGTTTTGAATGAAGTATGATTATTAAATGTGGTTATTTAAATGATTTTTGGTTACGCAATAAATTAAGTTTTTTTGTAATCATTTTAATACAATGCACTCCATTCCAATTAATATTTTGTTGTATTTTATTACTATATTAATGTCAACCTATACTGAAAACGAATGAATTGATATGGAATTGTGAGTTTTACATTATGAGTTCAAACATTTATATATTTTATTAGAAATATATAAAATTGTTGGTGAGTTGTATATATATATGTTTTTAATCAACTACTTACTATTCATAAACTGTATAAACTATGTAGTCGATGGGTAAACGGTAATTCAAAAATATGCAAATCATTATGTGTTTGTTTGTACTGTTAAATTAAGTTATCTATTATGTATATATTATAATAGAAGTTGAATCAATTTATTAATAGAATCAATTAATTAATGAAGTAGAGAAATCACGAAAATATAAATCACTTAATAATAAGACACGTCATCGAAATGTTTGGTATAAATTTCGAAATATTTTACCGATTTTTTCAAATTAGTGGTTGCAAATTTTAGGAATCAAAAAAGATAGGTAGCAAATGTTTTAAAACCTTATTAAACTTACCGGGTTGTTTGAGAAGAACGAAAATTCTGTTTGTGATTTTCAAAAATCGTATTTGTTAATTTTATGAAAACAATCACGAGTATACACTATAATACTAAAATATTTTTTAAATGTAAATAATTAATTAACTAACGGGTAATGAGAAATACTCATTCATTTAGTTTGATAAGATACTTTACTTTTAAGATAATTCAAATAATATTAAAGTTGTAAATATGGAACTGTTATACGCATGCGTGAAAAAATAACAGGATTTTTTTTTTCGAATATTAATGTGAGTATTTTAAGATAAGTTTTTAAAATTATTATTACTAGACGCTGACGAAGAACATTGAGTTTATGTATGAAAAAAAATGCGTTACCATAAAGAGTTGTGCAAAATAGTTGATTTATGTAATACTTTACTATAAATTGGTAAATTAAAAGATTTTGTATCATAAATTGTAGAGTAGGAACTCAATTATAAATAAAAACTATGTAATGAAATATGCATTGGACGCAATACCACATTTGTGTCTAATTTAAAAAATATATAAAACAGTGTTTTTTTTAGATGCTACTTATAATTTTGTTAATCGAATGAAAAAAGTCTCTCAAATAAAATGTCAAACTGTTTTTAGTATGAAATGAATTTTCTCATTTTTATTACACTTGTACTATGGAAAACAGGTATAATATATTCCATTTTTTTATTTCTCTTTATTTTTTATTGGTTTGTAAATTTATTTATTTTTTATAATAAATAATTAGTTGTGAATCATTCCTATTATAATCTTCCTGCGGAAGGTACGGTTTATATTTTGTAAATATTTCAACAATGATAAATAAATTTAATAAAATAAAATTGTTGTTTCATTAAATTAACTATCTTTAGGCAAAACAATAAAAAAAAATTTACTCAATTTTAGGGGTTTCAAGTCCAATTATTCACATGATGCTTGTTTCATTATAAAGCATTTTCTAAGCACTGGAATAAGATATGTGATTTTTTTTCCATCAGGGCCAATGACATTTTTGGGGGATGTTGCGTGGAGGGTTATTTAGGTACAGGAAGAAGAGGAAGTTCTGGGAAGGGAGTGTATGAGAGGTGGGTAGGAATCTGGAGGGCAGTGTGCCTCGGAGTGAAGGACGTTTGTGTTCACCCCTCACACTGGCGATATGTCTAGATAGTCCTGCTGAAGAGGTAAAAGGAGAGTGGACCAAGACCTGGACAAACCTCATCCTATGAATCCATGCACCCAGGCACCCCTGCTAAGTAACCAAATGCAACAAACTACTTGGGTGACCTATATTAGTGGTTTGGTTATCCAGTGAATACCGGTTATCATACCCTCCTCACAAATTGGAATAACGTCAATATTATGCCAAATATGTAAATACTCGTATATAACCCAGTAGTTTGGTCTCCATCTTATAAAATTCACATTAACAACATTGAGCGAATACAAAAAAAATTTCTACGTTTTATAAATTTTAAATTAAATATCCCTGCCGGCGACTTAAAATACAATTTCTTATTAAATACTCTAAAAATACATACATTAGAAGATAGACGTAAAATAAACGATTTAACGTTCTTATTCAAAATACTTAACTCTAAATTCGACTGTTGTGAACTCCTGCAACTTATAAACATACATACACCCACAGTAACAACACGACAAAATACAATATTCTACAGCAGCACACATAAGCGTAACTACATTGCCCACTCTCCGATACAAGGACTTCACACCATGGGAAATCATTACTTGGGTGATGTTGACATATTCAATACCAACTTGGCAAGTTTTGTGGATCATTTAAAACATTTTTTTCAACAATACTCCTAAACACATCATGTAAACCAACAAATAGCTGTAATTTTCTGTTTTTATTTCTTGTGTTTGTATGACTTGTTGCATAGCTTTTATCAAATGTAATTTTATTCTTATTTTTTATGTTTCAATTTTTCATGTCATTAAGAAAGTAGTGATAGGCCTTAGTCGTAAGTCACTAGATATAAGTCTTAGAGATAAGTCACTAGTTTAAGTCAGTAGTTCTAGTATTAACTATTTAAGAAATATATTTGTACAGCGCCCTTGAGGTGATTTCTCACGAAAACGGCGCTATATAAATTAGCCAAATCTTATTATTATAAGGTAGTTTTGTTATGACACAATAATATGGCATATTACAACTTCAAGGTCACCGGAGATTGCAAAAGTGTTCTCCAAAATCTAATTTTTCTGTAAAGATAATAAATTTGAAAAACTACCGTTCGATGCAGAAAAAGACAACACTTGACTGCACTTACTCATTAATCGATTAACATCAGACTGCACTTTAGGTAACCAAAGTGTCGTGTTTGCAGAATGGACTTCGGGGGAAAAAACAAATACACTGGATTTTCAGCAACACAATAAATTGAGTCGCACAGGAAACTTTATATTTCGAACAGGAAAAATTTACGAGCGTTTTCAAAATTGTATTAAAACAAAAGACGATAAATTCGGTGGTCCAAATGTTTTTTATTATAAACAGAAATGTTTACATAGTCGTGGGACAATAAATTGCAGTCCAACGTTCGAATTTAAGCTTTTATTCCATTGTCAGGTTGTACGTTGGCTGGGATACATAGGACTTCAATAACGTCGTTAAACACTGCGGGTATATGTGACTTTTAAATAGTGGATTAATTGGCTGAACCATTAATTTTTTTTTTTAATAAGATTTATAACCTATATAAATAATTTATTTTGATTTCGAAATGATGTGCGCTACTGACTTACATTTTTATCTTATTTGTACGCCCGGTCTGCACAGTTTAAAGACAGGGGAGGTGTGTCGCCATGCAGTTAGGCAGCGTTTGTGAGGCGGGTTAAGTAAGGGGAGGTTAAGTTAGGGGCGGGTTAAGTTAGGAAGGTATTTGTAAATGCGGGTCTCGAAGAGTCCCAGGTTTTATGAAGGAGAAAAAACAGATGCTAGAAGCTTGTTCCACTAGAGCCGTCTTACACGAAAACGAGTTGAAGAATGACCCGTTCTCATGAAGTCAACATCAAATGTGAACGGATATTAAGCTCGTTTACGTCGAGTTTCACGCACCGGTTTCAGTGCACCGGTGATCAATGCTGCTAGCTCCTTAGAGTAGGCTCCATTAAAATATCTATATAATAGACTCAGCATGCCCACAATGTGTCTGTGTATTAGAGATGGCAATCAGTCTGTTAACAATGGATTGTCAAACTTCCTTTGAACAGAATCATGTAGGTTTATCAAGTATTGTGGGGCGCCAGCCCAGAGGTGGCTCCCAAATGCAATTGTTGGGCTTGCTTGGGCAGATTTATATAGGGTTTACAGCTGGTTACTATTTAAGAATTTGTCGACCCTATACAAGACGCCCAGTTTCTTGGAAGACAAATTTACTGGTCTGATATCCTTACTCCAAGTATTTTCAATGGAGTCTTTATTGGGGAGGGTGTTTACATAAAAAAGAAAGAAAGAATTGATGATTGTGTAAGTATTAAAGTTTGAAAAAGGATCAAAATAAACATTTGATTAAAAATATATTTTTTAATATTTAGTGAACATAATTTTTTGATACATACAGTGCATATTATGAAAAGAAATTATTTACACAATCAACGAACTGATTTTATAATATCTACAATCATGCTTAAAGTAATGAGGTATATTTCGAGTATAAACTAGCTTAAACGAAAAATAAAAGTAACAACTTGTGTAATGTAAATAAATAAACGTAATGTGTAAAATGAAAATCGGCTACAAATATTATTGGAAATGTACAGGGCATAAAAATTGATCGTTAAACCCACGACATAAACCTTATCTCAAATTGAATGTGCAGAAATTACACAAGCTTATTAATAAAAATAGCAAGGAATTCTGTACGAATGCGTGGGGTATTTTCCAAGAGGAGATCAGGAACACAGAGAATTGAAGGGGTCCGTGGGAAGCATCTGAAGAACGACTCGCCTCGTCCCTCTGCATTGCTTCTGTATGTTCTCCTGAAAATAAAAAAAGGGATTGCCTTTGAAATAAAATTATTCAATACCAGGAGCACATAAATGAAAGTATTAAACAGTATATTTTTTAACATTTTTCATGAAAGAATAATCTTATATACGTCCAGGCGTAAAGTGCACTAACTTCAGGAGGTGATTCTACATGATGGTAGAATTAAAAGAAGATAAATTACATTTTTCGAAATTCCAATCTTTATTTCCAATAATAAAAATATTTATCCATAAAAGAATATTTATTTTCCCATACAAACAATTCAACTTGTTTAGCTAAAAACTCTCTTAAAACGTTGGAATTTCTAAAAAAATTTAACTTCCCCGAAGTTAGTTAAATACCCTGTATTTATAAATTAGTGTTTATTTGTTATTGTCCCGTTTGCTTTCCTATATCATTCATCCAAATACGATGAAAAATTGTTCTTATTAGTGCCAGGAGTGTTTAAAGAATGGTTTGGGACGCTTGAGAAAGACTCACTCTATCTCTGTACTGGAATGAAATATGGTTTCGAAATAAAGTGAGCATAATGTAGTTTTTACTAAAAGGTAGATTTATGATAATTTTGAATGATAATACATCACTTGAAATGCAGAAATAGTCGGGGATACCCGAGAGAGACATGAATCAATTATTATTTGTGATAAAATGAGACGGAAGTGTTGAACGAAGAAAGAGATGTAAGGAAAATGTCTGACTTGGAATGTGAACGGTTGAAGAGATTGAGGACGCCCGAGGAAGAGACATAGCATGATCAATTTAAACAAATACTTAAATAATTAAATATTATATATAGTACAATTATTTTATTTCCACCTTAAAAATGTACCCAGTTGTCACGTACTCTAGAATTCATAACCTCGAAACTTTACCCCGCCTCCGAGCGACACCGGATATTTCACCTAGTTTGTTTATAAAGTGTGATTCAACTGTACTATTTTCCTGGAAAAGTACCGCGATACCAGGAGCGCAGAAACATTAGTAGGTTGAAAACACGCAACAATGTTCATCAAAGAAATTGTTTTGGCTAAAAATTGCTCTGCCACTTGATCAGGAGCACATGAAACGAATTGGTAATAATTTTATAATGCACCACTTTTGCATTACGTTAACTTTGTTTCCACTGTAAACTGTGAATTCATAACGATACCAGGAACTCAGAAAGTCGGGCAAAAAACATTATACATTTTAGACAACAGTAATTTTGTTTTAAACTGCATTGTTAAAACTGCAGGTTACTTTGAAAATGTACGAGGAATACATAAAAACAAATTAGTTTAAACCGAACATTTGACAATGTGTTTCACTTTCGCATTACCTTATTTCGTTACCTATATTAATAATTATGCATTCATAACGCCAACTTTCCATTCGACCCAGATAAACTTTTTGTATGCAACTTTTTAAATCATTCAATAACGGTTGGAACATTTTAGCGTTTCGCTCATTATTATTTGAACAAGTTTTAGAACAAACAACTGCTTTTTCAAAATTATATTTGTTCAATTACATTATAAATGCAAAGCGTCATTATTTAGTAGAAAATAATGCAAATATTACTCCATAATTTCAAAACAGCGAGCATTATAAGCAACTGAACCGAAGAGTAGACTTTTGTTTCTGTTTGATGGGGTTTATTAATTTTATCATCGCGAACATACTCTAACAATATAAAAAGAGTTCAGCACAAATTTCTTAGGTTCGTAAATTTTATAAAAATAATAATTCCAATTGATTACATTAATTCTGTTTGACGAATCAATTGCATCTAATAACACTGTTTGACAGGAGAATTAAGTCAGACCTGAATGTGTTACACATAGTCATTAATAACTTAATTGACAGTCCTGCCATCGTTGCTGTCATAAAATTCCATGTGTGGACTAGGAATACAAGACAAAATATAACATTCTTCTGCAATACATACACCACCAACTGACAGAAATACTCATTGACCAATAGGATGCATGATCTGGGCAACAAGTATGAGAGTACTATTGATATATTTATTGACTCCATCTATAGAATTAAGCGTAATCTATACCAGCACTTTGTTGAATCCTACAAATTAGAGTAGCGATGGAAACTTAGTTTTAGTGATTTGTCTTATACGTTAAAATAATAATTTATAATTTCTATAATATTTTACGTTACTAGTGTATGTTTTTTTATATTCATTAGGTTTATTTTTTTTTGTGTATAATTTTCGATAGCAAACTAGATATATTTTGTTTTAAAATGCATGTTAAAGCCCGGCTGGGCGTAAAACTCAATAAAACAAAATTAAATAAAAAAACATTTTTCATACTTAAATATTTTAATGTCCGTTATATATATGGCGTCTTGAAAAGAGAAATCGATAACTTTACACTATCGGATTAACTACTGTGACAAATCAAATTTCGTCACAAATAAATTTGAACGTTAAACTAAGTATGTCCCGCAGTGTGCGCCCAAAGACAAAGAAAGTGTTGACAGACGGGGGTTGTAAAGAAAGAAGTGAGAAGTGCGGGGTAGGGCGACAGGTCCTACGAGCTCAGGAACGAAGACAGTCAAGATCGAGAGGGGAGAGAGAGGAGACCGAGACAGGAGTGGTGGTGAAGTACGCGCTCCCCGCCCAGCGGTGTGATGCTGGGCGGCGAATGAAGAAGTTACAGTCGAGTCAGAGAAAGTGATTTTCAAGTGTTATCCTCCGCCCGGCGACGTAATGTTGGGCGGGAGACGAAGAAAGTGCGGTGATCAGACGCGGCCGGGAGGGCCTGAGCTGCAGAACTGCAGAAGCTGCCACCTAGGACTTCGGCCTTACTAAGGCCATCGAACAGAATCAACTCAGTGACAACAGTGTAGCTACAGTGAACAATGACAATGCGAATAGTGAAGAAGTAATCCGAACCATATGAGAACTAGTTAAGTTATAGATGTAAGTAGATCTAAGTATAATTTAGATTTAGTATTAACACTTGATAAACCCAATTATAAAACAGACTTATAATTAATAGATGTTCATAATTAATTCACCTCCCTAGTCCCCACCCAAGCAACCCAAATTGGTGAGAAGGCAGAGTATACTGCTGAAGAGGTAAGTATAAAACAGTAATATATTTAAGTATGATTCTGAGCTAGATGCCGGAGGAGATGTTAACGTGATTTTGTCACAATGGCGCCCAATGTGAAGCGGTTTTAGATATTTTACTATATCTATCACTAATGTTATTGACATTCCTAAAACTCATCCCTGAACAAAGGTAAATATTTGCATGTTCTAATTTATAATGAATTTTGTGTTATTTTTCTCGCTCTTGTCATGTTGTGTCTCGAGTTACCGTTGCTTGGGTGTTTCGTTTTTTTGTATAGTGTAAACAAATGTACTGTGACGAAGTCAGATGCGTAATATGCGTCTCATTTCAAGTGCTATTTTTTGTCGGAGGGCAGTTAAATCATTCTAAAATTCGGCGTTTTGACACATTTGGGACTGTGTTAAAATTAACCATTTATCGGAGTAATATTTTCAACACAAGTAAGGCGGGTGATGTCAAGTGGCTATTTTTTATTTGTTAAAATGTATTAAGGATAATGATTTTAGGGTACCCATTGGAGTTTATTTTTTGTTGCGTTTTAGGCAGGGGTGTTTGACCCCGAGTAAGGATCATATATTATTTGTCCCGTTGACAAAGGTCATCAAATTAAAGATTGTGGTGAGCTGAGTCAGCAAATATAGATTTGCTGTGTGTGAACGGCATAAGAATAACAATGTATTTTCTATATGTCATTCGGAGAAATTCATTTTCATACCACAATTTCGATCAATTTTATGTGTTCGGTAAAAATCCGATAATTAAAAATTGATGGCGGAAGGCGACCGATAGAGAGGGGAGAGAAAGGGTTAGGCGCATTCACTTAACGCGATTTGAGAAAAACAAATATCTTCGTTCGGCGAAACCGTACATTATCTTGTATCTAAAGTCTCGCAATGTTTCGGATAGTAGTCTGCGCAGATGAGAAAATAAAAGGGCGCGTGCGAATGTGATGACGAACTGCGATAGTTACGAATTGGAGCACTTACCACCGACACGATTTGGGAGGTACAAATACTTACGTTTGATGAACTTAGTATGAGAGTACCTAAATGTCTCCATATCTAAAAAGTAATCTGCGTGCGTGATAAAAGACCGGTGTTGGTAGAGGTGCGTCCACAAATTAAAAAATGTGAAATGCGAACGGAAACGTAAAGGAGCACTGAACGTTCCACGATTTGAGTGGTACAAATATGCATGTTTGACGAAATTACTATGAGAGTACCTAAATGTCTCTATATCTGAATAGTCTGCATGCGTGATAAAAGACCGGTATTGGTAGAAGTGCGTCCACGAGCGAAAATGCGAAAACGAAAGCAAGCACTGAACGTTCCATGATTTGAGTGGAACAAATACGCGCGTTCGTTGAAATTAGTATGTGTGTACCTAAAAGTCTCGATATCTGAAAAGAATTCTGCGCGCGTGATAAAAGACCGTAAAATATGTAAAAGTGCGAAAAATTTAAATAAAATGGGATGATGCATTGAAGCATTAGCCAGCAGGAATGATAAAATGTGACATGTTGAGGTTGCATCTTAAAAGCGGTTGAATGAGAGACAGAGTATCCGGTTTTGGTGGTTTCACCGTGTAATAGAAACTATCTGGCGCTCAATTTTCCATTGTGTATCACGCCGGGAGATACACTACAACTCTGTTACCATATATTTTTTAGTTTTTTATCATTCATTTCATTTCAGATGTACTATGTATGTACACCGGATTTCTTGTTTTGTTATCGAAGATGTAGGCGTTAATAGATTTAGGTAAATGAGGAGTGAATAAAGATTAGTAACGGCCTCTTTTGCAAAGTACAACTAAGGTTTTGGTTTAAGTGATCAACGTGTATTGATAAGGAGTTATGCGTATGTAAGTATGGAATTCTATTATACTTCAGACATGCCAGCAGAACTGAGGGGAGATTAAACTGAAGTGGTAGGTATGAATTCCCAACTCCTTCCCTATCCTGATTCTTTGAAAATTTTATGTTGTCATTAATATTGTCATTAATTATGTTGTCGTTTCATGTTGTCATTTAAAATCTTGTCATTAGTTTTTGGTCACATGCTTGTGAAGAAATTTGTAAACAAAAATTGAAAGGGTTTATATCCTCAAGTGTCTGGAGAGGATTGGATCGCTTGGTTAAAATAAGAAGTGTTATGTTAGTCGAGGTGTTAGTATTCATCGTTGATTTTAATGTGTTTTATTGTCACTTTTATTGTTTTCATGTTATTTTATATTGATAGGCTAAATGTTTTGACTTGAGTTTTGTTGTGGGTTTGAAAGAGCGTGTAGCGAAAAGGATTGTCGTTGAAAATGAGATATGATGAAAAAGAAAAAAAATTGATGAGGATAAGTAATGATAAGAAATGTTAAATTTAGAATATTGCATTGTTTATAATTCGAGATTTACCATGTTTAGAGTTAAGAAGGTTGTCATATGGGAAAAGGGAAATAGAAAATTATGTTTGTAGGAAACCATAATTTTCTTTTGTAACGAAGGGGGTGTTGTGACAAATCAAATTTCGTCACAAATAAATTTGAACGTTAAACTAAGTATGTCCCGCAGTGTGCGCCCAAAGACAAAGAAAGTGTTGACAGACGGGGGTTGTAAAGAAAGAAGTGAGAAGTGCGGGGTAGGGCGACAGGTCCTACGAGCTCAGGAACGAAGACAGTCAAGATCGAGAGGGGAGAGAGAGGAGACCGAGACAGGAGTGGTGGTGAAGTACGCGCTCCCCGCCCAGCAGTGTGATGCTGGGCGGCGAATGAAGAAGTTACAGTCGAGTCAGAGAAAGTGATTTTCAAGTGTTATCCTCCGCCCGGCGACGTAATGTTGGGCGGGAGACGAAGAAAGTGCGGTGATCAGACGCGGCCGGGAGGGCCTGAGCTGCAGAACTGCAGAAGCTGCCACCTAGGACTTCGGCCTTACTAAGGCCATCGAACAGAATCAACTCAGTGACAACAGTGTAGCTACAGTGAACAATGACAATGCGAATAGTGAAGAAGTAATCCGAACCATATGAGAACTAGTTAAGTTATAGATGTAAGTAGATCTAAGTATAATTTAGATTTAGTATTAACACTTGATAAACCCAATTATAAAACAGACTTATAATTAATAGATGTTCATAATTAATTCACCTCCCTAGTCCCCACCCAAGCAACCCAAATTGGTGAGAAGGCAGAGTATACTGCTGAAGAGGTAAGTATAAAACAGTAATATATTTAAGTATGATTCTGAGCTAGATGCCGGAGGAGATGTTAACGTGATTTTGTCACAATGGCGCCCAATGTGAAGCGGTTTTAGATATTTTACTATATCTATCACTAATGTTATTGACATTCCTAAAACTCATCCCTGAACAAAGGTAAATATTTGCATGTTCTAATTTATAATGAATTTTGTGTTATTTTTCTCGCTCTTGTCATGTTGTGTCTCGAGTTACCGTTGCTTGGGTGTTTCGTTTTTTTGTATAGTGTAAACAAATGTACTGTGACGAAGTCAGATGCGTAATATGCGTCTCATTTCAAGTGCTATTTTTTGTCGGAGGGCAGTTAAATCATTCTAAAATTCGGCGTTTTGACACATTTGGGACTGTGTTAAAATTAACCATTTATCGGAGTAATATTTTCAACACAAGTAAGGCGGGTGATGTCAAGTGGCTATTTTTTATTTGTTAAAATGTATTAAGGATAATGATTTTAGGGTACCCATTGGAGTTTATTTTTTGTTGCGTTTTAGGCAGGGGTGTTTGACCCCGAGTAAGGATCATATATTATTTGTCCCGTTGACAAAGGTCATCAAATTAAAGATTGTGGTGAGCTGAGTCAGCAAATATAGATTTGCTGTGTGTGAACGGCATAAGAATAACAATGTATTTTCTATATGTCATTCGGAGAAATTCATTTTCATACCACAATTTCGATCAATTTTATGTGTTCGGTAAAAATCCGATAATTAAAAATTGATGGCGGAAGGCGACCGATAGATAGGGGAGAGAAAGGGTTAGGCGCATTCACTTAACGCGATTTGAGAAAAACAAATATCTTCGTTCGGCGAAACCGTACATTATCTTGTATCTAAAGTCTCGCAATGTTTCGGATAGTAGTCTGCGCAGATGAGAAAATAAAAGGGCGCGTGCGAATGTGATGACGAACTGCGATAGTTACGAATTGGAGCACTTACCACCGACACGATTTGGGAGGTACAAATACTTACGTTTGATGAACTTAGTATGAGAGTACCTAAATGTCTCCATATCTAAAAAGTAATCTGCGTGCGTGATAAAAGACCGGTGTTGGTAGAGGTGCGTCCACAAATTAAAAAATGTGAAATGCGAACGGAAACGTAAAGGAGCACTGAACGTTCCACGATTTGAGTGGTACAAATATGCATGTTTGACGAAATTACTATGAGAGTACCTAAATGTCTCTATATCTGAATAGTCTGCATGCGTGATAAAAGACCGGTATTGATAGAAGTGCGTCCACGAGCGAAAATGCGAAAACGAAAGCAAGCACTGAACGTTCCATGATTTGAGTGGAACAAATACGCGCGTTCGTTGAAATTAGTATGTGTGTACCTAAAAGTCTCGATATCTGAAAAGAATTCTGCGCGCGTGATAAAAGACCGTAAAATATGTAAAAGTGCGAAAAATTTAAATAAAATGGGATGATGCATTGAAGCATTAGCCAGCAGGAATGATAAAATGTGACATGTTGAGGTTGCATCTTAAAAGCGGTTGAATGAGAGACAGAGTATCCGGTTTTGGTGGTTTCACCGTGTAATAGAAACTATCTGGCGCTCAATTTTCCATTGTGTATCACGCCGGGAGATACACTACAACTCTGTTACCATATATTGTTTAGTTTTTTATCATTCATTTCATTTCAGATGTACTATGTATGTACACCGGATTTCTTGTTTTGTTATCGAAGATGTAGGCGTTAATAGATTTAGGTAAATGAGGAGTGAATAAAGATTAGTAACGGCCTCTTTTGCAAAGTACAACTAAGGTTTTGGTTTAAGTGATCAACGTGTATTGATAAGGAGTTATGCGTATGTAAGTATGGAATTCTATTATACTTCAGACATGCCAGCAGAACTGAGGGGAGATTAAACTGAAGTGGTAGGTATGAATTCCCAACTCCTTCCCTATCCTGATTCTTTGAAAATTTTATGTTGTCATTAATATTGTCATTAATTATGTTGTCGTTTCATGTTGTCATTTAAAATCTTGTCATTAGTTTTTGGTCACATGCTTGTGAAGAAATTTGTAAACAAAAATTGAAAGGGTTTATATCCTCAAGTGTCTGGAGAGGATTGGATCGCTTGGTTAAAATAAGAAGTGTTATGTTAGTCGAGGTGTTAGTATTCATCGTTGATTTTAATGTGTTTTATTGTCACTTTTATTGTTTTCATGTTATTTTATATTGATAGGCTAAATGTTTTGACTTGAGTTTTGTTGTGGGTTTGAAAGAGCGTGTAGCGAAAAGGATTGTCGTTGAAAATGAGATATGATGAAAAAGAAAAAAAATTGATGAGGATAAGTAATGATAAGAAATGTTAAATTTAGAATATTGCATTGTTTATAATTCGAGATTTACCATGTTTAGAGTTAAGAAGGTTGTCATATGGGAAAAAGGAAATAGAAAATTATGTTTGTAGGAAACCATAATTTTCTTTTGTAACGAAGGGGGTGTTGTGACAAATCAAATTTCGTCACAAATAAATTTGAACGTTAAACTAAGTATGTCCCGCAGTGTGCGCCCAAAGACAAAGAAAGTGTTGACAGACGGGGGTTGTAAAGAAAGAAGTGAGAAGTGCGGGGTAGGGCGACAGGTCCTACGAGCTCAGGAACGAAGACAGTCAAGATCGAGAGGGGAGAGAGAGGAGACCGAGACAGGAGTGGTGGTGAAGTACGCGCTCCCCGCCCAGCGGTGTGATGCTGGGCGGCGAATGAAGAAGTTACAGTCGAGTCAGAGAAAGTGATTTTCAAGTGTTATCCTCCGCCCGGCGACGTAATGTTGGGCGGGAGACGAAGAAAGTGCGGTGATCAGACGCGGCCGGGAGGGCCTGAGCTGCAGAACTGCAGAAGCTGCCACCTAGGACTTCGGCCTTACTAAGGCCATCGAACAGAATCAACTCAGTGACAACAGTGTAGCTACAGTGAACAATGACAATGCGAATAGTGAAGAAGTAATCCGAACCATATGAGAACTAGTTAAGTTATAGATGTAAGTAGATCTAAGTATAATTTAGATTTAGTATTAACACTTGATAAACCCAATTATAAAACAGACTTATAATTAATAGATGTTCATAATTAATTCACCTCCCTAGTCCCCACCCAAGCAACCCGAATTGGTGAGAAGGCAGAGTATACTGCTGAAGAGGTAAGTATAAAACAGTAATATATTTAAGTATGATTCTGAGCTAGATGCCGGAGGAGATGTTAACGTGATATTGTCACACTACCATGATTTAATACAGATTTCCAAGCACGGTCGCACCAATATTGATATTGTAAATCGACATACGAGGAAAACACTGGCGTTTTTGACAGTAAAAATGGACTTAACTAGTTCATGGGTATTTACTGATAACTAACAACTCTTGTTTCTCAGAGTTGGAACGGAATCAATTGATCGCGTTTTAAGGTATACGGGTCATGTATATGTTTTCTTTAATTTATAAGAGCTTAATTATTTCACATCCATTAGCCAGTTATTTTGCATAAAGATCGACAAAAAATTGTTTATTTGACACTAAAGATGCCGCGGTAAAAGCAGCGGCTTTTGTCTACCGATTGTAAGAATCATTTTCTGTCCGTGCTCGCAAATATCGCTAACTGGCCATGGATGAAGAATTTCATCAGTATTGTTTTGACATAAAGTTTTATTGATGTAGATGTCATGTAGCTTTTCTATGCAAATGAACTATTTTTTTTATTTGAATACCGCACAATTGTCCGAACTGCTCAAAACCACCTGGCGCCACTGAGATTAAGGCATCCCCAATTGGGGTATATTGGATGTTGTAGGTACTGAGAAGGTGAAAGAGATGGGAAAGAGGAAGATTGGAAAAGTACCTGGCTATTCGGATCTGGTTACCAAACACGGCTAAAGCTATTCAAGCAATGTCTCATTTCTGAATTGTAGTCTTACGCCAGGGTGATGTATTCTATAATTATATATCGCCCTTGATGTAATTTTTGACAAAAACGGCGCTATACTAATCATCTGAATATTGTCATTCTTAGCACAACTTTCAAAATAAGGTAATGCATCATAAAATTTGCTAGAACGGCATGCGTTCATAAAAACCATGTTTTCTCGATACCGTTAAATATAACTGATCAAAAATAGTGATTATAGGAAACATTCATACATCTGGTTATGACCATCTGAAGATATCATTAGTATTGTGAAACCGGTCCGTTCTCAAAAAGATAAGCCAAACAATATTGGTGGAATTTGCTCTGAGTTTCAAACCAATTATAATTAATATGGAGTAACTGACTTAGAATATAAATGGCTCTAGTTTAGCCCTTCTTTAAGGGCAGCGAAACTAGGTTATTTAAGGTCCAAATTTAATTAAGTAACTCACTTTTCTTCGATATTTTCTAGCTAAAGTAATTATTATATTCGCTGTCCGTTGGTGTAGTGATCTCCACAGAGTGTCGGTTGGAATATAAACTTTGGAAAAAACAGCAATAAATCGGTGTAATTTCAACTTCTCCAAAGTGTTTTATTTTAAAAAGAGGAATCTACCCTTTTGTTCACAAGTCCTTACTTTTCACAAATATGTTTCCCAATCATAAAGGCATACAGAAATTTGTTCACAGTTAAAAAATAACCTCTCAGTTGGACATAATATGATTTTTATATACACTAGAGTGGTTGCAAGAAAAATATAACCCCAATTTGCTATCGGCAATTTTGGGAAATATTCAACAACCGTGGATTCTTTTTTAAAGATGCACCTCCCAGCGTTACACGGTCTCATATAACGCTATCTCATTTTTTATAATGGTGAGAAATAAGATACAGTGTCAGAAAGAGAAAAAAGCTTTCAGTTTTCATTGAAAAATTACCTTGAACGCTTTTGAAAAAAATTCTAAGAAACAATATTTAGCATTTGAAAAATATTTGTCAAGTTGTTGAATTGTTAAAATAAATATTTTTGTATTAAACAAAAAAAGTAAAGTGACAACAATTTTAATAAAACGTTTCCCTAAATATATTTTTTTTAGTTGAGTATAAAATATAATTACATTTTACACGACAAAAATTATTGGTAAGCGACTAGATGACTACGTTAGATGCCAAAAATATTAGAAAAATTAGTTGCGAGATGAAATTGGTAATTCTGAATTTGAAATATGAGATCGACAAATATGACGTTTAATAAATAGGTCCCAATGGTCGAGTGGCTTAAGACGCCTATCTCGGTAAGACAAGATTTCCTGGGTTAGATTCCTAGCTGTAACCGTTATCTTTTTATTTTTCTGTGTCTTGTTCTGTTTCATGTTTTGTTTAGATTTATTAGTGTTATCTTCGTCTTCAAAATAAGTTTAAAAAAAGAGTTGTTCCCTTATTGTTTTTTTCGTCAAAATATTTTTCAATTGTATTTATGTCGATTTTAATCTGTAATTTTTTTATCTCAGTTCTTTTAAGAGAAATACATTCCAAAAGATCAAAGGCTTTAGAAGCTAATATTTACTTAAACCAAAAAGTTGCACAGTAGGTAAAGTCAGTATATACATTAATTGCACAGTAGGTAGAGTCAGTATATACATTAATTGCATAGTAGGTTTTTTTTTTTTTTTTTTACAGTAATACCGCACAAGAGTCCCAACTGCTCCCGTCTGGAGCCAGTGAGACTATGGCATCCCCAATTGGGGTATGTTGTGAGGCTGAGGGTATTGGGGAGGGGAGGGAGATGGGGAAGAGGAAGGTGGGGAAGTACCTGGCTATTCAGATCTGGTCACCAAACACGGCTAAAGCCATTTCAAGCAACGTTTCAATTCTGAATGGTGGTCTTACACCAGGGCGATACTGAGAGTATCTTCCACTCTGGAACGTGCCGCAAATATACTATATATTATTTTAAATTAATTAATTGTGAAATAACACAAATTAATCAAATAAAATTTATTTGCGCACGCCGGGTTCGAACCCGCGACCTTCGGATCTGTAGTCAAAAGCGTATACCACTAGACCACGCCGGCCGTCAAAGGTAGAGTCAGTATATACATTAATTGCACAGTAGGTAGAGTCAGTATATACATTAATTGCACAGTGGGTAGAGTCAGTATATACATCAATTGCACAGTAGGTCGAGTCAGTATATACATTAATTGCACAGTAGGTAGAGTCAGTATATACATTAATTGCACAGTGGGTAGAGTCAGTATATACATCAATTGCACAGTAGGTCGAGTCAGTATATACATTAATTGCACAGTAGGTCGAGTCAGTATATACATTAATTGCACAGCAGGTAAGGTCGGTATATACATTATTCTTAAATTAATTTAGTGGAATAAGAACAAAAGAATATTTATGAAATAAAATAAACAAAAGATAGATCACACTGATCATACAATTAAAATTCCTAAGCAAATAGAACAAAAAGGAGATAAGTGATGTAAAGGCATTATTCACCGGGGAGAGAAACCAAAATACACAGCTCCAAAAACGGAAAACAAAGTTGGCAAGTCACGTCATAGTTTCACTGTTTATTCCCCTAACTTTCCCATGGAGTGGTGGAGGAAAGTGGCTTAAATAAATAATGCCTTAGGAAAGGTTTCAAAATGTCCGACAGGGGGCGCTGATTTGCGCGCCAAACAGACATTATAAATTACCATGAAACGGAAGAAATAATTATTACTGTTGTTACAATTTCAAACATATATCTACCCTATTATAAACAGCGGCGGCTCGTGACTTTTGGGTGTACTAGAATGCTGATATTACAAAAAATGGTATTATTTATGTTGCTGTAACATAAAACGATTTGAATTTTTTTTCGATTTTCGCTTTTAGAATAGATTTTCAGAAAATTTGTCAGTTTGGCCGCATGGATTTCATGAATATCTTCATACAAAAACAAATACATGCTATTTAGCTGTCAGACATGCAAAGGTATTGGCATAAGATTTTAAATAGTGCATTTAGTATGTGCTTGTTCACACAGATAGTATCGAAAGTTTAAAGAAGTTTTTTGTATTATTTTTTTTTTCATTTTTTAACTTTATTTTTCACATATAATTCGAGGAAGTTGAGCTGTCTACAGCGTCAGGTCACATTGTTTTCCTGGATAAGTCCATAATTAAGTAAGGCCTTCGAATACTAATCAGGAGATAACAGGTTCTAATTTTATTAAATAAAATTGTTTCACTACACAATTTTTTATTCAAAATAATACGTTCTATATTTGCGACACATTCTAGATACTTTCATTATTGCCCTAGTGAAAGACACCAATGACAATCAAAACGTTGCTTAAAACAGCTTTAACCATGTTAGGTGACTAGATCTGAATAGCCAAGTACTTACCCATATTCCTCTCTCCTCTTTGCTTTCCTTTCATCACTACTTTCAGCCTCACGACATACACCAATAATAGGGGATGTCATAGTCTCACTGGCTCTGGTTAGCAAGGAACAAAAAATCCGCTCATTATGATGGCAGATGAAGAAATTACAATATTTTCAAGTATTTCATGACCTTGGAATGTATGCTTTTCTTTAAAAAAAACACATATGTATTTCTTGTTACGGTATCAGACCATTGTAACTCCAATTTTGAGGAGACTAGCAGAAGCCAAGAGGGGATATACATAAGTAATAGGAGAAATGACAGTTTGTGGTTCTTCAAAGTTAGTCACTTAATATAAATCTTAAGTCATTTCAACAAAATTTCGACTCTGAATAGTGATCCCTCACCTTATTTCGAAAGTATACGTTGTTAGAATGCAGAGGTGCGTACTGCGTACTGATCGCAAATACATTAAAATTTAAATAGCACATCAGTGTTGAAATGTGAAGAGCTTTTCACAGAAAGAAATATCTAACGCAAAAGTTTTTTATGTAGGTGTCTTAGAGACAGCTTATTCAGATTTTCATAAATCATTATATTTACCTGCTTTATGTGCAAGAGAAAAAACACTTTAAGAAAGTGAAGCATCTACATTCTACATACTTACATAAATATAATAGTGAAATAATATAATGAAACTGATCCACTATTAATTTATTTCATTGTATCTGAGTATACCCACAGTTCTACAAAATTTTTTGATACTTTTTAAAAATTTTGTCTAGTTATTACTTATTCATTTTTTATGTACTTATCAACGGTATGTAGGTATCATGCTTATTTTTTTATTTTAACTAAGAATTTTATAATCATTTTTAAGTGTAATTTGGTAGGTACTCTGAAAGTAAAACCAAAAATGATAAAAATGATGATTTTATTGTAGAACTAAAATATGTTGGCATTTCGCTGTTTGAAAACTACGTAATTTTCGACATTTTTAAATGAAGATGGCTTTTCACATATATATTTTTTTTGTTTTTCTGAATGTCTAACAGTTAATTGAATTTGCATTTAATGATCATCATATAGTATTGACGAGTAACAATTTAATTAAAACTGTCTCAGGAAAAAAACATGATTTGCAGCAATCCGCCAGGAGGTTATTCTTAAAATATACCATACCACTACGATTGCGGACTAATTGTGTAGCTCTCTGATGATCATTTTTCTAAGTAAGTATACTTACGGAAGAATTAGCTGAAAGAACACAACAAACGCGGACAACTAGAATTAGCTCTACATTGAACTTTGTGGCGGTACATACTAAAACTTCTTTTGGTCAAAGAAATTATTTATATCAGGCACCACTTATGTTTAATATTCTTCCAAATAATATTAAGTCTACCAATTCCTTAGTTAAATTTAAAAAGTTAACTAAGATTTTTGTATTGACAGACGATTGTCTCAATATTATTTCATTCTCGTCCTTTATTAAATAATAAGATTTTATATAAGTTCCATTTGCTAAAAACTGAATGTCACCCTATTTGTCTTTATTATCTACTTTGCTTCTTCTTTTGAATAATGATTAATGATTAGTTATGGTTCAAATATTGTTACAATATACTATTTTTTTTTTTTTTTTTTTTTCTTAGGTTTGTCAACAGTGATTCATATCAAAGCTCTCGAAATACAATTACATTAATTAAACTTGGTTGATACTATCACTAATTACAGACAAACACAACATTGATGAACACAACACTGTAAGTAAAGAATAATGTACATGTATGCACCTACAAGCATACATGTATACACACATACATACACTTACATATACATTTCATAACAGCAACAGTAATTATTTTTTAGATCAACACGATAGGTAGATATACTAATGGGTAATTTGATAGTATATATATATACTATCAAATTACCCATCTGGTAACACATCTAAAACTTATTTTTTCTTTAATTTTGAAATATTTTGTGTTTTATATGTAGAATTACTTTATGTTTGTGATTACTCTTATGTTTGCTTCACTCAAATGTAAATTGTTAATTACGATAAAGGCTTAGTCCTAGTGAGGTTGATTTTTATGTGAAAAAAACATGTTTTATGTATATTGAGATGCAATAAATAAATTCAGCGCCACTATATAAAGAGTGCGTTTTTGATCTTGTTTACTTTCCAAACAAGCAACCGTACAATCTTGACAGTATCTTCACTATATGATATCGAGTCAGCGCTCTTCCATTTGTTGAAAAAGTTTGAAAAATTTCATTTTATCTATTTTATGTTTCTCTGTTAGCAAATACTATAAAGCGCTTTCTTGAAGGCACGATAGCACCAACCTTCGCCGTGGCACTTGTTAGTATTTTGTATCGTTTCGCCCAAGCCAGGGTGACGTCACAAAAGTTGCGCATAAATCTTAGAACACAATGGGCGACTAGGTACCTGGAAAACGCTATAAATTGTATTAATTAAGGCATCCTTTACGTCTTATTTCTCCGCCTAATGCTTTATCTGGATGGAATAACGCGTTAAAAATATTTATCCAGGATGAGGCAAAATAATTTGTCAAGGGTGACAAATTTGCGAATTAATTCTGGCTACCATTAAAACAGATCGGTTTTAAAATTCAAGGTAAGAGATATTGAGCTTCATAAATAGCTCAGAGTGTAAAGTACTCTCAGTATCACCCTGGTGAAAAACCATTCAGATCTAGTCAGATTCTTTCCAATCTTTCTCTTCAAATCTCTTTCAGTCAATCAATGACGGCTTCTGGAGAAAAGCTCTTGACTAGCAATCAAAGTAGCAGGTTCAAATCCCATCGTGCGCAAGTAAATTTTATTTAATGAATTTGTGTTATTTCATGGTTAATTCATTTGAAATACTTGCATCAAGTTCAAGATTGGAAGATACTCTTAGTATTGCCCTGGTGTAAGACAAAAATTTAAACATTATTTGAAATGGCTTTAGCCGTGTTTGGTGACTAGATCTGAATAGACAGGTACATAATATTTTACTCTTTCTCATCGCCTTCCCCTCCTCAGTATCTTAACCCTCACAACATACCCAAATAGGGGATGCCGTAGTATCACTGGCTCCAGACGGATAGGAGTAGTTGGAACTCTTGTGCGGTATTCACATAAAAAGTCAAACAACATACCTAATTATTTGGGGATCCAATGATTCTACTGGCTCCGGACAGCGAGGGGCAGTTGGTAATCTTGAGCGGTATTATCATTAAAATATACATATAAATAGGTACCAGTATTCATTGCCAGAATAGAGCACTTTTTTCGACAAATTAATGAAATGTTTTGAAAGTAGCACTAAAAGCTAATTGTGTAAATCTTTTTTAGAAAAGGCTGCAATTCGAATTTTTTTGTCACACCGACAATTTTTCCGAGCTAATGATGAAATTAATTAATGCGATAACATCAAACCGTTTTGATAATATTTAAAAAGAAATCAAAGCCTCCATTTATTTGCGTAGGCAAAGCTTTAAGGCTTTACGAAATCAGCTTTTCCTAATTAAATGGGCACTTTATTAAGGACTTAGGAAAGCCAAACCTTTGCTTTTTAACCTGTTTAAAACAAAGTAGTTTGGTTCGCACGTGGCCCGGACAAAGGCGTCGCTACTTGCCTTCGTTTCTCCTAGTTCTTATGTTATCCTGATAATGTTCAGGTATTCCTCAGGCGTTTTCGATCTTTGTTTTCTTTGCCAGTCGACTTATTTATTTTGTTTTAGTCTCAGATGTTTTATTCAGAGTTTTAAGAAGCAATTCGGGTAATTGAAAACCCGTAATCAAATTACAGATTTGCAAAGCACGGCGAAGTTATTCAGGGGAAACTCGCAGTTGGTGTCCAATTTGAATAATAATGACATGTTTCCGATGTTCTTCAGAGAAAAACGTTATTTTCCATTATAAAATTTAAAACATAATATAAAACACCTATTTTTATAATTTCTCCCCTTTTTTATCAGCAGATCGGTAATCGGTATCGATTATGAACTGAATGGTTGCAGTTTTAATATCTGATATGATACAATATCTATATAAATATCTATCTTACTTTTTGCTGATGACCCAAAAATTTATAAAACTATTCAAAATATTAGCCATTGCAACATTCTTCAAGACAATATCAAAAAATTATTAATTTGGTGTAATGAAAATAGACTCTACTTAAATATTTCAAAATGTCAAATAGTTAGATTTACTCGAATAAAAAATCAAGTGATTTTCGATTTCAACATTGATAACAATGCTCTTGAGATATTAACACAAATCAAAGATTTAGGCATCACTTTAAAATCAAATCTTTCATTTGTTAACCACACAAAAGATATCTCTAATAAGGGCTTAAAAATGTTGGGATTTATAACTAGGCTAACCAGAAACTTTAACGAATACAAAACAAATTCTTACGTTTAATAAATTTTAAAATGGGTATCCCAGCAATAATGTTGAACTTTATCACTCAAATACAGTTAAATTATATAAATATGCTCAAATTGTCAGACAAAAGAATAATCCCCGACTTGGTATTTCTATATAAAATTCTAAATGATTTAGTTGACAGTCCGGTATTGCTAGAATTGATAAGCTTCCGGATTCCACAACGTAATACTAGAAGTTAGGATTTATTTCAGTGCAGAAATTCTGGGACTATCTACCACATTTATTCCTCTTTGCCCAGAATACTAATGGAGGGAAACAATTATACCAAGTCAGTGGACATATTCAATGTATATCTAAACAAATTTAAAATGTTGTTAATGAAACAATTCAGTTATGTGCAATAAATAATCTATATTTCTTAATATTCACACGTAAAAGCCCAGAAAAAGGGCGTTAATAAATAAATAAATACAATACTTGAAATATAAAATGCTCATTGTTTCTAAAAATTGTGATATTTAGGTGAGAGATTTTCATTCAGAACCGAAACGCGGATAGGAATGCCTTAAAGCTGCGTTTTATGTCAAGATTTCAAATCATCCTCATTTCCTTGTCTCTTTTCTCTCCCCATAATTCATACAATTCCACAACAGTCTAATGATTATTTTGCAGTTTAGTTAAAATTGAAAACTTTCAGTGTCATTAACAAAATAAATAATTAATGGGGGTATTTAAAAAAAACTAAAATAAATGATAAATTCGTTTAAAAATATTTTTAAATACCTCTAACTACGGTACCAAATTTTCTTATCATAATAACAAACAAAAAAATTGCAATGATATTGTACTATCATGTCATCTTATTAAATGAAAAAAAAAACTAATTTCATACCACGTTGCCAATTTAAAAAAAAAGAGTTTCATAAATATAATGAGAATATTCAAATAAGAATTAGAAGTAAGATTAGAAAAACATTTACCTTTAAGTGAAATCAAACATGTTATGACAACACTTTGTCCCAAAATAATAAAAAAAACTATTTTAAATGGAAGTAATAACTGCATTTTATTTTTAAATGCATCCATTTGAATTTCGCATTTGTTTTCCGTTTTGACTTAATGTAATCTTGGAAGAAATTAATGCACTTTCCAAATTTTGGTCGAGCTGAAACTCGGCATATTACACTCGGCTGTTATCGTTGTCGATAACAATGCATTCTATTTTTTGGTGGCAATCATGAACACGCACCCAGATATGCACGCATTTCTCTGAAATTTGATGACATTAAAGAAATTAATATACGAAATGAATGTCGGTCCTCCCCAATTTGAATTTAGTTTAGTTGTTAGCGCAGTTAAATTTAGGTTCAATCCTCACTTTGAAAAATAGTTTTAAAATGCATTTTGAATGTTCACAGCAGTTGTCAGTGAGCCCCTAGGGAAGAAGGTTCAATCCCCAGTCAAACCCAAAAAATAATAAAAACAGATCTAATATAGTAAAAAGAACATTTTTACGAGTTGATTTTTTTACGGATGGCATCACGCTGGGGTTTTAAAAAATCTTCCAAAACTGGGAAAAAAACCGAAAATAACAGTAAAATTTACAAATTTAGAAACCTAAAATAAAAGGCTTAGATGTATTTACATTTATTAGGATGGTAGGTAAGTACTTATTAGAAATATTGTTCTATTAGTAGATAGTAGTTAGTAGATACAGGGGATGTGAAATTTTTTTAGTCGTGGAGGTTGTTGTATTAAAATGGAGATTATAATCTAGTCTCTACAATTAAAACGTCATCAACAACTTTCTCCCACATCCTCCTTGACTGCAAACCGTTAATCACACAACCTTCCGTCCAACTTAATAATGCCAGGAGAGAGTTTAGGCAATAATTCACATAACAACCCGGGCAGCATAATAAAGCGGGAGGTATTCGGAATTACCTTCTATAACGTGAAGGGTGACAGTGTCGGGAGCTATAGCCGGGCCCGTGCAGGTATAGCGCCCGGCGTCTCCCAGACCCACCGAGGCCACGGTGAGCCGGCTGGATCCGGTCCTCTCTGCTCTCTCAGTCTCCACGGAAATGCCTCCTCGCTCGGCCTACAACACACAGAATGCTGCTTAATCACCAGAGCTTTATGTGCTCCTGATACTTCCAGTGATTAAAATGCCACTAAACTGAGCCAGCGCTCTGCGGAATGGGGATAACCAACTTAATTAGGATAAGTAAACCCTCAGGGCCTTACAAATAAACGAGTTTTAAATTTTACACAACTGATTAAAAAAAAAAATTTATCAGTTGTTTAAAATTTACCGTTTATTAGTAAGACTCTCATTTTACATTAATGGCTGTTTATTAGTTGACATAATACATATTGTGACTGTGGTTTCGTTAAATATAAATATACCTATATATATGAAAGTAGTTTTGTAGTAATTTTTTTTTTAAATTATGCAATTATTTTTATTAATATGACACATTTGAGGGTTGAATAATTTTATCTGCGGTTTTACCGAAGTACACAAAAAAATGTTTATAAATTTATTTTTCAATCATGACAAATTAATTACTTTACCATGCTGTACTATACTATGTACCACCCCGGAAACCATTTATTCGATAACCAATACCCCTGCCATAGGTCACTCAAAGTGTTTCGCTACGTTTGATGATTCAGCAGGGCACCTGGGTTCACCGATGAAGTATGTTCAGGTCTTGGCGGCAGATGCGCCCGCCCACTAGCTGAGAATCGTTTAGGGTGACCTTTTGAATTTTCAAACTGTTCTCTCTCGACCCATTGCATTGCATGGCAGCGTGAGGGAGGATTCATGCATCGGTCACTCCTGGACACACCCCTCATAATTTTCCTTTCAATAAGTTGCTCTCCTTCTTTTCCTTAAAAATACTCTAGAAAGCATTCCCAAAAATGAATCTGGCCCCGAGGTAGATTATTTTTCTCAGAGCCTCCAATTTGGTGTGAATGTAAAAAAATCCATACATTTATCAACGTTTGTGGTTTCCTAATTATCTCGTAGAATACAAACTCAAAGAAAAAATATAATATTGTTGCGTGTTCACAGTATTCGGTTCTTTTGATTAAAATAATAATTCTTTGTATTCTTCTCCTTTTTTGGTCATTATTCCGAAATAACACTTTGTAAATTATTTCCACAACACCTGTAACTTCTAACCAATATAATACCTATTTCTGACTACCATATTTTCTATCATACGTTTTTCTTGCCCTTCTTTTTATGATCTCTTATGAAAACTTTCGATTTCAAAACCACTTAACTTACCTATATATTAAGAATATAAATAATCATTTCCTCATTGTGTGATTTTTAACAACTACTTTAATTGAGCAATATCTTTTTAATAAAAATAACCAAATGAAAACATCCAATAATATTTCTATTCTCCTTATATTTTTTTTTCTTTTCGGCAGGTTTACATTATGACGATTATATTATTTTGTATATTGATTATGTAGAATGAAAAAAGTGCCATTGCGGAAATAAACATTAATTACCCCATAAAATGTCTGTACTTCTGGGTAATTGTTAATATCGTTGATTTTATGCCGTGTAATTTATTCATAAATAATAATCAATCATTGAAGAAGAAGATAATACTAATAAATATAAATGAAACAAGAAACAGAACGACACTGAAAATAAATAGGATAACGGTCGCAACTGGGAATTGAAACGGTATCTTTGTCTGCAATTGAAACATTTGATCGTTAAAAATCAGATTACAATGGCCAAGTGGTTAGAGGCGATGTCTTGGTAAGACAGAGTTCCTTGTGTTCCAGAGTGTTCCAAATTATTATAAGCAATAATTACTCGCCTGAAATATCCATACAAATCGAAAATATCTCCCGACTCAAAATAAATGCCGCCGACGGGAATCGAACCCGCACCTTCTGACTGCCGGTCAGGTGCTCTGAACCACTAAGCTGCTTCGGCTTATTCTCAACCCGCCAAAATTAATTTGTTATCCTTTGTGCCATGCATAAAAAACCTTATCTTATAAATGTAATTTTTTCGTTAAAAATAACTTTACTTTTGGAAAAACACATCCAACAGATATAAATCACAATATTTAATATTAAATTAACCCCATGATCGCGGGAGAGAGGGCGCTTTTCCCCCGCACCGACTTCACGTTTGGACCAGGAGAACAGGGGTGAAAGGGGGAACATTGACCCATATCAATGTCGTCACACATGGACACTATCTGGACGGATCATCAGACGGCCAACTCTTTAGACCTTTCTGTTCATGCGCGATTGCGGCATGACTCACGATCCACTTTAGTTTGACGCCCTAAATGAAACTTATGGCCTATTTGCAATTTATGGAGTTTTCGAAAAGGCTTCAAACTGTTTTAAATTTTTTTTCAATTGATATACAGACTCGTGAAACTTAACAATGCGATGCAAACATCAATAATTTACGGTCATTTCAAACATCAAACTCTTCTTTAGGATTCAAAGAACACTAAAACTACATAATAACCGGGGATATTACAAAATAACTTGATTTGATGGTAGGATTGTACTAAAACAAATTCATTTTGATTGAGCTTTACAAATAATATTGTATAATGTCATATTATTAAGTTTTTAATGACTAATAAAGACAAGTATCAAAGTTTTGTTATCACTCGAAAATTATAAACAGTCAGTTTACACGACCACGATAATGAAATTACTAGATGCAATGAAAACCTGGTCGAAAAACATTTTTTATAAAGACTTCAGTTTTAGGATACTAAATGAAGTAACTCACACATTTTGATGTAATTGGTGCTGGTTTAATGTACATAAACAAAGATGCGTGGGTAAATGATATAAATCATATTCAATTCGAGCATTAAATATTACATATATTTACAATGTGAGCCGTCGAATAAAGTTCTTTACTTTGTTAATTTGAATACATCAAAACTACTTATATATTTTCAATTGGCGTTTTAAATAAAGACAATTACAACGTAATAAACTTGAAACACTATTCCTGGGAACATTGGAAGACTTCCGAGAAACAATGTAAAATGTCACATTTTAATTGAAACGCAATGATAATAATAACGAAACCAGACGCTTTTCTAGCCGTGCTTAATTTACCACCAGCCAAGTTTAAATTAGATCAAATGACACACGATCCGAAATGGCTACAACCTCCGTGTGACGTGTAGCCGCAGGCTTGCTTACTCCTGCCTCGCAGGTCGTAGGTATAGGTGACGCGATACCCACCCCTCTTTCTGTGCTCCTGGAGTTTTAATACCAAACCCCTCTTACTTGCCTCTTCCGGGAAAACCCTTTTTAACATCGAAGCCAACAAGTTATAAAGGTCCTTTACGAACAACGTCTAAATCACCGAACCTGTATTTCATACGGTACGGTGACAACTCACAATGAATGCTCTGTGAAAAAAGATCTTTTCGGAATGTTCTTCCACTTTTATCTGACTTTTTTGTCCCCGAATTAGCGTCGTCTCTTTTGTTTTTGTTAATCTTACACTCGAAAGGGTCCACTTTTTGTGATTTGTTCCGATTTGCCGTTTTTCTGTTTTTCTTTTTGTTACTTATTTTTGATTGTGGAAACAATCACAAATAATGATTTCATCTTGTTTATTGGGCTTTTACAAAATAATACATTGTTGTCAGAAGAACAGAATTATAAGCCCGTCCATTATCTGATTATTTTCTTACTTTCTCATAAAAAAATAAGAGAGTTTAATCACATCACAAGAAGACCATTAAGAAAAGTATTATGTATGAAAGGTTTTAGTGATTAGTTGAAAAGTTACCTGAAAGCTAATTGCAAGTCCTTCATGAAGCCACTGTACATTTGGGACACTTCTTGTGCTAACTCTAGAGGGCCTGTCCCATTGTGGGTCCCCTCCGAAATACAGCCGGCATTCGAAGGTCACTGTGGAGCCAATCTTCACGTACTGCTGCCTGGGACCGGATATGGAGGCTTTCACAACCGCAGAAGAACTAGAGGAAAGTGGTGAGTCCCTCAGTGGTGCCTCTGAAAATAATGAAAATGAAATTAAAATTAATGGTCGTCGTTATGCAGTTTGAAATTGACCCAAATATTTTCAACTCATTTAGCATTACCCATCATGCATTTCAGTGCTTTAAAGTATCACATTAATGTGTACAAAAAATAAAAACATATACCATTCTTTTTTGTTTGTTGCATATTTTTGTTTGGTTTCATTTCCCTGTAGGTAACTATAATATACAGTGTACTTGAAGTGATCTTTCACCAAAACTATCCAATTATTATTATTGATAATATCATTGTTAATCTCGTTGTTAATATCATTGTTAATCTCGGGCACATGAAAGTGGCAACAATTGGTTTTTATAATACTTCCTTGATTCTTTAGCTCTAGGATGTATAGAAGTTATAAGTCATACCAAATATTTCATCATATTTCCAAGAAAATAACTCCGTTCAAAACGATGGAGACGTTTTTATTGAGTTACGAACTTCTTAAAAGTTATTATGGATCGAAAGATCCTCGCTCATAAACAAAATATTTAATTTCTTTTTATTGAGCGTTTGAAATCTTCAATTCAAAGTTATCTATTGAACGCAATAGTTTGGTGCTCACAAGTTTTTCGCGCTGGGGACTTGGAAATCTTTATTCACCAAGTTTCACCAAGACCAAGTTTGTTTTATCTAAAAAGATATTTACAATGTGAAATTGAGGTACACCACTCAACCCTTCAGTACTTTCAACACTTTTTTTACAGTTTTCAATGTTTTCTGTGTATTTTAAATGTGGTATGCACATATTATTTTTTTTTTAATATTCCGTAAAAACAAATACCGTTTTAGAAAATAAACAACATTATGTTTCCGGTGTACTCGTTAAAAAAAAAAATTACTATTTCTAAATAATATCATCCCACCCAGGAGTAGTGTGTTCAATTCCTCGACTGGCTCTATCCTCCATCACAACACAGTAGTAGGAGATTTTCAAATACTGTCAGCTTATTCGTAACCCAGGAATGTGTGTCTTTCTTTATATATATTTGAAGACCCCAAGGCAAGAAGTTGTTAACTTACATTTTCGTAAAAAATGAGTTAGAATGCTCTCTAAACTAATTCGCATATGCTCTTTCCAATGAACACCATGCCAGAGCTTAAAAACGGCAAGAACATGCTTAAATCAATGTGATGAACATGTTAACTACGTGTTTCTGTGACATTAAGTTGATAAAATCAGGGCAAGAACTTGTTAACTACTAAGTTAGCAAGTTCTTGCCGTAATTCTGTAATTAACAACTTCTTCCCATCTACATTGGTTTAGATTTCTATGGTTAACATGTTATTCACTCACTTTAACGTTTACGTTTACCTTGGTGGTTTTAAAAAGTTTTGCAGTGCGTGTTTTTTATTTAAAAATCATCGAAAATGGGTTCCAGTGGTGAAAAAATGGTGAAGATGTGTCAAAAATTGATCAGGGAATCAGGTAAGCTGTATAAAACATTATCGTTCATCTTAATTTATCCTTAAAGTAGTTTGAAAATGGGTGAATCATTTTTGTTTTGGTGTTTTTTCTGTCTAAAAGTCAACAATTTTTTATTGTAATGCTTATTAATTTGTTTCAGGAAGTGTTCAAGAGTTCACTAATTTAGTACAACCTGAGAAGCATTTAGAAATACCTCAAAATAATGTAATTTTAATGGATGGTAAATGCAAAAAAAATGTTTTACTCTGTGACTCTGAATATTCTTTTATGTTTTGAATTCCTTCATTAATGCTTTACAATATTTCGTTTCAGAAAGTGTTCAAGACTCTTTGACTGGTGCTGAGTTTGGGATATTATTAGGAATATCTCAATATGATGTCATGTTAATGGTAGGTAAACTTAAAAATAATTTATTGTTACACTAAATTCTTTTGAACATTGAACTAAAAATGATTATTTTATTGTACTTTGTATTTTCAGAAGATAATCAGAGTAGTCTAGAGTATATCGCTACTACCACTGGTACAGGAGATATAATTTTGGAATACGTACAACAAGATGAGATACTCAATACTTTAAATCAAACTGGTGAGTTTGATTTAAAGTATTGAGTAAATTGTACCTCGCATCCGATTTGTCAATCCCAAAACTGTATGAGCTCTATAATATGTTTTGTGGAGAAAAAGAGTATGCCCCTGTTTCGTTGAATCGTTACACTAGGATCTTTACAGAGGATTTCAACTTGTCGTTTAGTGTGCCTAAGACAGACACTTGTGGGACTTGCGATAGCAAAAAATCTGACCAAATTCATGTAAATATTTATAAAGCTGCATTTGAAATGCAAAAACATGATAAGAAAATGGCATCTGAATGTGATGAAACTTGTTTCATCACATTCGATTTGGAAAAGACGCTACCTCTCCCAAAGATATCCACAAACGTGGCTTTCTATTTAAGAAAACTGTGGCTCTATAATTTGGGATTACATTGTGTGACAAAGGAGTTAAATAGGGCATATTTCCATGTTTGGAGTGAAAACGAAGGGGGCAGAGGGAGCGAGGAAATTGCCAGTTGTTTAATGGCCTTTGTCAACACCATGCAACTTCAGAGCAACAAGTCTCACCTTATTACTTGGAGTGACTCTTGTGCCGGTCAAAACAAAAATATATATTTTATGATATTCTGGCAATATTTAATTCTAGCAAAAAAATTCAAAATAATTGACCATAAATTTCCTGAGGTTGGTCACTCATATATGGACTCTGATAGAGATTTTGCATTGGTAGAAAAAAAAATTAATAGATGCCAGTCCGTTCAATCAGTGGACCAATATGTAAATTTAATGATGTCGGCTAACACAAAAAATATACCCATCGTGACAATGATGGCTGATAAGTTTGTTAATATTAAAGAATTAGGGCAGCAATTGAACTTTATACACAATACAAAAAACACTATCGGAAAAAAGGTTAACTTTCAAAAAGGAATTCGCTGGATAAGAGTGAAGGAATTCGGGATTTATAAATATCGCGAATCACTCTCTGAAGAAGAGCCTTGGAAAGAAGTGGATCTTAAAAAAAGGTGTGAAACATTATCTTCCCCGCCAATGATGTCATCAAAAGTGAGAGATAACAAAGAAATCGATGCGGCCAAATGGAACGATATCCAAAAATTGTTACCATACCTGGATGAGGTTTTTCGTGGATTTTTTAAGTCGCAAAAAAATTGACACATGCTCTGCTACCTTTTCTTTTCAATAATAATTATTATTAAGTTACTTTATATCAAAAAAATGTTTAATTTGTTTGATTAAATAAAAAAACAAGAATTTAACATGTTCTTGCCTTCCAATTCTGTATCTTCCTCACCTATCCCTGAAGATGGCATGAACATGTTAACTACATTTTTTTGTAGAAAACATGTTTATTTTAACTTTTAGACTGCAAAACTACTTAATATTACTAGATGTAATGTAAATTTGGTTTGTTTACTATACCATGAAGGATCAGTACATTGTATATGACATTCAAATAAAAAATTATAAGGCAAAACGCAAAAGTCTAAATATCTCAGAATGCCTTCAATGTAAGTTAACAACTTCTTGCCTTGGGGTCTTCATTTATATATCGAACGTGAACATTTTTGTATCGAATGTCAAAAACGCTTACCATATTTTTACCTAATTTTATTAACAGTAGAAAAATTCAGAGAACTCTTTATTTTGAAAACAGATTCGTTTTGATTGGAGAATTTGTAAGAAAACTATAACTTCATTTTTTTCTCATTCATATAACAAAGCATAAGAAATATTTTCTAAAGTTAAACTGATTGTTAAGATAGCGGCACGAAATATGATTTATTCATTTTGGTTTTTTTTGGAATTTATTATTGGCATCCAGTATGAATTTTCGAGGCAATAAAACAAAAAAAAATAATTTTTCATCTAACGTCCAAAAATACGTATTTCTGCACGATAGAAAAAAAGATAAAATACTTTTATAAAAAATGGACGCCCGGTCATATATGACCCTAAAACGTTCAAATTTTTTTCTTTCAAACACTTCTTAAACACCACTTTTATTTTTATACTTAATTTTGACCGGCTTTCGCCACAACCATAGCTTCTTCAGGGCTGTGTAATACTGTATTGAAATTTTAAATCTATCATCTGCAAACATGTGTTATCAATATATTAAGCTTACACATATTGTTGAAAAAAAATTAGGCTGAGGAGTTTTTTTAAATTGAAATCCGCACAAGAATCCCAACTGCTTCTAACCGACTGGAGCCAGTGAGACTATGGCATCCCCAATTGGGGTATATTGTGAGGCTGAAGATAGTGGGGAGAGGAAGGAGTTGGGAAAGTGGAAGGTGTGGGAATACCTGACTATTCAGATATTGTTACCAAATACGGTAAAAACCTTTTCAAGCAACTTTTCAATTCTGAATGGTGGTTTTACACAAGAGCGATAGCGAGAATATCTTCCTCTCTGGAACGTTCCGCAAGTACACTGTATATTATATTTTAATTGAATATTTTTATTTTTCAATTTAAACCTGCTAAACTGCTTTTGCAGTATGTCAGCAAATATCAAAAAAATTGTCAGCAAATAAAAATTGTGAAACAACACAAATTCAATTAAGATACTGATAATTTTAAAAAACCTGACTACCAAATTAAATAGTAACTTTCGAGTCCAGGCATCAAACGGGCCAGTGAAAATTATCAACTCTTCAAAAAAAGGTTTTCGGTATTTGAATTTTTTTTTTAATTTTTCGCATAGTACCGAGCTCACAAACACGCCATTTCTTCGCACGGGTATGCAGAGAGAATGGACCGCCAAATCACTCGGTCTTGGAATACACTTCTTGCTTTATTCACATTCATACATTGTCTATACATATCCTGCTGTTAATCTGACTCAAGTATTTGGTTAACTTTTTTTGCATAACAGACTGATTGTCCATTTACAACATAGACGTAACAATGTAACATAAGTTACATATAAAAAAGAAGAAACATAAAATACATATTATCATGGTAAATTTATGGCATACCCCTTGAACCCTTCAAGGCTACTGTTAAAAATGTCAACAGTTTTGGAAAAAAATATTTAATAGGGCATACCTCCTGCCGAGCCAGTACGTTCGTTCTGCCATATAGGATAAATAATAGATCATGGTGCCGTCCATGGCTATAGTTGTTCGGAATGAATTGGAATGAATGAATTTAGCGTGCAAATCTTCATGATGCATGAATTGCGGGTACTTTCCCAGTGTATTTTTGTACAGAATAGCCCGCTATTTCGGTAGATATTACTTTTGAAGCTGTAATTTTTTGACATTTGACAAGTAGAAACTACGCCATTAATAAAAACGATACACGCTTCAACAACGCATTGAAATTATTAAAATTCACTTTGGTGAATCAAATAAAAATCATCTTGAGTGATGAATCCCATTTCCACCTCGGTGGCTTCGTCAACAAGCAAAATTTTCGCATCTGGGGCTCAGAAAACCCAAGAGTTATTGTTGAAAAGCCTCTCTATTCTCAACGTTTGACTGTTTGGTGCGGTTTATGGTCCGGCGGAGTCATTGGACCTTACTTTTTCGAAAATGAGGCTGAAGCAACAGTTACGGTGAATGGATTGCGCTATCAAGAGATGATTAATGATTTTTTTATGGCCGGAATTGGATGGTATTGATTGGACAACGTTTAATTTCAACAAGATGGTGCTACGTGCCACACAAGCAACGAAACCATTGATCTTTTACGATTTAATATCAAAATAACACCTCTTATTTGAAAACCCTGTACATAGCAATCATTGCTTCGGGATATGATAAGCTACGTCTTTCTCAGGCGTCTCCTACTTCTTCTACCATTCACGTTAGTTTAAATAAGATAAATTTGACCTCATTAAAAAACAGGTTCATAATTCACAACGCGTTTATATAGGTTTGTCTCTTCATTGAGATAATTAAATTTTAAAAACATTAATTGAAGAAAAAATATTTCGTCGTTATAAAAAATCGTTTATAAATAATTTTTCACGCGGAAAAGAATCCTGACAATTTAAGCATCGCAAAAATAAATATAAAGATATTTGCTTTTCGCAAATAGCGAATGTTTATAAAGAATTCAAAGTTTCGCGTACAAAGGGAGCATTTTTCTATATTCAATGGAACAAACCGCACGTCTCAAATATTTGCGGCTGGGGCCTGATAGGTGTGCACGGCGTATTTTCGGTTTCGCCTCGTGGTTCGATATACTCGTACTCCTCCAGGCTTTACATACCAAGTGAAACAGACGCGAGACAAAGGATCGTCGCGGATGATTTTCTTTGTTAAACATTCCGAAATGCGTTTCCCCGAGCTGTTGCCTTTAAACGAGAAATGTACTTATCGTACTACGGAGAACGACTAGAATATTTTTAACGCTCGCTTTAAAACACGAATTCGGAAATGATAATATCATTTTATAGAAAAAATGCCCATCGTGCTAAATCTTTTGGTCGTATTTTTATACTTACTGAGTTCCCGGCGCCGCTCGGACTTTAGACAGTTTTTATACTAGCTTAGTTCCCGGCGCTGCTCGGACTTACAGTTTTTATACTAGCTTAGTTCCCGGCGCTGCTCGGACTTTAGACAGTTTATAAACTAGCTGAGTTCCCGGAGCTGCTCGGACTTTAGACAGTTTTTATACTAGCTTAGTTCCCGGCGCTGCTCGGACTTTAGACAGTTTTTATACTAGCTTAGTTCCCGGCGCTGCTCGGACTTACAGTTTTTATACTAGCTTAGTTCCCGGCGCTGCTCGGACTTTAGACAGTTTATAAACTAGCTGAGTTCCCGGAGCTGCTCGGACTTTAGACAGTTTTTATACTAGCTTAGTTCCCGGCGCTGCTCGGACTTTAGACAGTTTTTATACTAGCTTAGTTCCCGGCGCTGCTCGGACTTACAGTTTTTATACTAGCTTAGTTCCCGGCGCTGCTCGGACTTTAGACAGTTTATAAACTAGCTGAGTTCCCGGAGCTGCTCGGACTTTAGACAGTTTTTATACTAGCTTAGTTCCCGGCGCTGCTCGGACTTTAGACAGTTTTTAAACTAGCTGAGTTCCCGGCGCTGCTCGGACTTTAGACAGTTTTTATACTAGCTTAGTTCCCGGCGCTGCTCGGACTTACAGTTTTTATACTAGCTTAGTTCCCGGCGCTGCTCGGACTTTAGACAGTTTATAAACTAGCTGAGTTCCCGGAGCTGCTCGGACTTTAGACAGTTTTTATACTAGCTTAGTTCCCGGCGCTGCTCGGACTTTAGACAGTTTTTAAACTAGCTGAGTTCCCGGCGCTGCTCGGACTTTAGACAGTTTTTATACTAGCTTAGTTCCCGGCGCTGCTCGGACTTTAGACAGTTTTTCTAAATCAGATTTAGATAGTCATTATTTTGATAATTATTATTATTCTAAATTTGCCAATCACATTTTTGAAACAAATCAATATTTTTGCTCACAATTATATAATTAGAAAAAGTGTTAACAGTAAATTAAATTTATTAATAACAGGATTTTTTTTTTAAATGGCCTTCTCTCAAATTTTTTTTCGCATTGATACCTATTTTAAATTGGTAATTTTATTTATACCTCTTAGTTACGCTTTTTATTATTACAATTATTTTACTTAAAATTATAAAAGTTTTCGATTTATAAAAAAATGCTATATGTAATAACAACCAATTTAATGATATATTTTTTTTAAATTCAATTTATACAATAATAGGTATTTAATAATGTCTCACTTTAATATTTTTGTCTATTTGTGCTTATTTATCTATTTTAACTTTGGCTCTGAAATATGAAGATTATTATTATTAAAAGTTGTGCATACAAAGTGTTTAATTGACATAAAAGTAATTATTTTCGTGAAATATGTAAAATTTCATGAAGAAGCATTAAAATTCTTCTTTAAGGGGGTGGGTAAAAGAAGTTTGGGTTGTTTTTAGAAATGTTTTATTATTATGTCCCTTTTTTATTGGCAGCAGTTTTACCGATGATTTGTTTCATTTAATTATTTATTTTTAAATAAATTGATAATCTGCCTATTTATTTATTTTTAAATTAATTAATAATCTGCCTATTTATTTATTATTTATTACTCTTGATGGGCTTTTGCATTACTGGAGTTTTTTTTTAAACTATATTCAAATAGACACGTATTTCAAAATCACTTTTTTCTAATTCTTCTTCTCCATTTTCTGCCGCCTGGTAACAATCCATTCATTAGTTACAGGTGCAGATAGTGGCTTTTAGTTTAGTTACAGCTGCTAAGAGTCGAAAATACCTTTCACAATGAACTCATCTTCTCTCCAGCTTCCCTATTTCACGTACTGCGTTATTTAATGATGGTTTTAAATACTTTTATTTTTTATTTATTCGCACCTTGAAAGTTTTTTCAAATATACATTGTTATAGGTAAGTTGTTCAGGAGCATAATAATTAGTGCGTAGTACAAAAAAAGCTGAGTTTGAACAATATAAACAGAATACAAGTTATCATAGGGAGTTCTGTTATAAAAATAAGTTCAATAATAAGAATAAAAAATAAGTAGGTACTAAGAAAGTAGTTACAGAGCAATGTATAGAACTCTGTTGATATAAATAAAAATAAACACGATCAGTTTGTTATTAGCTAGTTTGTATTTAGCGAACCTTTATTATACCAGATTGGGTACTACAGAATATAACTAAATTAATACGTCGATAAAAGGTTAACAGAACATTTATCGACAGTTTTAAAAAAAACATTTTAAACAGAAAATCAAATTGTGAAACGATATTTTTTTAACTGCAGTCTTTTTGAAAGAATTTTTATTTTTATTTTATTTTTCAGGTATTTATTTGCACATTTTTAGTAAATCCACGAGAGACTATTATGCCTCTATTTAAAGGAATATCCCATCAAATCCATTGTTTCAACAATTTCCACATTTCCAAAACAATAAATTTAACTTATTTGAATAATAATAGGATATCGCTCCATTCCTTCTCACCTTTTTAAAATTAACATGCTTGACTCTCCAGATTGGGCTTTCTGTGGTTTAAAAATGGGAACCTTAGATGACATGTTTGTTGGTTGTCTCTCTCTTAACATGTTTACTCTCTTCTATCAAGCCTTATCTAAAATTGCATCTCTTCCGTTCAACATCTCATTTCTTCTAAGTCTAAACTCCACTCCAATCTTCCATTTAATTCTAAAATTTGCCCATTTAAATAAGAGGAATAAATAAATTCACAGTCCCTCTCTCCATAATTTTAAACAATGAAGTAGGCCACCATTGAAGGTCTCTAAAAATCACACATTAAAAAAAAACACTGTGCATGCCAGACTTGAAAAAAATCGGTTTTTTTCAAACTCTTTAATACTAATCAGTCAGTTGAAGTGGCAAATACGAGGTGGTGAAGTGGGTAATCAACAGCGATTATCTCAAAACTCCGCTTAAGTAAGGATGTGTGTGTAAGGATTTTTTTCAACCTTTGTCATTGTATATTGCCAAATAACTAAAATAACTGCTTCTAGCTTACCTGAAATGCTGAGATTGAAGAATTTATTCATCTTAGGATCCGTGTTGACCTGGCACTCGTACTTGCCAACGTCGCTGATCCTGGCCTTCCGGATCCTCAGAGTCCAGGACTGGGACTCTGGCACGTAAAGGATATCAAAGCGGGGGTCTGCAGTGAAGGTCACGGTGCCACTGGTCAGGATCTGCAGATCCTTTGTACGAATCCATGACACCTGAGAATAAATTTAACAACTTATTTTTTTGGGTTGGTGTAAATCTTGTTATTACATAAATTTGGCAGTAAATGTCTATTTACAAGAATTCCTGAATTCTCTTTAACTTGTTTGTATTACACTCTGCTATTTTTCTCTTTTTTATCCGTCCTAAATTACTTTTCTTTTTTGTATAAGTAATATTATCTTCTAAATGAGTTTTCACAGTTGTTATGTTTTCACTCACGTGCATTCAAGATTTGTAAAATCATTATAGTAAATAATTGATCGGTGTGACGAGTGCAAGTCAAAGACAGATGTTTAAATTAATTTATTATCTACATATTTACATAAAGACAACTTTCTGTGGCGAGTGGCAGCGTGGCAGACAAAAATCTCTAATATTGAATATTGCTAATTTATTAAGAATCTTTTAAAATTATTCGTAATCCGGTTAAAACCGAGATTGCAGGCCCTTAACAAACGAATTGATAGGCTTCCTGATAAATGTATGGTAATACACGAACGCATGATGTTGGAACACGTGTTCATAATAATCTGTATCATTGTATTGTATTAAGGCAAGTGAAGGTGCGTGAAAATGTGTTCCAAAATACTAAGAATTCTAATAATTGGAACATATTTTTAATAAATTAGCTTAACTCATTTTTCTCCGCGTGGCGGACACAAGAAGTTTGTTTGATGTTTATGCATATCTACAGTTTTATTTTGAGATTGATGAAATTTTGCAAACTTGACTTTCAAAATATAAAAATGGTGACCATAAATGTTTGATTTAAAAAAATTCTGTACGAAGCCTGGAAAACGTTGGGGACTAGTTAATATTAAAATAAAATATGATGCTAATGTTCTGTTTTCGCGACGAATAATAATAAATTATTGACGTTTCACTATATAATTATATAGTGAAACGTCTTTCTTAAAAATTTAATTTTGACAACACGTAAATATTGATGGATAAATATTGACACGGATATAAAAAAGCTAAAATAAGAGAGGTATACAAAAGTTTTAAAGAAATTGTGAGACACCCTGATGTTACATTTTATTTCACTATACTATTTATGCCAAGTGTGGTACGTAGTTCTAGATATTTATATTTTTTATAACAATACTTAGTCAATAAACTTTGCATTCGTTGTCATTCGTTCAGTACTTAAGACGTGCGTGCTTTGAATTGTTTATTAAATACGCAATAGAATTTCCATCTCCACTGGACCTTATTTGGCCACATTTTGGCCAGTTTGAAAAGGGCGAGCTCACGCTGTCCAAAATGTGGGCAATTAGAGGAGATATTTTAAAACATTTATTGCAATTATTTTGTAAGCTCCAACACGTACAAATCTTCGATCAATAATAAAAATAACTTAGTAGTGTCACGCTCTAATAAAAAATGTATGCCATCTCATCCAACTTATTTGTTATTTACATTCCATAAACCGAAATTATTGAAATATTTTTTTGTTACAAATCATTGATTATGTGTTTACTTATTAAAAAATGCATGTAAATATTTAAATTTATAGCAGTGCTTATCAACTAGACCATAGACAACACAAAAAAGTTATAATTTGTAGTATTGCTCCAAGTAGGTACACAAACACCAATTTTAAAGTAAATTATAATCTGAATTCACGCTATATAAATTTAACGATTTTTTAATAATTTTTTCATGAATCGTAAAAATATGCCGTTAACTATCAAATGCAGGTTCATTCAATAGCTCTCTAACACAATAAGCACTTTATATGTTTAAACTTTTTAATAGCATTGATATCATTAAGCAACTCTACTTTGTCTATGTACTAAGTCATTTGGAGTTTGCATCAGTTGTTTGGTCTCCATTTTACAAAATCCACATAAACAAAATCGAAGCAATTCAAAAAAAATTCCTAAAATATCTTTGTTACAAGACATTTGTAACATTTAATAATCATGCAGAGGCAGTTTTATACTTTAAAATTGATTCACTGTGTGTACGGAGGCATCATAAGGTTGCACTATTTCTGTATAAAGTATTTAACAATAATATTCAATGCCCAGAGTTGGTAAACGAGATTCCATTCAATGTACCTGCGCGTTCAACACGCTCTTGTGTCCTGTTTAGGGTTGATCAAAGCAAAACGAACTCCAAGCAGAATTTTTGCCTGAACAAACTATGCAATAATTACAATAGCGTATTATTTAAGGTTGATATTTTCAGTTGCGAACTTACCAAATACAAGAGGTCCATAAAAGTATATTCCTCTGATGTTTTGTGAATAATGTTTATGTCTCTATTGTTTATATCTCCACTATGATTTGATTTATATCTACAACCTCTCTCCATGGCTATAAATGTATTGTTTTGTAAATTTTTCTTTTTATATATTTTTTTTTAATTCATATTCCTTTCTCACCAATTTAAATAACTTATTCCATATTATGCTGTCTCAGTTAAAGTCACAAGGAGGAAATCCATAATTGGTTTTATTTTGCTAAATAATATTTATGTACAAACTGATTATATGTAATTTGTCGATTTCCCAAAAAATGAATAAATAAATAAATATGTCTGCATATTAAAATTCGGATATATAATTTTTCCGATATATTATTTCTAAACTAAACACGGAAAAACTTCCGAGCGCTCAAGGCTGAAATTGATTATATATCAGAACGCTCCTGCGGTTGATTCTCACTAAAAGTAAAATATTTTTTTCTATTTATAAATAATTCTTATAACTTACAAAGATACTTTTATTTATAGAATATAAACATAATAAACCATGATATGGAATTGTTCCAAATAGAGAAAAAGAAATTAACAATAAGGAAGAAATAAATGTAGACAAACAAAAAAAAGTTGCATGGATATATCTGGAATGGTTATCTGATAACTCAAAATCAAAATGACAGTTCTAGACACCTTTAAAAAAGTCATGAAAAGTGATGAAACAAAAACTAGGTTAAATATGTTACGTAGGTTATGTTAATATGTAAGTTTTTTCATCGCTTTTAATGACCTTCTATAATTTTTTAAAGGTGAGTTGAAATTTCATTGTGATGAGTTATTATGGAACCCATTTTACTGTGACAAATCAACCTATCTGTATCACCAAAATGCATCATAATCGGTATTGGGGACGGGTGTAATACGCAGCACCACGATACCCCGATCTGATATGGCATGTTCCATCTCGAGTCGGTTTTTGCCGGATCACAAAAGATACCAACCGATAAAGAATGTAGGTACGATGGGAGTAACATCTAAAACTTAATACGAGGTTAATGGGTACGATGATCGTGATAATTTAAATGATATTTAATATATAATTTATTGCGTGAACCAACTTTCAAGTTTTTTTCTTCAAAAAATGCAAGTGAAAGATTTTTTTATTTTACTGCTGAAGATTTTAAAAAAATTCAAAAGATAGCTTCAGAGTCCGAAATGGCGTATTTAATCACTCACCCCACGTTTACATACATTATGCTTATTTAAATACATTCAAATTTGAAAACGAGAAAAGAAAAATACAACTTAAATAAATCTTCTTATGACTTATGACGTAGGCACTTCTATTTGACAAAAATAATATTTATTATTTCAATGTTTTATGTGAGTTATTTTAAGCATGTCATAAACAAGGACGCGATAAATTTTTTATCATCGTTTACAACACGGCGACTAAAAATGCGTTGTAAAGAGCTTTATCACTTTTTCACTGTGAATTTCAATTAAATATTATAATTTTTAATATTTGAGAGATGAAGCACGATGAAAAGAAACGATGAAAGTAGATTGAATTCTGTTGAAATGAGATCCCTGAGGCGTATGTGTGGTAAAACCATGTTTGATCGGGTGAGGAAATTGGAGATCCACAAAGAGTGCAAGGCTGATGAAAGCGTAATGAGTAAGATTATGAAAGGGACGCTTAGTTGGTTTGGGAATGAAGAGCGAATGAGCGAAGATAGGAGTTTAAGGAGAATATATGATGAAAATGGGAATGGTATGCCCGAGGAAGACATGGTACGATCAAGTGAATCAGATACTCGAGTCGGGCTATGTCAAAAGTCAGAATAATAGAAGAGTATATATGAGACGATGTATGCATGTGAATGAGACAAGAAGTGTGTGCCAAGACCGAGTTGTTTGGCGGTCCGTCCTCTCTGCCTACCCTTGCGAGGAAACGGCGTAATGGTTAGTTAGTTAGTTAGCACGTTATAATCTGCAATATGATATGATTTGTTAGATTCCAGGGCCCTTAGCGTAAGCGCATCGATAAAGTTTTATCGATTATTTGTCAACACTTACACGAACAAACCAAGTCAACTTAATTAAGCATATTTCGTCGACGTGAAATTTTCTTTTTCGTCGACGATTTGCAGTTATCCACGGAAACATTGACAAATAACCGACATTGTCGATAAAACCTTTATCGATGTGATTGTGCTTGGGACCTGGAGATAATGTTTTAGTAAACTAATATCAAATTAATTAAAACTTGTTAGAACCATGTGATACTCACGGAAGTGTTCTAGTTTGCAGACAGTACGATTATATGCTAGCACTGCAAATAAAATGTTTTACCTTCGGAAATAAAATTATCACAAAAGGAACGAATATCGCCTATTTTATGTTGCGAAAACCGTTGAAAGTACAGTAGTGCTAAAGTTAGAAGGATTCCATTTTTGTTTTGGAATCTGTTTTCCCGTCATCAGCGGGGTATTCCACGGAACATAGAGCCCAGAGACAACTGTGGCCGTAGCAAGAGGAAGGTTTTACGATCAATATAATATTTCACTCCTCCCACCGAGACCGAAGAAGTAGGTTCTAGGTTCCCGGTTCCACCGCCCGCCCAAGAATACAAGCGAAAGGATCATCTCGAAATGATAAACATATTTTTTATACGACACTATTACTGGAATACTTATAATAATATTATAGCTCCGTTTGAATCGTCGAGTTTTGTGGAAGAATCGAGGCATATTTCTGTGGATTTAAATGTCATTTTCGGTAAATTCCAGTCTTTTGTTGGCAGGGTATCATTTATGTCGAAGTATCGTTTTACGTCAAGTTACTTGTGTCGCTAGAGAGAAACATTTCAACCATCATTTATGTTTGCTATTTACATATTATTCTGTCCAGAAATGAATTAGGTAAGTAGGTATTTTTCGAAGTATAATTAAAATAATTTTAAAATTATTTCAGATTATGAACTAAGATCGTGGTTCTTAAATTCTTATTTGGAATGAAAAGATCGAGGGTTAATTATGAATAAGAATAGCCTTTTGTTAACAACGAACAACTTTTAATTCCTTTTGAAATTTTAAATCACTCCCTCGTAAATAACTTCGCCTCTATTCAAATATTAATTACGGGATCCTTTAGCTATAAAAAATAGCTCAGCCAAGATTAAGGGATATAGCGTGATTAGGACAATTTGCACATATAAAGCAGAGCCGTGTACTCATTAACTCTCATAAATCTCAAGAAACAAAGCCTTAGTTTCCTTTTTCCTTGACAAGCCTTTTCGTAAAGCCTGCATTTAAACAAACTCTGACTGGGATTGTCCCAATTTGTAAATTGTGAATTTTCGCTGTTACAAATGAGACTACAAACAATTAGCTTGAGACAAAAGACAAAAAAGCGAATTTTATTAAGATTTGAAATTATTTTAATGTTATTGTCACAATATAAACCGCTTTCAATCACATAACTTAAAACATACGTAGTTTTTCAACAAAAAAGTGATATAGTGACTACAAAGTAACAAAAAAGTGACTACATCATTATTTATCAAAATAATTCGTTAATGTTTTCTTGTAAAAAAAATAGACCATTATTAAGATGGCTTTCAAAATCTGAAAAATCTCACACTGAAGAATTCACAGAGTCAAAAGTTATAAACTATTTACGCAGGAGAATCAGAAAAAGAAAGTTGGTATTGGCATAGTACAATAATTGCAAAATAAATATTAAAAACAGTTTAATCTAAGCCACTCAGAAGAAAGCACCACAATATCAGCTCTTTGTTTAAAATAATTTAGTTCTGAGAAAAGAATTTTCGTGGAAACCCAACGTACTGAAATGTTTGATAATTTCTGAATTACCAGAGCGGTATCGGTTCTGGGGTAAGAGGGAAGAAGGAAGTTAGCGGGGGGTTCGCTTGTCGAACAGAATATAGTGCCACCGGTGAAACTTTTTATTGGCAATATTTTTTAACTCCTGTTTGTAATTCTGGTCACACAAAACAAAAGGAACAGGGTGGCTGAGGAGCTAGAAGGTATGTGTGTTCGCCCGGCATAAGAGGTAGCGGTGAGGCACTCTTACCAGATTAAGAACTGAACTGCACAAAATCAAACGTAACAAAAGCAGACGTTAAATTCAACCGCTACACTAAAAATACAAATCATACTGGAAGCTTTAAAAACAGAACTTTTGAAGTTGAATCGACTTTTTTATCAAGTGTCAACTATTCTTTTTAATTGCATGAGTAATTCTGCACAGGTCTTTGAGAAGGCCAGTAGAATGCACGAGATATTGCCGGGAATGGCGCAAGAAGAATATTTTGAATTAAAATTTAATAAACTACGAAGAAAGTAACCGCGAAGCTTAAGTGAACCCGCCCCACTTAGGGGTAACTCAAATGTCTGTATAAAGGACGAACTAAAAATAATTCAAGGCTCGACTCAATGCGACCTGAATAAAAAATAGTTACGGGGCTGGATGGTTATGATTTATTTATTTGCTAGGGCCAAAATAAAATAGCGGTAAATCTTACAGAAGGTAATAAAACAATTGATCTTTTTTAATCTGCGTAACACAGACATAATGGCTTCATAACAGAAATGACTTCGCATAAATTTGCGCGTTTTTTTGGGAAAACATTTCCATAAACGTTACAAAAAATGGTTTATGTAATAAAACGTTTTTCACTGAATTTGGGCTGATTCAGCTTAATTTCTATGGTAAAATATGAATGCATCGTATCTTACTATATCTCCAGATGTAGGTACTTACTATAAAATAGAATATTTATAATCTTAGGTTCGTAGATAAATTTTGTATTTAAAATATGTATACATATATGGGACGTGTGGGATTGCACTAACCTACCCACATCCCGGAATAAAAATTATTATTATTAAAGCGTTTTAAAAAGAGTTGAAAATTCTTTTTTTTGTGTGAAACCTTAGTGTCTCAACTGCTCTCAACCGTCTGGAGCCAGTGGGATTATCGCACCCCTAATTGGGGTATATTTTGTGAAGCTGAAGGTTGTGAAGAAAATAGATCTAGCTATTCAGATCTGGTCACAAAATACGGCCAAACCCATTCTACGCCACCTTTCAATTCTTCTTCAGTTTAAGAAGAACTAATCAATTCATTATTTTTTATCATTGCGACTTCAAGAGCATCTTCCACTCGAATCTGAAAGGTGCTGCAAATATACAATATATTATTTCTAATGAATAATTTGTGAAATCACACAAATTAATCAAATAAAAATTACTTGCGCATCCCCGGCATTTGAACACGTTCCCTCCAGCTTGCTAGTCAATGGCCTTACCCCTCGACCACGGAGGCCGTCAAACGCTGAGAACTTTTTATTACCTTACATTATTTATTGGTTTTTTAGGTTAATCGGAATTTTAGCATGCTTTAACCTTAGTATAGTTTATTTTTAACATGTTAACAAGATGTTAACAAGATAAAATGTATAACAAAGAGAAATCTCAACTACATAATATGAAAGCTAATGCCTTTGACGTTTAAATGATATCGTTTAATCATTTTACTGAATGAGTCTACAATTTTGTTTTTCGTTTACATTGCTTAGAACAAAAACAAATTTTGTGTGAAGTATTATTATCAATATACTGTGATATTATCAGTTGAAAATATATTTTTAATCATGCAAAATATCATAATGCTCAATATACTACGACCTGGATCAAATATGTATGTCGTAAAAGATAAAACAAATTTAATCTAAATGTTTCAAAAAGTAAATACACGGTAGGTAATATTTGTTAATTCAATAAAATTATCATAGACAACGAAAAAATAGAGAAAGTAGAGGATATCAAATACTTAGGCATTATAATAGACAATAAGTTATAAGCTAAGAAAGTGGCTAAATGGTAATTTTTAAAGAAGAATAAGAAATAAATTAGATTTAAATATAAGTAAATTAGTTTATAATTATATGGTAGTATCTCATTTATATTACTAATATGGTAGTATCTTATTTAAATAACTAATATAGTTTGAATCTCATTTAAATTACCAATATGGTAGCATTTCATTTAAGTTACTAATATGGTAGCGTCTCATTTAAATTACTAATATTGTAGCACCACATTTAAAAAACTAATATTTTAGCATCTCATTTAAATTACTAATATAGTAGCACCACATTTTAATAACTAATTTAGTAGAATCTCATTTAAATTACTAATATGATAGTATCTTATTTAAATTAATAATATAGTTTTCAACTCATTTAAATTACCAATATGGTAGCGTCTCATTTAAATTACTAATATAGTAGCACCACATTTTAATAACTAATTTAGTAGAAGGTCATTTAAATTACTAATATGGTAGTATCTTATTTAAATTACTAATATAGTTTGCATCTCATTTAAATTACAAATATTGTAGCGTTTCATTTAAATTACTAATATAGTAGCACCACATTTTAATAACTAATTTAGTAGAATCTCGTTTAAATTACTAATATGGTAGTATCTTATTTAAATTACTAATATAGTTTGCATCTCATTTAATTTACCAATGTGGTAGCGTTTCATTTAAATTACAAATATAGTAGCATCTCATTTAAATTACAATATTTCGTTACAAATAAACACACCTTGGGGTAATGAACATATTTAGTTGATGTTTATTAAACATTAAATATATTTTTTTCTTGAAACTTTAGTAATATTTAGAAAAATATTGAAAAAAAAATAAAACATTGACATCACAATTTTAATTGCAACAATAAATTACAATTTGCGCTAAACGGTTAATTTCAACTAACGGTGTATATTTTAATATTTGAAACTGTTATTTCGTGGTGGAATTCCATTATAAATATATATAAAGAACACAATTTTAAACTTTTTTCCACTTGTTTTTTATTTGACCGTGACCGGTTTCAGCCTGTTAGGGCCATCTTCAGACTGGTACAATTTTTGTCTTAAACTAGGGTTTATATACATAGGCAAATTATTTGAAACTGTTATTTCGTGGTGGAATTCCATTATAAATATATATAAAGAACACAATTTTAAACTTTTTTCCACTTGTTTTTTATTTGACCGTGACCGGTTTCAGCCTGTTAGGGCCATCTTCAGACTGGTACAATTTTTGTCTTAAACTAGGGTTTATATACATAGGCAAATTACATTGAGGGGAGGGGTTAACATAGTAGGTTGATTTGAATTATGAGGGGTTTTTCGTGAAATATCATAATATATCATAAATAAATATCATAAAATTCAAATCAACCTACTATGTTAACCCCTCCCCTCAATGTAATTTACCTATGTATATAAACCCTAGTTTAAGACAAAAATTGTACCAGTCTGAAGATGGCCCTAACAGGCTGAAACCGGTCACGGTCAAATAAAAAACAAGTGGAAAAAAGTTTAAAATTGTGTTCTTTATATATATTTATAACGGTGTATTTTGTAACAAAGCAACGAAAGTAATTTTTTTAATACGACATTCAAACCATACTAAATTACACCAAATTCATCGTAAAACTCTACGAAACCTATCTTTTTCAAAAACACTATTACGCATAGCCGTAAAATGCATAAATTATAATGTAATTGAATAGGTATTGCAAAAAGTAATAGTACCACAGAATCGAAAAATTACACGGCAGTTTCTTTTTTTTCTCAAACTTCACCGGAGTGCCCCTGTCTGTACAGTATAAAGGTAGTGGAGCTTTGTGGTCACCCGGTTGGGTAGCGTTGTGAGGCGGATTGATATTTATAAATGCGGGTCTTGAAGAGATCCGGATTGTACGAAGAAAGAAAATAGATACCAGTAGCTCGTTCCACATACGAGCCGTCTTACACTAAAACTGAGTTGAAGAAGGCCCGTTGTCATGAAGCCAACATCAACTGTGAACGGGTGTGCACTTGTGCACAATGCAGCTAGCTCCTTAGAGCAGGTTCCATTAAAATACCTATAGAACAGACTCAGCATTCCCACATTGCGTCTGTGCATTAGATATTGCAATCGGTCTGTTAACAATGGATTATCAATCAGACGGACCGTTCTCCTTTGAACAGAATCAAGTAGGTTTATAAAGTATTGTAGGGCACCAGCCCAGAGGTGGCTCCCAAATACAATTTTTGGGCTTGCTTGGGCAGATTTGTATAGAGTTAACAGCTGGTTACTGTTGAAGAATCTGTTGGCCCTATGCAAGACGCTCAGTTTCTTGGAAGCAAGATTTACTTGGGCTTCTACAGAGCCCATATACTTCGGCCTGTCTGATATACCGTATATTATTATTTTTTTATAATATTTAAATCTCTAAGTGTAAGAGTGTAGGTCGATAAACATTAATATCCATAAATTTACCTGGAAATAATACGATACCACACATTAGGAACGTTTGGAGGAAATATTATTTGAAAATAAAAATGTATTGCCATTCTCAGATTTGGGAAAAATCGAACCAGCACGCGAACAGCCGAGCTAAATGAAACGCCTTTTGTTTATAGCTGTACCGATTTCGATTATCCTCGGTGGTAAAAACACTTTCTACTTCTCTCTTTATTCTTCTCTGTTCTTCCTTCTAAATTCACCCTTCCCTTCTAAATTTCACCTTGCCCTTCTAGATTCCACCCACCCTCACCCACCCCCTTACACGTTAGGGGATATAACACTTCGGTTTACCTGGTGGCCGTATCAGGAGCAGATAAGTTCACAGAAGGCATAAAAAACAACCACGTACGGCAGTTACACAAATATACGGTCCTTACAATGGTCCGGCTCTGAGGAGATAATCAAGCCACTTGGCACGAGGTAAAAAACGAACATCATAAGCATAATAACGCCGTAAAATTGTTATCTCCTTTTTATTTGCGGGAAATTTACATTCAGTGGATGTCGTCGTGGAATTTTTGCGAAAATAATGCTAACTCGCACGAGTAGATGTTATGTTACAACCTATTTTGCACTATCGCATCGCCGGGAAACATTGGCAAAGGTTTTACACTCGTTTTACACATTATTACTTATCAAAGAAAATGTTTTTTTAAATAAAAAAACCCTCTATTTGTAAATAAAGACACAGTTTTATACTTACTAGATGATTCCAACAAAATTATCACAGTTTGTAAAATTACAGTACCGAAACCAAAATATTAGATGCATATTAGGTCTGCTATAACTTACAACGTTAAGGCGATGCCATACGTAGCAATGCAAAATAATGTGCTTTTGGTTTGAAAATTTGGTCGCCTAGAAATGTTTCAGATGCCTTAATTAAATAGATCTTATAATAGAATACATCTTGACCATTGAAATAATACGAACCCATTTCCGGTTATGATTTTATTGTATATTGTGGCAAATTAAGTTATTTATAAAATGATCGGAAAAAAAATATTTATGCCTGAACATCCACAAAATAAAATAAAAGTACTTTTTGGTCACGTTTTTTTCTTGCATAAATCCAAACAGGTGGATGGTGTTAAGCGGGAATTTAAACCTTATCGCCATCTACGTAAGGGTTGTTATTGATAGCGGCTCAATTTAAAATATTACACGGCGTAGTGCATCGCCTTAACTTAATTAATTAAACATTGTCTTAGAAAGTGATTTTTGTATTATTTTTTACATACTTTAAAAAAAAAAATTTTACTGTATAATTTACATTTTTGTGTAATTTATACCTTTAATCTGTATCATTTGGGTACCGACAATATTATATTTTTGATTATTTTTGTGTTTTTTTTTACAGAATTTGATTGAAATCTAGATGAAGTCCCCAGCGTTGCATTGCGGCTTTACATAGAGTTTTTCTAAATAAGATGTAGGCATAAATTTTCATCTTATTTGAAATGTCAATTACACAAAATTTCATTTTTGTGTAATAATAATATATATTTTTTATCATGTAAGAACAAAAGAACGCCCTTATAACACCAGCGTGTTCGTGATTTTCTAAATATTATATCAACAATAACCTTCCTCTTGTTTTGAAGGCCAAGTGTGCAAAATTTCAGCAACCTCAGAATAAAACTGTGCATATTTTTTAAAACAAACCCTTAAAGACACAGCGGTATAACCTATTTTATATAATTGTAGCTGAAGTCGTCGAAATTGCTTTGAATTCACGCAGAGTTATTCGAAATTAGATGTAGAAAGTTATTATTTTCTTCTTATTTCGATCGTTTAGTCTGCAAAATTTCGTCAAGAACCAACGAAATTCTCCTCTAATTTCGTTTACTCATATAGGCAGTGACTTTCTTTCTGGTTTGAAGGTCAAAACGCACTTTTTTACACTACATAATACTACCATAAACATATATACATTATATATTATAATAAAACAAATATGAAACTTTTTTCCACTTTAATTTTACTGACCGTTACTGGTTTCAGCTCGTTAAAGCCATCTTCAGACTGGTACGCCAGACTGGTCCACCACTAGTTGACCAGTCTGAAGATGGCTTTAACAAGCTGAAACCGGTTACGGTCAGTAAAATTAAAATTTAAAAAAATTCATATTTGTTTTATTATAATATATTTTAATGGAATTCCACCAGAAATTGTCAGTTTCAAAAAAGAAAATTATATAGATAATCGTTTTAAATGTATAAATATAATTATTTCCCTATTTATAGGGTGCATATTCCAATAATATGGGCTAAGTTATCAGGAAACAGACGTAAAACGTACGTGAAACGGGACAAAATGGACAGATTCGGGCAAATAGCAAAACCAATATTGACACGTTTCATACGGAATTTATCGGGGAGAAAATGGGATATCGTACTGTTGTATTATTATAATTGTACTGTCATAGACGTTATTGAAATAATTTATCTTGCATGAACTGACACCGAACACACGAATAGCCGTATACCCGAACAGAAACAGGCCTAAATTGGTTTATCCACGCTTATTTAGATCAAAATATGGTCGGGTATTTTCTGCGTGCCGCACCGTAAAATTGCTCACGTTGTTTGAGTTAATGAGATTTGATCAAACGTAAGGTCTTGGGAAGCATATTTGTATAATACATATTATTCAGTATGGGCCGGTTGCTTCGGGGAAGATATCAATACGCATTTATCGGTTAACGCCTCTCGGGATGTTCCAATTAATTTTACATGATTGTTTCTGGTTTTGATGGAAATTGTTTAAAGTGGATAAATAGTTCTTTGTAATGGTTATGATATTCTCTAATTTTTTTATAATATTTTAAATATATTTTAGGTATATTCGGCAAATTGACATGATATTCAACTAAGGATAACTGCTATTATTGGCCAATGCGCCATTTTTCAGCATAATAAAATGAACGAAAAAAGTGAGAAGCAAAAGTCTGGAGCACTTAATTAATTATCAAATATATCTTCGATGGCCACCATGGTCGAAGGGTAAGACTTTCAACTAGCAAATTGATTTTCGCAGATTCAAATACCGGTGTGTGAAAATAAATTTTATTTGTTGAATTTTCTAATATTTCACAATTTATTAATTTTAAATAATACATAATATTTTACTTGCGGGTTGTTCCAGAGCGGGAGATACTCTCAGTATCGCTCTGGTGTAAGGCCTTTAGGCGTTTTTGGTGACTGGATCCGAATAGCCAGGCACTCTCCAAACTTCCTCTTACCCATCTCATTCCCCTCCCTACTACCTTCAGCATCACAACATTCGCCATTTTGGGATGCCATAGTCTCATTGGCTATAGTCGGTTGGGAACAGTCGGGTATATTTTTGTAATGTTCTATATTCGTATAAAAAATATATTCTTACTGATGGAGAAACCTATCTTCGCAATCGTTGGAATTGTTATGTAAATATTGTGTTTCTCTGATAAAAGAAATTAGCCAAAGCGCTTGTTTGTTTCAATTTTAACGTCCGGACTAAACGTTAGTTCCTCTTTTGGCCGTCAGGGCTATTCGTTAGTTACTCTTGTAGCCGTCAAGACTATTTGTTAGTTCCTCTTTTGACGTCCAAACTATTCATTAGTTCTTTTCTTGGTATTCCGGACTGTTCCTTTTTTGGCCGTCCAAACTATTCGCTATTTCCTCCTTTGGCCGTTCTGATTATACGTTAGTTCTTCTTTTGGCCGTCAGGACGATTTGTTAGTTTCTCTCTTGGCCACCTCTTCAGATATCTTTGTAAATTTGTAGATGTGAGTACTAATGAATTAATAGTAAACCCGTCATGCCTCGTCTATTAATCGTTTATCAGATTTATTAAACAGAAAACTTCATTTTTTAAACAGTTATGCTTAGATATAATGTCTATAAATTTTACAAATAAAGTTTATAATTTAAAAAATATATTGCTATGGTGAAAAAAAAATGGAAAAATATCATAAAATTCACTTTTCTAGAATGTAGATTAGTAGACGATTAGGCACTAAACACATTTTTTAAACATCTTCAGAAAGAATTATTTTACCTTTCGCTTTACATTTGCTGCCTTCCATTTAGATTTGAGAGATAAGTAGGACTCCCAGTTGGCTGTAGACTGTAGATATAACTGAATGTTATTATGTAGTGTACTATAGAGAAACGACTATGACAAGAACCTCCAATCCTCATGATTGAATGACTCGAGAAAAATTTGAATGAAACTAATAAAGCTCGAAAGTCGAGTTTTAAAAGCTCGGTTAGACTTGGCTTTGTGGGCAGGAGAGAGCTTTCAATTCCGACGGTAAATCTGGAGCTAAGATAAGCTCTTTGAATAGCCAACGACCCAAGTGCCATTGTTAGGGGTCTATTAGATACCAATGGAATTTTCAAGAATTAATCTAACGTTGGGAGTACTTTACTCCTAATGGTTCCTACGTGTCCTAATACATTTTGTGATTCATTTTTCTCAGGAAAAAACTAAACATTCTAGTGTATTATGTAGTGGAAATATTATATATTAGTAAAAAAATACTAAACTCCATTAATGGAGGACTGAACGCAGTTGGCGAAAGCAAAAAAATGTCCAAAGACGCGAAGTTAGCAGTCCACAAAATAGTGCTGGTACCTACCCTGATTTATGAAAGTAGCAGAAAAAGGATGAAAGTAAACTGAATGCTGTTTAAATGAGATCCCTGAGGAGTATGTGTTTTAAAACCATGAATGATCGTGTGAGAAATATAGAGATCCGCAAAGAATGCAAGGCAAGGTAAGCGTAATGAGTAAGATTAAGAAAGGGACGCTTAGACGGTTTGGGCATGTAAAGCGAATGAGCGAAGAAATGAGTGTAAGGAGAATATATGATGCGAATGCGAATGGCAACAGAAGTCGGCGACGCCCGAAGAAGGCATGGCACGATCAAGTGAATTAGATACTCGAGTCGGGCTACGTCAAGAGTCAGAATAATAGAAGAGTATGTATGAGACGATGTATGAATGTGAATGAGACAAGAAGTGTGTACCAAGACCGAATTGTTTGGCGGTCCGTCCTTTCTGCCTACCTTTTCGGGGTAGCGGCTTGATGGTTAGTCAGTTAGACTAATATCTACTAGGCAAAGTGAATTTTTTTTTAAAGAAAATTTTCCTTAAATTTCCTATATTATACGAGAAAAAACACTGAATTATATTTGCCTGCGATGACTCTTCAGGTTGAGCGGTTAACCTAAAATTTACCAAAACTATTTTTTACATGTTGCGAGATCTCCGTTAAAAGTTCAATTTAAGTCACTTTAATTTTTCTCATTTACCTATGGTGGCATATGTTGGACTCTTATTCCTCACTCTTCTTTCTCTTTTGAGTGACTTACGTTAAAACAAACAGTCCCAAATTGTCTGTGCAAATGCATGAATTTCAAAATTATTCCCGCGCATCCATTTATTGATGCCAAATTTATTTACAAAAAAATATCCCATGTTTGGTGAGCCAAAACATTTTAAATGCAGCATGTTACCGACGTATTATAAGGGTTATTCATTTAACATATGGAGATTTTGAAATATTAAATATTAAAAAATTTAAGACAGGAGAAATATTTTTTAAATGCAAGCCTAAACTTTGTAGATATTATGTAGTTTTCAAATAGAGTATTTAAAATATATGTTTCAAATTGAGTGAGTAGTAAGTAATTTTAGCTTGAAATAAAAGGTGAAAAAAAGTTTCCTTCAATTTGTGAAAAATCCCACTCTAAATCATCTCTAAAATATAAAAATAAAGTAAAAAATATAGTCGCTATTCACGTCTGCCTGTTTGTGTGCCTAGTTTTTCTAAAGTACGCAACAGATTTTGATAGGGTTATAATTTTCATTTAGAAATTTTTTTCCGCAAGGCTTAATATAAAATGTCTCAATTGAAACTTTCAGAAAGCAGAATAAACACAGATTTAATACTGTTACAAAGAATACTTCATTTTAAAATTGACTGTCCCGAATTACTTCAATGTATCAATATCCATGTTCCCAAAAAATCATGCCGACATTTCTTACCTTTTTACTTCAATAACACCAGGACACTAGCTTACCAAAATTCTCCGATTCCGAGACTTCACAATCTCGGAAACAAATATTCTGATCTGGGTGATATATTTCATTTGAAAAGTAATCAGTATAAATGTTGTATATTCTATCACTTTTATTCTTCTAGACACAAATAAACCTATGTACCCATATAACTTCTCTGCTTCTAATATTTTGTTTTGTTAAATCTTTTAAATTCAATTATATGCGTGAGGATTCATTTTTGCCATTATGTTTACATTCTTCTTTATTGTACTAATTTTTAAGTGTTTACTCTGATTCAAAATGCTTGTATTTTTAAAAAAAAAAAGCCTACTAGTGCGTGTAATAAATAAATAAATATATAATACATGCATATTATATTTATAAAAAGTAGAAAAAGTCGATGTTTTGTAATCAAGACGTGAAATAAATATTTTAGGGGGCTTACATTGCTATCGCTGGATAAACCTTGAGTAACATCAAAATAATGTACTACGGAATTGTATATCATAAAAAAGGTCTATAGAAAAGTACTGCATGGTGTGTGTTTACCTCCTAAGTATAACACACATCAGCTAGTTTATTTATTTATTAATTAACGCCCTTTTTCGGGGCTTTTAAATATGAATATTAAGAAATATATATTATTTATTGTACATAACTGAATTGCTTACGACATTTTATATTAGTTTAAAGATAAATCGGAGATGTCCACTGACTTGTATAATTATTTCCCTCCATTAGTATTCTGGGCAAAAGGGGAATACATATGGTAGTAAATCTCAGAATTTCTGCACTGAAATAAATCCTGACTTTTATTATTACGTTGTGGAATTCGGAAGCTTATCAATTTTAGCGATACCGGACTATCAATTAAATCATTTAGAATTTTATATAGAAATACCAAGTTAGTGAAAATTCTTCTGTCTGACAATTTGAAAAATTAATTTTATAAAAATTAATTACAAAATCATTATTTCAATTGCAAATAAATTATATCAAAGATTTCTCATAAATGATTAAACTACTTTGTTAAGGAAAACCGCAGTGTAAATTTCAGATGACATTAAACAGATGTTCAGCAATATAGATATTTTAATATTTTTTTTGGTGTTTCTTAAAATATGTATTATTTAAGCATTTCCAGTGCTACAACTGTGTAAGAAGACTTTATTCAAATGGAATAACAAGACGAAATTCCTAAAATATTTGCATTGCCAATAAAATGTTGGGTACCCGACACCCACGAGTATAACCTTATTATATCGAATAAGTTAGGTTTTTTGTGTCACGTTAAATAGATAAGAGACATCGCCTGGTTATTAAGTTTACCAACTCGTACCGCCCTCCGTTGGAATTGGAAGATAACCCTCTTCGAAGTTAACAAAGTTACAGTTTAATACATCAGCCCAATTGAACATAAAAGTTACAATAAACACGGGTTAGGAGCAAACTTCTTTTTGTTTCAACCTTTTTTAATATTTAAAAAACACTAACAACGAGTTAAATGTATTTAAAATGGAGATAAGACCACAAGCTCTTAACTTTATAATCAAATTACTGAACGTCGAACTGCGGGGTGAAACTGCGCATTTTCTGATATTTATGAATTGTATTTATATATAAGCTAGTGGATCCCCCGCAACGCTTTTGCTTATGTCTTTCTCGGGCGTCCCCAACTCTTTCTACCATTTAAACATTTTTAAACAATTTATGAAATTTTCAGCGACATCGGTCGACTACTTTTTCAATTTTGAGAGCATAAATGTATATATATTTAGATCAGAAACCAGTTAGAATTTAACTCGACCATTTAGAATGCATTTTATAGTAAAAAACGTTATCCTGCCATAGCTTCTATGTAGAGAAGTTAAAATTTGTGGTGTAGTCGTATGTATTTTTGGATGAGAAATCTGAAAAAAATTATTTAAATATACTTTTTTAGATCTCTACATTAGCGCCACCTATCCTATATTTCAAGGTGGACCCAACCACAGCAAATTTCACAAAATTTCATTGATAAATGTTGGGCGGTTTCGGAGATTAGCGTGTACGAACATAGTGACACGCGATTTTTATGTATTAAGATATATATTTGTAGAAGCCCATCAAACAATTAATTTCATAATTTCACCAAAATTCTATTGACTTGCCTACCAATGGACAATGGACAATTCCAGTGGGAACAGAATACGTTAATCGGTTTAATTGTTGGTAGATGAATCATCTAAATGCGTTAAAGGTCGATGATTAATTTCATATTTAAGATATATCCATTTAACCAATTCTGCGCATTTCGCACCCGTGTTCTAATATTAATTATAAAAACACCCTTATATCATAGAACTTCCATCTTCTTCTGGCGCTACTAAAATTAAAATGTCAATGTTAGTTGTCTGTTTTTAAAACGGTGCTATATAAATTAGCCAAATACAGGGTTTACCAATAAGAGGTGTAATTTTCATATTCAATCGTAAAAGATCAATGGTTTCGTTGCTTGTGTGGCACGTAGCGCCGACTTGTTGAAAGTAAACGTTGTCCAGATCAATACCATCCAATTCCGGCCATAAAAAATCATTAATCATCTCTCGATAGCAATCCATTCACCGTAACTGTTGCTTCAGCCTCATTTTCAAAAAAGTAAGGTCCAATGACTCCACCAGACCATAAACCGCACCAAACAGTCACACGTTGAGGATAAAGAGGCTTTTCAACAATAACTCTTGGGTTTTCCTAGCCCCAGATGCGAAAATTTTGTTTGTTGACGAAGCCACCGAGGTGGAAATACAGAGTTTTCCAATAACACCTTTTATTGGAAAACCCTGTATTATTTATTTCTACATAGAACGTCACATAATTTTGTCTATTCAACAATCCCTTTCTCATGCAACTGTTCACATTCATATACAAATCAGCTAGGATAATAGATAAAGTGGTATGCTATGCTCAGAACCATGAAAAGACTGTGATATCATTAAAAAGTATGAATGGTATGGATGACGACATGCAGGTGATTGCGAGGAACATTGAGTATCCTGAAACTTGTGCTAATACTTATAAACCCGTAAATTATATTATCTATTTTCATATCAAAACATACCTCTATCTGTCTTTGTATTATAAAGAAGATTGTTTTTTCATACAAATCAGTATTTTTATTCCAAGATTGATGGAATTTTGCACACTTGACTTTCAAAATAGGGCAAAGGTCACTGTCTGTATGAGATTTCTATAAATCTCCCGCACCCCCTTTTCCCATCCTTTAAAACAAAATTTTGAATCATCTTGATAAAATTTTGTACATTTGATATTAAAAATGAGAGGAAAATTACTTTCTACGTGTGATTTCGAGAAACTGTGGGTAAAACTTAGACAATACCGGGGACTTATTTAGTTTTTAATGATTATTTTTTTACATTACCTTCACACAGGTGGCCTTGAGGGCCAATTTTATCTTAGGAATTCCGTGTGAAGGGTCTTTTTAGGCAAAGGAAGGAGAGGAAGATCGGGGAAGGGAAAGGATTTAGGGTTGGGTATAAATCTGGGGGTCAAAGTATCCAGGGTGATAGACGTATGAATACATCCCTCCCACTGTTGTGCTAGTTGATGAGTCGAGGTAGAGACCGGCTGGAGAGGTCAAAAAGTCTCCCACAACCAGTCTCTCCCGATTCGACCCGCCACGCAGGTGGTCAAACGCTTCCGCCATTGAGACCTAGACATACCTCACCCCATGAACCTGGGCACCCATGCTAAGTCACTAAAGGTAGTGAACCCCTAAAGGTGTCCTATGGCAGAGGGGTTGGTCATCCAATAAATGTCTACCGGGGCAGCGCGCGGTACCCATACCCGCCTCCGAAGTTGATGTCTTGATATACATATATTTTCTTACATTTTTATTGAAATCTTGTACTGTTAATGTATTCTATTTCGGTCTGTTTAAACTAAGTTTATTTATGTAATTTTTTCACTCCGAAAACCAGTGTTTTATGCCAGATTTAAATATTACAAAAATCTCTCTATTATTTGTTGTGACAAAATGTTTAAAAAAGTATTTTCTAAATCCGCGCTTCCGCCTAACAAAATGAATCCACCAAAAGGATAAGTTGGGGTGAACGTGGCCAGCGTATGATAAACGTTCCTCTCCTGTCAACACGCCTTTATCAGGTGCAGCCTCGTACAACCAATCTATCCCTAAAATAAAGAAGATGGTTTGTTTGTGTTTATTCGCAGAATAACACATTTTTTTAATTAATCGTTTTTAAATGTCGAAAAATCCTCTTTTGTTCAGTCAGGTTTATACTTAATTTTATATATCCATTCGATATTGTTATTCTTCATAGCTGTACCGCTTTACGGACTCAAGTTCTAATGGAGAAACAGTTATTACGCGTTAAACCTTAGCATTCTACTGTTGCGTGTCGTATCTTGTGATTGTCCTGTTTTATTTAACTTCAGTCAAGCCTAAACTCTTTCACCTTTTCATATTATAATCTCGATGTGTAGAACCTTTTACATTATCTTTTTCTGTCTGTGCCACCTTTTATGTTAAATATTTTTGTCTATAGCACGTCATAGTGTAATATTGTCATAATTTCGCGTCTATAATATCTTGTGTCTGTAGTCACGTCAAATCTATGTATGTTTATAAATAATGCTTGTTGTGATCGAGATACAATTCAATTCTACATTAGCATTCTTCAACACTCATTATCAACCAACTCTCGCTTCTCTCTCTAAGTTTAAATGTCTACCCTCTTCTTTGTGACATATTAAACGCATCAACAAAATAAAACACAAGTGTTTTAATGAGAAGCGAACCTCTCAAATCTATCTCATCGGCAAGCCAATCCTTGTCGTGAAACAAAAGAAGCCAACACAAGCCGATCAGCCTTACAACCTGACTGGAGGCTTCTGGAGTCACCACGAGGACGCTGCTCATGGTCCTTCGAGCCGGATGCCAAATATCCAACTATTTATAACGTATTTTTCTCGAAAACTTTTTTAGTTACTAAAACAATTATTACATTGTATGCTCCGAAATTATTAAATACACATTTATTCTGTTATGTAACATGTTATGGGTATGAAAAAAAAATCACAGTGTATCTTTAAATGCAACTTAGGCATTTGTTGGAAGATTTTTATGTTAAATATTTTCACAATTTTCGATCAATTATTGTCGTTCTTTTTAATATTAGCGCGCTCCCTCTAACATTCGCATTTGCAAATCACCCTTTCAAACCACATTCTTTTTTTATTTTTTAAACGCTCACTACGAAGCCTTAATAAGTAGGAGAATATGATTAATTTTCAAATTCGATTAAGAATGAAAATAACAGAAGGGAGTCCTACAAAATCGATAGAAAATTTATTGGAATTGGACAATGCAAACATATCCAAACACTTTGAGTGTAATGTTGATGAAAATTTAATCACATTTCAAGATATTATAACGATCCAATCGGTTTTAGTCACAAACGCATAATTCATCGCTATCCATCAATCTCTCCGTATCCACGCTTTCTTATAATCTTCTTAAATAGGCGAAAATCTGATAAAAAAATGTGAACCAGATAATAAAAAAATATTGAAATAAAGAATAACATTGCTTTTAAAAATGTTCTACACAAAACGAATTGGGTGAGAAAACCGGATATCCTATTTCCTCTTCGCTTCCTACCCCTCCTCCTCACCTAAAACAGATTGTATCGGGCAATCTTTTTTGTTTCTGTAAATCCATAAATCTTTAGCAAACCTAACAACCCCCTTTCTCGGGTCCAGAAACCCAACCCTTAGGAGCCCAGTCGGATATCCCACAAGTTAAACAATCAAAAGGGTGTATAGGTATAGCATACTGCAGTGCTTTTGTACCTACTATGATACATAAATAAAGAATTTAATAAAAGCTCTCTATATTAAATTAAAATTTTGTATAGTTAAAGGTATCTGGATTGTACTTTAAAAAAAATTCCAACATTATTGTTAATGTTTTTTTTAATTAAAGAAGACAAACATTCACAGGTTACGAAAACCTTGAGAACTTTTGAATTCCACGTTACTGTCATCATAATTGGCGCAAAATGTTGCTTACGAAATTATGGAGGACTTGGCAAGAAGTGGTAGATAATCTAATTATCACCCAGTAATGATAATGAGAGCCTGGGATGAGATCTGATTAACCTGGTTCTTCCCAACCTTCATCTAAGGCATCTCCTTCTTTTATCTCCTTCAACCTAACAACTTACCTCAATTAAGGTAGCGGTAGTCCCATTCGATTCAGACAGTTAAAAGCAGTCGGGTATATGAAAAAAATTATGTATTTAACCTGACCAACTAACTAATTTCGACACTTTGTAATGTACTTACATTACATAGCGTACAATGTCCTCCACACTATGTAAATTCACCTGCGTTGTGGAAAACCATTAATATTAATAAAAGCCTATTGTACAATGGTTGGCATTGTTGCAAATTAGACAAAGGAATCTGATGGTTACACTGGGGTGAAGTTTATATTTTCCGTGCAGTATAAATTAATTTAATGTATGAACATTAAGAGGTCTCTACGCATTTGAATTTTGCATTTATTCGATTCTTCCCATTAAAACCAAAGAAAAATCATATAATATCAAATAATATTTTTAAAAAAAATTAGTTCATTTAATTTTTTGGACTAACTTTTGAAGATTATACCCATCAATGATAAAAATTTGAATAAATTCAAAAAATATTTAGTCCACAAAAATGCAAAGTACAAAGAGTATAGCTTATAGGTTACATCCTATTTCTTCCAGCTAACACAACAAATACAAATTATATTACATAACCCAACAATTACATGTTAACAAATGTATGTAAATAATAAATAAAAATCAGAGTTATTTAATTTATGTAAGGTATTCATTTAAGGTGTAGTGACATTTGTTTAAAAGAAATGCTTTTAGTGATAATTTAAATTTAAGTAAGTCGGTTATTTGTTTGATGCTACGTGGAAGGTTGTAATATACTTTAATGGCCATGTAGTGTGGTCCTTTTTGAAATATAGTTTTGTTTGCTTTTGGGATTAATAAGTTTTCTGTGAACCTTGTAGCTAGCTTATTTGTTGAGTTTTTTTGTGGGAACTTTTCTGAAATTTGACAAAATTGAATTAAATTTGAAATTTTATAAGCAAAATAAATACAAAACAATACAAGAACAACACGTCAACTCACCAGAGATCAAATAGGAAAATAATTCACCGACTCCAGATATTTTCATATCAGAGGGTTTGGCTCAACATAAATATTTAAAAAATCTTTTGTTATTCTACATGTATTTAAAATGACTGATTTTTGCATTTTTATTTATAATTTTTTTGATAGATCTAATACGCTTAAATTTTTAATGAGAGAGCTAGGTATAATGCCAGTAGCCGAAATAACGAATGGTAATATTTTTATCGTCTGAGAATGCCAAATTATTTTTATCTCATTTTCTAAATCTGTGTATTTTCTTATTTTTTCATTAACAGAATATATTATATTATGTATATATTTACATTATTATTGAACATGTGCAATTTTCTTGACAAACTGCTTAATTTTCGTTTAACTGGATAATACTTTAAAGGAAGCTACAAGCTAAAAAAGTGTATAATATTCTTGGTATACCTTATTGTAGGTAATGGGCATTAAAATCACTTGAAAAACAGAGTATAGAAACGTTCGATTTCAAGAACAAAACTGTTTTTTCTTTATTTTTTAAGAAAGTAAAATAATTTTATTAGAAAGCAAAAAAGTTAATCAAGTGAAACTCTCACAGATAATCTTAACTATAATATTGAATTTTTTTTAAATTTCCTTCACGCGTTAACACATTTCTATTGTAAAAATATTTTTTTTAGTAGTTTACATTTATATTTTTTATCGATTAATTTATTATTTTATTTGTATTCTACTCAAGCGAAACGATAGGAAAACCTTCAATCTATCGAAAGCATATTTTTTTGTATTCATAATGTACACCATTTCGTGATAAAGATTAATCAAAATAGTCATTTGGCATTAAGCTTTGCCTTAAAGAACAATAAATAAATAAAAAAATAATATTTCACCGAAGAAGAAGACAATACTAATATATTTAAACAAAATATGAAGCAGAAAAGGCATTGAATTTTTTTTTTTTTATTGGTGCCCTTTTTTACTCATTTAAAGTACGCTCTAGCGTGTTTAAATCGCACTTTATGGAACGCGCGTTTTTTAAAGTTACCATGGCAACATCAACAAATCAACAAAATGTGAAGTCTAAGGACGGGTTGTTTCGGAGAATTTGAACAATTCATCAAATTTCAACGTTAATTTTCGGGTTCTGTGAAAGTTTTATTCAAGTTCTGTTTTTATATCATTATAGGCTAGTTGCTTGATAGAACTGAAACAAAAACAGAACTTGAAAAAATCTTTCACAGAACTTGAAAATGAACGTTGAAATTTGATGAATTGTTCAAATACTCCGAAACAACCCGTCCTTAATGTCAACTTTTAACTATAAATCTGACATGACAGATTGCAAATTAATGTTTGTGTTTTTCATTTCCATGACAACAAGATATTGTGATGTCACATCACGAATTCATTAATAGTTCTTATTTCCAAATTTTTAATAATAATATCAATATTTATGTTTTCAAAGTGTACCAATAAAAAAAAATAGCGTAAAGTATTCGTGGATAACTGGTCTTTAAAACACTTGCTTTATTTCGAGCACTCGGCTACGCCGTCGTGCTCGAAAAATCGCGCGTGTTTTAAAGACCTGTTTATCCACTTATACTTTAATATACTATAAAAAGACGGTCTCAACTTGGAATCGAACCCGGGATTTCTGTCTTAGCGGGACAACGTCTTCAACCACTCAACCATTAGGACGTTGTCGTTTTTGTCGGTATCATATTTCAAGTTCAGAATTAACAATATTATCTTGCAACTTTAAAAAAATTTAAACCTCAGAATAATGAGAGACCCTGCCCCAAAACCACTAAGCGTTGGCTAATAAGCGACGAATCAATGTATCTCTGAACTTTATTATTGATGTATTCCTGAACATCTCAACGTACCTGCCTCAATAATTTGTATACAGGGTGTATCGGCACGTACCCGACAAACTTTAACCAGCTATTCCTTAGCATATCTAGAGTAAAAAATCTTATGTGCACTTTGCTGTCCGATAACGTTTTTTTTTAATAAAAATTTTATTATTCATATTTTCACCACATGTCACCACTGTTTTATCCTTTGACAAAGTTTGAAAACCCATCTGGCAAATATTTTATTCGAATTCCGTTGAATAATGCACGTGTGTACCTATATTGGCGCACGTTTACAGTCACAACGAAATAGCACGGCACCATTCGTCTCATTTTTAACTATTATTATTTAGTGTGTGCGAAAGAGCGAAGACGCTTTTTGACATACTTGCTTATAACAGCTGTTTAACACGAAACGCAATGCCAATGACAGTGATGTAGTGTGGAAATTTTAAATTTTTTTGTTTTTAATTGAAAAAAAAAATGCTACCGGACAGCAAAGTGCCCATAACATTTTTTACTCCAAATGTGCTAAGGAATAGCTGGTTAAAGTTTGTCGGGTTAGTGCCGATACACCCTGTATAGGTAGGTACTTTGATATATATTATTTTGTGATATTGTTTATTGTATAATTTTGTGTCATACATGTATTAAAAATTAAAAATGTTTATATATATTATTTGTAGAACCTACAGACAAGCCGTCATGTGTGACAGCTTTGTGGGACTGCATAAAACTTGTATCTTTAAAAATTTATAATATAAAAAAAATATATAAAAAAATAAAAAATAAACTAATTTTTCACATATTTTTGGCAGCTATCTTTTTGAATGATTACAAATTTATAAAGAATTGGTTTGTAACCTAGATAGTGTCTAGAATAAACATACCCGATTTTTATTTGATTATTTTATAATTTTACGTATTTTAGTTTTCGTTATTGTTACAGTTTTTGCGGCATTCAAAATCATTATCGAACTGAGGTTATATTACATTGAGACAATTTATTTATGTGATTCTATTTTTTTTTATTTTTAACATTAGCTTCACACAGGAGGCTCTGAGGAAAATAATACTACCACATCGTTCATTCGTATCTGTCTTCCGTCACCCACAGATTGTTTTTTGGTGTTTTATTTTTAAATTTTGTTTATCTCTAACCTGGCATCAATAAATTTAATGGCGAATGCCTCACATAATTAAATTTCAACATTTTAAAGTAAATCGATTTATTCCGAGTACGTATTTAATTGACTTAATAATAATATAATGGTATCATTAGAATTTGAATTCATCTACATGATTTTTTTTCCTCTTGTGCCATTATACATAGCTGGGTGGAAGAACCATTGTTTCTTCTAGGCGCCTCATGGCATATCTGTGCTACTTATTTGTGGTGACACGATCGAAGCTGATACGATACTAATGCAATATTATTAGTTTTATAAAAAAATGTCTAACGTAAGGAGTAAAAAATAAGCCGGTTAAAGCACCAATAGCAAGCAGAAATATTTTCTAAAAACCTGAAAATGAAGTTTGCGCAACACGTCCTGAAAGTACAAACGAAAAAGGAAGAAACCCTGAAATGTTAAGTAGGTTGACTCTAAACTACTGGGCTGACCGCGGTGCTCGGAAACTTTTCCAACTTACGCAGATGCTGGCAGGCTTTAAACTTTGTAACCTCTCGTTATAAAAAACGACGCCGTGGTATTAAAGAAGATTTTCCACTTTATAAGTTGGTTGCGTAAAGAAGAAGAACAAATGCCACGAGCACGTGGCGGGAAATCCAATCGCGCGGTTTCGATTGCATCACGCGCTTCCGATGCGAAATCGTCGCTGATTGTAAAAAACACGGTCGGGAATTTTCTTGCAGTGGCATTTTCATTTTGCATTATTGCACTTTATTGATAACTGGTTAGATTTTTCGAGAGACTGCCACGTGGCTTGGCAGGGAATTATTTTGTGATATCCCTGTGCACTATTATATTTTTTAATGTTATTACCGAAAAAGATTCTCAAATGTCCAAAGTCAGTGGGATATGGCATCTCCACGTCTGTCATGTTGTGAGGCTGGAAAGAGTCGGAAAACAAAGAAGAAACGGAAGAGGAGGGTTGGAAAAAGCATACCTATTTGCGAACTTTGGACTAAATTTAAGAAGAACAGCGTTGAAAGGCTTCGCGTGCAGTATAACAAGCCTTTTTAGCCTTCCCAGATATTGCAGTGCTTCCAACACACTAACGTAGGGACGAGTTTTCGATTTTGACAAGTACCCGTGTGGCAGGATTAAGAGACAGGATACAAAACTCTGAAAATGTGTCCAGATTGACCTCATCATTCTTTTTTAATGCTACAGACAATTAAAGTCTATTTTTTGTTACATTTATATTTTTTGTTTTCTTATCACGGAAATAATTCCTACTGTGAAAAATAATTATTTTCCCGACCGGCTAGGAAACGGGACTTTTTGAATGGACGCCGGAGAAAGAAACGACGTAGATTCGATTATGTCTAATAATCAAAGGGTTCGGCTTGTTGTTTATCATTATTCCGTATCGCTGTAAGTACAGAGTGCGTTTCCACGATTTTTTATGTAAACACTTCAAGAAGCAAGTAATGTCGTAATCATGTCGGATCAATCTTACAATCCTCACTCCATTATGAACTGGCCCGTGGCTTCATTACTGCCGCCGAGGGATTACTACACGCTATTCCGAGCGATGTCCGCTTCTCCGCACCATAACATCCTGACGAACGTGACCGCTGACAAGGATAAATACCAAATTTCAATGGACATCCATCACCTCGCTCTTCACGAGGTCACCTTCAAGACATCTGGGGATTGGATCATTGTTGAAAGGTAGTAAGAAGAACGAAGAAAAGCAGGTTGTTAGTTTAGCTCAAATTTCACAGGTCCACAGGTATGTTGTTTGTTTAATTTTTGTCTTGCAGTTGTTACCTGCTAATTCATGGTTTGTTTTTGGTTAAATACATTGTATGATTGCTCTTGGCCGATTTTTAATTTCATAACAAAAAAATGGAACCTTTCTTTTGTACAATGACGGCGCCAGCCTTGACCCACTTTAACCTGGGAAGATCTCATATGCCCCGGCAATAGTTTTTTTTACTTAAGATTTGATACCCCGTCCCTCATACGTCACATTTTTTATTTTTTGTTTGTACTTTCTGACATGTATGTATATACCATGGGATTATGGGATGTGTGGGGTCGTACTAAACTCCCCACATTTCACAATAAAATAAATTATTATTATTATTATTATTATTATTCATATTTAGTCGTATTGTGGCCTTTCACTAGCGAAATACAACAAATTATAAGGATAATTAATATAGTCACATACTAACTCTGTCAATATATTTAAATTGTAGAAATCATTGAAATACCTATCTAACTCATGTACCACGTTAAAGCGCAAAATCTACAGCGAACGAAGCAAAACTTGTAATAATTTAGTTAAGTCTTTTTCATACTTTCGTTTCTACCACGAGCGTGTGTGAAAGTATGAAAAAGACTTGTTATGATGCGACTTAAGCTAAGCTAAGTTAGTACTAGATTAGCTTCGCTACCGGTGGATATTGCACTTAACACTGACCCCTGAATACGTCGGCCAAGTCCAATTTTATTTTACTTTACGGATGTACTGTTTTTTAAGGAAAAATAAAATTAAACTAATGAAAAATAATTCACTGAATCAAGAGTGAACTAATAATGATGAACCCAGTTAATAATTAACGAATTGAAATTAATTTTGTATAAACACGGTCTTGAATAACGTAGTTCCAATGACATTTAATCTGCCCTCTATCAATTTTAGTGAGGTAATTTATTAAAAAAGATGGCTGCCGTCAAGTCGTCTTTTTATCGATAGCAGTTTTTTCGTAGCTAATGTATATGAGATAAATCTTTAATACGTTTTTTACTTTAGTACACTCCTTTTAAGGATTTCTTGCCGTAATGAAATTCCGTTCTAAAGTACAACTCAATTCCAAAATGGAAAATAATTGACAGAATACATCATGTAGGGTGCGGTAAAACAGACAGTGCAATTTCGAAGGTTAATTAAAATATTTTATTTTATTCGGTACATCATGCCGTTTTATGCACCAAGTCCTGAAGATGATATCAGAAATGTGATGGCCCCTAGCAGCGATATATTGATGAAGGTGATTTATTAAGTTTTCAACTTCATTTTGGCACACGTCGACGTCCTCGAAAGTACAACTATTTCCTCCTGAATTCGATACCTGAGTTCTTTTAAAGTTCTTCAAAAAAAATTCCAGGTATCTCCACAGAAAGAAGTAGCAAATTGCAGCTGGAAGACTCTGAAGAGGCGATGAAAGAACGGTCATTTTCAAGAAACGTGCGGACGGCGAAGCCCCGGCGTTGTCCGGAACAAACCATGGTAACGACTGAAAACGGCACGACCCTCTCGACACAATGAGACCCCTCCGAGGTTCTTGCCCCCACCACATGGGATGTACCGGCCCTTCAGAACTGAACTGTCTGTTTAATCGCAGGCTTAATTCACTGTTGGATACTATTTATCAGCATTTTTGTCCGTCCAGGTAGCCAGGTTATAAAAAAACTTGTAGAGTCACGTCACTAATAAATTTAAGTAAAATTTTCGTCGATTCGCGAAAACTTATTTACTATTCAACTAACTAAGCATCATTTTTAAACAATTTTTCTAAAACTTTTCACCCCAAACCAAACATAGCACAGTTTAATTGGCGTGTAGGTATATTATATTTTTAGTTCTTCTTAATAGAGTATTGTTGTAAAAACATTTGGTATTTTTTTTTAAATACTTGCATTAACTATCATCTACTTTTGTTTTTTTTTTGTTCTTTTTTCGTCTTATCTGCATCATTAATTGCACTTCATGTAGTATCCTTTTTTGTTCACTAAATTGTTAGTAGATTGTATCTACATATGTACTCGTAATAAACAACACTACCTAAAATATAAGAACACCACAGCACAGATTCTCTTAGTGAAGTGTACACAAAATACCAGTACTTACCCATACAGATATGATTATTATTATTTTTTGTTTAACTGGCATTTATTATGTAAAGTATACGTAAGAAAATGAAATGAATAAATAATTTTATTTAAAAAAAGAGCTGTCTCTCCACAGGGTGTAAAATTTAAAAAATGTTTATTAGTTAGGCTGTAAATGTTTAAACTAGGTTGAAGTATGTAACAATGTAATTTAATATAAAGGTATAGATAATACCACTAAGTTTTCACGTTGATCCGACTAAGTTAGTTATTATCGCTTTAATATGCAAACAGATTGCCTTAATTGAGCCTCTCAATCGATTAAAACACGATGAAGTGTGGCGTATAAGGCTTTTATCAAAGTATTACCCAGACCCTGTTTATTTTCCGATATAGAACTACTTCCGTTTCCAAAACACGCCATTAACGGGGAATACCCATCTTAATTTTCCCTTCGATGGAGACCTGCGGGAGGATTTTATGGTCCTCATTCTCAACCGGGAGTGAGAACTTATGGCGAGTATAACGGGGCCTTCCAATTTCGAGACCTCTCACTTTCCAAAATAACTACCCAGAAACTTATTACACGGAAAAGGGAGAATAATAACTCAACACATTGAGAAGGTAATATTACTTTTTTGTTTCGGCGTAAAAGATTGGGTATATTAGGAACTTGTTTTCTTCGACATAATTTGTACGGCGGGAATGAGTACCGCCACGTCGGGAACCATCCATCGAATGATTTCGGAAATCAACACCTCTACCATAGGTCGCCTGAAGTGGTTCTCTATCTTTGATGATTTAGTAGGGGTTCCCGGGTTCATGGAGTGAGATTTGTCCATGGCTTAGTGGCGGAGGCGTCTGCCCACCAACTGCATGGCGTTCTGGATCGTTAAATGCCAGGTCGGAGAGACCCTTTGACCTTATTAAACCTTATGAGATCCATCAAAATAATATACTACGGAATTGTATAACTTAAAAAAAAGCATAAATTCTATCTTCTAAGGATAACTACCAGCAACGCCAGTTACTCATCAGCTATTAATTAATTAATAATTTAAAAGTTATTTATGTACATTGTGCTTGGTGCTTTTGTTAACCGTGAATCTGACAAATATAATTTTTTTCTCGTGGAGTATAGGACATTAGTCATTCGTTGAAAAAATTCAAATATTTTATATTTTTTAAATCACTTTGCCCTAGTTCCTCGCGCATTTATTGGCAGTCTTACTTAATTTGAGGGTGTACTAGTCCCAGCATAAGTGTAGTAATCGTTATAGTACCTTCTGTAGACGACGTACGTACGAGCTCTCGACAAGACTACTTTATAAATATCTATCTTTTTTAATATTTTAAAATTAGTTAGCTCGGAGGAGTCCAGGCCATTATTCAAAATATCTTATAGGATTTGATCAAAAATTAAACATCGTGTTTGATGGTATTTGTTGTGGAATTTTATAGATTCGGTGTAATTTATAATTTATTTGAGATTGGCGGATACACAAATTGATTTTATAGGAAGTACGGATAAATAATTTATTGTATATATTATAACATTTAGCAGATAAAGGCTGTTAAAAAGGATATTGGATGTTAAAAGCTTGTAAGATAAATTTGTTAAAGATATTGGATGTTAAAAACTTGTAAAATATATTGGATGTTAAAAATTTGTAAGTTAAAGTTGTAAAAGATATACCCAATCAAGGTTTGACTCAGTTCTTAGCGTTGTTGACTCCAGTCTTTGGGGATGAAGGTTAATTCCTCATTCAAAAAAGAAGATTTTTTTTAAATGCTTTTCAGTGCCAGTTTCTGGAGAGGATAGTTCAATCCTCTGTCAAACCAAAAAAATAGACGTATTAAAATTTTAAACATTTTTTTTATTTATTATAGTTTTAAAAAAGTTGGATAAATGGAAAACTTTTTTCGATTCAATAATTATGTCAAAAAGTAAAAGTAAAAAACAGAAATCAGTAAAAATCAGCCATCAAGTCACCTCTCATAATTTGATTATTCACAATTCGTACTTAAATTCGTACTACAAGAATTGGCTCTGGTCTGAACTTTACGGCAATTCACCCTAAATCCTCATTTGGGCAAAGACATTATTTGTACCAGGCTCCACTTCTATTTAATAGCCTTCCAGATCACATTAAGTCGTCAAATTCCCTGGGTACATTTAAAAAGAATGGTAAATTATTTGTGCTATCCGAGGATTTCCAACATATTCTTTCATCTTTGTCCGTTTAAATTGTGGCATAATACTCGTATGTTGTGTATAAATATTTTTTATTATTTTTTGATAAATTAATGTTTTTAAAGACAAGATTTTATTTATGCATAGCACAAAGGATAACAATTATTTTTATAAGCAATAATTGTTCGCCTGAAACACTCATCCACATTGAAAAAATCTCCTAAAAAAAAAAAAAAAAAAAGTTGGTTGTTCTCAGGTGAAAAAAAAAAAAATATATATATATATATATATATATATGTAAAAAGCAGTAATTGTTGAATGAAACACTAGCATATATTGAATATTTTGTCGTATATCATTGTCACCCTACATGTTTACTAAATTATCCTATAACGAATTGGCTGGAATTAGATTAATATGTACCATGTAGGTACCCAATTTGTAGAAACATTAATGTAACAATATTGTTCTCGTAATAAATAATCTTTTTGCTATTTTTATTTTATTATTTTGTCAAATTATTAACCTCAACATAGGCTGTCCTAGTGAGGTTAAAATGTCCGACGTAAAAAAGTGTACAATTTAAAGACAGTAAACAATAAACAACGATGATAATTAATATTACTTGTATTTCGGTCCAATAAGTTTTCTTGGACTTATTAAACTTTCGAACAAATTTTATGTATATCGCCGCAGATAGCTTAATGAAATTTACAGGTTAAACAAATGATTGGCAAGTTTTTTGGCAGATTTTTTAAAAATCGTCTTTGAAACATTTATGAAAACTGAAACAATTATGTATAAGTTTGTTAGACTATAAGAAATACCTATTAAAGAATTTAATTAATTAAGAACTTCGTCTATTGAGAATTAAAAAAAAATTAAAAATTCCCTCACACAATTTAAAATTCTGATCAATTACTAGTAGATCAACTTTATTTTACCTTAATGACGTTTTTTTTCCCTGAGGAAGTTGCTTATGGAAATTCCAGGGTGGCATAAATAAAGGTGAGACAAGCTCTGGCCGACAGTGCCGCAGAGGAAAAACTTTCAATCCGCTCCTGCGGGCTCGCAACTTTTCAAGAGATTTATGATACAAACTTCACCTCTCCAAGTGTTCTGTGCTCCTAGTCAAACGTAATAAGAAAGAAGGGGTTGCAGCCCTTTGGAAATTTACACCTTCCCTGGGACCGAAGGGTAACTAACAATAAACAATACTAGGGAAAAGGTTGTGCGGACATTATAAGGTAGAAGGGAGCAAACATCTAAAGAGTACAAATCTAATCAAGGACGATCTGAGCCGTGACTTCTACCTCCTGACCCGTCTATTTTATAAGTCCGAATCTCATAGGGCGTCCTTTCAAAGTACGTTCTATTCCCCAAAGGTTATTTTATATTCAAAGAATTACCTACCTTTTCTAGGATAAGAACTTTATATTTAATTTATATTCTTTTGAATGCATTGGAATAATTTATTTTTGGTCTTTGGGAATCAATTACCTTTGACTTGACTTGTTTTCACGACAGCACTTCTATTTGGGATTTTATTAAAAACATGAAAAACATTTTGATAAATACATTATAAGGTAGAAATCAGATGGAATTCTTTTTCAAAGGTCGATCTTTTGTACCGATACTTAATGATAAATTATTTTCCTGGCACCCAATTTCTTCTTTACTTTATGGACAGGTTAGTACTTAACACCAACCGTGATTATTCGATCGTTAATCCCTTATCTACTTAGGATCTATCCTATAATTTGTTTATATTTATTTTATTTCTATACTCGTGCATACAGTTTAGATGTAAAAAAATGCTTGTAACCTAAAACTAATAGCACATCATAACAGTATATATTACACTACGTAATATTATTAATTTATTCTTGTTTTAAATAAAAACGCAATGGGCGTCAATAAATAAATAAAATAAACTTAGTAACTCTGTTTGTAGTGAAAAGAAACTTATAGAATTAAATAAAAAAGTGAACATAATGAATCAATTAGGAAGAATAGGAAAAGTGTAGATAATAATATTATTGTAAAATGTAGATAAAAATGTGATTGTAAAATAAAGATAAAAAATATTATTGAAAATGAAAATAAAAATGTAAGTGTAAAATGTAGATAGCAAATATTATTGTGAAATGTAGATAAAAAATATTATGGAAAAATTTAGATTTAACAAATACTACTGTAAAATGTTATTGTAAAATGTAGATGACAAATATTATTGTGAAATGTAGATAACAAATATTATTGTGAACTTTAGATAAAAATGTTATTGCCAAATGTAAAAAAAAAAAATATTGTAAAATGTAGATAAAAATATTATTGTTAACTGTAGATAAAAAATCTATTGTAAAATGTAGATAGAAATGTTATTGTAAAATTTAGATAGCAAATACTATTGTAAAATGTATACAAAAATGTTTATGTTAAATGTAGGTAAGTTTTTAGATTCTCACGGCCAAAAGCATTTTTGTTGTTTGTTTTTGGGGTGTTATGCCGTGTTGCGCTAACTCCTTCTTTAGCCGACGTTTCGGACAGCGTTGCAGTGTGCATCTTCGGATCTACCGGATCTGCCCTGATGATGGACACTTCAACGCTGTCCGAAACGTCGGCTAAAGAAGGAGTTAGCGCAACACGGCATAACACCCCAAAAACAAACAACAAAAATGTTAAATGTAGTTAAAAAAAATATTGTCAAATGTAGAAGATAAAAATTTGAATGTTAAATGTAGTAAAAAATGTATTTATAAAATGAAGATATAAAATTTATTGTAAAATGTAGATATCAAATTTTATTGTAAATGTAGATAAAAATGTTATTGTTAAATCTAGATAACAAATACTATTTTAAAATGTAGATATCAAATTTTATTGTAAATGTAGATAAAAATGTTATTGTTAAATCTAGATAACAAATACTATTTTAAAATGTAGATAAAAAATATTGTTAAATGTAGATAATAAATATTATTGTGAATTGTATATATAAAATATTGGTTCCATGAAAATGAAAATTCAACACACCTTTAAAAAGTCAGATAGAGTGATTAAAAGTGATGAAACAAAAAATAGGTTTAATAGTTACCCGTGTAACCTATTTAACTTAGTTTTTGTTTCATCACTTTTCATGACGTTATTTCACTTTTTGGGGGTGTGTTGAATTACCCGGTCACTAATTTGTTTGATATGCCAAAACGTTTACCACTCGCAGTATTTAATTAAAGCATCCAAAACGTGTTTAAAATATCAAATTTTCTAACCAAAAATAAATGATTAATTGAAGAAAAGATTATTACAACAAACAAAATATCGAAATAACAACATTGCTGAAATCAGGATTGGTAACAATACTAATAATGCGTATGTTCTCCCCAAAAGACACATGAAAATCGAAATTATGAATTGGCAACATCTTTTGGACTATGTCCGTAGTCGTGACAGGAAATATAGTAGGATCATAACTACAAATCACGAATATTACATGAACTCACTTAAGGGGTTAGATATTACAAGGGGAAATATATAAATCGCTTTGAATTTCTAATAAGATCAAATAAAATAACTCACTGCACTTTTCTTACCGTTGCACTTTTCTTGAATAGTCACGTCCAGAGGAAAAAAAAAAATTAAACTGCGCTAGCGAATTTCGACAGACAACTCAAAAAGTAAACAGCAAACCAATTGCGCAAATTTATGTGATGTGAAATTGGTTTTGCCCTTTAATCGAGTTTTGAATTTGTAGAGAGCTCATTGAAATTTAACATTGTAATGGTTGATTATACTCTTCGCGGAGGTATCTTTCGATTCACTTGGAAATGTATTCCTTTATTGAAAATGTATTATTTGAATGGGGAGTCGAAATTTATGACCGTTCAGCCATTAATCATACCTCGTTTTATGAAATGGAATTTGAACATTTTCAATGATATTTGACCGCCCCTATAAAACAAGATTAACATAACATGATTTGACTGAATTAAATGTTGTTTTATGGCTAAAAGCTGGACATATGGTTATTTAGGAGCATGGTCGTGCTCAATTTGACAGATTGGTATTTAGGAGCATGGTCGTGCTCAATTTGACAGATTGCTATTTAGGAGCATGGTCGTGCTCAATTTGACGGATTGGTATTAAGGGGCATTGTCATGCTCAGTTTGACAGATTGCTATTTAGGAGCTTCGCCGTGCTCAATTTGACAGATTGCTATTTAGGAGCATGGTCGTGCTCAATTTGACAGATTGGTATTAAGGGGCATTGTCATGCTCAGTTTGACAGATTGCTATTTAGGAGCATCGCCGTGCTCAATTTGACAGATTGCTATTAAGGAGCATGGTCATGCTCAATTTGACAGATTGGTATTAAGGGGCATTGTCATGCTCAGTTTGACAGATTGCTATTTAGGAGCATCGCCGTGCTCAATTTGACAGATTGCTATTAAGGAGCATGGTCATGCTCAATTTGACAGATTTGTATTAAGGGGCATTGTCATGCTCAGTTTGACAGATTGCTATTTAGGAGCATCGCCGTGATCAATTTGACAGATTGCTATTTAGGAGCATGATCGTGCTCAATTTGACAGATTGGTATTAAGGGGCATTGTCATGCTCAGTTTGACAGATTGCTATTTAGGAGCATCGCCGTGCTCAATTTGACAGATTGCTATTAAGGAGCATGGTCATGCTCAATTTGACAGATTGGTATTAAGGGGCATTGTCATGCTCAGTTTGACAGATTGCTATTTAGGAGCATCGCCGTGATCAATTTGACAGATTGCTATTTAGGAGCATGGTCGTGCTCAATTTGACAGATTGGTATTAAGGGGCATTGTCATGCTCAGTTTGACAGATTGCTATTTAGGAGCATCGCCGTGCTCAATTTGACAGATTGCTATTAAGGAGCATGGTCATGCTCAATTTGACAGATTGGTATTAAGGGGCATTGTCATGCTCAGTTTGACAGATTGCTATTTAGGAGCATCGCCGTGATCAATTTGACAGATTGCTATTTAGGAGCATGGTCGTGCTCAATTTGACAGATTGGTATTAAGGGGCATTGTCATGCTCAGTTTGACAGATTGCTATTTAGGAGCATCGCCGTGCTCAATTTGACAGATTGCTAGTATTGTCTCCGTCAAATTTGTGGAATAAAGATAAAATATAATGCTTGGGGAATAGTATGACGTATTTTAAAAATATTTAAAAGTAGTATCACTAATTTAATGGCGGATAAAATTCGTATTATTTTGTTGGTGAATTGTGAATGCGGTACTAGAGTTCCAACTACCCAGAGCCAGTGGAACTATGGCATCTTCCTGTTAACAGTTTTTTTTTAGATGCAATAACTTTAGACATTTTAAATCATTATTAGACCACGTGGGCCTAGCTGGGTATTTTAAGTGTACTGAGTCCCCCATTTTACAATTTAATAATAAGTAATCATAAAATGAAATAAAATATATTAATAAATTCGGTAAATAAAAAACAAAAATCTGTTTAAATAATTTCGACAAAAGTTATTCATCTTTTCTGCTTCTACCATTGACCACGACTTTCTCATTACGAGACTAGAAGTAACGTTTGGTTTACATTCTAACATCAAATATTGGCTAGAATCCTATCTATCCAATCGCTCGCAAGCAGTAAAGGTTGGAAATAAACAGTCCAACTTCTCAAAACTCTCTTCAGGGGTACCCCAGGGATCCGTTTTGGGTCCACTTCTCGTCATCCTTTTTACAAATGACGTCGCAAAAATTATCGATTCATTTGGTCTTTTATCTCACTGTTATGCTGACGATCAGCAAATATACTTTTACTGCTCACCAAATGAGATCGACGGCCTAAAAATTCGCACAGCTGAGTGTCTAGAAGCAATCAATCTCTGGATGTCCTCAAATAAACTTAAGCTAAATCCTTCAAAAACGGAGTTTCTCTGGGCAGCAACACATAGACGCCAACATTTAATAGAAAACTCACCAATTGCTATTTCCGGCAACGACGTAACTGCTAAAACAACCGTCAAACTTCTGGGAGTTTATCTGGATTCAGACCTTTCTTTAAAAAGTCAGGTAAATAAGACCGTTAGCACGGGGTTCTTCTACCCTAGACAACTTAAGTCAGTTCGTAGGAACCTTTCAACAGAGGCAACTAAATTACTTGTGAACTCATATATAGTATCACGTCTTGACTATTGCAACGACATTTATGCAAATCTTCCTAAATGCGAAACTGATAAACTACAATCAGTGTTCAACGCCGCAGCAAGGCTTATCACCGGGGTACCCAAGTTTTCGCACATTTCGGAGCACCTCCGAAATCTTCACTGGCTGAAGTGTCCTGGAAGGATCCAGTACAAGCTATGCTGGATGGTGTTTAAAGCTACCAACAAAATGGCGCCACCGTATATTACTGAGCTATGCATTCCGGAAAATACTGGTCTAAGGCAGTCAAGTCTTAGATCAGCAACATCATCTGCAATCGGAAGGTTGAAAGAGCCTAAGCGAAATCCGAACACTAAGTTTGGTGATCGTGCATTCGGAGTATCCGGCCCTAAGGCTTGGAATAAACTTCCTATGGAATTGAGATGTAAATATAACCAGCCCAACAGAATTTAGATCCAAACTAAAAACTCACTTTTTCAGACACTCATTTCCATAAATCCGTCATTCTATCCAAATATTTCTTTTTTTTTCTTTTTTTTATACTGTAATTGTTACGTCATTATCTAGCGGTTCCGTTTATTCAATTTTTCTATTAACTTGCCTACCAATGTACAATGGACAATATCAGCGGGAACATAACAAGTCAATCGGTTTAATTGTTGGCAGATGAATCATCTAAATGCGTTTAAGATTGACGATTGATTTTATTCATTAATTTCATTCATTTGACATATATATATCCAGCTAACAATAAAACACCCTAATATAATGGAACTTCCTTCTTCTTCTGGCGTTAGTAAGATTAGATTGTTAATATTAATTTTAGTTGTAAGTTGTTAAATATGTAAATACTCGTATATATGTCGTTAAGATAGTAGTTATAGGCCTTAGTCGTAAGTCACTAGATATAAGTCTTAGAGATAAGTCAGTAGTTATAGTATTAACTGTTTAAGAAATATATTTGTACAGCGCCCTTGAGGTGATTTCTCGCGAAAACGGCGCTATATAAATTAGCCAAATATTATTATTATTATTTTTCTAAAATCATGTAAAATCACCCCCCGAAGTTAGTGAACTTTACCCCCGGACACCCTCTATACGCCTTTTTTTGTTTTTAATCAATCTTTCGATTTTGCATGTTAATTGTTTTCTGTTTCCCTCACTTTTCGTATCTAGTGAAAGATTGTCGAATGCTTTTATTGCCTTGTGTGTGTGATATATTTGTCTAAAGCTTGTGTTTACGGTCGATTTTTTTTTTATCTGTTCGATTTTGTCTAACTGCTCTATTAACGATATTTTTTGTTTGTACAAATATGTTTTTTTGGTCAAAAATGTAGTTTATTAGTGTTTTTTATGTATAATTGGCGTATATCAAGTACGTCAATATCAATGAATATTTGGTATGTTTCAGTCATTCTAGTTTTTTCAAGGTGGTTTTCTGTGCGATTTCCATATGACCGATAATTGAGTTTTTTATCCCGAACTATGATTCCATATCCTATGATGGATTGATTTTTATTTGTTTTAGTTTATATATGTTTCTCATATTTCGGAAAATGTTTATTGTTTTGAGGCATTTATTTGTGGTTTGTTTGATATGATGTGTCCGTCTGAGGTTAGGGTCAAATATGATTCCTAGATATTTGATTTGATTTCTTTTTCTAGAGTTGTACTATTGGAGTATGTTGTGACGCTGAAGGGAGTAGGAAGGAGATGGAGATGGGTGGAGGAAGGTTGGGATACAAATCCGATCGCCAAACACTTAAGCTATATTAAGCAACGTTTCGATTCTGATTCATGTGAGAAAAATTAGCGCATGTTGGTTGTACGTTCAACAGATGACACTGTTTTTCAAAAAAAGTATGTTTGTCCAACAGATGGCGCTGCTTTTCAAAAACGCATGTTTTTACCTGTCACAGGTGACATCCATATGATATAGGTAAATAAAAATAGACGCATATTTAAATGCAATGTTGTGTCAAAATTTCAACGTAATCAGTGATGAGCTTTCGGAGATTTAATATTTTGAACTTAATGAGTTAAACCTTAAATTTTGTAATATTAATCATTGAAGATATAATATCGGTGACCCTCAAAAAAAAAAATTACCACAAAAAAAATCAGAAAAAAATCCGGTCGCATCTTGAAATTGATCCCAGGACCTCAGCCCTGCCTGAAGATTGCTCTAACACTGACTAATTCGATCCTACCCCCATAGGTCATATTTAACTGTTTACTTCGTTTAAGAACTACCAGCATTATCTTTGATTCTTAAGGCATATTTATTGGCTGCTATATTTATGTAAATATAATTGCAAAATTCTTTTGAACTAAAAAACAATCTATATACTCTCGATTTTTATTTTATTTGAATGTGTACATCAATTTACTTATCTATAAGTCTAGGTATAATGCATAAAAAAATATTTTTAATAACTTAAAGAGTAAAATTTTAAACTGTGTAATACTTAATTCAAGACACTATCTAGATAGTGTTGGTTTTTTTTCATGAAAAGATGAATAAAAAGTGTCACGCAACTTGTTCAACCTTTTTACCGATAAAATATTTATTCATTACTACTCATGTTAATAAAAAAAGCAAGTTCTTTGAAGTATTTGAACAAAATCGAATCCTTATATATTATTCTTCCTCGATAAATACTTTATTGCGTGAAAAGGTCAAACAAATTTGAATGATCATCATTCTATTCGTCCCGTGAAGAAATAAACGAATTCAAATATTTAAGTTAGAATTTTATGTTTAGGAAAACATTGTGTTTATTTCAAAACTGTATAGGTAGCTACTTTAAATTGTGATAACCCAGGACGCGGGTCACCAGATTTCAAGTGAGAGTTGCCAAGAAAACATATTAACAAATGTAACTGAGACTAACTAAGTAACCATCACGCCGTAGGGAAATAGGACGGAACGCTAAACAACTCTGTTTTGGTATACACTTATTGCCTTATTCAAATTCATACAGTATGGAGTGAATGCGAATCTGAATCAGGCAATTGCGTCTCTATATGAGAGAAGCGTTGCATGTGTTAGGGTGAACGGTGGTTTTACGGGGTGGTTTGATATCACAAAAGGTGTTAAACAAGGCTGCGTAATGTCACCGTGGTTATTCAATCTATACATGGATAATTGTATGCAAGAATTGAAAGATGTGGGATTGGGCGCGAATTTGAGTAATCTGAAAGTATGTTGCCTGTTGTATGCTGATGATGCGATGCTGATTGCTAATAGTATGGATGATCTGCAGTCTCTCGTGTCTAGGATGAACGAAGTATGCGTGAAGAATGAGTTAATGATGAATGTAAGTAAGTCTAAAGTAATGGTGTTTGAAAGAGAAAGTACGAAAACAGTGTGCAATATAGTTGTGAATGAGGAATACTTGGAGCAGGTGGATGAATTTGTGTATTTAGGAAGCATGTTTACGAGAGATGGGAAGGCTGACAGAGATATTGAAAGAAGAGTAAATGCAGGTAACTCCATTAATGGAGGACTGAACGCAGTTGGCGCTAACAAAAAATTGTCCAAAGAAGCGAAGTTAGCAGTCCACAATGGAGTGCTGGTACCTACCCTGATGTATGGAAGTGAGGCATGGAGCTGGCAAAGAAAGGATGAAAGTAGATTGAATGCTGTTGAAATGAGATCCCTGAGGCGTATGTGTGGTAAAACCATGTATGATCGTGTGAGGAATGTGGATATCCGCAAAGAGTGCAAGGCTGATGTAAGCGTAATGAGTAAGATCAAGAAAGGGACGCTTAGATGGTTTGGGCATGTAGAGCGAATGAGCGAAGAAAGGAGTGTAAGGAGAATATACGATGCAAATGTGAATGGTAGCAGAAGTCGGGGACGCCCGAGGAAGACATGGCACGACCAAGTGAATCAGATACTTGAGTCGGGCCATGTCAAGAGTCAGAACAATAGAAGAGTATGTATAAGACGATGTATGAATGTGAATGAGGCAAGGAGTGTGTGCCAAGACCGAGTTGTTTGGCGGTCCGTCCTCTCTGCCTACCCCTGCGGGGAAACGGCGTGATGGTTAGTTAGTTAGTTAGTTAGTCTTAGGTTGTCTTCTATTTTTCTGACTCTTGACATGGCCCGACTCAAATATCTGATTCACTTGGTCGGGCCATGTCTTTCTCGAGTGTCCCCAACTTTTTCTGCTATTACGTCTTACACTTATTTCTTTTTTCATTCGCCCAAGATGATAAAAGCATCTGGCGTTCTTTTCTTAATTTATATACATCAGCCTTGCATTATTTGCGGATCTCCAATTTTCTGACACGATCATATATGATTTTAACGTACAGGGATCTCATTTTCCCATAAAATATGTAATATATACACGGTGACCGGAAACTTGTAGTACACGCGGGAAACTCGTGAATTTACGTCACATTTGGAGACAATTTGGTATTATGACTGTTTGGATTTGAGCGTTCTTTTTCAAGTAAATAAAGTTCGAAGTAGGAATTTGTTCAGCCGATATCACTATTTAATGTCTTTTAGAACAGCTTCAAAAGCTTGTTTAGCTTTTTTTTAATAAATCAATTGCTCAGATTTTAAAGCAAGGTTTTTTTGGATTATTCCCTTCGTTCTACGAGACTCCGGACATCGTCTATAACAAAAAAAAAGAGATTTGCACGGTCCTATCACTCCACAACTTTCAAAGAAAATTCAGCATCCACCATCATACATTATATCCACGCGATAAAGTCAAATAATTGACTTTTGAAACCAGTACCCACTCTAAGTACCCACTCCACTATCGATAAAATCTGACCGTTGGTACCAGGAACGCATAATACGTAGGAGTGAGAAAGCCAGCTTAAACCAGCTGACAAAACTATTTTACTGGCGTAATAAACTTTTGTGTCTGGCCGCGTCAACAAACCCGCAGCGCTGAAATGACAACCATAACAGACAACCTGACTCGGCGGATTTAATCCGTGACGTCATGAGCTGTCAAATTTTGCGCGCGAAACGGGAAGGCGGGTGCGCCACCGTTCGCGACAAAACATGAGTCCATTGCAAGTGTCGAACGCGGGGGAATGTGCACTGCACAGTGCACATATCCATTACAAAACTGTAATAATAGAAGAATTTTCAATGAACTTTTTTTTGCGCAACCAGTGTGCGTTCTGACCATATACGGAAATAAAAAAAAATCATAATTTATTTAACTGTTTTAATTTTATCTTTTCTGTTGACTGTGATGACATCCGTGACCTTGAGACAAAATTGACACACCGAAAAAACGTATTTCAAAGCCTTCAGCATTCATAAAATAAAAAGTATTTACTATAGCATTATTTAGCAAAAGCAATTTTGAACTTATTCTTCATAGTTTTCATTTATACATAAGGTTTAAAATAGCTTAAAAAAATAGTATTTTAGTATGGGGGACACTGGTGTCGCATCCAAGGAAAGGACAAATTTTTCCGGGTTACAAATAATCTGTTAATACATGGTTTTCCAATAAGAGGTGTTATTTTGATATTCAATCGTAAAACATCAATGGTTTCGTTGCATGTGTGGCACGTAGCGTCGTCTTGTTGGAAGTAAACGTTGTTCAGATCAATACCATTCAATTTCGACCATAAAAAATCATTAATTATCTCTCGATAGCAATCCATTCACCGTAACTGTTGCTCCAGTCTCATTTTCGGAAAATTAAGGTCCAATAACTCCGCCGGACTATAAACCCCACCAAACATTCACACGTTGAGGATAGAGAGGCTTTTCAACAATAACTCTTGGCTTTTCCGAGCCCCAGATGCGATAATTTTGCTTGTTGACGAAGCCACCGAAGTGGAAATGTGCCTCATCACTCAAGATGATTTGCATTTGATTCACTCAAGTGAATTTTAATAATTTCAATACGTTGTTAAATCGTTTTTTTTTTAAACTTCCGATTTAGTTGTCCGGGTTAAGTCTTCCCCAAAGGAAAAACTTAACCCTTCCACTCACTTTTCCACAAATGATCAGCTAGTCAATCAACACTATGTAAGTGCATTATATAAGTAAAATAAATACAAAACAATACAAGAACAACAACACGTCAAATCACCAGATATCAAATGGGAAAAAAAATTCACCGTCTCCAGATATTTTCATATCAGAGGGTTCGGCTCGGTAGAACTTCTAACAGGGCCTATAAATCCTACTGATCCCTCAACATAAATATTTAAAAAATCTTTTGTTATCCTACATGTATTCAAAATGACCGACTTTTGCATCTTTATATATAAATTTTTTGATAGATCTAATACGCCTAAATTTTTAATTAGAGAGCTAGGTATAATGCCAGTAGCCGAAATAACGAATGGTAATATTTTTATAGTCTGAGAATGCCAAATTCTTTTTATTTCATTTCCTAAATCTGTGTATTTTCTTATTTTTTAACAGATTTTTGAATATTACAGGAATTTGGAATAGCAACATCAATGATATAAGTTATTTTTTTAATTTTGTCATGTAAAACTATATCGGGTCTATTATGACTAATCGCTCGGTCTGTTAGTATAGTTTTTTCATAATATATTTTATAAAATTCATTTTCTAAAAATGAATTTGGTTCGTATTCATAATATGGTACTACATTACGACAGTCAATCAAGTTATGTTTAATTACCAAATTTTGGTGAATTATTTTTAAAACTTGATTGTGCCTAAATGTATACTCGGACGGTGCTAATATAGAACATCCCGATATAATATGTTCTATAGTTTCCGGAAAAGCCAAACATTTTCTACATAAATCATCAATTTGATTTGTATCTTTGATTATATGCTTTCTATAATTTTTAGTATTAATGACTCTATCCTGAATTGCAAGCATAAATCCTTCTATTTCTGCGCTCAACTCTCCAATACTCAACCATTTGTTTGACTTAATTTTGTCAACATACGTTTGGTTGAGATAATTGAAGTGTTTTGCGTGTAAAATTTTATTTGACCAGGAATCTAATAATTCCTGGTTGGGATTTATAAAAATGTTGGCATTCTCATCGTATAAATTTAAAGGTGTAATATTTCTATCTGCCTTGCAAATTATTTTGTGCATTTCTGAGCTATGAGCTTTCCTTTGGAAAAAAGTTCTTAGCATTTCTACCTGATTATGTTTCAAAGAAGTTATTTTGACTATACCTCTACCTCCTAAATTTCTAGGTAAATTAACTCGTTCTATAGCTGAATTTGGATGATGGCAATTAAACTTTGTTAGCGTAGTTCTAATTAATCTTTCTAAGTTATCTAAATCTGTATTAGACCATTTAATTATGCCAAATGAGTACGTTAATAGAGGTATTGCCCAAGTATTTATTGCTTTTACTAAATTTTTAGCAGATAGATTGCATTTTAAAATTTTCCTTATCCTTGTTTGAAATTTAATCCTAATATTATTTTTAATACTACTATGGTCTAATCTATTTGATTGTGGGTATCCTAAATACTTATAAACCAACCTCATCCCTTTTCATACTAGTAATTTGGAAATTTCTAAATATACTCTCGTCCCCATCTACAATTTTGCCTTTCTCTATATGGATCGTTCTACATTTATCTAAACCAAATGTCATTTTGATATCATCTGAAAAGTTTTTAACTACCTCGATCATTTTCTCTAAATTTTGTTCAGAATTCGAAAATAATTTTATATCATCCATAAATAATAAATGCGAAATTGTACTACTCTCCCTTGTATTACCCTTAACTTTTATTCCAAACTTGCTTTTAATTAACATTTTAGATAGAGGATTCAATGCTAAGCAAAACCAAAGAGGACTCAATGAGTCTCCTTGAAAAATCCCTCTTTTAATTAAAATGCCCGGTATTACTATTTTCTTACCTTTTAAATTGATAAGTAAATTGGTATTCCAAAAGGACATAATATTTTCCAAAAAGCTAATAATAATGGGGTTAATTTTATATATTTTTAATACTTTGATCAGCCACGAGTGCGGGACACTATCGAAAGCCTTTTGGTAGTCTATATAGCAAGTATGTAAATTAAGTTTTCGAGTTTGAATCTGTTTTAGAATTACAGAATCGATAACTAATTGTTCTTTACATCCCATATGTTTTCTGCGACAACCTTTTTGTTGTTCAGATAAAATATTTTTTTCACTTAAATGAGTATATATTAAATCTGTTAAACAAGAGGTTAAAATTTTGTATATTGTCGGTAAACATGTAATGGGTCTGTACTGAGAAGGATTATTAATATTTTCGCTTTTGGGTAACATATAAGTAATACCCTTAGTTAGAAAATTTGGAAAATTTTGAGGTTGACTGACAAATTTTGAAAGATTTTTTGCCAAAAGAGGATGTAAAGTAGTCAGACGTTTGTACCAAAAATTATGTATCCAATCGCAACCCGTGGCTTTCCAATTATGAGTATTTTTAATAATTTTGGTTAACAATTCAACCGATATATTAGAAAAACTCATTTGTTCAATACCTGAAAAATTGAGTTCTTCATTTTCTATCCATGGAGTTGACTCGTTATGTTTTATATCTTTACTCCAAATTTTAGTCCAAAAATCGCGCATATCTGATTCAGATGGTAACGGAATATTATTATTCGAAATAATATTTTGTTTATCGTCAAGTTTGGAATAAAATATTTTTTCATTTTTCTGAAATAATCTATTATTTTTTTTTTTATTATACGTATAATTATATCTTTTTAATCTACTAGCTTTTACGCCTAATTTTTGTTTTAATAAATCCAATAAATCATTGATTATATTTTCATTATTATGACTATCAATGTTATAACCAAATTTTCTACCAATTTCATCTACATGTCTCAAAATTTTCCTACTTCTATTTCCATTTTTATATTCTATTACTCTAGCTATGTTACTTCTTAAAAATACTACATCATTTTCTAATCTGATCTGCCATTCTGGTTTACTATAGTTGTTATAATAATATAATATAATCGTTGCATTTTTTATTAATAGCGTAGTTTTTACTTGTCAAATGTCAAAAAAAAACAGCTTCAAAAGTAACATCTAACGAAATAGCGGGCTATTCAAAATAACACCTCTTATTGGAAAATCTGTATTTCAATAACTGCTACTATCTGCCTAAATTATATGCTGAAAATGTTGCTTGTGCGTTGATGGAAGACCAGCAGAGGAATTTAACCTTTTAGCTTTCTCCAATAGAATTCACAAGCTTGGTGACATAATAATAATGATAAGCAACTATCAGCGACTGGTAGATCTTTATGTAATGGATTTATTTTCTTCTTATGGTGCCATCTAGCGAACTTTGCAAGAAGTGTGCACTGCGATTTATGCATGTAGGTATAAATATTTTACTGAGGATAAAGCTTAAAAGAATATTGAAAACAAGATTTTTTTGGAACGTATTCGCCTAAAAATTCCAGAAAAACTACAATCACTTTATACAACTCCATTATTGCTCCACATTTTAACTGCTGCTCAACGAATCTTTTCTTATGTAATGGACAGAGAACAAAATAAGTTGAAAATTCTCCAAAATAAAGTAATGAGGATAATACTGAAGTGAAATAGATTTTCAAAAGTTACTAAATTGGCTACCTGTCAAACAGATGCTGACCTTGAACCTTATTTATGCATAAAATAATCGACAACTCATCGCCAAAATAATTTTCAAAGACAATTATAAATAACAAGGACATTCACAGACAAAACTCAAGAAAGTGCAATGAAATAAGCCTACCAAAAAGTACCTAGACAATGCACTAAATTGTTAAATAAACAAAAAGGAATGCAATATTATAATGCGTTGCTGGAAACTATGAAATCTTCACCAATTGATATATTTAATCTGGATTGTAGGATCCATATTAATCAAAAGAAAACGTAATAAATATGAATTAGACATTTGTAAACTTAAAAAAAAAATTAAAAACATAAAACAAACTTTTCTATTTTTTTTGACACATTGGTCGTTTCAATTGCGGTCAGACATATATTATAAATTTATTTAGAAAGAGAGAAAGCTATACTTTGTCTTTGCATTTACCAATTTACCATGGGTGGTTCCGTATAATTAGGCGATTCTGTACAACTGATCAACCTCAAACAGTTCACCTGGTCAAGTTTTACCAATTTTTTAAGAACGTTTATAATACTTTTGTCCGATTTTTTTTTTTAGTTTCGTTTAACGTGGTTTAGTTTTGTTTAATGTGACTTCATCGGTAAGTGTTTTTAAAAACTGTAGCCATGTTTGCGTTTAAAGTTTGAACATTTTTAATTGAAAGCCGTTTTTTCAATCGGAAAAACGAATTTCACTTTGGGATCCTTTCGAAAACAACGAATCTATTTGAAATGAAACGGGAATATTTGATGACATAATATTATTTTGTCTTATTAAGATGGAAGGATGCACGTAGAAGAATTTATGCTTTTTATATTAAAATCCTCTCAACGTACCACCAATAACAACTATTCACAATATTCACGAGATTCGCGTTTCTCATTTTGTTTACTATATTCGTAGCAGAAATGCTATGTATATTGCAGATATACAAATTTCAGGCGCGCTGTAATGCACGCCATCCAAAGCCAATAATGGTATTATGTGTTACCAAAACATTGTGAGATCACAGAAGTGTAAACAAAATAGAAGTTAATTAAAAAGTGTAATCACTCACAAAAGTTCTTAACTTAACGTTTATTTTATTCATTTATTTATTGCAACTCACTATACATAAATCATGTTTTATCTCATAAAAATCAACCTCACTACGACTAAGCTTGTATCGATGTTAACAATTTACATTTGAGTGAAGAAAACATAGAGTAATCACAAAATATTAAAACATAAAATAATAATAATATTAAACACAAAATATTTCAAATATACGCATTAGATGACTTACCCGATGGGTAATTTGACAGTACATTACAGCGCATTAACTAATGACGGGAAGTTCTTAATATCCGATATTGGATGGCAACACCAAAACTAATCGCAGAAAATATATTATGAGGTTTAACGCTTGCAACACGGTATCACTTCTGCATACATAAATACACACTTCGCGACGGGTTTTTAAGTAACAATTTTTTTCCCAAGCGAGAAAACACAAGCCCTCAAGCCAGGTATAATTTTAAACGGTTCCATGATAACCTAACACAGTGACAATTCAACACACTTTTTAAAAGTGATATAAAGTCATTAGAAACGATGAAAAAAATTAAAATTTATAACTAACCTAACCTACTTAACCCAGTTAATAAGATTTTCGTTTCATCTTCTATGACTTTATATAACTTTTTAAAGATGTGATGAATTATCATTTTGATTATTCGGTCACCATTTTAAACACCCCATATGAGGCAAAAGTTGTGAGCCGCAATGACGCCGTTCTATTTGTATAAACAACAGTAACATTAAATTCAGTAAATTTAAATGTTTCACCACTTCATGGATACCTAATAAGAAACCAAAAAATCTACACTCTTCCCCGATGATGGACACTTTAACACTGTCCAAAATAATCCAAACAATAATCACGACACTTCAACACTTATGTAAAATAATAACTACTTACAATAATTGATTTGTCGTCATGTTCTATGGTTCTGGGGTTTTAACCAGAAAAAATGGATCCAAAGTCTCATCTTACCGCTATGATTTTGAGGTCGTCAGATTCCATAGTTAACAGAAAACCATTGGATAAAAATATCATCTAATTGACAACCATCCGTTTTTTTGCAGGGATCGACAAAACATCACAAACACAATTGATTCACTTGTTGCTTCATGCGCATTCATACATCTCCTCATAAAAAATGTACTTTTTCCCGAATTCTAACTAAACAAGTCCCACTTAATTTAGAAGGGCAATGTGTCCCTGATATTTGACGTCATTGAACACATTGAAGTCATATATTCTGACTCTCCGAAAAACACAAAAAAACAATAAATTTTCCTCGCGTACTTCGCAAATTCATTTCTCTTTAAATATGAATTCACCCAAAGGTATTCCTTATTGGGAATCTGAACTTGTTTATTTAGAATTCATTATTTATACCGAATAATGCTGGAAATTGATCAACTTTTTCCTCGAATACCAGGAGATCAGAAATGTGGGGAGGGGTGAATTCCTATAATCAATGCGGCAAAGATTATTCAAATTATGAGGAACTTTCGTCCGAATCGGCATCTCTAGTAATGAACATAGCTCTGGATTATAACCCTACTCGCTTAACATTAACCAATAAATACCAAAAAACCAAACAGCAATATGAAATTACAACAAAGTATAAACCATTTACAAACCCTTTATAAGATTCTTTGGGTGGAAAAAACGCCTTTGATGAAGTGGTTGTTAATTTCACTGCTATTAGATTAGTCAAAGTGAGGATTTCGGGTAATAGGAGGAGGTTACGTGCTAAGAATCTTCCTAGATGGTGCGAAAGGTGAACACCTAGCATCTAATAACAAAACGAAGCCTTACTATAACGTCGATGCTCTTCGTATAAAGAGTAACTCCAAAAAAATGTTGAACATAGATTAAATTGGTCGGGGTGATTTCGTGTTAGCACCCTTTGAGGCTCATTAAGGCCGGTCCACAAACTTAGGATATTGTTTAACTTTGAACACTTCAGGTTTATTGATTGTCGCTGTTATTTTTGGTTGGAGAAATAATATGGACTTCAGATGTGTTCGGAAAGGAGTTTCGCCAATGGCGTTATTAAGTCACGGCCTAACGAGTTAATTACCCGACGTTGGCATTAAATGATCAACTGAAATGTTCCTACCTTACTTTAAACCCCAACACTACGTATTTTTCTAGTAATATGTCAGAAGCTTTTAAGCTATAAATTCTTTGTTTATTATCAATATTAATTTGGATCTTATCTTGCTTAAAATCTCTCTTGCATTTTACATAATCACTGGGTTATTCTCAGGTCAAGGACATGATAAAACCAGCAAATAAAAAATATAAGTCTCAAAGGATGTTGGTCAAAGGTCCTCCGGGTATAAATGCAAAGTTCAAAATGCTGCGAGCGAAAATAAATTTTTACAAACATGAAACATGAAACTTTTAATACGAGCGTATCTAAATTAAAAATAAAACCGTTGTTTTGGAAGATTCTCTGAACACTTGTTGAGCAAAATAGGCACAATTGTAACTTATGCGATTTCGATTGTTGTAACTTTTTTGTAGAAGTCGTAGTGACCTGAAAATTTAATTATTTTTACCCATCCCCGAGATACAGGAACCGGTAGCATAGGTACAATTGAGCCTTCATATATTTTTTAAGGAAATAATGCAATTGAAAATGTTCACAAATGATTCATGTTACCGTTGAGTACTGAAAGTTCAACGCAAATAGGCTTAACGCAAACCACGCAGATTATCCTGGTCTTATGTTGTTTCCACTTCTTATCTCCGCATACATACAACACTGAAAGTTTTCAAACAAAATATCTGAAGGCACAATTGTGCCTGTGCCACAGACAAGTGTTGTAAAATAATGCGCTAAGAGACTAAAAGTGGAGGTATGTTGGACGAGATTATTTTTTTTTAAATGATCCGAATGGCCAAGTTAGTGCTATCCAATCCTCCTCTTAAGTTTCCCGATTACTTACTTCAGCATCTAAAGTCCATCAATTAAGAAATGCAACAGTTCTGCTAGCTTTGGATCAGTTGTGACTTCTGTCGGTATCAAATATCAACGGTATTTACATAGTAAATTATTCTACAAATTGCATTTACAAAAATTTTAAACTTTTTCTGCTCTCTCATTGTAATTCAATTTAACAACGCAAAAAGCTGCATCTTAAATGCAAAAAAATTAAGACGGAACGTGCAATATTTTGTGGAAACGCAGAGCACAGAGCAGTGACCAATTACAATAGAAACTAATAAAAGTTGCCAGTGAAAACCATAGCGTTGAAACCTTATCTAGCCGCAAGCTGCGAGAGTTAAAATATTTTCTGAATTTTCCGAGGTTCACCGTTTTTTTACTCATTTTCCGAGCAAAATGTATACGGTTTTTATTTTCATTTTTCATGTTCACCGCCTCACGACTCCTAGTAGTTGCATTCCGCTATTTTATAACTCAGATTATTCGCAAAAAAGTGGGGCGAAACAAGGCAACTTACGATGTTTTCTTATTTATATGCAGCTTGTGTTGATAATGTGTTATTTATTATTATTTAATCTTATGTGAAAAAATAAGCGTTCAGTGAACCAAAATGTATAAAGTATCTCAATCTAGTAAATTTATGAAACTACTCTACTGCATGTAACCAAACTAAATAAAATTTATTTATAATTTCACTGACAATTCTAGTGTATCTGAAAACAAGGTGTAGTTTTAAAGTGGAAATAATTAATTAAATATTGTTATTATTTAATTATTTGTTTTAGTTCATCATTCTAAAACATCCTCAGCTTCTTCTACTATTTAATTCCACTTCATAAATCTTCTTACATCTCTTATATAGATAGACAAACATTCCCGAGTTCCGAATAACTTGACAATATTTGAAAATCTGCTACTACCACTATGGTGGTATATATTGTATATAAGCGGAAAACATTGCGGAAAATAAGTAACTACATATTCAGATCTGCAATGTTACCACTACGATTCATGAAAACTCTCTCAGCAAAATGCACTTCAATCACTTTCATATATCTTCTCATGTAAATTTCTCTTTTTTGTGAAACACAATTCAAACATTTATTTATAAAAAACATGGTATTCACCGAGATTCATGTAGACCAATTTTTAAAAATCTCAAACTTCTGACAGTGATGGACATATATATATAATGGAGTTATGCATGTTATTTCGGTCATCTCCAGAAAAGTTCCCACAAAAAAACTCAACACATAAGCACGCTACAAGGTTCACAGAAAACTTATCAATCCCAAAAGCAAACAAAACTATATTTCAAAAAGGACCACACTACATGGCCATTAAAGTATATTAAAACCTTCCACGTAGCATCAAACAAATAACTGACATACTTAAATTTAAATCATCACTAAAAACATTTATTTTAAACAAATGTCACTACACCTTAAATGAATACCTAACATAAATAAAATACCTCAGTTTTTTATTTTTTTATTTACATACATTTGTTATCATGTAATTGTTGGGTTATGTAATATAATGTGTATTTGTTAGGTTAGCTGGAAGAAATAGGATGTAACCTATAAGCTGTACCCTTTGTACTCTGTATTTATGTGCAGTAAATATTTTTTTAAATTTTGAATTTGAATTTGAACGCCGCTCGTTTGTGGGGTTTAACGACGTAGTTCCTTACGTTAAACTTTGATTTGCACCCTTCTTTGTTTTCGTGCCAACGAATTTTGTGGTACCATCATCATTATTTGACATTTTATCCTATTTACCGAATTATATTTCTGCTACCAATTCTTCATAGTTGTATTTACACAGTTAAATTTAATTATAGAATAAAAGGAACAACAGAACGCTAACTTACGATATGGTACAAAATATTATATTATGTGATGATATACTTCGCAAAGCGTTAGGTTCCAGGTCAGAGATATCACTTTCTAAGAGCAATTTTTATTTTTAAATTGGACTTGGCAGAAAAAAAGTTATTTCATTAATATCTCTGAAACAAATATGAAAACACAGCAAAATCAATTGAATCAAAAATTTTATATGTTAATTCATGGGTTACTTGCAGCCAGGCGCGGCTCGCGCCAACGTTCACTCGTGCGATGAACCGCCAACAAAATTGAACAACATTTTACTGCTCATCTTATTCCTACATAATATTTTTAATTATAAAATTAACCACAATGTTAAATAAAATCTATCTTAAAATATTAATTTGGTTGAGAATATTTTTTTGCGGACATAAGCTTTGCTTCCCGCGCGCCAGTTGTGATGGCTACGAACTGAGTTATATACCATTCCAGGCAATAGAGTTAAACGCCCCGCTTGGGAATGGTCATTTGTATGAAGCTCCTAGCATACATTGCTAAACCTGAATAGTGTCTCGGATAAACATGTCCGATTTTTATTAATGGCCGAGTGGTTAGAGAAGCTATACCGGTAAGACAGAGATAGTGGGTTCGATTCCCAGCTAAGACCGTCACCATTCATTTCTGTGTTTTGTTCTGTTTCAAGTTTCATTTCGATTTATTCCGATTATTTCCTTCTTCAATAAAACAATTATTACCTGCTCTGTACATCGCTTTCAAATTATTTGTTTTAATACGCAGAGAGTTTAAGTCACCGTGTTTTAGAGTTTATTGAATCAGGTTTATAAATAAATTTGATTCAAAACTATTTCCAGTGAGTCTAACTTTAATGAAATTTAACCAGTAAAATAGCTTCGATTTCAATCAGTGCCTAAATTAATATAATAATTGAAACCGATTTAAACTTTACCGTTCAAACAATTACTGTGGTAATTAAGCACCATTAATATTATTTACGTAATTTAATTTCGTTCAGCTACTAAATAATAAAATATGGAAAAATTAGCCGAAACAGATAAATGTAATTATTTATTGGTTTGCTACATAGTGAAAAAATACTGCCACAAGTACTGCTAATTTATTAAACTAATAATTTTATTTAATTAAAATTAAATTAACTAAATCAATATATTTTCGCATTTCGTCATTATATATTACCGCGGCAAATGCAGGTGCATGAACACGTGTTCCGATATATTAGGAATGAACTAAAAGTTTTACAGGAAGAGGCCTGCAATCCCGTTTTTAACTTTATTGTAATAAATCAGCAATACTTGTTTTTTTCTTCTTATTATTTCTCTCCCCTTCTTATACGTCTCGATGAACTCCAAACAGTCGAGAGTTGTTCAAACTCTGTTGTGATATTCACTTAAAAAGGAGATGGACGACGCAGCAACCATGTGCTGATACGAATGCAGTTCTACTGATGTCTTGTGAGCTTTCTTCTCTCCAGCAGGACTCTCTCGACTCATCGTCTTGCACCGCAGGGGGAGGCATGAATTCAAACCAAAATTTCGTCAATCCTGGACACACTGACCCCAATATTCCTTTTACACCTCTCATACCCTTTTCCTTCCAAGATCATCCTCTCCTTCGTTTCCTTAAAAAATTCTCCACACAGCATTCTCAAACATGACATTCGCCTTGAGGGAAAACATTTCCTCAGAGCCTTCTATGTGGAGCCAATTTAAAGACAAAAACATGTTTCGGAGTAAATCCAATTTTAAAATTTGATCTTCATTATAAAGTCAAAACGGGAAATAATGTTCATGTTAATTAAAAAAAATCATCAAAGTGTTGTTTTTTAAACAAACACGCTTACTTTTGTAAGTTCTTTTACAATACTTTTCTATTCTATTAATTATAAAAAAATTAAGTTACAAAGTTTTGTTTTTAAAAAAAGCAGTAGGTAGCTAAAAACCAACTTAACTACATAAGAGCGGATCCAAACTTAGGTTTTATTACATGAACATTAAAATCATCACTGACTCAAAATGCCAAAAAACGTAAATACCAACTTTTGGCAGTAACCCCACGATACATATTATTTATTTATTTATTTACGCCCTAATGGGCTTTTACAAAAGTAGTTAACAAGTAAAACAGTTGTGTTACATAGCTTACAAAAAATTATCATTTTTGATTAAATTAAGGTAAATTCAAATTAATAGTGTAGATTACGGAAAGCTAAAAATGTATTAAGGAACATATACATATAAAAAAAAGTGTATTCACTACGGAGTTGTGAATTCATACATCTCAGTAAAGTGATTAAAAAGATTTTGTTTTATAACTAATACGGAATCTTAAGCATTCCCAAATTTATTGCCAAAATGATGTAGTCTATTTATAGGTGTATGAGCTTCATAGTTGGTTTTAAAATTGTCACTGAAAAATGTAGCACTTTGCCTCGTATTTCTAGTCGGTAGGTACGTAAAATTTTATTTTGGCGAGAATTTCAGGGTTGTCAATGGAATTATTAATAATTTTATTTAAAGGTACAAGGTCAGAGATGATCCGCCTATCTGATAGCGTTAGTTAAGTTGTTTAATCAAAAGAACATAGTTAATATTTTGAATTGGAATATTCAGTTTAAAGTTAATAAATCTTAGAAATTTGTGCTGTACCCTTTCAATATTGTCAGAATGCGTTTTATACAATGGGGACCAAATAGGCGAATTATACTCTGCCTAGCTTCTTACTAAAGAAGTGTACAATGTTTTCAAACATTAAAGTGACTTGAAATCACTCGCCGTTCTGCATATGAAACCAAGCATTTTTATAGCTCTCTTTGTTATATCATTTACATGCAGAGTGAATGTTAACTTTTCATCAAATATAACACCTAAGTCCCTGATCTGAGCGACTGATGTCAATAGTATATTATTTAAAGAGTATTCATAAGTAACATGACTTTGGATTTTACGAAAACGAATAACTTGGCACTTGACGGCCGGCATAGTCCAGTGGTAACGCATTGGACTGCCATTCCGAAGGTCGCGGGTTCGAACCCGGCGTGCGCAAATAAATTTTATCTGATTAATTTGTGTTATTTCACAATTAATTAATTAAAATAATATATATTATATTTGCGGCACGTTCCAGAGTGGAAGATACTACCAGTATCGCCCTGGTGTAAGACCACCATTCAGAATTGAAACGTTGCTCCAAATGGCTTTAGCCGTGTTTAGTGACTAGATCTGAATAGCCAGGTACTTCCCCACCTTCCTCTTTCCCTTCCCCACTTACCTTCAGCCTCACAACATCCCCCAATTGGGGATGCCATAGTCTCACTGGCTCCAGACGGGAGCAGTTGGGACTCTTGTGAGGTATTCACTATAAAAAAAAATAAAAAAAACTTTTGAATATTAAGAAATAATGAGTTGATCACACACCAATGATACAATTTATCCAAATTAGATTGTAAAATATGGCAATCCTCTATACTACGTAACATTCTATATATTTTCAAATCATCGGGGAAGAGCAAAACTTGTACATCTTTAAATACATTTTCATCATTATGTACATACTTTAATTGCATATTGAAGTGCCATAGAAATAAATGATTTTTATTTGATAAAGAAATTATTTTTGCACATATTATAATATATTAAATTTAGCGTTTTCATTATTTCTATATGTGCGGTTATAATATCAGCCACCTTTGAGTACGTATTATAGACTGCATGCAATCTAAATACAGGCGAGTAACTAAATGACTCAGTCCTCATGTTTATCACCGTTGTTCTATAATTTTGGTTGGAATCGTTAAGGTTATTTTAAGCACTACTGTTGACTTGTCATAATAAAGTGATACTCGTTTACAATGTTTCTTTTAATAATTGTTTCATCACAGAGTTTCTAATTGCAATAACAAAAAGTATATTTTCCTTTGCCAGTCTATTTCCGTTTGTTCTCCAACATCTAAAAATGACTGAAATGAAATAGACACTCCCATGGGTTAAATATAGGAAGGTCCTTAGTTTCCAGTTCCCAGCTATAAAGCCCAAGGCGTTCGAGGAAACTTGGAGCGGTGTGGTGAGCGAGAACACCTTGTTTGTTATGCCTTTTGTAGGGGTTTCGTCCCTCTTGCTTTTAGGTATTTGTCTTGGTAACTTTCTCACCCTTGTTCCGCCCTTACGCCTCCCTTGTTCCGCTGCGGGGGCGGTCACGTCTTTGAAATGCCCGTTTTGCGTGCAATTATTAAATCATGAAAGCATTGTCACGTAGTTTTCATAAATTCCAAGATTGCAGAAGAATTACACGTTGCCAAGTAGGCCATTGTTTCTGGTTTCGGCTTGTTGCTGCGAAGTGGCACGTTTCGCTAATCGCAGTAAATCATGGATCGGATATTTGTTACTCCACACAAGATTTTGGTAACGATAAGACTGCAATTTAGATACAGACTTAATGTTTAAAATTAAATTATTTACTTCTCCCCAAGGCGTTTCTACATATTATCTTCCCCGATTAAGGGGTGAATTAACATGATACTTATTCTGAAATTCAACTGAGATACTATTTTCCATCTGTATACATATGTCACAGCTCCACAGCCCGTTATGGAAATGATGTTTCAAGCTGAAATAACAAGTACTTATTAATACCTACCAGTAAATTCTTGAAAAAAATGTGCTCGACTCAAATAAATACAAAGACAGGTATTATGTTCATACTAATCGAATAAAATTTAGCACGTCCTCATTTTATGTTAAATATCTAAAACGAAAGGCATAAGAAAAGTATAGAAAATTCATGAATATGCGTCTATAGATATATATCGATACAATGGCGCGCGCATTTCTCGATGTTAGTTTCAAGCGAAAAACGAAACGCATTAGAAAGGGATAGCAATTTAAAGTACCAATGTGCGTACGTATGAAAAAAAGCTTGTCTGACGAACAAACTAATGTGTGATACTAAACGCAGTAAATTTCAAGTATTTCCAATGGACCTAGTTCGGTGCAACCATCTTCTTTGCTTAGTAATCTATTTTTATTCACATAATTTTATGACACACTATTGGAAAACATAACAACATTTCTGTTTAAGAGGAAACTACAAGCCAAAAATGTGTATATTCTTGGTATACCTTATATCGTAGGTAATAAGCATTAAAATCGCTTAACAAACGGAGTCTCTAGTCTAAACGTTCGATTTCAAGCAAAAAACTGGTTTTTACTTATTTTGTAAATAATTTTATAAAAAAGCAAAAAATTTAATCAATGAAACTGTCACAGATAATCTTGGCTATAATACTGTATTTTTAGAAAAAATATTTTTGGTAGTACCTAGTTTGCATTTATATTTTTTATTAGTAATTTATTTTTTTTATTTTACTCAAACAAAGCGATAGGAAAACCTTCAATTTAACTAAAGCATATTTTTTGGTTTTCATAATGTACACCAATTCGTTATAAATATTAATCAAAATAGAGATTTGGCATTAAGCTTCGCCTTAATAAATATTATTCTAACAAGATCAAAAATATACTTGGATCTTTGCTGATTGTTATTAATAAAAATATATTACAAAAAAACTAATAAAAGTTTTCGAAACTTTTCTCCACCATATTTTACTTTTGACCTTAACCGATTTCAGCCTGTTAAGGTCATCTTCAGACTGGTACAAATATTTCTTAACCTGTGTCTTATAAAATACATTACATTTGGGGGAGGGGATAAGAGGAGGTGTCATACAATGGGTTTATTCATATTATTTGGATTTTCTTATCTTCATTGTTGTGTCTTTCTTACAAGCAATTAAGAAAGACACAACAATGTCCGTCCAAATAAAATAAGTCCGTAAATTAACAGCTAAGAACTTGTTTTTTTGCAGTGCTTATATGTCTTTCATTTTAATTTTATGTTATTTTTTTGTATAACCTAATCATTGATAATTACTTATGTTAACTTCTTATAATGTTCATGTCTTTTTTATATGAAAATGTAAAAAATATATTTTAATAATCGCCATCTATTGGATAACCAACCCTCTGCCATAGGTCACTTAGAGTGGTTCGTTACGTTTGGTGATTTAGTCGGGGTGCCTGGGTTCAGGTGTGTTCAGGATGCACCAGCCCGCATTTCAGATCGGGAGAGGTTGATTTGGGGAGACTCTTATAGATCATCCGTCCGTCACTCCTGGACATACTGATCCCTAGATTCTTACCCACCTCTCATGCCATTTTCCTTCTCAGAATTCTTCTCCTCCATTTGCGTAAAAAGGCTCACCACACAGCATCCGCAAAGATGACAAAAATAATACGATTTGATGGCGACGCATACATAACTTAATGGTACATTTAATAAGAGGAATTATCTTCAAATGCTCGAATGTAGTTTAGAGGCAGAAATAAAAATAAGGAGTTTCGTAGACTGATAATAATAATGTCGATCAATCAATATTGACATCTTGCGCTGTTGAACCTTCGAAGGCTTCGATTTAAAATATCGCGCCTATCTCGATTTTCCTGGTAAAAAACATTTTAAGATTTTCCACTCGTCCTTACACAATTCTTTTTAGGTACTTGTCAAGATATTTTAAACGATCTTTTTGCACGTTTTTTTTGTCAAGGTTGAAAAATCAATTACGGCGCCTTTTAAAAAAAAGTTATCTGAATCTTCAACTGAAAAGTTTTGAGCCTCGGGCTGGATTATGTCTTTTGAGTATGTAAACAGCGGTTCAAGGATCCCAGAATTCAAGGACATAATGATTCATGAATTCAGGGCTTCCCGAAACAGAGACATCGGGTAAGACATGGCACGTGTCACTAAATGGAAAAACTTATTTTTTAAGTTAACCACTCAGGCTTATTTGTTAGGTCCTATGAAGCCAATTTGTTCGCTTTTGGGAATAGCTTATATGGTCTCATAAAAATCGCTTTTCTGCCTTCCTGGCATGGTGAGAAATATGAACTATACGTCGTTACAAATAGAAAATACCGCGCTTCATATTCAAATCTAGAAAAGAAGTTAAGGTTCCAACCACAACATGAGAAAAAATTATGGAGTTATTAATTATTTTTATATAAAACGATAAAATAAGTATTTTTTTCGTTAAAAGAAATTTAATTTCAGTGTTCAGGCGAAAAAACTCAAGTTGAGCCATTTTATTTTATTTTTTATATTTGATGAAAAAATTTTGATATTTCGAAAAATAAATGTATATTTCTAGTAATTAAAATTGAAAGAGTATTTTATCACCATTCAAAAACAAGTTTTTTTCGGATGCGTTCAGAAATATTCCATTTATTTTGACTTTTTTGTGAAGCAACGAAGTGTCGGTCGGCTGACTTCGTTTAAACTATGATTAATAATTCCTTATTTTTAGCTGTTGTCAAATCTAAGTAGGTATCCATTGTTCTTTGTTTGACTTAAGATTTTCACGATCAATTAACGTTGTTTGATATTTTTTCTTCTACACTCTAAAATTTCACTTTGGTGAGGTACAGGCTAATTCATTTAATAACAAAAAATCTTTGTTTTCACTTGTATCTGCTAGAAGCATTATGATAAATTATATTTATTTTAAATACAAAAGTTTTTAAAAATCTGTAACTCGTTTTGAGGAAAATAATTTCTCTCACGGCCTATATCATCTTTAGGAATGCTATGTATAAGGTCTTTTTGTGGAAAAGAAGCAGTTATCTTGGGTTTTGAAGATACCCATGTTATAGGAGGGAGGAAACACAGAGGCCGGCAAATCTTTCCACGAACGAGTCGTAGACAAACAAAACTCGATAAAGTCAACAGTCTCATACATATATATATATATACTTATCTTTAATTTATCAAAGTGTATTGACATTTTTCCAAAACCATAATATTTGTATTCACATAAGAAGTTTTCTTTTTGTAATAATAGGTTAGCCAATAATAATATTAATGAGGTCAATGAAGAAGACATCTAGAAGTGCCCCAAATAAATTAGAATAGAAACAAAAATGCAACTGATTTGGTGCATTTCAGTTCTATACCATTTGTCACGGAGTCTGTCTCTCTGACATTATATATCGCCATCCCATTTTAATTTCATTATCTTTGTGAATCACAGTTTTGCATGGAAATTGTGCCGAAATCGGGCATATATTTGGATTATAAAACGCGTCCACAAAGCACTTCTTTTGTCTTAAGGCGATGCACTACGTGGTTTAATATTTTAAATTGAGCCGCTATCAATAACAACCCTTACGTAAATGGCGATAAGGTTTAAATTCTCATCCGCCTGTTTTGATTTATGCAAGAAAAAAACATGGCCAAAAAGTGCCTTTTATTTTATTTTGTTTATGTTCAGGCATAAATATTTAATTTATTTCCGATCATTTTATAAATTACTTAATTTTCCACATTACACAATAAAATCATAACCGAAAATGGGTTCGTAAGTAGGAGATTTTGAACTTTAAAGCAGTTTTCGTAGGCCTGTACATTATTTTTTTCTGGGCTTATAAAAAGATTTATATAAAAAATACTCGATTATTTCAATGGTGTTCAATTTTCAATCATGCAGTATTTAATTAAAGCATCTGAAACATTTATAGGCAACCAAATTTTCAAATCAAAAACACATGATTTTGCATTACTACGTATGGCATCGCCTTTACACAATAATATTTTCGTAAGAACACATTTAATCGATCCGAGGCGTCGGTATTATGAAAATCTTTGGATGCAAAAAAATTGCGGATTAAAAAAAAAAAGTTACATTTTTCGTCAGTTCCTCTTTTAACAAACCAGGCATTGACATACTTTAACCAATTGTTCCTGATATCATTTGAAGTGAAAAGGATATTAGATTTTGGTCTTCGGTTTCATTTTTGATGTTGTATAGGAATATGCAATTTATAAACCTTAGAAACTTCCGTTGAATCATTTCAATGTTATCTGAATGAATATTGAAAAATGGAGACCATAACGTAGAGTTATACTCAAGTTGGCACCTGACAAGGGTGTTATATAAATTATATATATATACTGTATTAAGAGATGTACCTGTCTAGCTTTCCAGTGATTCCTTCGGTTATGTGGAGTAAAAAATTAAGATGAATTTTGACAAAACATAAATTACAATTACCTTTTGGATAAAATGTCTCTATTGAAACTTTCAGAAAGAAGAATAAGCGCAGATTTAATACTGTTACAAAGAATACTACATTTTAAAATTGACTGTCCCGAATTACTTCAATGAATCAATATCCATGTTCCCAAAAAATCATGCCGACATTTCTTACCTTTTTACTTCAATATCACCAGGACACTAGTTCTGGGTGATATATTTCATTTGAAAACAAATCAGTATAAATTTTGTATATTCTATCACTTTTATTCTTCTAGACACAAATAGACTTATGTACCCATATAACTTCTCCGCTTCTACTATTTTGTTTTGTTGAATCTTTTAAATTCAATTATATGCGTGAGGATTCATTTTTGCCATTATATTTACATTCTTCTTTATTGTATTATTTTTTAAGTGTTTACTCTGATACATAATGCTTGTATTTTTTTTAAGAAAAGCACACTAGGGCGTGTAATAAATAAATATAAAACTTAGTAGATTTATTGTACTTAAACAGGGTCTCCGGAGGTAAAGTGCACTAACTTCGGGAGGTGAAGATATGAGGGTAGATAGTAGGAGTAAGAGAGAAAATTAACTTTTTCCGAAATTATAAATAATATGAAAATATTACCATAAAAACAGATATTCTTACTAAAAATCCTTAGTGCAAGGATCAAACCTGTTTTTTTTCAAATTTTCTGTGAGCTTGCGAGAGTGATTGTGGAAACATTGCTTATTTGTGATTGGTTCGAATCTATGGAAACCGCATGTATACAATAACATAAGACTGACAGTTTGAAGTTTACAAAAATCGTATGTTTTGAACCAAATTCAAAAGAAAACTGCACTAAAATAACAAAATATTGTACATTTTTAACTATTTATAATTATCATCAAATAACAAATTTAATTTGACTAATTTAACAAATTTTCAAAATTTCCACCTTCCATCACGTAGCCCATCTGCCCATTCAATTTTAAAAGTAAGTCTTTAGAGAAAACATGCAAAGAATAAAGTTTTTTTTTAAATAAGTATTAATAAATACACATAAAGATAAATATCACTACATTAACAAGTTTTGATTAAAACAATCGAGTCTTTAAAGCTATGTACACACAGGTTGTTTCGGAGTATTTGAACAATTCATCAAATTTCAACGTTCATTTGCAAGTTCTGTGAAAGATTTTTTTCAGGTTCTGTTTTTATTTCAGTTTTGTCAAGCAACTAGCCTATAATGATATAATAACAGAACTTGAATTGGACTTTCACAGATCCCAGAAATGAACGTTGAAATTTGATGAATTGTTCAAATACTCCGAAACAACCCGTCCGTTGTTTCGGAGAATGTGAACAATTCTTCAAATTTCAAAGTTAGTTTTCAAGTTCTGTGAAAGATTTTCTCAAGTCTTGTTATTATTTCAGTTCTGTCAAGCAACTAGTTTATAATGATATAATAACAGAACTTGAATAGGACTTTCACAGAACCCGGAAATGAACGCTGAAATTTGATGAATTGTTCAAGTTCTACGAAACAACCCGTCTTAACAGATCTACTTTGTGAATAAAATTCAAAAAAATTGACACGACGCACGGCAAGTACTACAAGTACGTTTGGCAACAACGCAAAATAATAATACCGATTGCACACAGCAAATTTTTCCATTTTACCTGAAAAGTGTGCCTTAAAGTTGGTAGCTTTAAAATAGTTATTTACCTTTTTTACTATCGTGTAGAATCACCGCCCGATGTTAGTGCACTTTACCTCCGATCACCCTGTATTGTTACGATTCTCACATGAGTATTATAAACCTTAAAGATACATTAGGTATACATGCAGATGGGTAGGTTTGTAGGTTCAGTTGTGGCAGGGCCGAATTACTTGATCTATTTTCGGTCGCTCCCTGAACGGCCTCAAGAGTTGCGGGGCCTTACGTGTACCCGCATATTTAAACTTTAATTCGTACCTCCCTCGCCGCGGCCGGGATACTACCACCTATGTAATATAGCATACAGTATATACAGCATACGGTATATACAACATACAGTAACTGTACTACTGACTGCTGGGCGCTCTTCCCTGAGCCCAGCGAACTGTACAATACGTTTTGCAGGGGGTTTCAATGGACAACCCATTGCTAACTACCCCATTTTTAATTTAATACTAGAAATTTAATAATAGAAGAGTTTCATTTTAACTTATATTTTAATTACCGAAGAAAGCAAATACTTTCTAGCGTAACATTATACAAATTAAATAAGTTATATTACATTTTGATTTGTCGGCCGGTTTCATTTGATCTCAACCATCATCAGAACAATAAATTCCGATACAGAGAAAGATTATAAGGTAAGAAAAAAAGAGAAAGCGTATGAGTGAGGGAGAGAGCATCAGAAACAGGCTGATTGAGGGGTAGGGGAAGGATTGATAATATTTTAATTCCGGTTTCAATGGCATTTTTAAGAATACTTAAAATTGTACAGAAAAATTATTGTAATTGCCCGGCATTGCCCGGGCTTTACACAGAGTTCTTCGAAATCAGATATACGCAGTGACCTTCCTTTTGTTTTAGAGGTCAAGTTTTAAGTCAAAATTTCATCAATATCTGAATAAAACTGTAGATTAGTTTATAAAATAGCCAATCCGCCCGCCACTGACACTCTTCTTTATGTAGGTAGTTTATTAGGTGGTGGTAGCAAGGGTGGAGAGTGGGAAGGGGGAAGTGGGAGGGGTCAAAATAAGGAAACATCGGTAGCAAAGGTGATTTACAGGGCGCTATTATTTTGCTTAGTAAATTTATTTTAGGTATGGTTTTTTTTTTTTTTCGTTCATTTAAAATAATATCTATTTGCTCAAAACGGTTCTTCAATCTGAAATAGTTTCACATTTCACAAACCACTGCTAGGTTACAAACCAATTCTTCAGAACTTTTTAATATTTCAAAAAGATAGCTACCAAAAATACTGTCAAAATTAGCGCAAATAATTCTGAATTTGAAATATGAGATCTTTAAATATGGCGTACAATAATTAGGTAGATAAAGACTTGTCCCGGTAAGAGATACTGTTTTCGATTCCCAGTTGAAATCGTTATCTTTTTACTTTCTGTGTTTTGTTCTGTTTCATGTTTTATTTAGATTTGTTAGTATTATCTTTATCTTCAACGATTTATTTCATTGATGGGTAGAACCTTCTGAAGTTAAAAAAATGTTATTCAAATAAAATTTAATTAGAGTTTTGCATATTAAAATCTTGGTAACAATAAACATGTAATAAATAAAAATTAATAAAATGATCTACTCATAAATGCATGTCAAACCAATTTATTGATAAAATTTCTTATTATCTTTACATAATAATAAGAAATACCTAGGAATTTGACTTATATATATATATGGAGATATATATGTATATATATCTCCGTTTTCAATGCAATATTGCCCGCACAAAGTTCAACTATTGAATGAACGCTTAGAGTTGTGGTTGTAAAGCTCTTTGATTTTGACATGTTGACCCTAAAGGGAGAGATAGTTACTACTTTGATATTAAAATATTAATATTAATTTTCAAAGGTACATCGATCAACAATACATTTTCAATGGGTATTGTGGGTATGGGTATTGTGTACTTCCTTTGTCTTAATTCATGTCAGATTGTATCAAACTAAACTTACCCATCGTCTTTCTTCTACTTCCGTTTCTTTCTTTCTTCTACATCGGGTAAAATCCTCAATTACAACCTTTCCTATCGTTTACAAGTCTAAAGTCTGTCTTTGTAAACAGGGCGTCATTTGAAGCGGACTACGGTGAAGGCCTTAGCGCCTTATTTTAAGGTTTCACCCAAAGATATTAAAATACCATCATATTCTAATTAATATCTTTGGTGTCACCTTTTGAAGTCAGTTTGCAAATAGAGGCAATTTTTGTTGAAATTTGTTGTGACCGCTGATTTTTACTGCAAGTGATTAGACAATCAGTTTGACGAGTGTTGTTTACTTAGCAACATCATCGACTTCTTAATTTGGCGGTCGCGCTCAACAAAATGATTGTAAGCTCAAAACGATATTAAACACATCCAAGATAGAAAAATTCCTTCTTTTTACTTTCGAACGAGATTATGCACACAAAAAACACCTACAACTTGCTTCTAAGGTAGTCCCAATCATTCTTCTATTTTTTTAACAAATGCACACGAATTTTTAATATGTTCTTGACATTGTTTGTAATTTCAATACTTTCCCAGCAAGGTGATGGTCCGAAAAAGGTAGAACTGGATAAATGATATACCGGTAGAAACTAAGCATATTCTCAAATCTAAACCAAACAATAGTACGCAAACAAATACAATTAAATAATAATTGTTACAATAATCATCCCCTTTGTCACAATGATACCCAGCGATGAACTACCCCTGATTCATATTAGCCCCCTCCGTAAGGCACTGTTTACAGGGCACATGCCCGAGAACATATTTCTCCTGGCCAGCTAACGGACCACCGTGGCTGCGAGGGCGAACAACAGACTACAGATTTGCTTATCTCGGTCATTTGTTTATTAGCAAATTTGCCATTAAACGGTTCCCCACTAAATATATAACACCGGCGCGATACCTTTAAACGTGTTTTGTTTAAATGCAGCTTTTTTTAGTTCATAAATTTAACTTTTCGGATTACAAACAAAGGTGGTGTTTGTTACCTTCGAAGGATAAAATATGTTTTATAATTGGTTTGGCTTATTTAAGTACCTGTATTATAATGGAAAAAAATTGTTTTATTGAAACAAAATTTGAAATTTATTTGCTTGATCATAAGGATGGCTAAATGATAAAAATCTATTCAATTGTTTTTGTTCAACGTTCAACAACAAAGGTTAAACTTTTTTTAAGGTAATTCAATTAGATTCCTTCTCCTTAAGACTTAAATCCTTACCTAACCCTAAGAGGAGAAAAGATGATTTTTATAAAAAATATTGAAGATTTTCTGAAAACCACGTACTTTTAGAGAGAACCTTGCCATCAAGTTAATCGGTCAAATAAGAAAGTGTGTAAATAAATTTACTAAAAAGTATACTTACATATTTTGAAAAATTGGAAAATAATTTAGTTTGGTGAAAACTTCTCAACAGTCAGGTAGTTCCTCACCTTCCTCGCCACCATCTCCTTCCTTGTTAACAATATAATATGTGTGTATTTTTTTTGTTTAGATGAACAAACGTAAGGAGGCCTATTTTCAATGTTTTTACGTTTTCACCCAAAAATTTACCTGTGTCTCCATTTAAAAACAGTTTTTAGTTCTCGAATAGGTTCAGAAATATTCGGTTCATTTGTATTTCATTGCAAAGCGGAAATAGAGAAAATTTATTTGTGTCAAATATAGAATATGCATATCTGAGGGGTTAATTTGTGAAATCTTCAAGATTTTCTATATCTACATACTACACGCCAAATATCCTTTATTTCTACATTTTATATTAAACATTTTATGTTTTAGTAATAAAATATAATATCATTTACGCCATGGTTAAAATCTCTTCAGACAATTTTCAAAGAATATTATAATATTTGGATAGAGAGGTTCCTTAAATACTTAAGTCTTTATAACATTAAAACAGAATAACACAAAGTTGATTTGAGGAATGATAATAATATGAAGGATTCTGATACATAAAGAAATATATCACGATTTTAAAAACCACTTAAAAGGTGAATATTTGATGATTTTATAAAATCTTGGTAAGCTTATCTTAATGCACCTACCAACCCTGCTTTTAAAAAATTAGTTTGTGTTAATGTCACAAAACTGCGACTCCACTGTATAAGTTGATTTTAGAAGGTGCTGTTAGGAAAAGCCCGTTGCAACACACTCGAAGACGATTCCCAAAACTACGCCAACTGTAATTATATTGAATCGATGAACAGTATTTCTCAATTTTTTGAATCTGGGCTTCTAGAACATAACATAATTCCAGATTGGAATATAGAAGAAAGAGGACTCAACCATTGCAGTTGGGGCCACAAAGTGTGCTAGATTCTAAATTCTCAAAAATATATTTTGAAGTCTTCTTGTGAGTTGATTTACACTGAGAGCAAACTGTGGAAGGTAGGTTTGAACATCTTCTTTTTCTTGCTACAATTATTCCGGTCATGGTGATATTTTAGGATGGTTACATTGGGTAGGTAGGACAGTTGCAGGATTTAATACTGATGCTTCCTATCCTTCAAGTCCTTGTCAATACATACCTACCTACTTTCATATATATACTACGCCAACCAGGTATCATGCAATGTTTTCTAATTCCCAAATTTACATTGCCGATTTGACTTCAGGATAAATTACTTGGCACGTAGATTTTGTTACGTAGTGGAGTAAGCTTTTGATCTTTAGTCATAAAGTTTTTGTGACAATTCCGTAGAAGCTAATGTTTTAATCGCTTATTTTATAAAGGCTTGTGTACGATGAATATGATTGTTAGTATTATTCTAGAACTTTCCCCATTAGAAATTCTAAAGCCGATGTCAATACCTGAAATCAGAAATATTTCTAGACAATTTTTGTATTCACAATAGTTATAATTCTTTACACGCCAAATATGGTTATCCAATTAAAAAAACACAACGGAGCTTAATGAACTATTAACAATTAATTACATTAAAAATCTTGAATCAAATTATTCCTACATGAACTATATTAAGAATTCAGGTCACTTCAGTAAAGAAAAACATTTCTGTTAATTTATTTAGAATAGAAACATTTCACATTATGAATTGCTCCATTTTAAACAATATCTAGATAAAAGCCGGCTCGCCCCCCATGATGGTTCTAAAATAACTACCTTACATACCTTGAGAATGAAAAGAAGGGAGTTTTAATGGTTCTCAATGTATTTATAAAAAAATCAAACCAACACAATAACCAGAACTGACAGAACTTTTGTTTACAGTTGAGCCCTGAAGTAGCATCTAAACTATGTATAAAAACTGCTTTCTCATAAAACCAGTAAAAAATTGATAAGACAGCAGGGTTCAGTCAAGTTCCAAACCTAATAACTTAAGATTTACACCATAGAGGGCATTAGTAGTCAAATTTTAAGACTAATTGCTTTTTTTAAACAAATTTACAACTTGGAAGGCGGGTTTGGGTACCGTCGCCCACGGTACCATTTATTGGGTAAAGAACACCTCAAGTGGTTTGCTACGTTTGGTGACTAAGCAGGGGTGCCCGGGTTCATCGGGTGAGGAGTGTTTAGGATGCACCTGCCCATCAGCTGTGTGGCTTGCAGGATCGGGAGAGGCTTGTTTGGGGAGACCCTTTGTTCTCTCTAACTTGGCTCTCTTGACCCCAGGAAAGATAGATCATTCGTCTGTCACTCCTAAACACACTCGTCCCAAGATTCCTAACCACCCCACATACCTTTTTCCTTTCCAGAACTTTCTCTCCTTCCTTTCCTTAGAAAAACCCTCCACCCAGCAGCCCCAAAGATAATATAGGCCCCAAGGGAAATTATTTTTTTATCATGGCCTATGCGTGGGGTTAAAAAAATGATCAACAAAGAGTCCAAGGTAAATATAATGGAAAATATTAGATGAATAAACTCAAATAGGTTAAAATTTACGAAACGCTGCGTTACAGAGGTCACTAAGATCAACTTTAAGATGTCCGAAACCTTTATCAACATTAGAAATATTTTTATACTTATTGAAATCTTCGTCTAGCCCTTTAATGATCCTCTTTTAAAAAGAGTTATTTACTTTGAAAGAGTTCTTCAATGGACTACCTTGGCAAAAAAAATATTCTTCACAATAGGTAGAAAACAAATATTATTCCCTTGTGTTTTTGTTAATCTCGCTTTAAAAGCTACTTCAATTGAATAATAAATTAAATTCTATATTTCGCGTTACGTTTCGTAACATTCAATATTCATTTTTTCTGTTCTCCACGCGTTTTTTTTTCGCAATACGTTTAATTCAGTGCCTACGTCGCAGAACAATAAACAGGTTAAGCAAACACAACGCACGTCCTCAAATCTTTTCAAACACAAAGTCCTTAATTTATACTAAAACGCGACAATACATGAAACCTATCTCCGGAGGCATCAGATTAATATTCCTTTATCATCCTGACAAGAGATCAGAGAATGTCCCTAAAATTATTCACAGGCCTGTCTTGGATTTGTAGCAATGCTGTGCTCCTCATAAATATAATCATGGCTCCCTATTAACTCACCTACAAGCGCTCTTAATCCGACTACTCCACACAAGGCTGTTTCATATTCAAAGCTACTAGATTTAAACTTTCGCCGTACATGTTGTAAGAACTCGAGCCGTACGTTCATTGTCTGAACATTTAGGGAGCGGACCCTTATTCCAAGTACGTAATTTGTTTTTAACTCTTAACATCTGGTTACTTGCAAACAATTTGTTGTAGTTTGTAGATTGTTTGATAAGAAATTTGTTTATTTAACGACATCTGCAGCAAAGCGGTTGCCTCATTACTAAAAGCTCATAGAGAGAAGATTTTACACCAAGCGCGCAGCAATTAAAAAAATGTTTTTTTTTTTTTTAAATTAGGTTTATGGAAAAATGGGAGATGACGTAAGACGAAGTTGAAAGTTTGAAAGTATCCTATTTTAGTATCTCTCACCACTTAAAAATTAAGACAAGCCTCGAAAAAAACGTGAAAACTCCGACGGTAAATACAAGCTTTGGACAAAGATACCACAAATACCAGGCAATAAAAGCATTTAAGAGTCAATACAAAAAGTGGGGGAAACAAAACACATTTCAGATACAAAATGAAAAGATGGATTTTTTTCACCACCGCCTTTATTATTGTATTTTATTTTATTACAATTTATTAGCTCATATTTTTTTAATATTAAATTGTAAAATGGGGGCCTTAGCGCGTGTAAAGCACCCAGTGAGGCTCACATTATCAGAAAATATTTAAAGATATGTAAAGTTATTGTACCTAAAAAAAATTAAGAATTTATACGTTCATCCTACACAGTGAAACGTAATTCATATATTTTTTTTTTAAAACTTACCGTAATTCAAAATATTCCATTACAGGTGCTTTGGACTTGATTTTGGACACATTCATGTTACTGGTAAAAATTGTAAATCATCAATTTCGTTAGTAAATTTTCTGAGCAAAATTCAAACATTGAATTTGAATTTTATGGTCGTTTGATATTTTACTGTCATGATTTTGGGTTTTATTCATAAACTTATACTTGATCCGATATCTTAGTTTGAAATAAATATACGCAAACAGATTGCATAGAATTCATGGTTATCTAGATTCAATTATCGTTTTCTCTCGACCTACTATTACAGTATCATTACGATGATTCCCAAAGTATAATTAATAATGAATTATTGAATAACAACTGCTAATAAATCAAAATACATCTTGAGAGGTCCATTCTTTCCGAATCGATAAATTTCACAGTAATACAAGATGTTCATTTGCCTCTTGTATGCGGTGCCACAGAGCGTTCATAAATTCTTACCGCGGTCAACCCTTAATTAAATAATAATTGTTTAGCTTAAAAACAAGCCAGGACCAACGGAGCAGTAAATTACCGACCTGGTTAAGGATTCGGTCAGTGCCTGAAAAAGGAACCAAACAAATAGAAGAGATCAACCTCGAATGGTACAAAAACCACTTACGTGGAAGGTCTAATTTAGCCGGAATTGTGCGGTGTATAGTATTATGTATATTGTAGAAATATAATCACGAGCGAAGGGTGGGGAAGGGGGTGGCAAGCTCTCAACCCATTGGGAAATTAAAAGTATTTGAACAAAATAATTTGACGATAAATTTAATATTAAATGTGCCGGAGTTGAGGGGGGAGGTGACAAAGTACGGTCACAGGGAGTGACTATAAACAATATATTGATCGACAAGCGGTTCAAGGTTGTTGGGCTATTGCTGTAGTGGGTAGGTTAGCGGAATAGAATCCGTCGTTAAATAAGATTTAATAGTATTTGTAGGCCTGGCACTTCAAAATAAAATTAATATACTTTACAAAACTGAATCACCTACTACTAGGCCCGTACTTTCCGTAAATATAGATCGGTTTTTGGCTATAGTTTAGAATTTCGTAGTCGTCAAAGAATGTTATTTATGCTGTGCAAGTTGATTTATTTCAACAACTGGTGAAAGTATTTTGTGGACATGCTGTATACCTGAAGTAGGACCAATTTTATCTTACTTCGCGTGAAATTGATTAAACATTTTCGATTATCGAAATTATTTCTTGATTAGACCATCAATATTATTGGCTTGTATAAGGATAATATGTCTGTGTAAGGAAAACTATAACATAACTGTGTATAAGGGTTTGAAAATATTTCTTTCAAATACCAGAGGCTTACAATTAGATGCTCGTATTATAGGGATTTATTTTTGGGGTAATATGCCGCTACCTCCTTTTTTAGCCAACTTGTTGGACAGCATAACAGTGACAATTATCAGGGCGGATGTGCCACCTGCCCTGATGATGGACACTGTAATGTTGTCCGAAACTTTGGCTAAAGAAAAAAGTAGCGCAACATGGCATAGTACCCCAAAAATAAACCTAACTAATATACTTTCAAATCTTCAGAGGATTTATATATAAATGGTTATTTTATTTAAAATGATGTTCGTAATAACTTATTTTCGAAGAATTAAACAAGGGTTGTTTTAAGGAATTAATTTGAAAAATTAATCAAATTTCATGGTTAAAAGTCGAGTTCTTTTAGAAAACTAAGAGAAAAAAAATCATGAACACGTGTTCCGACGTCGCGATAACACATTCGTGTTTTATTGAAAGTTTATTACGAAACCTTTCTATTCATTCGTTAAAGGCCTGCAATCTCGTTTTTAACCAGGTTACGAATAATTTGAAGGGATTCTCAATAAAGAAGCAATATATTACATCGGCAAGTTTTCTCCATGCGGGTTTCATAATATTTTGGTAATAAAAGAACTAGAATATAAACATTGAAATTTGATGATTTAAATTTTTTGAATTCTGTGTATTTGGAAATCGAAAATTTATAATAAAAATCACATCATTTTATGTCAGATCATCGTGAAGAAAATATCTACTCAAATTATTATTTTATTAAAAGTAAACATATGTTTACAAGACAAGGTTTTATGCAAATCACAAAGGATAACAAATTATTAAAAGCAATAATTATTAACCTGAATTGAAAAAATCTTATAGAAAAAATGCGTCGGCGGCTTTTGTTTTTCTCGGAAGATTTTTTCAATTTATATTTGTGTTTTAGGTTAGTAATTATTGCTTATAATAATTTGCTATCTACACAAATTTAAATTTATTTGATTTTGATCAATCAGTTTACCACGAAAAAACGTTATTATATTTTCGTATTTGGTTTTCGTTACACTAACAATTTCAATTTAATATAATTTTCTAACGGAAAGACTACTTATATATATATATGGCTACATTTAAATTTTTATTTTATGTCAATGAATTTTTTTAATAAAAATTATTTATTTTTTATTAAAATTAATATTTAGTTTTTGTTTAAAATACACTTTTGTAATATCTAATTTTCCTTGACAAGCGGATGAAGAAATATGTGTCGGTCGTCCCTACAAAACATGGTTCTATCTATTAAATCGAATAGATACCGGAGTCAGATTATATCGACAGTCATAATTAAATAATACATGAACAATGGAATAAATAAATCAAGGAGCGTAATTATTCTAAGACAAAATAGTTCTGCAGTTCATCCTCTCTAAATACTCCAATTCCACAAATTCTAAATCCACAATTTTCGATTCAAATTCCCTTCGAAGTCGGGGTGACAGAACTAGCAAAGCAAATAATCTGATATTCGGAACTCGTTTTTTAACGTAATTAATTAGTCAATTATTGCCTCTCGTTTGTAAACACAACGTAGAAGTAATTAATGGTATTAGGTTTCATGGTAACATAGTAGTGATGTAACGGACTTCTGCTTCTGCTATCGCAAACGTTCTGCATATTTTTAACTTCCGCTTCTGTTACTGTAAAATTATACCAAAGTTTAATGGAACTTTTTTCGGAACGCGAATGAAAAACGGAATGCGTTTTTTGACGTTATCAATTAGTCAATCATTGCCTCTCCTTTATAAACATAACGTAGATGTTATTAATGGTATTAGGTTACATGGTAACATAGTAGTTATGTCACGAACATCTGGTTCTGCTTTAAATGGAACTTAGCAATACTAGCGGGGCACTTGCGGGGCAACCGGTGACTAGTAAGTGTAAGGATTTTCACGCATTTTAAACACTTTATTTTCTTTTTACTTTTATAATCATAAATTGTCTCATACATACTCTCATTGATCATCTGATTCACTTGATCATGCTATGTCTTCCTCGGGCGTCACCGATTTCTGCTATCATTCGCAATCGCATCATATATTCTCCTTGCACTCCTTTCATCGCTCATTCGCTCATTATTATTCGCTTCCGCTTCTGCTTCCGTTATAAAACTTCCGTTACATCTCTACATCACAGGTAATATCTGACAGACTTGTGCGAGCACGTACGTACTGTTATAATTGGTATGTTTGTTTTCGTATCGTAATTACCGCTCACAACTCAAAGCGATTTGTCCGCAACACCCATACGTCGGAATTAATGAGTCTCACATGGGCCTGGGTGAAAGGTGTTTAAAATATAAAGGCGTACGCCCAGCGTAATTGCAGTAATATAAATACCTTTTCAATTTCATGCTTTCCTGGCAATCATTTAATTCCATACTGTATAGGGGGACGAAAACTGGCAATTATGAAGGGAAAATTGGGTTTAATCTGTTCGTTAGCACCACCGTTGAAGAAATAAAATGAAAATTCAGTTAAAAACTAATAACAGTTACTATTTAATAAGTTTTTCTGTCCATATAACCTCCAGGTAATTATGTACTTGAGTCCGTTCAATTAGTCGAAAACCTTGGCTTGTATTGTTGATTTCTATAAAGTCTTACCTTTGGGTAAAACGTCAATAGTAGAGTTCCACTGATGAGATAAACCGTTAAATGTGTAGGTACTGTGGACGCATGTGTGTGCCCGAAGCAATAATGATCACCCTTCTTTTTTTTCTTCAGGAAATCCTGTGTGAAGCTCATGTAAAAAAAAATGACAAATCTAGGAAACAATTGAGAAAAGCTTGGATTTTCACCAACTAAATACTTACGTTTTCCGTGTTAAGCTCACTTCAGTTAGCTAAAAGGTAGATATAATTAGCTGGGATATTACGTTTATTTTTTCCTAGGCAGTATATAAACTCTCTGCCATTTTAATTAGAATTTTTATTTCTTAGGAAAATTCAAATTAAAATGGCAGTGAGTTTATACATAAATATGTAAATGAGTAATAAAGAAATAAAAACGACGGAAATTATTCTGAAACTGGCCTCGATTTATAAATAACTAATTTCATGCCCGTTTATAATAAATCATTCCCGTGAAATACAAATTATTATGGCTTTGCGGTTTTGCCTACATATATTTAATATTCTCCTTGTTCACACCTGTTTTAGAAATAACTAGAATACTAATTAGGAGTCGTTTTGTAGAGGGTAGCCAAACAAAAATTGAAGAAGAAAAAAAAAATATATAGAATAAAATAAAAATAAAAAAGGTTGTGATGATATATTTTTTTTCGTTTTATTACCCTATTTTTCTGACTAAACCAACTGAATATATAAATTAATAATTTAATAAAATGGGAAAAGAACTTGAATGAAATCACAATATGACAAATATAATCTAAATATCAATTAATTCCATACCAACTGCATTGACATTCGAAGAGATATTTTTGAAAATATTGAAATTTTCTTTCAATTGAAGTTTTAAATTTTACTGTGAAATCTTTGTGAAACCTTCTCAATAACACATAAAACAAAATACCTTTATTTTTTATTACTTACTAGCTGAAAATGGCGTTGCTAGTGTTTGCCGCCCCAGGAACCATTTATTGTTTAACCAACACCTCTGTCAAAAGTCACCCCAAGTGGTTCGCTACGTTTGGTGACATAGCAGGGGTAACCGGGTTCATGGGGTAAGGGGTGTCCGGATCTTCGTGGCAGATGCGTCTACACACCAAATATGTGGGATGAGGGAGACCTTTTGACCTCTCCAGCAGGACTTTATAGTAACATAGCCTTGCTTCAACAGTGGAAGGGATGGATTTATATATCAGTCACTCATGGATTACCTTCCACGTCATACATTCTCCTTACACTTCTTTCTTCGTTCATCACTTTACCACACTTAAGTATTTGATTCATTGGGCATATTCGACTTTTCATACCATCCACCACTGTATACCATAGTTTTACTGTTAAAAAAACATTATGTGTACTTTAATTTGAGAACGTACCTTTTGTTAACATATATAAGTTATTTTCTGAGTGGATAGTTAATAATAACTACGTTATGTTTGATTGAAATCTTGACAGCTTGTTATGAATGACTTAAAACGTTTTAATTGTATTTGACGTGTTGAATACAATGAAAACAACAAAGGGTTTTTAGCCCTGCGAAAGATCAACATTCAGAATGAACACTACCAATACCATGCTATAAAAGCTTTCAACAGTGTAAAACTTGAAATTAAAATTGAGGAAAATAAAAATAAATTCACACACAAAATTACAAAATGGATTAAAGAACAAAAAAGACAATATTACCAAAATGTCATATCATAAAATAAAAATAAAACCTACACGTAACACACAAAACCAATATAAACACACATCACTCACAAACACACAGTATTATTTTCAATGTTATTATTTTTAACTTTAAATATATTACTATGTATTATGTATTTTTAATTTTAAATGTATTATTTTCTCTTTAAATTTATTATGTAGATTATATTTTCATATTATAAAATGGCCTCAGCACGGGCAAGCCACCCAATGAGGCCTACATTACTGGAAAACTTATAATGTAAAAAATATTGTACCAAATAAAAAATAAAAAAATAAAAAAATAATCGAAACTTTGCTTACTTTTCCTTTAACACCAGACAATTAGGAGCAGTTGGGGCTTTTTTGCGGTATTCATATAAAAAAAACACAAATAAGTCAAATGGATAATACAATGTATTATAGCATATTTATTTTGCATATTCACTGAGTGAATTTTCATTCGCCCGGATTGCATTTTCCTAAGATTTTAAAGAATGCGTTTATAAAATGAACTATTACTGTGTGAGACAAAGACTACAAGTGCAATTTGGAACACGGTCTCGTGCTATAACTAAATGCATAATATAACAAAAGACTTGAGAATCGCTGCCTAGGGAGATACTGTAAGCAGTGTATTGAACATGAAGAATGTGGTAGAAAAATATAAAAGCAAATGATATGATAACGATGTCAAAGAGTGTTGAAACATAAGGAACCTTTGTATCAACCTGTAGAAATCTGTCTTATAAAGTAAAGTCTTCAAATACCAAGAAACGAATCACATTTAGGAAAGTGAATTCTGATGAAAACCTTGTACCTTAACGCCCAGCATATTATTTGCTTTTTCTTTCCTAAACACGCTCATTAAAGAACATAAATATATATCATTAAAATAAATACCGGAAAGTCCAATTATGTCCTGTGCGTGCGAACCGTAGCTAAATATTGCTGATAAACAATACACAGTGTTTATCTAAAGTGACCTACCTACTTAGTAATAACATAGATTATTGTAGAAGTGTATTATATATTTGAAAAGCGCCTTTGATGAGATTTTGCATAAATACGGCGCTCTACAAATCATAAAAATATAATTATTGTTATCAGCTTAAAAAATTAAATATTGAAGTGAAATTAAAATACTTGAAGGGCGGTTTTTTTCCGGTACCCTCTTTTAACCCCTTCCCGGAGCTAAGAGGAGAGAGAGAGGAGGTGTATATTCATACACCGCGAGAGTAAACCTTATTTGAATCGATTGCGAACTCGCCCTACCATTGGCTCGGCAATAACTCCAGTACCTACGCATCTATTCGAGTCTCGATATGAACCATATTTTCAAATTTCTAGAGCTTAGTCACAATCACTCGTGGGTTTATTTGTTTATTCCGTTTGCTCCTGTGTTCCTGGGATGATCTTTTGACGAGAGCATTTCGGAGTTTTCTAGCGAAACTTGAAAAACTGTTTATTGCTGTTTTTTAACTTATACGCTGAAATTTTTATCTAGATGGCTTCAAGGTACGTTCGAGGTACCTACTTCACGCATACGCCATGCAAAATATTATTTTTTTATTATTTGTGAAGCTCTCATTATTGTTCCACATTTTAACTACTGCTCAACGAAACTATTCTTATGTAGGAGAACATATTAAGTTCTTCAAAATAGATGAATAAGATTATTACTTATTTTATTATATATTATAGGCAAAATATATTTTCAAAAGTAACTTAAATGTTAAAGGAACTAAATTGGCTAACAGTGAAATAGATGATGATCTCGAACGCGATGATATTAATAAATAAAATAATTAACAACCTATTACCAAGACACTTTATAAACCAAATTTTATATTACTAGGACATTTACAGACTAAATAGAACAAATCCAATACAAAAAACAGTTTATTATTTATACAAAGCGCTATATTGTAATGCGCTATAAAAACCATAAAATCTGTTCCAATTGATAGATTTAAGCTGGATTAAGTCATAAAAATCAAAAGAATGTGTAATAAATATTTAATAATATACGAATAAATTACTAATAAATTAGATATTTGTACACCTGTATGGATAAATGGCTAAAATAAAACTAATAAATATGCAACTTGAAAATAAATTCAATTCTACGAATTAAACTAAATCAATAATAATAAAACATTCACCACTATAGGTAAGAATAATGAATAAATGGTTACGCTTTCTTTTCGCTGCCCACTCTACAAATAAATAATTGTATTCGTAAGGGATTAAAAAAAATTATCAATCGTATAAAACAACATGTGGATTTATCGATCCCACAATTCATCGAGACTTGAGTACTAAAGGATGTGCAACTTTTTTTTGTTTGGTGTTCGATATTATTTAATATCAGCCATGGCCTCGTTGAATTATTGTTAAATTATTTACTCCTTTCCAATATTAACTTCTGAATAAGTATTCTCGTTGACAGCGATAAATATAATAGAGTTAACCTTCTAAAGCCATGTGCAATAAATTACAGAACGACATGAAAGAAAAAAACAACCTAACTCAGGAGAAAGTGCTGGAACAGGAAAAAAATCATGCATATCGCATTATTCAAATTTATTCCGGAATAAAATTGGTGTTTGAAAAACTATGCATTCAAGTTTTCCTAATACAAACAATGCTATTTTGAAGCCAGTGAATTACCGACATAAATCTCGGCCTCTGAGGAAGGAATAGGGGAAGGCATTCTCAGGTTAACCGCACAGGAGCGCAGAAGTTCAGGGGGGGCGGTCCTGATGGCAAGAACGAAAACAAGATTGGGCAATCTGTGCTCCTGTTACATTCGGCTGGGTGGCGTAGTCTCGTAATTTGATTTCTTCTTTTTTCAGCGCCACCCGCTCTTACCCTTCTCAAGCGCCGCGGGACGATGGCGTTACCACACCGCCCGCACCGCCGCGATCTTCTGGGCTCCTGCTATTTTACATGTGATATATAAGGACTTAGTCGGTCGGGGGGAGGGCGTGGGTATATTTTTTACCCCGTCGGAAGGGAATTTCAGCGCCAACGGCTTAAAGTATTACAAAATATTTCCTGTGATTTGAGATAAGCCGTATTCGTACATACACAAATCCTGAAATTCTATCGTTACGAATAAAAGTGCGAAAATTCAAACGAGATGCGTTTGTTATAATCCCTTTCTTTTTGTGTTCCGAGGGAGTTTTTTCTAAAGGATATTGTACATTTAAATAACATTTCGTTTGACGTGTGTTCGAGCGGAGTTTTGCGTTTGGCTTGATAATTCGGAGTGAATCTGTATTTAAAGTGAGAGATATTCGCTTACTGTTTTCTTTTGCCTTCTACAAATACAGGGTGTCCGGGGTTAAAGTAAGTTAACTTCAGGGGGTGATTCTACAAGATAGTGCAAGTAGAAAAAAACAGAATTTTTATCGAAATTCCAACGTTTTTAGGTAGTTTCTATGTAAAAAGTTGAATTATTCGCATTGAAAAATATGTTCGTTTGAGAAAATAAATATATGAATTTCGAAAAAAGTTATTTGTCATTTTTATTTCTACCATTATGTAGAATCACTTCCCGATTTCAGCTCGGTTTCGGAGTATGGCGTTTTTTATTTACTAGTTTAAAATATAAATAAATTTAACACAACCTGTCTAAAATTTCAATCATTCACTTTAATACATTCTGTAATTAAACGCATAATAAATTATATTGCTTATTATAGAATTCCATATTGGAAATAAATTAAATTGCTAATTGTAGAGCTCTATACTGGAAATAAATTGTATTACTATATACTACTTCACATAGGGGTATATGTTACTTCAAGATAAATTGTACAGCGGATACATTTTTTATTTTACCCGCCATGCTAAGGATTTGTGGCGGCTCGTGACTTTTGAGTAATACATTGATAAGTTTGAAAAATTCGACATTATTTGACTTTGTATTATTGTGAGTGTGTTCATGGTGTTACAATGTTCATGGATTGTATTTTTCATAATATGATTTAATTATACAATACAGATTTTGCCATAAATATTTTATATGATAATTTTACTAAACAAATTGGAAAAGGAATGTTAGAGATGTATGAATAAAGGTTGGTGGTTATAATGCAGAATTTATGGGTGTTATGATTGAAATGTACTGCAGGTGTAAGCATCCATAGAGTTTCTCTGTTTTGAAAACTTGGAGTAGGGTTTCGGTTTTTAAGTAAGGTTGAAGATTTTTGAAGGAAGGTAGATGCATTGTCTTTGTGCTGATGTAGTGTGTAGTTTAGGTAGATTGTGGTGTCGGTTGGTTATATTTTTGGCGATGTGATTGTGTCATCGTGTGATCTTATTTGTTAAATAGAGGTGTTAGAATAAATTTTAGATGGATTTGTCGTAAATTTAAGACATCGGGCTCAATCACAATTGTATCAAAAATTTTGACGCTGTTTGTATAGAAGCAATAATAGTTTGAGCACAGCCACCCCAAATGATGGAGCCACGTGCTAATAGGGATTGACGGAGAGCATTTTATATTGATTTAAATTTTGTAAGAGAAAGGATTTTTCTAAGAATTAAGAAAAATTTAAAGCTTGTGAATGTGGGGAGTTAGGCAAGCTGATCCCAACATCTATCATCTACTTTAAAACTTTACAAAAATGGTTTAGTGGTTAAATAGGAATGGAGTCGGCAACTTTACTAACCTCGCCAAATGCCAATCAAGTGGGAGCAAAATTAATTTCGTATATTAACTGCTATAATGTTTTACGATTTCAGAGAAATGTGTATATGTCCTGAAGTGTGTACGTGATTGACACCAAATTTTGATCGACACCAGACAACGATTATCTCTGAGTCTTTCAGCTTGATCAGATGTCGGGAAGTGGGTTAATTTCCGCTTCAAAGATTTGCATTCCAATATCGAAGACAAGAGTGAAATTCGTATTTTAAAGTAGGTATTTTACTTGAAATTTACACTTTCTGCTTTATAATATAATATGATTATTTTTTTTGTATCCAACACTCAACACGTGATGAGAACACTGTTTAAATTGATTGGCGACCTTAAATATTTTGCTGGCGTATGATTTGTTACCATTTTATTAAAACTATTCCTAGGGAACAATAAAAAATTAATAAACATAATAAATAAGGTGATTGACTAAAACGCCCCCAAATTTTACCCCGAAAATCCCTTTTTTATCCCGTTACAAATATCCCCGCTACCCGGAGATCATAATCCTGAGAGGCATCAACTCTCGACACTCGCCACGTCTCACTCCGCCTATTGAAGGCCTATAAACCCTTAGCAGTCGCGGCGCATTCCCACACGCAGTTTGAGGTGTGTTCTGTTCATTCTGTGCTCCCCCGCTCGGGAAACCCCCTAACGCGGGCATTCGAGCGGTGATAAGGGGTTAGATTGTATCCTTAAGCGGATTGAAACCAAATTGCAATTTGAAAATACTTGTACACGGCGGTTGCGAAGTGAACGACAGCAAGAAAATAAAAATACAACAAAAAATTGAGAATAAAAAATTTAGTAAGTTTATTTCAAACTATCGATCTTTAAAAATAATCAATTATATTAAGTTTCTTTCGTTTTTTTACATTAACTCCACACAGGAGGCCCTGAGGAAAAAATCCCTTAAGGCCTATGTCTTCTCTGCGGATGCTGTGTGGGGGGTCTTTTTGATGAGAGGAAGGATTTAACATAGATCTTGAAAAAATCCATGTCGTAGGAGGGAGGAAACACAGAGGCCGGCAAATCGTTCCACAGCCGAGCTGTTGAATTCAAGACCAAGTCGTAGAAGCGACCCGTTCTCATAAGACAAATGTCAACCATGTACAAATGTTGTGCTTAAATTGGGTTTAAACTTTTCATGAGTCAAACATTATTTCACAGGAAATTAGATCGTTAGTTTTGTGATATATAATCATCAACTCAACTAGAAATGAATTTGACCTATTATAAACCTACTGGTGAGCATCTATCTACATTTATATATATTGAGCAAGTAACATATTGTATTATATAAATTTATGTTTGAAATAAACTTTACTTAATACAATAAGCATTTACAACGTGCCTCATTTATCTTAAGTCAGTAACTATTAGATAACGTAATATGTATTTTTAATATTTAAGTTTATACGTATTATCTTTCCAATACTGTATTTCTTAAACAGGATCTCGTGTTGCTTTGTCATTTACACGTGTTTTATTACTAAAAGCATCATATGTAAAAGCCGAAAGGCGTTAATTATAAATATTTATTTTACTTATATATACGCCTAAAAAGGCTTTTAAATAAAAGTGTTATATGATGCAGTGTACATAGGAGAATATATGTATTATATAGGAGATACTGACAGTTAATAGATGTAATCCATTGTAAAGTAGGTACAAAATACACAGTTGTAAATTTGTGATTACAAGTATAATGAGAAAATATTAAGAGATGATTTAAAAAAAAGAAAACTAAATTAAAAAAAAAACTAAATGTGAAGTAGTAAAACGTAATGGTAACATAAAGTAAAAAAGAAATTACAACAACACTACATATAAGACAAATCATTAAAACTAATTTACCAACGCTCCTCTAATTTTTAGGATTCGACAAAGTGTTGGTATAGATTATGCTTAGTTCTATATACATAAATAAATAAATAAATCCCATATTTTCCTGATATAAATTTGAAACATTATGGCGAGTGATCATCATTTTGCAAGCTTGGCAAAGTGTGCCAAAAATTGCTGGATAGAAATAAAATTTTATCAATTTATTATTTTAGTACTGTGTTACTTATAACGTGTGGTATGTTAATACTTATAACTGAAATGTAAGAACCTGAAATATATTAACTGTGAGCACCCGAAGGTAGCATTTTTCGCACGATCTCTGCACATATGAAATCATTTTAGATTTTTATTTTTATTTTATGTCATTCTTAAAAGACAAAATGAAGGTATTTTTTTCAAAACATGATCAATTTCATTTAACGTCAGTGAGTAAGGTATAGTTTATATTGAGCGTTTATTTACTTCGTCTGAAAGCGACATAACGTAGTTCGTACTCCCGTTTGATAACCGGCAGTTTATGGCTCATATTGAGAGAAGAAAAAAGATAAAATAAATTATTTTCTTGTAGCGTTATCTGAAGAGGGTATTCCAAATTTATTTACTGGCCCATCTTTTTCATAATGTTCGTAAACAACGCAACAAAAAGTTAGTTATAGTTATTGCCCCCAGAGCAACCACAAATGTCTGCATTTTGAGGCGATAAATACGCGATGGTGATTTTGATTACATGTTAAAGAAAAATAAAATCTATTATATTTTTCTATGTTCTTTCAAAACGGTAAATAATTATTTTCATGTTAAAAAGTCAAATTGTTATTGTGAAATACTGTTAAATTCCTCAGATTTACAATCCAATCGTATGACCGGGAGTTTTCCGTAATAATTCGGTTCGTTCTGAGATTACGGGTCTGTTTATTATGTTGTCATATTTATAATGAATATCTAACTGGACTCACGTCCGTTCTTTAGCATGCTCATTCGGGAATTAGACATTTTTCTCTATCAAGTGTAGAAATTACTGACACCTATGGAGACACCCTAAAACTAAATGAAATTAATGTTAATAATTAATCTAATTGATTATTCAGAATTAAACTTTTGGTCATCTTAGATGCCTAAATAGCAATGGCTTTTCAGAGTTTGCCTATCATCTTATTGAAAAAAGATCATACCTTCAATAAAAGCACCGGTGCTAAGATTCTCCATAAAAAAGACCATAGTAACAAATTGAATAACCTAGAAGCACTAGAAATAAAGAAAGCCATTAAAACCAAAAGTTTAATTCTGAATAATCAATTAGATTTGTCAAAAAGCCCAATACTGGGAATATTCCCTGTCGGTCGGTCTTAAAATTAATAAAAATTCGTGGTTTTAAACAAAAAATATTGTTTTTATTTCATTAAAATGGTAAAACACAAAGTGATTGCTTTCTACGAAAATACTAAATGAAATTATATATCCTAAAGACATCTGTTGAGAGACATCAAAACACACACATATATACATATAAATAAAATGATTATATTTATACAAACTGTTATATTCCTCAGATTTGCAATACACTTAGATAATCGGGAGATTCCAATAATAATTCGGTTCGTTCTGAGATTAAGGGTCTGTTTATTATGTTGTCGTTTTTATGAATATCTAACTGGGTTCACATATAGTTGTCTCTGTCAAGTGTTGCAACTGCTGACACCTATGGAGACAAGCTTAAACTAAATAAAATTTGATATCCTAACGACTTCTATTGAGAGGCATTAAAACATATATACGGGGCGTAATGTACAATTTAGTTTCAAAGCACATAGAAGCATTATCATTGTAACAGTTTAGAACTCACGTTTTTGGAGCTCCTAGTTATTTTAAACCAGTCTTAACTGTTGCTAAAACGGTGGAGCCGTCAGATTCCTCACTTATTTGCGATTAAAATAACGGTGACCGGATAAATCATCACAATGATAATTCATCACATCTTTAAAAAGTTATACAGGGTTTTCCAATAAGAGGTGTTATTTTGAATAGCCCGCTATTTCGGTAGATGTTACTTTTGAAGCTGTCATTTTTAGACATTTGACAAGTAGAAACTACGCCGTTTATAAAAATGGAACGATACACGCTTCGACAATGCATCTAAATTATTAAAATTCACTTGAGTGAATCAAATGCAAATCATCTTGAGTAATGAGGCCCATTTCCACCTTGGTGGCTTCGTCAACAAGCAAAATTGTCGCATCTGGGGCTCGGAAAACCTCGGAAAAGTTATTCTTAAAAGCTTCTCTATCCTCAACGTGTGACTGTTTGGTGCGGTGTATGGTCCGGCGGAGTCATTGGGCCTTAGTTTTTCGAAAATGAGGCTAGAGCAACAGTTACGGTGAATGGATCGCTATCGAGAGATGGTTAATGATTTTTAATGGCTTAAATTGGATGGTATTAATCTGGACAACGTTTACTTTGAACAAGACGGCGCTACGTGCCACACAAGCAACGAAATCATTGATTTTTTACAATTAATATCAAAATAACACCTCTTATTGGAAAACCCTGTATAAAGTCATGGAAAGTGATGAAACCAAAACTTTATTAACTGGGTTAAGTAGGTTAGGTAAGGTTATGTTAAGTTAGGTTTAAAAAAAATTCTTCGTTTCTAATGACTTTATATCACTTTTTAAAAGTGTGTTGAATTGTCACTGTGTTGAGTGGAACCAAAATAACATAGCAGAAAATGGTTATGCTGTGTCTATTTTACACATAATATAAAAGAAGGTGCACTCCTAAGTGAGCTTTAATTTTCAATTCGGAATCGGTGCAACATTGTTTTACCACTTTCGTATAAATATTCTCCACATCTCCAGAGGCTATTACAAACTGAATTAATTTTTATTTTGTTTTCTCCGTTTGTATACATTAGCACCACACAGTAGACCCGGAGGAAAGTAATTTCACTGAGGTATTTAATATCATCTTTGTGGATGATGTGTGGACGGTATTTTTAAAAAGTAAGTAGAGGAGGTTCTCGAAAAGAAAAAGGTATTAGGGTGAGTAGTAATACTTCCGTCACTCCGGGTCAGTGTGTCCCGGAGTGACGAAAGTATGAATCCTTCCCTCCCACTGCGGTGGAAGGTCGTGAAAGTCTGGCTCAAAACAGGCCTCTCCCAATCCGAATAAGCAAACGCATTCGCCACCAAGACCTGAATAAACATCACCCCCTGAACCCAGGCATAGCTGCCAAGTCTCCCAACGTTGCGAACCACATGGGATGATCCACGACTGATGTGTTGGTTATCAAATGAATGGTCATACAAAAGTAATCTCTTTAAGACAATCAACAAAGCATCCTAAAAATAATAAATCTTGAGTTTTCCCTCGTTGCCTTTTCTCCTAACTCAGTACAAAAGAATTCATAGCATTGCTCTGACGCGTCTTAAAAAAAAGTAATTAATTTCACTGCGTATTTTAGAATATTTATTACCGCATTAATCAGATGTAGCTACCATTAACCATTACGGGAATCATTCATAGAAATTCAGACCTGATCCGGTTGACGTTCCATTATTTAATAAACGGGATAAAATCCCTCACAAAGGATGAATATCACATCAATCTTATTATGTGAATGTCTTTTTTATACGCCGTTTTGACAGATGTTCTCTTTCTCCATATTATAGAGTACCCCAGAAATACATTACGAATGACATATTATGAATATTCCACTTTTCAATTACTGAGACGGAGTTTTTCAAGTTCTAAGGGAGGAGTGTGCAAACAATCAGACAGAAAAATCCACAAACTTATTATATAATGTTTAAGCTTTCTTGTTTAATTTTGAAGATTTCCCTTTTGATCTTAATATGATAATTCGTTCAGACTTTGTTTGACTTTCTTTCATTTTTTTGGGTCATAATGATCTACGTCTTAGCGTGCGTTTGCAAAATTAAAGAATGGAAGATACGAATATTCTATTTGAGATACTGAGGGGTGGGAACAATAAAAGATAATTGGAAAAATATATAGAAAGCTACGATTCTTGGCCCAAGTTAAAGAGAGGATTTTAAGTGGACGTGTGATCAAAGTTCATAATACGTATTTTATCAGAATTGCGCAGTGATCTATAGGTATTCTTAATCAGTTTATGTTCATATAAACGTCATTGTTTGAAAACTCAATTAATAAAGAAACACAAAGGTTATACCTATCAGTTTATAGAAAAATTGGTAGATAACTGAGCAATGAAAAAAAAAAAACTTAAACGACCGTGTCATAAACTTTTCTTTTTTTGGTTTAAATTTAATGTTGTTATTATTTTAAGTATACATATATGTATTTTTTTTAAATGATATTATTGTAAAGCTGCACATCTTGATACAAAAATGCCCTAGTGAGATGTGCAGAGTATGTTTTTTTATGTAAAAACTGTTTTTTGAATAGATAAATAAATGTGTATTATCTATGTTGAAATGTTCTATACATTTGTTTGTTTAAATTATATAACTGAAAAAGATTAATTGAACCAAAATATGATGATATTGTTAATTCTGATTATGAAATATAAGATCGACAAATATGACACTTAATAAATAGGTCCAAATGATCGAGTGGTTTAAGACGCCTGTCCCGGTAAAACAAAAGATTCTGGGATCGATTCCTTGTTGTGACCGTTATCTTTTTGTTTTTCTGTGTCTTGTTCTGTTTCATGTTTCGCTTAGATTTATTAGTATTATCTTCTACTTTAATTATCTATTACATTGATGGGTATAACCTTCAGTTAAAAGAAAAAGTTATTCCTAATAATTTGTTGCGAAGCCTAATTTTCAAAGTTTAAATCTTCTGTTAAATTCATCTGAAATTAATAAAATATTCACTCATTAAAACCGTGTTCATAGTTTTCATTGCCAACAATTCAAGACATTTTACAAGAATGATTCTCATACAATTTACAGTGTTTAATATAGTCGCACTGGCTCCGGGGCTTTATAACTCACTTAAAATAGAATTCTATTTACATAGTAAAGGTTTAAGCAGTTATGTAAAAGTTCCAAAGTGTTACTTTCAGTATTACCCTTGAAATACTTATACCATTCCGAATCATACTGTTAATTTAAAATGCATTAATTTTTTTTCCCACATCCTTTTCCTCCTCATTTTCATCATCATTACGAAATGCTTCGAATAAGGGATGCAATAGTCTCACTGGCTCTATGCAGTTGTCCAAGCAATCAAGTGTGTTTATTGTAAAAAATCACGCGATAAAATAGTGCTACAAATAGTAACAGGTAATTGCAATAATCAAAGGATACAGAAGAAAACTAAAAGTGCCTTCCATGCAAATTTTACTGGGATTTTTACTTTTTGGTTCGTGGCCATTTATCATTAGGAATCACAGATATGCATTGAAAACTTAAGTCCCAATTGGTCAAAAATTTGGATCACGAAACACGTCAATAAGGCATTCTTGTTATTTTTTATTTATTTTATGGCAATAATCACTCAAAATGTGTTTTTTTACGCTTTGGGGTCGGTAGGTATGCGAAAACATATTTTTCAATAATACTTGTAATCCTGTCACGAGAACAAAAACAAATAAATCGACTTTATTTGCAAAAAATACGTAAAAAAAATTAATAACGCTGTGCACGAATCGCAAATAAAAAATATTATTATACGATTTACCAACATTAATGGTGAAAATTCCCGCCACCCTCGCCGAGAGGAAACACAATATTTGGCGGGAAACGCCGGGAACCATTCAACCGGAAGTCCTCCTGGATTCACTGCACTGAAAAATAAAAAACCGATTGAAAATTATCGAGTGCCAATGGCCGCCACGCTAACGATAACACATCCTAAGAGAGCTTTTCATTTTATTGCCATATCGAATGCGATGTTACTTTGTGAATTGGCCGGGAGGTTCTTTTAAAGTGTCATTAAAGTTGCGGCTTCAATTATTTACCGACCAATTTCTAGACTTTAAAAGTAATCAATGCAACGTTTGAGGATTGGTTTTATGTAATTTATTGCACGGAATCGATGTATTATTATAAAAAAGATTACTTTGTTTAAGGATATACTCGTTAAAACCATTAGCGCCTGTACGGAAATTCGAATACCCATATTAAATAAGTACCTAGGAAGTTTAATCGTTATAGCCATTATCACGTTATAAACGGGTTCATTGTAACCAAGTTCTACTGTGCTTCAAACGAAATAACGAAAAATAAAAGTTTCCAGTTCGATTCCAAACTCCGTCGCTTCTTCTAGCTTGTGTAATTATGGAATTGAAATTCGTGTTTAAAAAAAATCTGAATTCTCTATAAAATGATTAATTAATTTCAAATTTTACCACCGTTTAGAGTAGCAGGTGACCAAAATCAGTAAAGTTTTTTAAAAAATAATAAAATAATGTGAATGTTACGCATAAAAAATATTTAAAATTAAAAATAATTTTTATCTCATAAACTAATTTAAATGTAAACGAAGTTGAATTATTCAACAAAGATATATTTTTTAAAGATCACGAACACTGAGTAAATGGGCGAACTCATTTTTTTCACGATAATCAAACAAGTAAGAACAGTGAAAATGAGAACACTTTTTGACTCTATCTCTGTTAAAAAGTGTTCTTATTATCACTGTTCTTACTTGTTTGATTTTTTCATGATAATCAAACAAGTAAGAACAGTGATAATGAGAACACTTTTTAACAGAGATAGAGACCAAAAGTGATGACCAAAAAATTAGGTTTACTAGATTCTGATTTTAGGCTAGTTTGTTTCCGTTACTTTTGATTTTTTAAACTTTCTGATTTGTCACTGCGCTGATTTGTAATATTTTACGCGCTTGGTACGATAATTTATTGCTTTGGACAAGTGATAAGAAAGGAAGTAATTAGTGATTTAAATTTTTAGAGAACTTAGATAATATTGAAATAATTTAGATTTTTTTAGCATTTGAAAGATTATTTTTTACGTGAAACCGCATAAAAGTCCCAACCATCTGGAGCCAGTGAGACTAAGGCATCCCCGATTGGGATATGTTGTGAAGCTGTAGGTAATGGGGAGGGGAAGGAGATGTGAAAGAAGAAGGTGGGGAAGTGCCTGGCTATTCAGATCTGGTCACTAAACACGGCCAAAGCCATTTCAAGCCATGTTTCAATTCTAAATGGTGGTCTTACACCAGAGCGATACTAACAGTATCTTCCTCTCTGGAACGTGCCGCACATTATACTATAGATTATTTTAAATGAGTAAATTATGAAACGACACAAATTAATTAAAATTCAATTGACATGCGCACGCCGGGATTTGAACCCGCGACCTCTAACTACATAGCTAGTCAAAAGCTTTACTCCTCAACCATATGCCCAATGCCCATTCTAATTCCGTTTCAGCTTTCGAACAAATTGTCATCAGCAGAATATGATAAGTATCATGTTGTTAAGTTGTCAGCAATCTTATTTGATGGAATTCTAATAGAAACCTGAAACGCACCTGGAATCGGCGTTTAATCTGAACCTTTCAAATGTTAACAAAATTAAAGGACACGCTGAATGGACACTTGATGACTTTGTTACATTTGAATTTCAACGATACAACTGGGCCTAAGAGTAGTCTAGCTGAATGTTCACCATTTAATTTTTTTTAACTTCGGAAAATACTTTCATTTTTAGAATCAATGGTCCAATCAGAAGAATAGGAAAATTAAACTCTCATGGATTCCAAATTTTAGTAGAAAATTGTTTTTCTACTAAAATTTTAAAAAAACATTGTGTAGTTTGCTTCAGTCTACGTGTTCGTGACATATCTTTAAACATTGTGTACTCTGCCTTAGTCTATATGTATGTAACATATCTTTAAACGGTGACCGGATAAATCATCAAAATGATAATTCATCACATCTTTAAAAAGTTACATAAAGTCATGGAAAGTGATGAAACAAAAAATTTAGTTTTTTAATGACTTTATATCACTTTTTAAAAGTGTGTTGAATAGTCACTGTGTTGAGTTAGCATGGAACCCTTAAAACATTGTGTACTTTTCTTTAGTTTATGTGTATGTAACATATCTTTAAACATTTTTCACTTTGCTTTAGTGTATGTATCATATCTTTAATTTATTTTCTAATAAAAATAAGATTGCCTGCGAGTTTTCCGCCTAATGTTTTAATATTGTTTTGGTTATTATATTACAACGCCATGATGTTTATACATAAACAATAAGTAACATATTACCAAAATACTTTTCAAAGAAAATTATATACAACAATGCCATTCACAGAAATTGCATAACAAGAACGTGCAATGAAATGAGGCTACCAAAAAATGACAATAGCTTACTATATAAAGGAATGGAATATTGTAAGGCGCTGCAGGAAACAAGGACATATAGCTTACTATATAATGGAATGGAATATTCTACTGCGCTGCAGGAAACAAGGACATATAGCTTACTATATAAATGAATGGAATATTGTACTGCGCTGCAGGAAAAAGGGACATGTAGCTTACTATATAAAGGAATGGAATATTGTACTGCGCTGAAGGAAACAATAAAGTCTGCACCATTGATAGATTCAAGGATTTTAGAAGTCAAATTAATCAAAAGAAAATGTAATAATGTCTGTATGTAATTAAGGTGAATAAAGACATTTGTAAATTTGGACATACAAATGGAAAAATTAGATAAAGTAATTTTCAGTTTTTATCTGTGTTTTTTTATTGAATAAAAAAATTATTAAAATAAATTAAAAATGTTATTGCCTGTGGTGCTTGCATACATGTGAAATTGCTAGATTGCTATATTTTTTTTCATTTATTTATTGATTTTTTTTTCTTCGTTTATTTATTTTTCGTTTATTTATGTGTTATAAACCGCTTCAGCCAAATTCAGAAGTTATTTATGTATGTATATATATTTTTTTAATATTATTTATTAACCAATAAATTAACATACATTTTTTGGAATAATTCACCTCACTAGGCTGAGCCTGTATATAAACTGTATAATCTCTTCTCTACAGTCCTTGAGACAGAGTCGAGATCATATAGCAGCACCTTGACAAATCGGTCTAGACAGACAAATATTTCAGGACATAATGAGATGCTTCATTATTAAAACGGTTATTACAATAATTCATCGTTTACGTTTTTTGTATACTGTAATGCTCTTAGTTTCTGTTACATGTATTTGATATATTTAATTAGAATTTACCGATATTATTTCTTTTACAACCTTTAAAGTAAAAACATTGAAGAATAATTTAAAAACGAATAATTGATTATGCCATGAAAAAATTGTACTCCAACGCGTTATTTTAAAATTCATTTAATCTTTGTCTTAGAAATGGTTTATTCAGATTTTAAAAAAACAAAGTATTATATTAAGTTGAATAAATATCTCCGTATATTTTTTTTTTTACAATTTTATAACAATATAAACACCAATATTTCAATCACTCTCCTAATAAAGCAGCTGCTTGTGTTTAGGAGAGGACAACAAAATATTATTACATTTGTTTAAATTAAACAAAAAAATTTAGTAATTTAACAAAAAATAACAATAAAAGTAATAAAAATATTTGTTAGTTTATAAATGATTCAAAGAATTGAAAAGGCACAAACATATTTCTAAACAATAAGTAAAGTTATGAGGTGGTACAAGAGTATTTTAATTTATTTTTTTTATGTTTTTCGTAGTTTTCTTCCGATCGTATATCAAGGGGTAATTTATTAAATAATTTTACACCCTTGAATATATAGTGATGCTGTGCTGTTGTGGTTCGTGCTAGTGGCACGGTTAGTCCTCCAACAGATATTATTCTTTTGCTAATATTCAATTGTGGTAAATTATTTTTAAAAAGAAATCTTTATGTATTTCTAGAAATGCAATTTTGTCATAAATTTTTGTAAGAGGGGGAACCGGGAAATCTTGAAAAACATTTATAGTTGGGTAGTAATATGGCTTTTTTAAGATGATTTTTGTTAATATTTTTTGAATATTGAATAGTTTCCAATGGGAGTAGGGATGATTTATATGCACCCCCCCAAGCCACGATTCCATATTGTAGTACAGAGTGTGCCAGTGCATAGCAAATATCTTTTAGTATTTTTAATGATACAATATTTCTTAGTCTAAAAAATATATAGATCAGTATATGTACCAATATTTAATCAAAATAATGACATGTTTCAAAACCAATTGTTTCTACTTCAGGATAAACATTTATCCTGACTTTAGTAATAAAAAGCCTTAGAAATATTTAACAGTCACCTTTATGTAATAATGCCATATCACTACCTTACATTAATCTTTATAACGAATTAGTTTACATTATGAAAACTAAAAAAAAATTCTTAAGATAAATTGAAGCTTTTCCTATCGTTTCCCTTAAGTAGAATTCAAATAAAAAATTTAGTTACTCAATATAAAACATAAATGTAAATAGAAATGTATGAACGCATGAATAAAACAACTTTAAAAAAATACAAGATTATTTTCAGAGACAAGTTTCAAGACTTTTCCGTTTTCCTTAATTAGCTTTTTTTGCTTTCTTGTAAAAATTTTTACAAAATAAATAAAAACCGCTTTTGTGCTTGAAATCGAGCGTTTCTAGACTCCCGTTGCCAAGCGATTTTAATGCCTATTACGTATATTTGTGACGATATAAGGCATACCAAGAATTTAAACATTTTTGGCTTGTAGCTTCCTTTAATTAATTTTTAGGTTATTATTCAACATTCCAGACAGCGTTACCGTGTCTATCATCAGAGTATATGGAACAAATACGTTAGCTAAAGAAGAAGGAAGCGCAAAGCGGCATAATATCCAAAAAATATGACGGTAATACTCTTGGCCATAAACATCTTCAATCATTATATCGTAACCAAAACAGTTTTTTATATACAATCTAAAAAGACGTAGGTAGTAGATTTTCAACATGAAAAGTAACTTCATGAAAATTTGTTACGTTACGAGTAAAGTAAAAGAAAATGCAACAGATTCCGCAAATGAAGATGAATGTATATTTTTAGATGCTGAAAAGATCCAAATTCTGCGAAAAAAATAGGTCATCCATTTCTTATTCATTCTTGAATTTTTGTCGTACGAATCTGAAACATTTTCACGGTGAGTGAAAAACCATCCGTATATTATGTATTCGTTTATATTATAATGTTACTTCCGTGTAACCTATATTTACATCTGGTATATCTGAAGTACAAACGTGAATCTTTATTTTCATTGATGCCGTTAAGGTGCTTGAATCTCGATATAACGTGAAAACTGTGTTACATAAGAAAATATACAAATTAACATAATGTAGACATAATCTTTGTTTAAAGTCGATTTATTATGCTCTTGGCACTGCCTTTCTTCCTGGAAGGTTGGTTAATCAATTTTTAGCAATAATTTACGTAATTAAAATATTTTGTTAACACCAAACACATCATAAAGTAATCAAAGACCTCATGTAGTGGGTGAAATAAATATCACTCTATGTGGAGCGACAAATGCAAGACTCTTTGCAAGTTCCAGAAGAATACACAACTTGTAGCATTTAAATCAACTTCAGCTGGACGATAAAGGTTCTGTTGAGATGTTTCAGGCTTTAGCCTGCAGGATGAAGATTGCCTTGATCATAGACATCTTCCGGTAGGAGAGGGAACCAGTAAAAGGAATAGAAAATTCATAAATTAGTGGGCAATATCAAAATCTGTCATATTTATAAAAATGTTGTTTTATTCTGAGGAAGCCACTAAACGAGTATCAGTAGACAATGCACATACGCTATTGCTACATTTATAAGGTTAAAAAGCAGTGAGAACGGTGAAACGAGATGTAATGGGAAGTGGTTGGAAGCTGGAAACGTCGAGTGTAATGTAAGAAGCAGTGTGAAGCGGGAAGAAAAAAACCAAGAAGAAATAAGCAGGAAGCAAGAATCAGCAGAAGCGGAAAGGATGAAACAACGGGAAACGGCAAAGAAGAAGCAAAGGGAAGCTGAAAGAGGTTAGCGGAATGCATAAAGCTGGAAACTTTAAGCGAGAAGCAAGAAGCAACAACATTAAAAAAACTGAAGCTGAAAACGAGAAGAAAACTGATGCAAAAATAAGCGAAAGACGAGAAAAAAAAAGATCAATCAGTTCCTTTATTCCTGAGCATTCTATATTCCAATATTGGCTCATCAAGTTGTCATGTATGCCGTTCGATTAAAATCCAACCTGTCCTGTCTTTAGAAGGCGTATTCCAAGTCCTAAGAAATCAGTGCTCCATGGTGCACCGGTCTCGAGTTCTCCTCTCTGGGTGGTACAATCGCATCGCATACCTTCAGTGTTGTAGTTGATATTATTTTGTCTATAAATATAGAGTACGTAATCGACGTGTTGTAATCTCTCTGCGCCTCGGCAGTAGCCAGACGGCTACTAACTTCATCATAATTTTTCTTCAAAATACAAAGCCCCAACCATAGTCTTACTTCAATAATTCAAATAACGTCAGATAACAGTTAATTGACAGCGACATCCAAAAGTGTCTTTTGAGAGGGAGTCGAAAAGGTTATTTTTTTGTATTTATATCCTATATCTGTTACTTGAAAAGAAATATTGTGGGCAATGAGACGCAGTACAACAATAATAATACGTGTTGTTAAAGATAAATGAAACTCACCGTAAATAACGGAGGGAGATAAAGGCTGGGTCAGGTGACAAAGGTGAGGAAAGTCATTTAATATTAGCTCGTGTTCATGAGTTCGGTGTGTGGGTAGTAAAACTGTCGAGTTGTTTGATTCAATAACGTTGAAACGGAAGAATATAAGACAGTGGAACAAAATGAAGATGCATAAATCAGTTTTTTTCTTTGCGTTTACGCCATCATTTTATTATAATTGTGCATAATTTGATAGATAATCCACAACACACACAATGCTAAGAGTTGTTATTACCAAACAACTACTGCCAATAGCGGCACCACGATCTGCTGATAGAGAGTATGGTGCTGCTCAACCATTTGTTTCTTGACATCTTCAATTAACCTTAACGGTTTCAACATAATGTCATACTTTTTAAATACATATATTTGATTTTCGATATTGTTTTCGTGAATAAATTCAAAACAAATAACTTTGTTCATATCACTTTTATTTATCGTTCACGAAACATGTAGAAAGTGTATCTTCTACATGTTTCGTGAACGATACTCACATCATCAGGACTATATGTACACTCAATCATTGTACATTAATCCTGATGATGTGAACATCGTTCCTGAAACATGTAGTAGGTGTATATAAATAAAAGTAATGTAAACTGTAGTGTACGAACTTTTCGTGATTTTATTGTGGCGTATCGGGTAGTACACAGTAAAGTATAAACGTGATTAAGTACTGGTATTTATTAGGGAGCTGCTGGTAACAAAAGAGACACTCTACTAGCATACATCGTATAGAATCTCGCAAGCTGTTTCAAAGTATCTGTCAAATTAAAATTATACTACCAACCATGTAAAAGCCCTCTGGGCGTTAAATAAATAAATAATATAATAATATATCGCTTGAACTTATACACCTTAACACAAACACCACATAAACAAATTTATTTGTATTTTTTGAAACTAAATAATGACATCATAAAGTTATTAGCTAATGAAGATTTTTTCTTCGAAAAATTAATATCACTTTTTAAAAGTGTGTTGAATTGTAACTATCCTGAGTTACCGTGGCACCGTTAATAAATATGTTGTAACAACGCATTATTCTATTTTTTGTGACAATTTATGTTTGTAGAAAATGGACGCAGTGTTTTTTATAGTAAAACTAAAAAACCTCCAATATTAAACTGTACATATTTTTTTCTAAAATTAAAATGTTTTACGCCGAGAATCTTATTATAATCGATTTCAGTCGAAAGTTTCGGGTAACAACACTGTTTTTTAAAATGAATAATAAAACTGTGGTAAAACATATTATTTTTTAACAAAATAATTGAGGTATTTCATTTCTCACGATCGAAAAATCATCGTAAGCTTAAAACGTTAACTTCCAAAAAGTCAAACACAATAGATAATATAACCTCAAAATATAAGTGTGATTTTCCGTACAATCTAATATAACCGTCACAGATATATATTATATTACCTGTCTGTAATAACTGTACGATATTGTATGTGACACCAGTTTTATTCAGGAAATCTTATTTTTCTAATTGCTCCTGTTTGAAACTAAATGTGTGACGCGAATTGTCCTAAACTAATTACAGGTATTTCTTAGCACAGTGCGCAAACAAATATTGCTGACGTAAGCAGTTAATTTGTTTAATCAATTATAAAGTAAAGGTGCAAAATAATAATATAATACATAAAGCATTCTTAAGTTAATAATTTAACTAACCAATTTGTAGAGAAATATTCGCGGGTTTAACTGGGAAACTAGTAAGTAATTATTGTTTACCTGTACACTATAATTGCTTGAAAATAGTGGTTATTGCCATTGATACGCTTGGTGTAACTATAAGTGACCAGCTCAGGTACGGGGGCTCCATCGAAGCCAGAGTAAAGCTGGCCTCTCAGAAGCTGGGCGTACTGTACAGGGCCCGCAGATACTTTAATAGTACACAACTGCTGACCCTGTACAAATCGCAAGTGCGCCCTACTGTCGAATTTGGCAGCCATCTCTGGTCCGGAGCCCCTAAATACCTGAAAAAAACCCTTGACTCTGTGCAAAAACGGGCGGTCCGTTTGATAGATTCCCCAATCTTAACAAACGGACTGCAATCTTTAGAGCACAGGCGTCAGGTAGGTATGCTGTCCTTGTTATATCGGTATTACAATGGAAGATGCTCTGAGGAACTAGCGTCATTGATCCCTTCGGCACCGGTGCGTTGTCGGGATACACGCCAAACGCGCGCCCAACATTTGTACACGGTTGACATTTTTTCACATGAGAACGGGTCGCTTCTACGATTCGTTCTTAAGTTCAACAGCTCGGCTGTGGAACGAACTGCCGGCCTCTGTGTTTCCTCCCTCCTACAACATGGGACTCTTCAAGACCCATGTTCACTCCTTCCTCTCCACAAAAAGACCCTCCACACAGCATCCCCAAAGATGACATAGGCCCTGAGGGAAATTATTTTCTTCAGGGCCTCCTGTGTAGAGTTAATATAAAAAAAAATTAAAAAAAAATTGTTAACATTAACCCCTTGGAAAAAAGAAGCCCTTTGGAAAATAATCTACCTTAGAGCCTTTGTCATCTTTTGGGATGCTGTGTTGACGGTCTTTTTTGAGGAATGGAAGGAGACGAGGTTTTGGGAAGGTAAAGGTAGGAATCTAGGTGTCAGTTTGTCCAGAAATGACGGATGTATGAATCCATCCCTTCCTCTGCGATGCAAGACGATGGGCAAGAGAGATCATCTGAAGAGGTCTCCCCAAATCGGCTTCTCCCGATATGTCCCACAACACAGCTGGTGGGCAGGTGCATTCGCCGCCAAGAACTGAACACACCTCACCCGACGAACCCGGAAACCCCTGCTAAGTCACTAAACATAGAAAACTACTTTGAGCGACCTGTGGCAGAGGTGTTGATTATCCAATAACTGGTTCCAGGGGCGGCGGTACCCAAATACGCCTTCCATATTGTAAAATAGAGTAATAAAATTTTTTCAATAATTATCAAAAAATATATAAATTTTGAATATTAAAATCATCGATAAAAAATCAATAAGTCTGTTGGTTTTGGATACAATTTAACATAACTTTCTTTTTAAATTCGGGATATAGAAGTTAAATAACTTCGGGCCTAAGAATTCGAATTGTTTTGTTGCAATTAGGTACATATATATTCCTTGATGTTATGTATATGTTTAGTACATTGTATGCATTATTTAACATGGCTTTTTGAACAAGGTCAATATGGGAAGCCCGACTATCGCTAGACGACTTCTTGAAGGTAATTAACAATGTTTTTATTTATTTATTTTTTTAAATAAAACAAACACTTTGTATTTAACCACGAATATTTATAATTTTACACATCGACCTTCAGCTTCGAAGCTTCATCAGGATATAATAATAAGTTTATTAAAAAATATAATGTCCAACCTCAAAGTAATTTTTTCTTATGAAAAAAAAAAGTTTTTATTATTTTTTTAGTGTATTGAGGAATTCAACAGTTTTACAATTTTAAATAAATAATTAAATTTTAAATGTTGCACTAACCAGTGAAGTTTCCACAAAAAAATCATATTAACAACAAAAATAAAAACAAAAAATAAACAGACAAACATAAAAACACCTTAATGAAAATAACTGAGATATCTTATACACTTTATTAATATGTTTTAATTAATATGTATCTACACAGAATATTCAGTTCTAATAAAGGATTACACTCAAGTTTAGCTTTACCAAGAAATTTTAAATTTAGTAGGATTCATAGCTTTGTGCCTTCTACGAATAATGTTTGAAAGTAATTGATATGATTTGATACGATTGTACCTCCTAAGGCAGGATTATTCTGGGTAATGCCAGAGGGCATAGATTTTGTCGAAAAGGAACACTTGCAATGATTAGGATTATAGGATTAAATTTCAATCAAAATGTATACATTTTCGTTACGATAATGCTAACAAAGTAGATAGCTAGGATAAACATTAAAGTATCATTATCAAAACTGATAATAAGGCATTATCATCATCAAGAAATGCTAGGCATCAACCGAAAACTTAATGAAAACAATAATTTGTTGCACTCATTGTCATATATTATCATAGCTCAAATAATACACAACTAAATCATTAAAAAGAGACCTTTGCTTGTGTATTGGTATTATACAGGGTGTCCGGGGTAAAGTGCGCTAACTTCGGTGGGTAATTCGACATGATTTTAAAATTAAAAAATGTAGATTATGTAAAAAGTATGTATTGTGTTATTTGTATGGGAAAATAAATATTTTAATTTCTAAAAAAGGTTTTTTTTTTACTTCTACTATCACGTAGAATCACCTCCCGAAGTTATAGCACTTTACCTCCGGTCACCGTGTAGTGGGAGGATCGAAAAATTGTTCAATTTTATAATTTAAAAAAATTGTTGGGAAGCTGAATTTTTATTTTATTATTATTCTTCATTAAAAATACCTGTCAAACTACCAAGGCTGTTTGTCAGCAGGTCAATATCACAATATTAATTACATAAATAAAGCATATAATAATAGAAGCCACAATATAGAAAATAAATAGAAGAATAACATTTAAAGTGACTATAATACAAAGGTATAAGATATATACATAGATAGATATAACACAGTCCACATACGTCATGGGTATACATAAACTTAAAAGCATATAACACACTCATAGGCATATTTAAACAATTTCATTTCCCCATCCCTGAAGTACGATACGGTTAAATATAACCAAAAAAGATAGGGTCGAATTTGTTCAGCGGTAGAGCAAAGCAAGCCTAGGTCTTGGGTTCAATTGCTAGATGCGACCGAATTTTTTTCTGATTTTTCCGTTTCTAATTTACGTTTGAGAGTCGCTAATATTGTCATCAATGAGTAAATATAGATAATATCCGTCCAAAGTCATAAGTCCAAAGAACCGGTCGAATAAATAATAATTTAACAAACACATGTGTATGCACTTACACAATTAGTAGGCTCACCATGAAAACAATATAAGAGGTCGAAGATTGAAAGATATACCGGCCTACCTTTGTCTAATAGCCATTCTGTACCACACGAGAAACGAAAAGGATGAATTTCGTATTGTAAAGAGTGGTGTACATTTGTGTTCTTCGTTGTTCGATATCCTTTGTACTCTAATCCGAGGTGCACACTGAAAGCTGATGTATTATTCGCAGATGTGGCAACAATGCCAGGGATGCAGCTTTTCTGTCGTACAACTGTGCACAGAAACGCCAAGAAAAGTTGAAAAAAAATAAAACAATATGCATATACATATTAAATTGACTGTACGTATATACTGGTTTCCTTAAGGTTTTGATATAGTGTCTCATAAACTTACTAATTCAGAAACTTCATGTTTGGAAATCAGAGCAAAGTTATTTATCTGGTGGAACCATTAATTTATTCTATGGGTGGAACCTTATTTGTGAAAATTAAATCTCACATATCTAGACTATTTTCCGCTACCAGTGGAGTTCCGCAAGGTAGTCATCTTGGCCCATTATATATATAAATATATTTTTGTATGTTTTAGTATAAAAAAATACATATAACTTGGAAATGATGACTATCTTGCGGTACGCCACTGGTGGCGGAAAATTTTTTGGACATATGAGATTTAATTTTCACATGATTTAAAAGCAAACTAAAAAAAATTATTGAGCTTGTTCTCAGATTAGCACATATTCCCAGTATAGCCAGACTTTGGCATTCAGAATCGAAAAGTTGCTTGAAATAACTTTGGTGAACAGATCTGAAAATCTTGGTACTTCATAACCTTCATCTCTCCATTTTTGTCTCTTCCCTAACGTGGCATACCCTAAATGAGGATCCCATATTATTTAGCTTCGAACACTTGAAAGCAGTTGGTACGCAGTCAAGGGTAAGCAGTCTTCTACCTAGACAAAATGCTAGTAGTTCTGTGATCAGTAGACTGATTACTCGCACTTAACAGCCCGAAACAATTGCAACGCTCATGTGCTCTAGTTGAATAAAAATTTACTATCAAACACGGCTACCAGCTTGACAGAATTGACCGGACACGATGAAATGCAAAATGGTTGGGTCAAATAGAGAGTCATTAATGAAAATCAATATGGTATTATAATATGATGAAAAATTCTTTGAATAAACTCAGATTGGATAAGTGTTTCCAGAGATAGGGTTTTTATTTTTCTATTCTATATTCCAAGTAAATCAAACGGTTGAAAAAAAAGAGGAGTATATGCAGAAAACTACAAATACCAGTAACACTAGGACTATGGAACCCACATTTGAATAATTTTATAGGACGAGGTAGGAAATGGAAAGAGATAATAAAAGAAGGAAAAGTGAAAGGAATTACTTGGTTCATTTGAATAACTTACTAAACAAAGCTAAAACAATTTCAAGCAATACTGATTTGCGGTCTTTCATAAAGGAATGTCATTATGATAACATTTACAAAGACCTGTGAAAATCATGGGACTGTCTGATTTCTTGACCCATCAGTTCCGATTTTGAATAAGACATTCAAATTCAAAACAAATCTTTGTTCAGTGAACCTGACTAAGAATCGCCCATAGAGTAACAGACCCACAACCAAAATTATTGTATTTGATAATGTACTTACATATAGTGTATTTGCGCCTCGTTGCAAAATGGAAAATACTCCTTGAAAGAGGCAAACTTTCTGAGTCAAAAGATGACTTGAAATGAATTTAGCTATGTCAAGTAATTAGATAACCTTGTACCTCCAATCCTTGCTATTCTCTTTCTGCCTCCCCTATAATAGCTATACCATAGTTTCACATGCTACGGCAGAGAAATTTGTTTTTTTAAATAAAATATCCTATGCCGGTACTCTTCCTTCTTGGGTCACCCAACACCAGCATAGTAGAAATGAAATAAATCTTGTAGCAGTTTTCTGGACGACCATTAGTGGGGAGTTTGGTATGGAACGCAGCGACGTACGAAAAGGGAGAAGCGATCTTATTACCTTTTTATTCTTTACTGTTTATAGAATGCGTTTTGATGCAGGGGGCTGATCCGTAACTACCGTCGAGACAAATTGCATAGGGGCGTCTTTTGCAAATCATCTTTTGAAATTGAAAAAGAAAACATATCAATATCCATAGGGGGTGATTGTGTACTTTTACCAAGAGAGGGTTTTATTCTGACATGTGTTATTAAAAACCATGTTTTCGTATACTATGCTATTTTAATGGATGTTTTAAGATAGTTCTCATGTTCAAATCTTTTCGTTTTTGTTTAGTCCAAATCCGAAGGCAAAAAAGTGACTTAGCATCGGTTTTGGAAGTATAAATGTTACTTTTGATGGTATTTCGTGTAAAAAATTTATACTCGAGAAGCATACAAAGTAAAACACAAAATTTTCATTTTATTTTCTAAAAACTTCCACAAATATTATAATAGATTAGTGAAAAAATACAATCAATTTGATTGAAGAAAGTGAAGAAATAAGTTATTTCATTTTTATATTTCACACATCTGGCCAATATTTAAAACGGTTTACAACTATCGATATAAATGAACATGGTTATTGAGAAAATTTAATCATTAACTCTATTCTTTACAATTCGATCTAGCTTCATTATGCTTCTCGGTTTCAAAATTTTAATTACACAACTCTCTTAGAATGTACGTAATTTTAGGGTATAAAAGCCATCGGGCAAGACAATTCTGAAGATGCTGGTTGCAGGTGAAACGGGGTTAAAATTTAAATATAGGTAAAAGAGGAATAAAGATAATATGAATCTTTTTATTCACAATATTTCTGACATTAATTAACTCTCACAGATGCCTTCATGGTCGTTTATTATCCCATATTAGATATCATTTAACCGTATTGAGACTAGGGGTATTTCGATTTTCAGAAACTTTGTTAACGAATATTTCTTTGAATTGTGAGAGAATTTATAATTGAAAAGTGTGAAATTTTTAATACTTAATCATTGAAGATTATATTAATAACACTGCATTGAAAATTTTGAAATAGAAACATCAGTACAACATAGAACAACATAGGCGTGGACGTCCAAAGAAGATAATGTACAATCAAGTGAACCAGATACTCGAGTCGGTCCATGTCAAGAGTAGGAACAATGGAAGAGTATGTATGAATGCGAATGAGGTAAGGAGTGTGTGCCAAGACTGTGATGTTTGGCGTTCAGTTTTCTCTGCCCACCCTTATCGCATACAGTTATTAAACCCAGGACCTCAGCATAAACCACTGAGATAAATCGACAACATCAGTTTGTCTACTAAAAAATCAGCCTAGTATCAAAGCAATTCGGAGATCGCGTGTTGAAATCCCGGCCTGCGCAAGTAAATTCAATCTAATTAATTTGTGTTATTGAAGGTCCAGGCGTTGCCCGGGCTATCGCAGAGTTTTTAGAAATCTAAAGTAGACAGTGACCTTCCTCTTGTTTCGAAGATGAAGCGTGAAACAATTTTTGAACCTGAGAATAAAATTTTAGTTTACACAAACAGACAATCTCCTTTATTTTATAGATTAGTGGCACGTTACAGAGAGGTAGATTCAGGTTCGAAAAGTTGCTTGAAATGGCTTAAACCTTATTTAGCGACCAGATCTTAATAGTTAGGTACTTCCCCTACCTTCGTCTTCTCAGTCTCCTTTCCCTCCCTACTACAACGTACAAAACTTATCTACTGATTATTTTTTGTAATACCTGCATCAACTGTAAAGCGCCCCTGAGGTGATATCTCACAAAAACGGCGCTATACAAACTGTCCAATAAATTAATTAATTAATAATGTTGCTAATTTATCAAAAATCTATTCAAATTGTTCGTATTCCTGTTAAAAACGATTGCAAACTAACATATTTCCTAATAAACTATCAGTAAAATACGAATTTGTGAATGGGTGATCTCGTAAAACGTATTTCAAATTTTAATAAAAAAAGCATTAGATAATAAAATGATAAACGCAGCTACATGAACACGTTTTCTGATATATTATGAAAGTGCTAACAGTTTATTAGAAAATGGCTTTTTAACCGGATTATAATAAATCCGCAATACTCATTTTTCTCCGTGCACCTTCAGTCTTACAATCTACCCTAATTGGGGATTCCTTAATATCACTGGCTGCAGACGGTTGGGAGCAGTTGGGATTCTTCGGCGGTAGTTGCTCACAATATATAAAATATATACTATTTTTATCATTGAAGAAAATGTGAATAATTTAGTTAAAATAAATAAAATAGGTAAAATTCTAGTAATTTAAAGGCTCTCACTATAGACACCGAGTATAATAATCAATTCTAGAACATGGTTAATTAATTTTTATGTTATGTTCATATAATGCTAAATTTATTTTTGAATTGATTCACATCACACTTCTAGGGAAAAGAAACCTAAAACCAACCTTATAAGTTAACCGTAACCAACCATTGGTTAGCGGTCAACATTAGTCTACAAACTTACCATCACGTCCATTCACCACAGGAGTAAGCAGAGAAGACTGACCACCACACAACTCCATCTTGGCACACACTCCTTACCTCATTCACATTCATACATACTCTTCTATTATTCTGAGTCTTGACGTGGACCGACTAATTATTTTATGCACTTTTTTTTTATTTTTTATTATTATTCTTAAATATTTTTTTATTTATTACTTGTAAATTATTTAACATTATAAATGATAAAAATATGCAGACTTATATATATAATTTTTTCGTTACTATTCTACTACTCCATAAGTTGAGCTCCAGGAGCTCGTGTTTATGGGAGGAGTATTTACCTTTAGTTCTAATGATTTTTTGAATAATATTCAAAAACTTTTGATATAAATACAAACATAATATTAACATAGGTACACAAATTAGAAAAGTGTGTTTTTTAAAGATAATTAAAATAATATATCTTTTACAGATTAAGTAAGCGTGAGGAAATTAATGGTACAATATATCAGGTAAACAAATTAGAAAAATAGTTTTTTAAAGACAATTAAATTAAAATATATATATTTTACAGAATGAGTAAGTGTAAGAAAATTAGGGGTACAATATATCATTATCCAATTTTAGGGACTTAATTAACTTTTTGAATTGTTCATAATTCACTACCATCTCACACCTAAATACAAATAGTGGTGCTGAGCCGTGGTCGTTCTAAGCATAGGAATGGCTATTAAGCCATTAGTTTTGAATCTATTGCTTATGCTATCTGAGGGGTGAATTTAAAAAATAAAATATTCTTTATAAATTTGATATAAGGCGATTCTATTATACAATTCTGTGATAGATGGTACATTAAATTCTCGAAATATCTCTAAAGTAGGGGTGTCATATGGTTTCCTAAGGATGATTTTTATAATTATTCTTTGAATTGTAATTATGGGCTGTAAAGAAGCCTTAAAAGCCCCTCCCCACCCAATAATCCAGTACTGCCATATGGACTGAATTAAAGCATAATAGACAATTTTGATAGTTTTCTTATTTAAAATATTTCGTATATTATAGAAAATATAGATAAGTTTTCTTATTCTTTCAACAGTGAGATTAATATGGTCTTTCCATTTAACATTTTTATCTATTAAGATACCAAGATATTTTAAATTAGATTTATGATTTAGTTTCGCACAGTCCATATTTTACATAGGACATATTTGTATTACAAAGGTATAGTATATTGTCCTCCATGCTAGGAGTTCACCTGTATTGTGGAGGACTTTTTCAATTGTATAGTTATATAATACTAAAACAATACAGTGGAGTTAGTTACACAGAGTAATTATAAAAATTAGTCAATTATAAATCGTTCTATGTCTTCCTCGGGCGTCCCCGACTTCTTTTACTATTCTTACACTCCTTTCTTCGCTAATTAGCTCTACATACCTAAACCATCTAAGCATCATTTTATTGATCTTGCCCATTACTCTTAAATCAGCCTTCCATTCCTTGCGAATCTCCACATTTATCACGCGATCATACATGGTTTTACATTCATACGCCTCAAGAATCCCATTTCTACAGCATTGAGTCTACTTTCATCCTTTTTCTGCCAGTTTCACGATTCACTGTTATAATTCAGAGTATGTAGTACACGGAGAATAATAAGTATTACTAATTTATTAAATCTCTTCAAATTATTGGATTACTTCATTTATTTATTTTTTCTCTTCAAATTATTGTATTATATCTTTATACTTTTTAAATTGAAAGGTTTCAGGCCTTTAACGAATAAATTAATAGATTTCCTGATATAATCTTATTAAAATATGAATGCTTTCACGATTTCGGAAGTCGGAACTCGTTACGTAAAAAAAAATTTTTTGCATTACGTAATTAAATATTATCAAATCAAATGCAGGTACATGAGCACGTGTTCCAGGATATAAGAATATAATAAAAGTTTATCAGGAAACTTACTGCAAATCCGTTTTTAATAGGATTACCAATAATTTGAAGAGATTCTTAATAAATTATTAATACTCAGTTTTAATGAACTGAAAAAAACAAAAAATGATAATTTTAAATGATACGATTTTTTAAAATATTTTATATTTAATGTCGCCACAAAAGTCGGAGCACTGCGCTTGGTTTATTTTCTACACCAAAACGTAAGAAACAACATCTGAACAAATCCCTAAAAATTGTACAAAGCAATGCTGCCTTTATTTCCAAGCCTTCTTTTTAAACTTTCGTGACCATTCTAGAATGGAGCGCTGGACTGAAGCTGGATCCGTTTAGTTCTGTTTGCCTTCTCTGTCCCACAACCCTAATTAAAACTTGCGGGGGTGAGCGAGACGGTTGGGCTACGTGCTCGCCAGCTTGGCGGGAATCAGCCCATAGTGAAATGCAGTACAAAGCGGCACACGAGACCAATTGACCGTGCAGACGGATAATCGGATGCGAGGGAGCAGAGTCTGCCACAGTTGGCCATTCATTGAAATAAAGATACCGAACTAAGACTTTTCAGAATAATGTTTGTAAAAATAGTAAGTACAAAATCCACGTTCCAGTAGTAAGACAGTATTTTGTAACCGAAATTGGGGGTGCAATAATCTTTATCGGATATTTATCTATAATCGCTGTGCGCGTCTGTCTGTACGCTTAGAAGGTTTACAAAAATAAAACATGCATATTTTATTTTTAAAAAGTAGAGAAAAATCGATGTTTTGTAATTCTTTCAAAAAAAAATCTGGTATTTAAGTTGGAAAGTTAATATTAATATATTTTTTAACTACTTTATAATTAATTAATCCAACTATTCGCAACCGTCTGGAGCTAGTGAGACTATAGCATCCCCAATTAGGATATGTTGTGAGACTGAAAGTAGTGGTCAAGCAAATTACATGAGTAGGAAGTATCTTTGTGTCGGTAGGTTCAAGTTATTCAAAAAAGTTCATTGGTTTGCTGAAGTTGGTGATTTTGATTCAAATTCGTTTTTTTTTCTTTCATAGTAAATTAAAAATGAATAGTACATTTTGAATGTTATTTCAACCGCCATGCTAATAATAGTAAATTATTCAATTCCGAATTAGTTAATATTTTATGTGACAAATAATAAGTTAATAAGTAACTAAACTTTGATAAGTATTATATTTTATTTGAATTAAGTCAACTGAGGAATGTGAGAGACGTGTGTAGGGAGATTAGGAAGTTAAAATGTAGAATGTGTGGGTTTTGTAATTGAAATGTAGTGCAGCTGTAAAGATCCATAGATTTATTTGTGTTTTGAAAGTATTGAGTTAGTCAGTTAGAAGGTTGAAGGTTTTGGGAGCTAGTTAGGTGAATTGTCTTTGTGCTGATGTACTATGCGGTTAAGGAACATTGTAGTGTCGTTTGGTTATATTTTTGGTGGTGTGATTTGTAAGAGCGGTTTGTATTGTATTTTTACAAGAAATGTGCTTCATGCATAAATTTTAAATGGAGTTGACGTATATGAATCGATGATTTTGCTTCTTCTGAAATGAGTTGAGTTCCATTCATCTTAATATACGTTTTGGATTAATTTGATTTTTTTCCTTAAAATAGATAGATCAATTCAAGGAAATTTAAGTACATTTATATGAAAATCTTAATCGTTCAAACCAGAATATTCGTCCATAGATTTTTTTTCTCTAATTCAATTTAAATTATTTTTATATTCGCTGACATCCCTGCTGAATAAACACAAATCACAGCAGCAAGAACTCCCCAAGGAATTTTTCTGTCATTTTTACATACGGGACCCGACGCATTCAGATGCATTCTGAGCCCTAAGTGCATCGTAATAGCGTTGTTTCGTTTAAGGCACTACCGACTGCAATACTGCAACTGCACCAAGTTGCACCGAGCTGCAAGCTGGTGCATCATATAGATTCTATGGGACACTTGTGCTGCCTTTAAGCTTTCAGACATTTCTCTTACAAGAAAATGATTAACCCAGCTGGAGAAAAAAGTTTAATAATATTCTTTTTTATTTGGAATGGATGTTTTATTGTAATTTTCCGTTCAAAATTTTGCTAAGCTTTGGCTTGCAGATTAAAGGGTGTTTTTTCAAGATATATACATATTATAAATATTTTATTTTTTCACAGTAACTCCACATAAGAGACCTCAAGAATAATAATATACCTCCATGCTCGTGCTGTGTGGAGGTTTTTTTGGGGAGAAGAAGGAGTTAACATGTTGTAGGAGGGAGGAAACACAGAGGCCAGCAAATTGTTCCATAACCGAGCTATTAAATTCAATAACGAGTAGTAGAAACGATCCGTTCTTATGTGACATATGTCAACCGTGTAAAAATGTTTGGCTGGTTTCCCGACTATGCTTCGGTGCTGAAATGATCAATCACGCTAGTTCCTCGGAGCATCTTCCATTTAAATACTGATAGAACAAGGACCTAACTTTTTTCCACCTAACGCCTGTGCTCTGGAGATTGAATCCTTTTGTTAAGATAGGCGAATCTAACAATCTATATATCGCACGTTTCTGCACATAGTAATGTTTTTTTCAATTACTTTAGGGCTCTAGACCAGAGGTCCTAAAGCTAACAGAAGGACGCACTAGGGCGACTTGTACAGGCTCAGTAGTTCTGTACTATTATTTTTTGGAATACGAAACTGGTCACTAAACAAAGATAGAAACTGTTAAATCAATGCTAACTTTTTGAAGACATATACAGGTACAATATGATCTACAAGATTTTTAATCTGTAAGCATTTCGATAACTACTCGAGTCGAAAGAGAAATTAGTCGATACTCACTGTGATAAGTATCCACATCGAATAATTCAACACTTCGAAAACTAGTCGAGGGTCCTACCAACCAAACTATTAGTCACCTTATAATTTCTGGATAATGGTCACTACCTATTTATTTTCAATGCTTTTTCAGCGTAGCATTTTTATATAGTTAGGTGTACCATCAGATGATGTACTTGGTTGGGAAAGAGGAACAATGGTTACCTCTTACAGGTGAGATGGGGTTGTGACCTAATAGGTCCTTTTTTATATGAGTATCGCACAAGAGTCTAAACTACTCACAACCGCCTGGTGCCAGTGGTACTATGTTATCCCCAATTAGGGAATGTTCTGAGACTCAAGGGAGTGGAGAGGGGAAGCAAATGTGGAAGGGGAAGCTGGTTGTTCAGATCTGGTCACCAAATACAGCTAAAGCCATTTCAAGCCAAGTTTCGATTCTGAATGGTGGTTTTTCACAAGGGTGAAACTTAAAGCGTCTACCACTCTGGGACGTGCCTTATATACTACACATTATTTTTAGTGAATAAATTGTGAAATAACACAAATTTGTCGCATAAAATTTACTTGCTCATGCCGGGATTTGAATACGCAACATCCAGATTTTTGTAACCAAAGGATCGTAACTATTCAACCACGGAGGCTGATAAAGTGCTGCTGGCTTTAGGTAAGTGACAGTCGCAAAAAATCTGGTTGCCGATGGCTTTAAGCGAAGAAGATACAGTTGTATTTGAAAGAAAAAACTTATGAAAACGTAAAATATTGAAATGGGAAAAAATATTATATTTGTAAATTCACTTTGATAATTTATATGAGCAGAAATCTAAAAGCGAATATACTAAATGTGGATGTCCATGCATTCCTGCGTACTCGTAAAATTGGAACGGAAAAATATAAAATCACTTCAGAAAGGCGATAAAATATGTAAAATATATATAGCCCAAAAAATATTTTAATAATAATTTTTATTTTAATATTACTAACGGTGTTCATACTAATCGCAAATATGTAATTATTTTTTGGTATTTTATGATCGTGAGGAAAATATTTAAGTTAATACTTTCATCTTTAAAAATTCTACAATTTTAACATCCCGTGATTTTTCACGGGTTCAGGCTAGTAATGTAATATTTTCAAAACCTTAAAAGTCTAAGCTTACCGTGGAATAATTTAAGTTGAAACTCTTTGAGTTAACCAGGTCACAAGTTTACAAAGTTGAATGTTTTGCAAACTTTTTTGGATTTTCCAATTACATTTTATTGCCGATTTCGCGAACTTCAGCCGAGTTCATAACTCTAAAAAGAAATTCCGTTTGGATTGTAAGCTTTTTTATTTGCACAAATCTGGAGGAATAATATCACATCGATTTTCTAACAAGACGATAAAACTTGGCATTTTGCGCTGGCCTTTAAAAATATGAATAGCATTATTTATATTGATTTAATCCGACATGAATATAATACTATAATATTGTACATACAATATTATAAAATCAATAAGAATAATGGGAACCCACTAAGGCGCAGCCTGTGCGTGGGTAATATAGTTAAATACATTATATTATTGTACCTACAAAGAAACAAACATAAATAGGCATATAAAATAAAAATTACAATTTGTCTAAGTGGTTTGTATAAAAAGCGTTTACAATAGTGTATAGTGAAGTTATAAGTGTTTAGTGTAATATTAAGTGTATAGTTTGTGAGAAACATGAAGTGATACAAATTAAACAAATAAAAATTTCAAGTGATGTCATAATTTTAACTTTTTTTAATATTCGGAAGTTCAGTTATCAATTGAATACTTTTCGGTAAAAGATTGAAAGTACGAGGTTCAATGAAACTGCAGTGTGTTTGCATTTGTTTGGGGAGTATAAAACACATTATTGTGTCTAATGTTGATTCTGTTTTCTAATTTATTTTTGTTTTTAAAGATATATTTCATAGTTTCAAAATATGTCTATCTCAATTATTAATTCTCAGTTTCAATATATTCAGTTTCTTTTTTGTGACTTTAGTGAAATATTTAAGAAAGATTATGTTTGCCAAACAATGTACATGTTTATATGTTTATAAAACTATTAGCACACACGAAGATGTGAGCTAACTTAAGATTAATAAATAAATAGTTTACAAAAAAAATATTTTACGGAGACAGAATAGTTTAGATTCGTTGTATAACTCATTTGTTGAAAAATTTCTTTATCTATTATGCATAACTTTGATAGTATAATTTTGAATTATTTGTAAAGGTTTTATGTGTGCATGAAGCGCACCACCTCATCCTATTATTCCGTATATAAGTAAAGATTGCACTAAAGAAGAAAAAAAATTTCAGTGTTTGGATATTGAGCACATCTTTTTGTCTGTAAAATTTGTACGTAAGATATCTTAATTTACAGATTAATTTGCGATTGCCAATTTAAATTTGTATCAATATTTAGTTTGTATCATATATATACCAAAATATTTGATCTTTTCAACTTTTTCAAGTTCAAAGCAAGATAGGCATTTTTCTGGATTACAGTTAGCATTATGTATTATAATTTTTAGGTTATTGAGGAGTTTGTTTTTACTATTTTAAAAAAAGTTTAGGTAAAATGTTTTACAATATTTAAGGAAGATTCTAATACTTTTTAGCCATGATGAGACATATGTAACACATTTTGTTGCCTTTAATACAGAGTTTCAGGCCAAGATTTTAAATTTGGAATGATTGCATGACATACCTATTTAAGTCGAAGGTTGCGTGCTCAAATTTCGGCGTGCGCAAGTAAATTTAATTGTATTAATTTTTTTTATATAACAATTTATTAATTAAAAATAATATATAGTATACTTGCGGCACGTTCCAGAGTTTAAGACACTCTTAGTATCTCCCTGGTGTAAGACCACCGTTCAGAATTGAAACGTTGCTTGAAATGGCTTAAGCCATGTTTGGTGACCCGATCTAAGCAGCCAGGTACTCCCCCACATTTCCCTCCCTCACCGCTACTTCCAACCTCACAACTAACCCCGATTGAGGATTTCTTGTGTCACTGGCTCCAAGCGGTTGGGAGCTGTTGGGACTCTTCTGCGGTATTCAAAAAAATAAAATAAAACTTAATCTATTTCTTTAGATTCTGATAATATTTGGCTAATTTATATAGCGCCGTTTTCGTGAGAAATCACCTCAAACAAATCACAGCGTGACCAGCTAAATAATATTTCCCTTTGGCGGCATTTTTTTTCAATTCATAATTGTGTTTCAGGCTATTAATTATTCCGTATAATAATTTGTTATCCTTTGTGCTTTGCATAAAAACTGTCTTGTAAAATGTTTATCCATAGTGAAAAATAATATTTATCTTCTCAAAATTTTCAAGGACATTTCAGGATGATATCATGGTGTTGAAGAAGGTATCGCGAAGGTATCTATCGGGTTAACAAACGACTAGTAAGTTCGTGGTTAAGAAATTGGTTATTTTTGGTTTTTGTTTTATGTTTTGTTGAAAGAGGGTTCGCACTTGTCAATATGCTTTCAAGTGTCATTCAACAGAGAGTTGATCAACTACAATTGAAACGTTAAAACCTTTGAAATATATTTTTGACGTGTTCAACATCGACGAATTTGTTTGATACATTTTCATTCCTATTTCAAGCTAGTGCTATGTTTAGAAAATGAGTGCTCATTAATTTTAAAAAATAACTCTACAGTGAAAAAAATATCTAAAAAGTAAAAAAAAACTTGTTTGGGGAATTTAAATAATGAATAATTCAGAAAAGATGCTTTAACGCCTTGTTGAAAAAAGTGTGAAACCAATAAGTTAGCTTTGTGATTAATGGAAGATTCTAACCCACGGGAAGTTTCAAAATAATTCCCATAAATGTTATAAAATATCTGTTCAAATTGGGCACATTTTGGCCAGCGGACGCTCGTGGGTGTTTGCAAATTGCCCAAAATGTGGCTAAAAACGCTCCATTGGTTGGCGGATGGCTATTCGATATCAGAAAATAAGAGAGAGACAGAGCGATGCCAAATGGACTAACACAAAAAGTTACTTAGTCAGTTGCGACATTGCTTTCCATTCAAATTTATACAGTTGTCTAGTTAATTTTATGGTGTGAATGTATATTAGTCGGTGACACTTGATCACCAAATACTTAAAAGGAAGACGAAATAATATATGTTAAGATTGCGTGGAATTTGAACGTGAACTTACCTGTTTGTCTCCAAGGTTCTTTATGACGCACGGTAAGTAGGCAGCCTGTCCAAGTTCCACGGATATTTCCGATGAAGATGATGTGTCAAACTCCGGCAAGGACGATTGAAAACCTTTTGCTACGCCTCGGGGAGGAACGCTCCACGAATATCCTGCAAAAATAAGAAAATTGCTTATAGATTATTTTTGATATTGCGTTTAAAACACCCATGAATTACGTAATGTTATTATGATGTTCTGAAAATTTCAGTTTTCATTATCATGGTAGCTGTTTCGGGATCCAACTACGGGGAAAAAGGGGAACTCGAAAATTTTACCTGTAAATTCTTCTTAAATTTTCTTGGTGATTTGATTTACACCGCAAATATAAATAAATTACTCTTAACATGCAAATAAAATAGGGGAGGGATAAATAATCCATATAAATAAGTCATTCCAATATGGCCTAGCTACATTAACAATTGCCGTGAACGCCGAAACAGCTGTCACAATGTTAAAAACTAAAATAGAGGCTATTAAATTTTATTTGCTTTCAATTAAAAACAAAAAACTTTAAAGAAGTTAATTGAGCAAGTAAATAGCGCGATGACGACTGAATAGCACAACAGATCATCCACGCGGGGTTGTCATTTTGCAAGAATGAAACATTCAAATCACTGCAGAAGATTTGTGTATTATTTAATATACCTTAAATACAAGTAGAAGACATGCATTGCACGACACTATATTAAAATAATAAATAAGTTTTGAGAATTAAAGGATTTTCCTTGTCAGTTTTTCTTATTTGAAATGGAAATTTCAACGTGCTTGGTAATGTTGTTTAGCGATAATAAACGCCTCCTCAAGAACAAGATCTGGCAATATAATAAATCAATCTGTGCTCATGTTACGTGTGTTATGTTTTGACATATCCAATAATGATGTCAAAATTCCAAGCTAATGACTTAAAAACGCAATTGGGCATAAAAATGATTAGTGTGTATAATATAATTATTTTATGCATGGTCAAGAGAAAAGAAAATAATACGTTGTACATTGTTTCTTGATAAATAATAACGGCTTCTCCACAAAAAATACTTTATCTTTATTTAGACTGTAAACTCTTAATAATCTACTAACTTTTAATCGAGAACGAGTGTGTAGGATGGCCTGGATGCCAATGTCTATATTATATCTCAAAATTTCTATGTTGCACATCTCGATTGCAAATCTATAATAACTAACGACATTTGTGGGAGAAGCATATAAACTCTTAGATTTATCTACACTACAGCCATCTATGCTTTTTAGTTCGAACTATCATTTAGTACATTCGACATTAAGATTCTCTAGGTTAAGTTTCACGTGGCCAGATAAGCAAGCCTGACAAATGGGTGGGAATTCCACACTACGCCGTTGGAGCTAAAGTCTAAACTTCACAACACCACTATTTGCAGAAACGTAATATATGACAAAAACTATATAATATGACATAAAGAGTCATTTTATCTATCCTTACACAAGTCTTGACCACTAGGAAACTCTTCCGGGAATAATAATTGTAACAATAAAATGCACATCGCCCCGTCTTGTCCCATGGGCAGGGTGATACTTGGCTCGCCACGAAGAAATTGTTAGGGCGTCTCTCACTCGAGAAGGTTTCCTTCACAATTCACAATAAGGCACCGAGGAAGGCGCAAACACTTGCCACATCCACTTCCGTTTCAGCCGTTGGACCGGAAGTCCCCCCTTCGTCTGTAAATTGCCTGATTTCCGGCGGCGGTCTACCTTGACTGGCCCGGAACGGCGGCAATCGTAATAAAGCCTTTCCTCCGACACCTGACAATGGCAGGAAATGATCGAATCTACGGCACACGAGAACCAATAAATTGATATTTTTTATCCATAAGAATGAGATGCAATAAAAAAAGCGCATTTTGTAGAGCTTTTATCATTTACACCTTTATGATGGCCATTTGGTTTGAGAATGCTAGGGATTTTATTATGATTGTGAGAAGGGTTCTCCACATACTATGGCTGAATACTTGAAATTCGGTATTGTGCTACCAAAATATACTTACCTCTTAACCAACATTATAGTTCCGTAGATCGAAATATTCATACCAGCCGTGGCATTTCTGATCGAAATCATTCGATTTCACTTCTGATATTATCAACATTCCTCTGATTTCGTTTATTTATTCAAATGCATTTATTAACCTTTCCTTATCTGTGGTGTGTATTTACTACACATTGCATTACTCTATAAATATAATAAATTCTGGGTTAAGATTTTAGTTATTCCTCTGTTAATAATAAACATAAGCGATTTACAATGAATATTAATATTTTTCCGATATTAAATCGCATATTTTGAGATGTGTATTGACTACACAGCACCGGAACGCGTGTATTTTTTTAGCACAGTAAGGGAAAGGTTAATGTAAATTTTTAAAGGTAGTAAAGATAACCCCTTGCTCCGTCTTCTTCCTGCAAAATAGGTTGTGTAAACTAAAAAAAAATTAAAACCTCAAATTTTTATATTTCATCATTGAAGACAATATCATTAATAACATCAAGGCAGAATTTTATTTGAAAATCGCTTATATTGTCTTCAACGATAAAATATAAAATAATTAATAAATTATGAGACAAATAAAAATAGCTGAAAACATAGCGAATTTTAAATTCGACACAGCTTCAGATATTGTTTAAATAAATAATTACTATTTTGGAAAACCTTATTGATTTTACAAATTTAAACTTTAAAAAAAAAACACTTATCTCGTTTTTAATCTCACAGTCTAATCATCGTGGTTCAACTAATTAATATATCTTCTTTCAATATTTATATTTATTTTTTTAAATTTCTGTTGGTTTTTCGAAACAAATCTAGGGCTTTATTTGGAGATCGTTGAAATTTTACACAATCGACCATTAAAACAAGAGAAAAAATTTACATGAGATTCCGATAAACAGCCCTTATCCACTGGGCAACGCCGGGTGCTTCAAAAGAATTAGTGACGTACTGGAAAACGGAATTCCCAAATCTACAAGATTTACAAAAATCATCTTTATCCCTACGTTGATGGTCAATACGTGTAGATTAATCCCAACGAGACGACTTTAATTCATTCGTTTTATGTCAAAAATAAATTTTATTTACATTCCCCCAAACGAGCAGTAGACCTCCTGATATTCCACATCAAAACAGTTTCCGAATTCTGCATAATTTAATGTTTCCGCATTACGAGTGGAGTTATATGATGCCAGCGATACTTTAAAACTTATATGTAACTCTCGCAGTCAGGGTCGTATAAATCTGCATTGTCGTCCGCTACGTTGTTTGCATTTGAGCAACATTTCTGCAATAGAGTGAATAGATTGAATAGAGCGGTCGCCGGAAATATTTCGCTTGTCTTTCGGGGAATCTTAAAGGAACTCCGGCATCGTTGTTGGACAAATACAGGGCTTAGAAAAAAGTGGGTGTGTCAAGCCTACGCAAGACAGAAGTGAAACTTCTAGTATTCCTCTCTCTCTATTTTCATTTCATCATCTCTATTTTCTCTCTTAGGTTAGTTTGAAAATTAGAGGTTAAATAATTCAACGACGAAGCATGGATTTGCTTTTTCTAATATTTTCTTATAGATGAATGACGTTCGATTAATGTATAGTTCCAAAAATTTTCAATTTATTCACAAGTATACAATATTACATAAATAACAATATTACAATTAAAAATTACAAAGAAATTACAATGACAATGATGTGTTCATCACCTCTATCTCGTCACTACTCATTTTTAACACTGAAATTCTGTACCAAACCGTATGAACCACAATCAATTACGTATTTCACTCGTATTACACTCACGACGCAGTATACTAACCAAGCAGCTGATGCTTGGCGTGGCGCAGTTCGCTGGTGTCTGAGAGAGAGGAAAGAAGAGAAGAGAGAGAACGTTCGTGAGCGGCTCCCCCACCTCAACAAGCGCATATGGTGAGAGAGGGACAGTGAACGGTGAGCGGTGGTGGGGGTACCCGCATTTTCGTGTCGATCCTGACTCGGTTTTACTCCGTCCCCGAAAATCCATTACGCGCCTAAAGAAGTTTCACTTCAAAAATTATCATAAACATTTATCAAAATAAGTTTGTTTTTGCCTAGAATAATCTTTAAGGCGATGCACTACGTCGTGTAATATTTTGAATTGAGCGGCTATCAATAACAACCCTTAAGTAGATGGCGATAAGGTTCAAATTCCCGCTTAACACCATCCGCCTGTTTTGATTTATGCAAGAAAAAAACTTGGCCAAAAAGTGGCTTTTATTTTATTTTGTGGATGTTCAGGCATAAATATTTTTTTTTTGATCATTTTATAAATAACTTAATTTGCCACATTATACAATAAAATCATAACCTAAAATGGGTTCGTATGTAGGAGATTTTGAACTTTAAAGCAGTTTTCATAGGCCTTATACATTATTTTTTTCTGGGCTTATAAAAAGACTTATCTAAAAACTACTCGATTATTTCAAAGGCCAAGATGTATTCTACTCGCAGTATTTAATTAAAGCATCTGAAACATTTCTAGGTGACCAAGTTTTCAAACCAAAAACACATGATTTTGCATTACTACGTACTATGGAATCGCCTAAATGTTAGTTATCAGATTTTCGCATGCAGTTTATTTAATAGAACAGACAACATTGGTAGCCAATCTTTTTAACAGCCGGGCCAGATTTTAGAAATGAGATTTCCTACCGGGCCGTACTAGAGTATGAACTGATACAAGTATGAATAAATACCTAGTCCAAATACCTGTTCCGTAGTATTTCGCACTTGTACTTAATTTTACAAGTTGGATTTATTTAAAACTAGCTGTACTCCGCCACGTGTTTCTGTGGCTCAGTCGTCTATGCAGATAGAGAAACACTAGCACAGGTTGCTTTTACGTCCAACAGATGGCACTTACTTTCAAAAAAGGCATGTTTGTCCAATAAATAGAGCTGTTTTTTTTAAATATTTATAATTTAAAACAAAGTCTCGATCCGCGTCTATCTGTTTGTGCGCTTAGTACTTCTAAGCTACGCAAAGAATTTTAATAAGATTTTCACTATCACTTGGAAAATGTCTTCCGGAAGGATTAATATAATACATGAAGATAATGTTTATAGAAAGTAGAGAAAAGTCGATGTTTTTGTAATTAAATCGTATAAAAATATTTTATGGCGATTTCATTACTAATTATGAGATAAATCAAGGTAATGAACTATGAAATTGTATATCTTAAATGGCCAACGAAAAAATCACAGTGGCCCAAGGATAACCCCTAGCAAAGCCGTATGTACTATATAATATATATGTGTGTACTTTCAGTAATTTTAAATGAACAGTCGTTAATTTAAATTGACAGTTTTGATGCTTCTTCCTTCGCGACACACATGAGACTTATTGTGGCAAACAATAATTTTTTGTAAGTCATGTCGTGTTTACAAATAAGTATGTACCTTTATACGTCAGAAGTTCTTTATATCTTATTATTTTGGCAAGCGACGACTATGCAAAAATATTTTCTGTTATCCAGTTACGGAGATACAAACCAACTGGCAAAGAAAAACAAAGACTTGGAAAAATAAATACAAACGGGTCTCGACTGATGTATTTTGCCATACTCGTCATCATACCCAGTCCTCTGAAATGCAAAACTTTGAATATCAACAAAATTAATAAGCAGTATTCCTTTTTTTATTTCACCGGCTCAAAGTATATCAGGTAAAACAATTCTAAAAAAGCTCAAATTTAAAGTGAGGTATTCTGTGAGAGATTACATTGTTATCAATAAGACCGACTAGAGAAGTCAGTTCTGTAGCCAAATAAACTTCACTGTTTAAAATAGTCTAGTCCAAAGATATTAAAAGAACGAGATGTGCTATGAGCAGTTCATACTGTGCGGAATTGTTTTGCCCAGTGTCGCCGGTTTTGTTCACCAACACTACTGCACTCCTTCGCTTACGCTAAGGTATCCGCACTAATACATAGAACAGATTTCTGTGCGTACACGTCCCGATAGTATTCAAAGTACCCTAATTAGGTAGTACTCCGCCTACGGTCCGGCGACCAACATAGCATATCTCGTTCTTCTAATATCTTTGGTCTAGTCACTGTCTTTATTTAATATGCTTGTTATTATTTTTTTGGTAAACTAATGTTTAAGACAAGATTTTTTATGCGTAGCACAAAGGGTAACAATTATTTTACAAGCAATAATTATAAGCCTGAAACGCTCATCCACATTGAAAAATCTCCTGATAAAATATACATGACGTCATTGTGATTTTTCAATGTGGATGAGTGTTTTAGGCTAATAATTATTGCTTGTAAAATAATTGTTACCCTTTGTGCTACGCATAAAAAATCTTGTCTTAAACATTAGTTTACCAAAAAAATAATAATTAATATTTGACAAGTTCTAGTATCTTCACCAAAAATGTAGACAATTTGTCTCGACGCCATCTAGTGAGAGAGTTAGCACTTACAATGCCTTTCTCATATAAAATTAAGTTGGTTGTTTCAGGTGAAAAAATGTAACAAGCAGTAATTGTTGAATGAAACACTAGTATTTATTGAATTATTTCGCGGACATGAGATAATAATAATAATAATAAATTCTTTATTCCAGGATGTGGGGAGGTTAGTGCAATCCCACACATCCCATAGAGGATATAAGTACAAATAATATTTACATAAAGTAAAATAAATAAAAAGAGATTAAAAAAAAAAAAAAAATTAAAAATTAAATAGAAAATGAAATTAAGTTAAATCAGAGAAGCACGGAAATCCATCGGATCTAATATTGTGGGAGCAAGTATCTTTCTCCAATGGTCTTCAATGCTCGATCCTGAAGTCAGACGGGATTCTATGATAATAGTGTTTCTGGAATGGTTTATCCTTTCCCTCAGTCCTGCAATCCTGGTTCTTAACATGCATAATAGATAAGCCGCTATAGCTCAGTGGTCAGAGCTGTCGACCGGAAATCGAAAGGACACGGGTTCAAGTCCCGTTGGCGTCATGTATCTTATATCAGGAGATTTTTCAATGTGGATGAGTGTTTCAAGCTAATAATTATTCCTTTAAAATAATTAATATGCTTGTGGTAAAACAACATAACCAGCAGTAAAAAAGAGTGTCAACAACAATCGCCGCCATTTGCAAAATGATGTTTCTCGATGGCACTGACTCGATCACGTGACACTTCAAAATTCATCGCTCATCAAGGCCTGCACTGTGATTTGCCTTGGTTGTTCGTAATTTCATCCCGGGCGGATATCAATGACATCAGAGTTGAGCCCAAGAGTAGAATTTTTTATTTTTTTATTTTCATATTATATATTAACACGTTTAAACATGCATGGGTTAGATTTAATATTTTTTCCTGGGACACAAAATATAATCCCAAACTTAATCCTTATAAATTTAATTTTTTTTATAAAATCCGTAAAAAAAGCATGCTTAATGGTCCTTTTTGGTTGACAAAATGGGAGTCAATTTATGGAGTCGATTCGTTATAAATCACCGGTGACAATGATTTATTCGCACGTGAACCGAGTCCCATATTTTATTTTATCGCGCTCTTTTTTGGGTTACACTACTTGAAAACCTTACTAAAAATATTGATGGAGTCATTTGAATTGTACCGTAACGTGGGTATACTTTGCATAGCATGTGTTTAAATTACGCCAAAAAAAAAGTGGAAATTTAGCGCTCCATGTCTGCACCCAAGTTGGTTTATTTGTCCATATGTAGGTTATGATAGTCAGTTGTATTGGAAATATTTAATAAAAAGAAGTCAATTAAACAATTTAACCAAATCATTAGAATGTAATTCCACCACAATTCCACACTAGCAGTCTCACAAATAAATTAGCGTAGCATTTCAAATTTGCATATATTTTAATCCCTTACATATAGATATGAATGGAAACCTATGTAACCATTTACTTAGTTCTTTTGAATTCTAACCCATTTAACACGCACTTTGTCTCTCTTACACTGTCTGATACCTAGATTTCATCCTTTTACCCATATTTTTAGGTAAATTTAGTACATTATGAAAAGCGATCGCTCAAAACAAAAAATCTGCTCGAGTGGATATCATAAGTACATTAAAAATTTCATAACGGTGGTAATACGAATTTCCGTAATTGAAATTTAAAGCAAGAAATGTTCAGACTAATTAATTAAGGGTTATTTTACAAAATATTAACAATTCACCAAATTTGAAAGATAAATTTTAAGTTCCGTGAAAGTTCTGTTATTAGAAAAGTACTGTGAAATAGCCGGCTCGTGATAAAAAAATATCTAATACTATTTTTTCACTAAATTAGCTCACATCGTATTTCATGTGTTCTTATTTATTTTAAGCATTACATAAAATTAGCACGATACTGAAAATTTTTAAATTAGAATAACTTAAAAACACATTATTTTTTTTATTTTATTTTATTACAAGATAATACATTACAAAATGATAACAAAGTAATAATGTATTATTCCCAATGAGTTTATAAAACTCATTTCGGGAAAGACAACATTAGGAAGGACAAGGCAAATAAATAAAATACATTAAAATAAATACATTAAAATAAATAAACGCAGATGTTATTATGGAGTACCAGAGAAAGATTGTGTTAGTCATTAATGAAACTGCTAAGGAAATATCTTTTAAGAGCTTTTGTCAATGTTTTTTTGTTAGCTGCCGGAAGTTTTAAATTACTAGGTAATGCGTTATATTGTTTATGTGCAATGTATTGTAAGGAGTTAATTCCAAATTTGGTCGTGTAAGTAGATGATGATAAATGTATTTGATTTTGTGATCGTGTTTTGTGCTGGTGTATGTCAGAATTAAAGACTGGTTTAGTGTTGGTGTGTGAGGAGTGTTGAATTATTTGTAGAATGGCAGTTGTGATGTTATACTTTGGCAGGACTGTAAAAGGAAGTATTTGTGTCTGTGAGTATATATCTTTGACATGTGTATCCCATGGCAGATTATATATATTACGTACGGCTCTATTTTGAATTACTTGTATTTCGGAACTTTTTTTTTGCTAATGGTTCCCCAGATACTAACTAGATAACTCAGGTGGGAGTGGATCATAGCATAATATGTTGCACGCAGTAAAGACGTGAAGAGCACACCTTGGAGTCGGTAAAGTACACCGGTTATCGGGGAAATTTTGGATTTTACATTCTCAACATGGGATTTCCAAGAGAGGTTAGAGTCTATGAGTAACCCCAAATATTTCGTTACTTGAACATGTTGTAGCTTTTCATTTCCAAGAATAATATTCATACCCATGTTATCTTTTTTTCCGAAAGTAAGGTACTGGGTTTTTTTAACATTGAGGCTTAATTTGTTTAATTGAAGCCATTTAGCCAGCTTTGCGAGATCTTCATTCATTAAAGCTTCAAGTTCCTTCAGATTTTTACAATGGTAGTAAATCACAGTATCATCAGCGTAAAGTTGAAGTTTTCCCGAGATGCCACATTTAGTTATATCATTGATGTATAGTAAGAAAAGTAAAGGTCCAAGAATCGAGCCCTGTGGCACTCCACATGTGATTTTTCCAACGTCGGTCGCTTAGGTTCCCTCCGTTATCGACAAGGCAAAATCTATCAGCTAGGTAACTTCGGAGCAAATTTAAAAATTTCCCGACTATTCCCAAATGTTCCATTTTTTGTAGAAGTATTTCATGATCTACACTGTAGATTCTACAGTATCAAAGGCTTTTTTCAGATCTATAAATATAGCTGCCACATATTCGTCCTGGTCTATGTACTGCTGAATGTTAGAAATGAAATCGAAGGTGGCACATTGGGTATTGGAGTTTTTCCGAAAGCCATATTGCTGTGGTGTTAGGATATCGTTGCTAGAGATGTATTTTATCAGTCTATCTTTGATAATTGACTCGAACACCTCTGAAAATACCGATAAAATCGAAATTGGACGATAGTTAGAAATACACTTCTTGCAGTCTTCTTTAAAAATTGGTATAATTTTTGCTAGCTTTAACTGGTTTGGAAATATTCCCGAGCCTATGGAGAAGTTGATAAGTTGGGTTAAGTGCCCCGCTAGTTCTTCTTTACAGGTTTTAAGAATGCACGGTGTTTCTCCATCGATTCCTGCCGCTGCATTCGACCTAAGTTTCGAGATGACCTTTATTACCTCATCCTTATTCGTCCTAGTCATATATAAGGATTGTCGTGCCTTTGGTTGTACATATATTGTATTACAGTCATCTGGGAATGATGGAATGGCAGCTGCCAATTTTTCTCCAACTGACAGGAAAAACTCATTAAAAGCCAACGCTATTTCACGGGGTTCCCTAATATCACATTTATTTACGATGAGAGATTCAATTGTGTTGGTGGGTTTATGTACACGGTTAGACAGAATTGAGTTAATAGTTTTCCAAGTTTTTCTTGGGTTAGTTAGGCTTTGTTGAAAGCTATTGATGTAATATTTGTTTTTCAGACTTCTCCTATAATTAGTTATTATGTTTTTTAGTTTATTTTTACGTATCTCAAGAGTAATATTACATGGGTCTTGTTTCCACTGCTTGTGAAGCTGGTTTCGTTCTTTGATTAGAAAATTAAGTTTAAAATCAAACCAAGGTGTATTTAGATGTTGCCGCCTTCCTGTTTTTACGTTGGGTGTAGTTTTACCTGCTTCTAATGCATTTTTGACATAATCATTAAAATCTTTGTAACCTTCTTCAGGTTTGGTTGAGTTGATAGCAAATTTGTTAGTCGCAATATAAGATTTTACCGCCATACTGTTGATGATAGGTTTAGTAAAGCTTGGTTTAGTTCTATTATTTAACCATTTTTTTAAATTATTCTTAAAGTCAACAATTAGTATATTGTGGTAACTAAGCGGGTCATCTATATTCAATATGGTTGTTAAAATGTTTTGTCTGTTTGATATAACGTGATCTATAATAGTGCTGCTTGTATCAGTGACTCTCGTGGGATATGATTTATTTTGTATTGAGAAATTGTATGTTAATAAGGTGCTGATAAAATTTAAAGAAGAAGGTGTGTTTATGGAAGTGTCAATGTTGAAATCTCCGAGTATTAATGTATCTTGTCTGCTTTTGTTCAGTATTTTTTCAAAATGTGTTAGGAAATCGTGCATGTTGTTTGGGTTAGGTTTTCGATAAATGGCATAAATGTTGACTGGTTTCCTATTACTGCTGCAAACACTTATACCTAAAAATGAATTTTCGTTGGAAAAATTTTCAATGATAGAGCACTTCATAGAATCCAGAACATATATGGCCACACCTCCTCCTCCTTCATTTGGGCGAGAAGAAAAAGCACTGTAAAAACCATTTAAGCAAAAGAACTTTTCTTCTCCGACATCAAGCCACGTTTCAGTGATGACAAGAATATGAACAATATCGCATAATCTTCTGACCTTTTCCTCAATTTCGTCAAACTTTTTTTGTATACTGCTGGCGTTCATATACATTATTCGCAGACAGTTCTTCATGGGAGTATAGTCATCGATAGTTAGGCACTTGTGTTCTTGTATATTACACTCCATAGTCTATTGTAGCTAGGTCCTTCTTGAGGGCAGCTATGTAAGCTGGGCAGTTGTCCCTATCTCCGGCTGAATGGTCAGCAGGCTTACCAAATCTGGTGCATGTCACGCAAACTGGTTTAACGGCTGCATTTGGGCACGACTCACGGGTGTGTTTTTCTTGTGCACAGTGTCCACATGTAGGTTTAGTATCTCTGCAATATTTGTATGAGTGTCCAATCATATGACATTTAGTGCAGACAGTAAGGCCAATAAAATCTCTGACGCGGCAGACAGTCCAGTTCACAAATACTTTCTCCTGTTCAATAAGTAATTTACGCACGATAGCTGGCATTTCATAAATACGATGACAAGTGTTTCCTGTGCGAGCACCAGCTAAGTGACTTAATTTACAGCACGCAATAGTTCCCTCAATGTCTTGAATGTTGGGAACCCCAGTTAAGGCGATCCTTAAAAATTCTTCGTCAGTCAGGCCCCGCGGTACCCCAAAAAATATTAGTCTCGGAGATCGCTTGGTCGGCAGTCGGGCCTTAATTGTGCTTGATTTGTCGAAACAGGGTGCATTTAATAGTTTTTGTTGCTCGCCTGCGGTTGCCGTGTTTATCAAGATACCTTTATTTCTTATCTTTTTTATTCCCGTGACCCGAACGCCTAGCTCAGATGGCCGAATCATGTCCTGGATATTTTTTTGGTACCATCACTATCCTTGGTGGCGTCTGCATCTGTTGGAAATGCGCATACGCCTGGTCTTGGTGCTCCGACACGATGTCCATATTGGGTAAGTGGAGGGGGTTGGTGAGCATCATTAGGCTGTTTGCGGGCGATGTCAGCAAATGAGAGGCTAGCCTCCGTTGCCTCCGCTACTCTCCGCATTACAGGTCCAAGATCAGACTCTAGTTGAATATTTTTTTGTTCAAGTTGTCTTTTTTCGCTCTTCACGTGTCGTACTTTGATTTCTGTCATTCTCAGTTGGGCAGTCACTGTAGCCAGATCAGCACGCATGGTCTCGCGCTCCAACAACAGCTGAGATACGGATCTAAAAACTTCCGACACGTTTCTGGCAATTCTCAGCTGCTGGTCTTTTGAGACCTTCGACTGCTTCTCTGCCAAGACATCTTGTAGAGCTGTCAGATGTGTTTGAGCTTCATTAAGCACATCTACCCCTGAAGTGCAAGGATATTCTACTTCAGTATCATCCGAGCCTTTGGATGACGCAATCGATGAGGTTTCGTTTGCATCCTCAATTGAGACGCTATTTTCTCCAATAATCCGAGGCATCATTGTGTTCAGATGTCTTTTTTTCGGACGGTTCATTTTTTGAACACTGGATTTTTTTTAATATAATTGGTTTTGTACAATTCGTATTTTTCTTTGTGTTTATTATTTATTCGCTTCACCACTTTAGTTGATAAGTCGATGATTTGCGCCTGTCAGCTGTCATGTAGGCAATATTGCTAACTTGCCACAGTAAGTAGTTGTGGGTACTTGACGTTAATTCGTACTTTAAATCAGCGCCTTGATTTGGATGATCTGCTAAACTCGTATATCTTGTTTTACAATTATTTAAATAATGTTGCAGAAAAAAAAATTTAGAAATAAAACTTAGTATTACTAGGATTCGAACTGGGGACCTTCGGATTATAAACTACATTAAGTGATAATATTAAAGGTTGAATAAAAAAATTATCTTCGATGAAGACGATATTTTATAAAGGATTAAACAGAACAGTGACAAAAAAAAGAAAGCGATAAAAGGATAAGTAGGTTACTTTAGTTTAGTTAGGTAAGGTTAGGTTTAGTAGTGTCAAAACAAAAGTATTACACTTAGTGGTGACCGCATAACTCATCAAAATGACAATCCAACGCACCTTTAAAAACTGTTATAAAGTCATGAAAAGTGATGAAACAATAAATAGGTTAAATAAGTTACGTAGGTTTATAGGTTAGTTTTACTTCGTCGTTTTTAATGATTTTATATCACATTATAATGGTGTGTTGAGTTGTCATTGTGATAAAAGAATAAAAATAATAATATTTACATGATTTTTATAGAGCCGTGTTTGTGAAAAATGAATGTTCGTCGATGACCATATGTACATTGCATTTGAACGGTAGGTTACTTTAGTTTAGAATAATTTGATTTCAACCATTTCAAGAGTACGTTCCATTAAATTTAATAAAAAAATGAAAAAATGGGCAAAGTATACCCACTTTACCGGTATCTTAATCTTTCAGACGCCTGCGCCGATTGGGTCCAAGTTACCGCCAAGATCCGTCAACACTCTCAGTTGTTTGTTTATTTTATTTTTTCGTCACATAATAACTTGGTAGCGGGCATTCGGGCTAAAATACATTATGTCCATCTCAAAATACCTCATAGTTATGGCATTTGGAAACATCGTTGCATTCGTCACTCGATAAAACATTGAATTATAATTTATTTCATTACTCAGAAAACATCACAAATTTGACTAATGTTGTAGTGTGATGACAAAGATGGGACATTCAATTCTTATGTTGGCAGTTGATTTATTAACAATTAATTTTAAATAAAAATTTAGCATTGGAGAAAAGTCACTTAAGATGGATTATCTAAAATGACTATTTTTTATTACTCAATTGAAACACGACTATTTATGGATTATAAGAATCCTATTGGTTAGTGAGTGTGGCTGATAGTTGGTTGTGTATGTTTTGCAGAAGTAGAAATAAAAATAGAAACACGCTAATTTGATCACATTAATGAAAAGGGACAAATATATTTCACTGAAGCAGAAGATAATACTAATAAATCTAATGGAAACGTGAAACAGAAGAAGAGACAGAAAAATAAAGAGATTACGGTCCCAACTAGGAATCGAACCCAGGATCTGTTTTGTCTTACCGAAACAGGCATCTTAAACCACTCGACCATTTGAACCTATGACTATTACGTGTCATATTTGTCGATCTCATATTCGAAATTCAGAATTAACATTTTCATATTTTTGAACCTAAATATTCATTTAGACTTTTTTAAAGTCAATAGGTATCCTATATAAATAAAAATCGAATATGTATATTCTGGAAACTATCTAGGCTATAAACCAACTTCATAAGAAACTTTGTGATCATTTTAAAAGGTAACTGCCAAAAATATGGGAAAATTTGTTGCAAGTTGATATTTTTTAATTCTGAACTTTAAATATGAAATCATAGGTCCTATTGGTCGAGTGTTTAAGACGCCTGACCAGGCCAGACACGAGATCCTGGGATAGATTCCTAGTTGTGACTGTAATCTTTGTATTTTTCTGTGTCTTGTTCTGTTTCGTGTTTCTTTTAGATTAATTAGTATTATCTTCTTCTTCAATAATATATTACATAACCTTAAAAAAAAGACAAAGATTTTTTAAATAAAATTTTCTTCATCGAAGATAGTAGAGGCTTTTGAGTCATTTTTGACTTATTACGCCACTAGTAGGTAAGAATTTAGTGTAATTGTGTTTTTTTCGTAGAATTCCACAAGCTTTAAAAAAATCTGAAGTAAACAAAATTTTATGTTATTATTAAGTTATACAAGTATTTTAGTTTTCTTTATTCTCACAGCCGTTCAGCGTTCAAAGGCATTATCACAACATTTCGCACTATCAAATTTGATTTCTGATAAATTTAAAATTTTATAAAATATATTTATTTCTCAAAGCAATTGATCACAGTATGTTTTTTAATAGATATCTTTTGAGTGGGTACCCATTTGAACAGTTGAATAATTGTTGGTCCAGGAATGATTGACAGAATGAACTATTGCAACTCATCATATTGAACGGATTCAGTACGCAAACAACCAGTGAATTGACAGCACAGAGATAGCTTGCAATATACAAAAACATTATTGACTGTTTGCAGTTGTTACTCATAAAACTATGCTTGAAGGCTTGCAGTCAAATATTAGTTTACGATGGATTGATTCACAGAATTTTTATATATATATATATACCTTTCCTAATTACTATATATACACTGGTCATGGTAAACCCCTTCGAGCCACATTTTTTGGAAATTTAAAAATGTAACTTTTCAGTAGTTTCATATGGAACACTTTTCAAAATACAGCATGTTAAAATATTTTTTGCTGATTACATTGCAATTTTGATATAAAATCAGACTCATTTTAAAAATATTGTTGTTGTTTTATTTAATTTAAGGTTATTAGATTTGTATTCTGACTTTTCCTTATTATATGTTTAAGCTGCAAAACAACATGTGTTTTGTTTATTAAAAAAATTCCACTCTAAATAAAACCCTATCAATGCGTCAGCATTAATAAAAAAAATCAAGAGAAGATTGGGGACCTCTGGTTTAAATAATATGTTGTTGGTCTGTGCCTCACGACAAGCGCCCTTGAGGTGAAATCTCACAAAAGCGGCGCCATACAAATTGTCCAAGATTATTATTATTGAAGTGTGCAAAAAATAATATTTGGATGATTTGTATAGTGACTTTTTTGTTCAAAATAACCTCTAGGGCACTGTACAAATATATAATATATGTCTACAATCTCTTTACTAACAAAAGACTAGACAACATATTATCAACTTATGGCTAACAGAATTTGACCAATGAACGTGATGCAGCGTTAGAATGTTCGTATATTATTATTTATTTTTATTATGAACTACAGGGGCAGTATTTTTTATGTGTAAACCGCACAGTCTAAATTGATCAGTGCGGTGGGACTATTACACCCTTAAGGGGGTATTTCACTATCTCTGATTATGTTCTGACTAAGCACTAATCCGCGGATTAGTCATTTTTTCGTTTTCACTATATCTGAATAACGCTAACGCTCGGGTTAAAGTTCGATTTGACTAATCAGTGCTCGAACCTCACGTTAGGCGCTATTCCTCGAATCAAAGATGGCGTCAAAACATTCCGAGTTTGACAGCGGAGAAGTGAGTCGAATTTTGTTGAATGAATTTGAATACTTGTATGATCCATCCTGAATTATTTGATTGTGTTCAAAATAAGAAACAATGTATTAATTCGACACGAATCTATCTAAAATGACCTGATAATCAACATAACATAACCAAAAAAATGCACACTTTGCGGTGTGCGGACTGTGACGCATGACAGCTGTGGCAGTATATGGAGTAACTGCAAAAATTTTGCGATGTTGCCAGACTATTTCGAGTGTTATCTATCCGGAAGCTCGGAAACAATGATGAAACGGTCGCCGTTGAATAACGAACTTATTCTGATCTTTAAAGCCAGCCAACGGATAGCTAGTCAGATATTTAGCCCGACATAGTGAAATACCCCCTAAGTCTCGAGTATGTAGTGAAACTGAAAGTTTAGAGTAGGAGATGTAGGGGATGAAAGTTGAGAGGTACCTGGTTTTACAAATCTGGTTCAGTTCAGATCATTCCTCTTAGAATACTCTGGCTTATAGATGTCTGAAAACTTCAACCGTAGTCGTCACTATGATTTGTTCAAGATACCAAACAAAACAGATATTCTAGCACATCATAACGTGACAAAAAAATGTGTTATTGAAAGAAATTTCGAAAATTTTTAATGACTATAAATAACCTTATTAGTTTACCGATCTTCACAAAAGTAAAGGACACTTTTCCTTAATTGACTCCCCAGATTGTACATTCTGTGATCTAGAAGTGGGAACTTTAGATCACATATTTTTGGTTGTCCCTCTCTAAACCAATTATCCTCTCTTCTATCAAGCCTTATATAAAATTACCTCCCCTCCATTCAACATCTCATCTCTTCTAAGTCTGAACTCGACTACAATTTTCATTATAATTTTGAATTTTGCCTATTTAAATAAAATTAATATTTAAATTCACCTTCCATTTCTCAATAATTTTAAATGATGGCCAAAAACACCCTCGAAGGGTGAAAGCCAGAAATAATGGAAAAAAATGACACTTTTTTACACAATGTATGATTTTAAGCAAAACTCGCCCTTGGAGACCGTTATTTCAAATAAAAGTAGCAATCACTTCTAAAGTAAGTACCGAATAAAAATAACGCCTATTTTTTCAAATAATTCTACGAGGTGTTATCAAGCATTAAATATATATTTTATCACTGCCGATTTTAACTCTTGGCGGATTCACCGACGCTCTTGTGATCCTTTTGAAGCAGTTCACATGTATTGAAAAGGATACAACGAATGAAACCGTAAAAAGCTATATTTTTATTCTTCTAGTGGCATCATATGACTGATTTTTTTTCGTTACACTAGTCATTTACGAGAGAAAATTCTGGGAGGGAAAAAGGTACGAAAGGTTGGTAGGAATCTAGGAACCAGTATGTCCAGGAGTGACGTATAAATATATCATTTTCGCTGAGGCGCAAGGCGATGAGTCGAGAGGCCAGTTGGAGAGGTCTAAAGGTCTCCCCAAACCAGCCTCTCCCGATCTACCCAACTGGCGAATCTTGAACACACCTCACCCGATGAACCCGGACACCACTGCTAAATCACCAAGCGTAATTGTGAACTATGGCGGAGGTGTCGGTTATCAAACAAATGATTTCCGGGACGGCGGTACCCAATACCCGCCCCTGAAATTGAAAAATTCAGAGTAGTTGTGCCCGTTATACCCATCAATGATACTAATAAATTTAAACGAAACGCGAAATAGAATAAGAAACATAAAATTAACATGGTAACGGTTAGAACTGTTTCGACTAAAATGACGTAAAAAAATGAGGTCACAATGGCGGAGTGGATTGTTGTCCCGATAGACAGAGATCGTGTATTCGATTACCAGTTGCGACCGTTACCTTTTTTCTATTTTCTGTTTCTTGTTCTGTTTCATGTTTCGTTTATATTTATTATCATTATCTTCTTTTTCAATGATTAATTGATTAATCAAAACATGTAGACAGTTGTTATTTATTGTATATTTATGATAGTTAGTTGATTTCAGCAGCATCGTTTATATTGACAGCCTAGTTTGTCGTATCGATTCTGCTTAGTTATCGGTGCTTGTGCTTGTCCCCCTAATCTTTCAACGTATTTGTAATAAAACCGATCTTATAAATAACTATTTTTTATGAAGTTACGTGCAGAATAATCTTTAATTTATTTAGAAAATTTTGCTTTGAGCAATCACTAAAATCACTTTTCTTTCCCTGCCAAGACTGAATTGGCGCCAAGATTATTCAGGTCTTGGAAGCACAGCGTTTATGACATTGAATATATAAATTCGTGTGAATGAGTAAATAAGTAACTCTACATTATTGTCAACTGTTGTAAGATCATCGGTGCTAAATTTAAGAATTTTTGCCATGTGCCAAAGATCATGATGCTTTTACTTTCTATTACAATTTCATATCGGATGTAAGATATAAAATTAAATTTTGTGGTTGGCATTCCGTCAAGTTTTTTTTTTCATTCTATTTGTTATTAGGTCGATGACTGCAATTTTGTTTTTAGATATACGTGAGGAGTCAGGAGAGGGTTCTATAAATAATATAATTTTGGCAGTTTTTTTTTAAATTTTAATTCAAGGTTAGACAGTAAAATTATTTATTAAATTACAATGACTTAACTCAATATTAGTGATGTGATGTGGAACTCTGAAATTGAAGTAACCTTTCGCTTCTGAGTGGTGATTTCCCATAGGATGATACTCTGGGTAGAATATCTTCCACCAATTACAAAAATCAATTACAAATAACGTAAAAATGGATTTGCTTACGCCGGGAATCGAACCCTTTACCTCTGAGCCAAGACAGAATGAACTTACCGCTCTGCCGCAATGAATGTAAGATTTATTAATAATATCGCCATAAAATTAATTTTTAAAAGTAAAAGCTAAAAGTCTATTACAATAATGCATATCGTCAGACGGAGACGGGAGACGGTCAAATATCCGCAATTAATGAACCACTACGCCATTTTCGGTTAATTTATATTTTTCAATTTTATAAATAGATCTATTTCAATTTCATTTTTGTTTTCGGAAATGCCTATGAATTTTGGAACCTAAAATTAACCAACTTTCCGACACCCGATTGAGCTAAAACTCGGAAAATAGACTCGTTGTCGGTAACATTGCATTCTTTTAACTTTTGATAGGAATCAGGCATGCATACGCGGATATATTTGCATTTCTCTGAAATTGGAATACATAATAAATTTCGGTCCTACCCGATCGGCATTTGGCTCAGTTGTTAAAAATTAACTCCAGTCCTTGGGGAGGGAAGTTCAATCCTCAGGCAAACTAATAAAAAATAATAATTTTACGAGCCAATTTGAAAGTTCACAGTACTTAAAAGCCAGACCCTGGGGAGGAAAGTTCAATCTCCAAAAGTTAAAAAAAAAAAAAATGTTTTGATTACGAGATAGGCCCACAAGGCAGTTCTTGTGTTATTCTTTATTCTATGTTTACATTAATTACATTTTACGAGTATTGTTAAAAATGTAAACATTGTCTTGATTTATTTATGTTGACCTACTACTGAAAATTTAATTTAAACAATTGTGAAATAATTTTTTAAAATGTTTTTTTCAGGTTGTTTTTATTTTTTTTCTTTCAATTATGGAATGTATCCCCTCGCAATAACCCTGCATAGTTTCGGAAATAAATTATTTAATTGTAATAATTATTACCTATAGGAATCTACGTAGTATAGCCACTTCCGTAGTTAGGAAAGCTGAGTAAACACCACTCCATTTGAAAGTCCATTATATATTGTGGCGCCAGCGAATTAAGAATACTGGTGGTCCCATAAATGACATCTTGCCATCACATGTCAGCCTGGTGCCGAAACGGAAAAAAGAAACACGGCGATTCATGGTCCAGAATGCCCTCAAAATTTATTTTCGGTGAAGCATACCCTAAATTAGCCTGGAATGGTGGAATCATGCGAAAACGAATAAATAATAATGACTTCCTCTTAGATTCAATTTGAGAGGTGGGTATGGGTACCGCCGCCCCAAGAACCATTGATAGTATAACCAAACCAACTGGTAGGTTGCTCTGGTTTACTAAGTTTGGTGACTTAGTAGGGGTGCTCGGGTTCGTGGGGTTGAGGTTTGTCCACGTCTTGACGGCGGATGCATGACTCTGGCTAAATACATGAAATCTCAAACGCAAACATGTACGCACATACTAATAGTTCAACCTGTTTGGAAATAGGCAATATTTTAATCTACAACGGATTCCATATTAAGGCGATGCACTACGTCGTGTAATATTTTAAATTGAGCCGCTATCAATAACAACCCTTACGTAGATGGCGATAAGGTTTAAATTCCCGCTTAACACCATCCGCCTGTTTTGATTTATGCAAGAAAAAAACATGGCCAAAAAGTGCCTTTTATTTTATTTTGTGGATGTTCAGGCATAAATTTTTTTTTTCCAATCATTTTATAAATAACTTAATTTTCCACATTATACAATAAAATCATAACCGAAAATGGGTTCGTAAGTAGCAGATTTTGAACTTTAAAGCAGTTTTCATAGGCCTTATACATTATTTTTATCTGGGCTTATAAAAAGACTTATCTAAAAAATGCTCGACTATTTCAAATATAAAGATGTATTCTACTCGCAGTTTTTATTAAAGCGTCTAAAAGATTTCTAGGCGACCAAATTTTCAAACCAAAAGCACATGATTTTGCATTACTACGTATAGCATCGCCTTAACTGTCGAAATAAAATACATACTGCATAATATTCTTCCTGCTTTTTGTATCAATGCATTGTATTATTTACGATTTTACAATGTTTTTTTTCTTAGGTAGTATTTATTATTTATTTATTTGCATAATAATAATTCATTAAGCTATGCTCGAGGGATTCGTCCACACGACGCCCACTTAACGAACTGAGCAATTTCCGATATGAAAAAGGGAGCATAGGATCACAACGACAAAAACTGATGTTTTGAGTTACGCTTAGTTTTGCTAATGCCGTAATCATATTAGTGACACGGAGCTCTATCTCGTACATACAGCTGTTTAAGAGATACAGTTGGGCATATTAGCATTCAAATCTTTATTTGCGTTTATCTAAAACTATGTTTTTGTAGTTAGGCCCCTGTGATCCTAACCCCCCTTTATAAAATAAGGAATACATAAACACTGATGGGAAGGCCCGGATACACTATTAAGGTCGAACTACACCTGACGAGTGCTCGGCCAAGTCTTTTTTACTCGGCCGAGAAACTTACTGAAGAGTAGAGATGATTACATGTAGAAGAGAGAGTTCCGTTGAAATTAGATTGTAGTGCTGTTTCCAAGATTTCGCTTAGTATGAAAAATGTAAAAAATATTTACAACAACTTAAACATTTTATGACAACAAACGTCGAAAATTCTAATTTATGAATTTAATTTCTTTCACTGACTGACTCGGCTGATCGCACTGGCCGAGTGGAGAGCGTGTCAAGCGCCGAGTTGAGTATGCAGGTGAAGTGTGTACTTACTAGACCAGGTCATTGAACCTTGCTTTATCCACTGTCTCGCCTTAATCACTCGTCCGCTGTCATACCGAGTACTAACTTTACTGACTGTACTGATCACACCAGTCGAGCACTCGGCCGAATGCGCTGTTTCGACCAAGAACTCGGCAGGTGTAATTCAAACTGAGGCCAAACAAGCGTAATTAATTTCATATTAAAAGATTTTTGTACGGAACCGAATGTAGCGTAAACTACGCGACTCATAACTGACAAAATTACGCTCGTTTGGCCTTAGCCTTATGGTCATAGTTGGAATAAAGACGTTTAATAGATCTCGAATAAAGAATAACGCTAGAAGTGTCTTCCATACAAATATAAATGGAAAGATATATTCAGTCAGACCAATAGTCCAGCGTTCTGTCTCACTTAAACTCGCCTGACTTCGTAGATCTTATCACATTTGAATTTCGTAAACACAGTTTTGTACTCACGAAGCAGACCCACAAGACACTTCTTGCGTTATTATTTATTCTACGATTGCAGCATAACCGTCATACTAATTAGATTCTTAAAAGCAGGTTTAACGTTAGTGTGGTAAAACCGGCCTCGAGCCTGGTTTAAAAAAGTTTTAACCAACCAAAAACCATGGTAATAAGTAAAGTTTTCACTGTTTTGATCTTACGCTCCGCTTATGGCTGTTAGTGTATTAAGTTTGCATTTATTTTTGTTGGCCTACTACTAACATTTATTTTAAATTTGGTTTTTATTTTATACAATCATTAAAGATTAAAAGTCATAATAATTGTATCGAGTCTGTTCAAGTTGAAAATATTTACAATTTTAATCCAATTTTCGAAGTAATACTTAATAATAAATTTCAAATAAATCCGATTGGAAAAGGAAAATCATAAAATGAGCTTTTCAAAGTTTATACCACTTGATTTCGTTCAAATAAAGTATCGTATCAAATAAAAACATCCCAGTTTTATCATATTATTTAGACTGTTGACTAGAGTTTTACGATCATAATTTTTAAATGAAGGAGAAAAATGATTTGAATTTAGTGTCTGCTTCTTTCAAAAATGTGAGTGCAAATATACCACGTGTGATGTTATCATGTATTTATTACGTTGGCGTTGATACAACTTAATTTAAGAAGTTGCTTCAAATAAGGAAATATGTTAAATATTGTAAAAATTAATAAATTTATTTTCGCATTGATACCTATATTAATAATAATATTTGGATGATTTGTACAGCGCCGTTTTGTGTGCAAAATCACCTCAAGGGCGCTGTACAAATATATAATACGTTTCTGCAATGATCCATGTTAATACCAACTATATATGGAGATAATGATTCCATGATAACTCAACACAGTGGCAATTCAACACACTTTTAAAAAGTGATATAGAGTCTTTAGAAACGATGAAAATTTTAATTTTTTTTAACCTAACCTAACCTAACCTACTTGACCCAGTTAATAAAGTTTTGGTTTCATCACTTTCCGTGACTTTATATAACTTTTTAAAGATGTGATCAATTATCAATGTGATGATTTATCTGGTCACCGGAGATAATAGTACAATACTTATCTTGTAGGTCACTTAAGATTAAAACTTAATTAACATTAACTAATTGTTTATTATCGAAATTTAGATACAGGATTTAGGGCGAATTGGAAAATTGGATATAACTGGACTTTCTTTCAGGAACGGTACCTATATTTAATTTAAGGGCATGACAGCTTAAAAAGGTTTAGTTATAATATTTCTATTTTTATTTTTGTTACTTATACATCTTAGTCACTCTTTCATTATTTTAAGTAAAATTATTAACTTTTCGATTTATGCGTGTTATTTTATGTAAAACTAATAATTGCAAAATACATAAATAATTCAATTCGTTTTTATTTTTCTAATAAGTTTACAAATCACCTTTCATTATAATATTTTTTTGTGTATTTGTATTTATTTGTCTATACTTATCTATTTTAAAATCCGTTGATTTTAATTATTCTGACAAAGAAGCCATTGACTTTGAAACATGTAAATTATTATTAATTTTTCACTTGTAGCAAACACTTTGTGGGTATATATAATTATAATAATTAAAATAAACTAACTTTGTTTGAATACCAATTTGTTTTATATATTTATAACCAACCGGTTTCAGTTCAACCCGAACCTTCATCATGGTTAATAAAAACATATTAAATTAATAACAGAGGTGTATGGGTACTTACAGTTAAGCTGGAAGAGGCAGAGAGAACATCAACTTTGGTGGGGGTGGAAGACTCAAGTAAGAGAGAGAGGGGGTAAACATAGGTGCAGGGAATGGAAATATATTTAAAATGGGGCTGTTTGTTAAATCTAATTGTTTATTTAATAATTTGATTTTATTGACTTTAAGGGATTTGTTATTTGGTTGGTTATAAAAACATATATACAATAAAGTGGTTTTCAAACAAAGTTATTTTATTTTAATTATTATAAATTATTATTAATTACAAGTGCTGTAAAATGATTCATTAAGTAAATAAGTAGCTCGTGGGAGTTCATCATTCGTAAGGATTTTTTTTTCTACAGAATTATTTTTATGTTATTCAATCATTTAAATGAAAATATTTATGATTTATACCTACCGCACTTAACAAAAAATGCAAACGGATTGGCTATTCACTAATTAATTATTTTTTAATATTTTCTAAAAGTGTTACAAAATTTACAATTGTAATACTTTTAAGGATATTGCTTTATCAAACATTAATGATCACTATGCATATCTACCTAGTATGTAGACAAGAAAGAGAAAATGAGTTAATATAATAATAATAAGGTTTTAGGTAGCAACAAAGCTTGCTGTTTAATCTCATCTTCATTGATGCGAAATATAACAACATCTGAAATGATTCTATTTAATAAAAAGATAGCTCTACCCACCAGCACGACCATTGGCAAGTTAGTCCTGCAGGCCATGAGATAAAACAGTCCATGTTGTCGGTGACGGAGATCACCACCGGGAACACATTATAAATTAATGCCCTCCATGATAGTCGGGTTCTCGAACCATCTACGAATCCGTCAGTAGAAATTTCAAGACTTTCTGACCAGCAGATGGTTCAGACGGAGCACAACTAAGAAATTCAGAAAGTCAATTGGGACATTTAACATGAAAGTCCATTAGATAAATCCTGTTATAGTCGCAATACTGTATGCAAATCAGTTTGTGGTGGACTGTAATCAATATTTTTAACTTTTCAAACTAACACAACTGATTGGGATAGCTGGTTAACAGTTAGTTAGATTTGGGAAGGGATTCGGACTCTTCTGAAACACGTCTTGTTGCGAATCGATTTTCTGGTCTTGAGGAATACCGCTGGTCGTAACCACTGCACAAGGTTTTCGTAATAGATTTGGTATTATACCCACTGATAATACATGTTTACTGTACAGTTTTTAAACTGTACAGTGAACACATTGCTCAGGTGTATAAATTTTTGCAAATGTCACTGATATGAGCATTCCACATTGTCAGACAGGTACAGGTAATTGACTTATAAGTTGGGTCGGGAAATGCAAGAAAATGTATTAGATGGAGATGCATACAATAGAGTGAAAATATTTTATAGGGAAAAACTGTTTCGTGTTGCTTTTCAGCTTTTTTTCAAAATTTGTTTACCCCAGCGGGCATTAAATATTATGTGGTTAATATTGGTATCAAAATCATGTCTAACTGTTTATATAAAATTATTTTGATTATTCAAAGAGCCTTGGATAACAGTATTCTACTACGATAACCGCGGTTTTGTTACAAAAATAACAATGAACTCAAACATTGTCTAACCTCATTCTAGCAATACAAGATTCAGCATTCCATTATCTCGGTCCGTCTCGGAACGTTTTTAAAACTAGGTTCATTAATATTAAATTGAAAACAAATCTGTAAAATTAAAACAAGAACCCAGAAACGTTACAAAATTGTTTACCCTTAAATATTTTATGGACGCAATACTTTCTACTTTCGCCCGAGCTTTGTAAGGGCGGAAGTAAATTGGAGAACGCCGGCTGATTTCTTTGTTTCAAGACTTCGTTAAATTTTATATTCTTTTCGAGAGTTTTGCTTTATTTACTCTGCTATGAAGTTCAAAACAATAACATCAAAGCATTGTTGAAGACAGGGAATGCACTTTTAATAAACACAAAACTTTATTATTTTCATATTTTAATACAACAATAACATTCAATGACAGCTGTCGTGTTTTTATTTCACTCTTGAAATATCTCAAAATAAAATAAAAAATTCTAGCTAAAATCTAAATATCTATATTTTAATAGCTTTAATAGTGAAGTGAAGTTATACTAATTAATATTTCGTGCCAAAATGACTACACGAGCAACTGCAAAAACACTAAATACTACGGACACCCAACTCCTCCAACTTCTTGACAAAAAGTTTGAAGAATTTAAGGTACAATTTCTGGAAATCATCAGAAACGAGTATAAAGAAGAAATCGAGGAATTAAAAAATAAAATATTAACTCTAGAAAAAAAAATTGATACAAAAAAAACAACAACCTTGAAAAAACTCTGGAACAAAACGCCGTAGTACAAAGTGAATTTAAAGAATTACAAAAACAATTGGATGCTAACGAACAACACGCACGCATTAATAACATAGAGATCATTGGGATACCAGAAAAAAAACAAGAGAACCTGACGGAGATTATCAAAAGGATCTATTCAGAATTAAATATAGTAAGCGACGACATTGAATACGCCACCCGAGTCACCCCCAAGGAGAAGATTGAAGGAAGACCGCGGAATATTATAGTAAAACTAAAGGGCAGGAAACAGAAAGACGAAATCATAGCAGCAATCCGGACAAGAAGGGGCCTAGCAGCAGAGGATATTAACTTTAATGGAAAACAACGGATCTATATAAATGAACATTTAACTCATAAAAACAAAGTACTCTACAAAAAGGTCAGAGAGTTTACCAAAATTAATAAATTCAAATTCTGTTGGATCAAAAATTGTAAAATTTATGTAAGACTTAATGAAAACACAAATCACCATTGCATAAATAATTATAATGATCTAGAAAAACTAAAAACATACAATATTTCCATCAACTAACTTTCCAGCAACTTTATATTAACTGCACTATATACTTAATACAATGGAATCTTTAGAATTATACTATCAAAACTTAAGAGGTCTCAGAACCAAGACACATATTTTTCTTCAAAATGTATTATTAAACAACTATGACATTATATGTCTCAGTGAAACATGGCTTAACAATTCAATCTTTAATGAGGAACTTTTCGATCCACGGTACCATATTTACAGACGAGATAGAGATTATCATAACCTCAATCAATGGTTATGGTTATGATATGATTTATATGCACAATATTGTTTGTATTCTTATGGTTACCAATGTATCGATAATCTTTTATTTTATATAAATTTTAGTTTTTTTTTTGCCCTTTATTTTTATTTTTGTTGTATTATTTTGTTCTATTATTTTATACAATTCTTTTATTTTATATAATTATAACTTCACATTTCTCATAAATTTAATTATTTCTTCTAATGCTGTCTTATGTACAATCTGTAAAAATGTAAACTGTTGATTTTCCCAAAAATGAATAAATAAAAAAATAAATAAAATATTTTGAAGGAATTATTTTATGTATTCACTCACGCTCTTCTGAACTTTTACAATTGGTGACTATAATAAATATACCCACAGGGTGTATCATTATGTACCAGAAGGACTTTAACCAGCAATACTTGATCATATTAGGAGTAAGAAATAAAGATATCATTTTGCTAACCAATGATATTTTTTTCAATTTAAAACAAACGTGATACACACTGACTCCATCTCGTTTCAGCTGCACCATACAGACGAGACAGACTGTATATCACGTAATCCGTTGTGAGGTGTGATGGAAAAATTTTTGTTTTTAATTGAAAAAATGGATAACTGGCGTTTTGATCGTAAGCAAAAAGATCGTAATTATCCTTTAATCTTAAGCGTGTTTGATCGTTAAGTACCAATCGATCGATAAAAGTACCAATTGATCGTAAATAATTATTTTATTTACATATATTTATTGTTAATTTTTATTTAGATTTCCGTAATATATAAAATCTGTAGAACCAGCATTTAATGTGATAACGCTAAGTTTTAAAATGTATTGTTTAAATGTAAATGGTTTGCGGACTTTTCGGTTTGTTTTACATTATCTCATAAAATAAAAGATTACACGTAAATTACATCAAATATTTTTACTTTAACACAAAACACAGACAATATTATTTACTTAAAATCATTTGCTCATTATTTGCCCACGATCATTTTGTTTACAATTAATCATTAATTTGAGAGTTCATGACGTGTTTTTTTAACGATCATTTTTTATACGATCATTTTGTTTACGATCATTTTGTATACGATCATTTTGTATACGATCATTGTGTATACGATCATTTTGTATACGATAATTTTGTATACGATCATTTTGTATACGATCATTTTGTATACGAACATTTTGTATACGATCATTTTGTATACGATCATTTTGTATACGATCATAATGTATAGGATCATTTTGTATATGATCATTTTGTATACGATCATTACGTGATTCGGTCAGCAAAATCCACATTTTAAACTCTAAAAATCCTTTTTTACGTGCTGATAAACCCTGTATATAAACACACATGCACAATGTGCGGCGGTGTTTTATAGTGAGTTTTTTTTAATAGAACTACCTTTTACGCTTTTATTTAAAATAAAATAAATAAATATTTCCAGTTGTTGAAAGATGTGGTCTAGAAAATACGACTTGACGTTACAGAAATAAGAATTACACAATAATTTCACCAGCATAATACCGACAATGACGTGTTCCGGGTTTAGCAGTCGCGAGTCCCTTGTTGACAAAATAGTTTGTACAGAATATATAAACGTTTTTCACCTCTAAATAGTATTTAACAAAGTCGCTATCTGCGTCTGTCTGTTTATGCGCTTAGTTCTTCTAAACTACGCCACGGATTTGGATAGGGTTTTCTCTATCATTTAGAAAATTTCTTCCGGAAGGTTTATGTATATAATACATGCATATTATAGCTAAAAAATGTAGATCAAATGGATGTTTTGTAATCAAGTCTTAAAATAATTTCAAATTCTGGCGTACGCAAGTAAATTTACAACTTATTAATTTAAAATATTCCAGAGTGGAAGATTATTTCATTACTACCCTGGCGTAAGACTACCATTCAGAATTGATATATAGCTTGAAATTGCTTTAGCCATGTTTGGTGACTAGATCTGAATAGCCTGGTACCTTCCTCTACTTCCCTTCTCCACTAACTTCAGCCTCACAATATACCCCAATTGGGGATGCCATAGTATCACTGGCTCCAGACGGTAGAGCGCAGTCGGGACTGCGGTATTCAGATGAAAAAATTAATCCATTAGTTATATTCAAATTTAAATTGTGACATCATTTTAAATTAAAATAAAATTAATTATAAAAATTATCAACATATCCCAAGACCACAAACTTTACTTCATCAGAATACAAAGTATAAAACCATAGGCTTTGAAACGTGTTGATAGTTTAATAAATGGTGGTTTAAATACATAAATTTTGTAATTTTCGTCTAATTTAAAATAATAAATTATGTACCTCGTGAGAATTTTTGAAATGTGGGCATTTAAGAATCAGAAGGAAGATAACATGTTACCCAAGGTGGATGTAAAGTAGTTGTTTTTCAAGCGAAAAGAAGAGATTTTAAAATCCCACAGGAAGAAGCAGGCCATCCAAAGGGCTTGACTTATTTCCTGACAGTCATCCTTTGTACATCCCGCGCTGTCGGGACAATACTTCATTCGTTTGTGAAATTTCGCCAAGGAAAATTATTCCGCAATATTTCAAAGGGCTGGCTTTTATTTATGGCAGCACATGTGCCGTTGCTAGGTACAGATTCCAGGAGAGTGTATGGAGCTGGGAGAAGTAGGAGCGGCGTATTGTACGCTGTGTATTATGTTGTGTACCACGCGTGACAAGTGCGCCGCTTTGAAGAAACAGCTGGGAGCGTTTATGGCCGATTGTGTGACTTAAAGGATTGCATCAATCATAATGATGAGAAATGAACTTACTGTAAATGTTAAACATAAAAAAAAACATTAAGTCCTATCTTAACTTTCAGAAATCCAGTGTCCACCAATATACGGAATGGTAGAAACAAATTCTATTCAAAACGTGTACAAAATTTGGCAAAAAAACGCTTTTAGAAGGATATTTCCGCCAAAGTTTGTATATGTTTTGATGCATTCCATTCCGTTACTTTTAGGTTCCACTTATAAGTTTCCACCAGTGTATGGAATGGGAGTGACTTATTCTATTCAAAAATGTACAAAATTTGGCAAAAACACGCTTTTAGAAGGATATTTCCGCCAAAGTTTGTATATGTTTTGATGCATTCCATTCCGTTACTTTTAGGTTCCACTTATAAGTTTCCACCAGTGTATGGAATGGGAGTGACTTATTCTATTCAAAAATGTACAAACTTTGGCGAAAACACCCCTTTAGAAGGATATTTCCGCCAAAGTTTGTATATGTTTTGATGCATTCCATTCCGTTACTTTTGGGTTACACTTGTAAGTTTCCACCAGTGTACGGAATGGGAGTGACGTATTCTATTCAAAAATGTACAAATTGGCGAAAACACCCTTTGGAAGGATATTTTCGCCAAAGTTTTTAAATGTTTTGATGCCTTCCATTCCGTTAATTCCTTCCTTCCTTCCTTATAAGTGGAACGCATAAGTATTTCATGATGTCATTTTGCTGACCGATGACATTTTTTTGGTATAGGTTATTTTACTTACTTTTAGAAGGGTGTTTTTGCCAAAGTTTGTACATGTTTTGAATAAAATCCGTTACTCCTATTCCGTGTATTGGTGGAAATGTATAAGTGAAACGTAAAAGTAAAGGAATGATTAGTAGGATATTTGTGCCAAATTTTGTACGTGTTTTGATGCATTCCATTCCGTTACTTTAACATACAATTTACAAGTTCCTACCAATTTACGCAATGGAACTAACGGATTATACGAGTATATCAGAAATTGTGATATTTGTATCAATCGTGGTCTAAATTTACTTAAAAATTGAATATTTTTCAAAAATATTTAGTGTAGGGTATAAGCTATTAAGACAAATTAAAATTGTAGATTTTTCATGGGCTGTGCTATAGTATGTATAAAACTGGATGAAGTCAGAAGCTTAACGTTTATCAAATTTTAACAGTTATGTTATTCGACTTTAAAATATTTAAATATATTTCATTAGTTTAACGCTATTTCTTAGTATCCATCATTTTTATTCAACAATTATTTTACCTGAGACTTTAATTATCCTATTTTTACAAGACGTTCCATGAACTTTTTTTCACAGAAAAAGGCCAGAGCACCCTCTGAAATTTATAAGTTTTGATAAAACTTTCCAGATAAGCGGCGGAACTTTTAGTTAAAATTCTCGAAACTTAAATTTTGTCATCTCAAGATAAGTTAAGTATTGCTTTGAACTTTGCCTTTTAAATATGCAAATGCTTACAGCATTCCCTACCTTTTGAAAATACGTATATATATTATACATGTGTCACGTAGGTAGGTGAATATTATACATACGAGTATGACCATAATGTCGTGTACATTAAATATAAATATGATGACTTCTCTAAGAGGACTTAAGTCATAAGAAGCGAAGCTAGCAGATCACAATGTAGTACTGATACCAGCACTGATGTTTGGTAATAAGGTATGTTACTGGTAGAGAAGGAATAAAAACGACTGCAGGAAAAAAACAACATTCTGGGTGGAGTAAAACGATGTAATACCATATCACAGAAATGTGGAGATTTAGAAAGAATGCATGGCTGACGTAAGCGTAATGAACAACAATAAAAAAATGGTCGCCTAGATGGGTGAGAAACGTAGAGCGGATGCACTGATAAAATGAATGTAAAATGAGTGTCGATGATACCCGAGAAAGACATGGTCTAAAAAAATAATCAAATACTTAAGTCGTGGTGAGTCAAAACAAGAGAAAAGTGTCCGTACAACAGTATGTACAACAATATGTTATAGAGATTACAATGAATAACAAATAAAGCAGAAATAGTAAAGGATACGTATTAACACGTAGTACTACTAACATTAAGTCAAAAGAGCCGCACAAGACAGGGAAGAATGGAAGAGGAGATTAGATGAAATTGCTGCAAACCAATCCCAGGATTGAAACCAGAGTGAGAGAGTACTAACAATTACAGTAGGAGTAAGTACCTCACAACGCGTGCATATAAATGATGGTGAGGTACTTATTCCTACTGTAATTGTTAGTGATACTACGTGTTAATGAGTATCCTTTACTATTTCTGCCTTATTTGTTATTCATTGGAATCTCTATTAAGTAAGTAGTATTAGTACTAACAATCACAGTTAATACTACTACTTGTCAGTACTAACTGTTATTGTTAGTACTACTACTTGTTATAGAAATTACAATGAAAAACAAATAAAGCAGAAACAGTAAAGGATACTCATTAACAAGTAGTACTACTATAACGTCTATAATACCTATATACGCCTATAATAACGCATATAATATAATACTAGTATAACGCCCTTCGTGGCAGCAGGACGCGTCCTAACGCGTCCTCCAACCGCTTTGTGTTTTTTTAGTATTTTCAAGGGAAATGAGGCAAAATCCCTTAAATTATCCTTTCCCTTATTTTAAAAATCAATCAAACAACATAAAAATAAAAATAAACTTCGCTTATTATTGCAGTCAGAATGCACCACTTCAACAATCACCAGGAACAGGATTACATGGAGTCATGGAGTGTCACCTGTTCCTGTACTTCATTTTACCTTAACTTCACTTTATTATTGTAATATTTATATTTTTTGTAATACCTGCATCAACTCTAAAGCGCCCCTGAGGTGATATCTCACAAAAGCGGCGCTATACAAATTGTCCAATAAATAAATACTAACAATAACAGTAGGATTAAGTACCTCATATAACACGTGCGTATAAATGATTTAAAATAATTTTAAATAAATACGAGTATATGATAATCTGAATCAAATTTGCAAGAATTGTTAGTATTGTGTTACAATGGTTCAAGTGGAAAGGGTTTTTTTTATGCGAAAACCGCGCAGGAGTCCCTACTGCTCCTAACAGACTGGAGCCTGTGAGACTATGGCACCTCAATTGGGGTATGTTGTGAGGCTGTAGGTATTGGAGAGGGAAAGTAGATGAGGAAGATAATGGTGAAAAATACATAGCTATTCAGATCTGGTCACCAAACACGGCTAAAGCCATTTCAAGCGATGTTAAAATTCTGAATGTTGGTCTTATACTAGGGTGATACAGAGAATATTCTTCCACTCTGGAACGTGAAGTCAATTCACCTTATATTATTTAAAATTATTGAGTGAAATAATATAAATCAATCATATAAATTTTTCTTCCGCACGCCAGGATTTGAACCCGCGACATTCGGATCGCTTGTCAAGAGCCCCCTTTGACCATGGAGGCCGCCTTTGATACGAAAATTCAACAATATTGTGTGGCGGTCCAACCTCTCTGCCTAACACTGCGGTGAAACGTCTTAATTGTTAGTTATGTATGTATGAAATCTCACAAAGGACTATAATAAATTCTCATAGACAAAGGATTATAACCTAATTGAACCATAAGTATTATTTACGGTGAGAACATGTATGTATGCTAAGCCATTACTTAGTTGGTGCGTGCTTTCCAATAATTGCAAACAATAATAATATTCGTATGAATTATTACAGAACCATCAATAATTTAGCTAAGACGGGGTTCACGAGGTGCACGTAATACTTTGTAATTTATATTTCGACGTTGAAAATTCTCATAATTGAGGGTGTACCATTTACAGTAAGCAAGTTGTACTTATTCATACAAGCTAAATATTTGTTAAGGAGTTTTGATTACATGAAAAAATTACGTTACAAGCTTTCACATACATGAAGAAATACTCTGGGTGCGCTTGAAACTCCATAGGAACTCTTTCAGAAATGTAAGGTTAGGTTAGGTAAGGTTTGCGCAAAAAACATGTTAACGAAAATTTAAGTGCAAATTGATGCATGGCATTTAAATTTATTTTTTTTGCACGCATCGAATAAAAATATGCAGAATTAAATATTTACATTATTAGACGATACATTCAGAATCGCCATTTTTTATGTGACACCTGTCTGTACAATGGGTCTGTAATGTGGCATGGAACTATGTCACCACCCGGTTGAGCAGCATTGTGATTCGGGTTAATGCAGGGGCTGTAGGAATGGATTTATTAATACGGGTCTTGAAGAGGCCCAGATTATATGAAGGAGAAAAACAGATGCCGGTAGTTCATTCTAAATACATTGTTGAAACGGCCCGTTCTCATGAAGGTAATATCAACTGTCACACTTATGCAGCATGCCCGCATTTCATCAATGTATTAGAGATGCAATCTGTCTATCAAGGCGAAGGTTAATGCTATATCACTATTTTGATTAATCTTTATAACAAATTGGTGTACATTATGAATACCAAAAAATATGCTTTAGATAAATTGAAGGTTTTCCTATCGTTTTGCTTGAGTAGAATGTAAATAAAAAAATAAATTACTCAATAAAAAATATAAATGTAAACTACTAAAAGAAATATTTTTTCAATAGAAATGTATGAACGTGTAAAGAAAACAATTAAAAAAAAGTATTATAGCTATCTTTACAGTTTCAGTTATCTGTGACAGTTTCATTTGATTAACTTTTTTGCCTTCTTATAAAATTATTTAGAAAATAAATAAAAACCAGTTTTGTGCTTGAAATCGAACGTTTTTAGACTACGTTTTGTCAAGCAAATGTAATGCCTATTACGTACAATGTAAGGTATATACCAAGAATATACACATTTTTGGCTCCTACCTTCCCCTTAACAATGGATTGTCAATCAGACGGACCGCTGATGAACGATGCACAGAGTCAAGTATATTGAACAAGTATTGTGGGGCTCCAGCCCAGAGGTTGCTTCCAAATTCATTATTGGGTGAACTTGAGATTTGTACAGAGTTGGCCAAATCTGATGGCCATATACAAGACGAAAGATTGTGATAGATCACAGAGGAACTTGACATATTAAAATGGCAAAATCCAATCATTGAACAATGTGAAAAAAAAACTTATCAAAAAAAATTCACATGAATTACTCTTAAAAATACAAAGTGTATTATTTATCTTCTTTAACTACTTACACTTATATCACATCTACCATATAACTATGTTTTACTTTCTCACTGTAATGTTACTAATACCTATCATATTATTAATTACTCATAAATAACTACAATGATGTACTGTACACTCCTCTTCCAAACACTAGTTAATCAATGCTTCTATGCAAGAGTAGTATTCAAATCTCTTAATATGTAAAAACCCAATGTAAATATTTCTTTAAAAAAAGAGTTTAAGGTTTTTCTAAAATTTCATACAAGTAAAATATTAACATAAAAACAATTGTAAGATAATATTGAATGTTTACTTGGTCTTCCTCAAAGGAGGCGAACTAGTTTTTGGATGGAAGGTATTACAATGCCAAGGTTTAGGTATGGAATTTTCAATAACTTCTACGAATATTACTTTTACAATACTACTCGGATCTTTTTTCTGATAATTCCTTCAGTCAATATTTGGTGGAATGTTGTTTTAATTGATTTAAATTGTTTGATACTAGGTAGTTTGTTATTTAAAACTCTACAAATTAATCTGAACTTGTGGATTCTCTCTCTAGAAACGGAAATACAACCAAAAAAAAACAAAATACATTCACAATGGACAATAATTAATTATTTTATTTATGGGATTAGTTAGTGCCCAAAAATTACTATCCTCCTTATATTAGCCTAAATACTTGACATATCATTTTAGTATTTTACGTATTTCGCGCAAATACATAAGGTACCATTAATAATTGACTGAATAATTGGGATTTCTATAGTTAAAAAGCCCATAAGACAGAATAATCCATGGGGTCGTCGGAAGGCCCACTTGGTTACTGAAGTTTTGTTTGGCATCTTGGCCTGTCAAGAGTTAATATGTTGTATTACTTTACTGTGGGATTCAATAGTAGATAAATTTTCATTTTTATTTTGTCGGAAATACTTTACTAAATCATAAAAAACCGAATGATGAAAAACACGTTTAACCTTAACAAAGATTACAGCAGCTTTATATATTATATTTGAGCCAGTCATCCTTTACAATGAACTCTCATAATGTACCCCTCTTCTATTGGTGAATGTAATGTCTCATGTTTCCTAATGGCTAAATGCCTACTTACTCATGTTATTTAATTTGTCGATCAATTATAAATAATATAGTAAGCAGAATACATTATCTCTTGTAACTGTCAATATTACAAATGGTTACCTTTGAACTATTCATCAGTTTCTCCTGATTTTATAAGCAACTCTCAAACCCAGGAGTTCTTGGGTTCAATTCCTAGATGCGACAGAATTTTTTTCTTTTTAAATTTACGTTTATGAGTCGCTCATATTGTTTATAATTATTAAATGTTACAATATAAGGTATTACTCATTAAGTTATTGCAAAAAAATTTAAAATCATCCTAGTCTTGTAGAAAAGTGAATAGATGTCGCACATTAAAATTGGATATATTTTTCCAAGATACCTACTATCTAAATTGTATAATAATTCAATAAATTAAGATATTAATTAAAATAAAGAGCAGTCTACCCTTTAAGGGATTTTAAGCTATTGACGGCAAATACATTTTAAACATTAATTTAATGTTAACGAAAGTTGTTAAAAAGGTGCAAATATTTATTTTTCAATTTCTATTTACGTATATATGAATTATGGTTCCATGATAACTCAACACAGTGACTATTCAACACACCTTTAAAAAGTGATAAAAAGTCTTTAAAAACGATGAAAAATAAATAATAAATAATAATTTAAAACTAACCTAACCTAACCTACCTAACCCAGTTAATAAAGTTTTTGTTTCATCACTTTCCATGACTTTATATTTTTTACTTAGATGTGATGAATTATCATTTTGATGATTTATCCGGTCACCATGAATTATAGTTAGGGGGAAACAAAATTGCGAAGGTAAATATGTTTCCCAATAATTATTTAAACATACCCCTATTAGGGAAGAGAAAGTCTTACTTACCCCAGATGGTTAGGAGCCGTTGAGAGGCTTCTAAAAACTATTCATCAAGGTAAGAACGGTATGAATCGTGAAAATTAAAAAAACAAAAACAGTTTTTCTGGCATCGAGCTTCGAATGAATATTTTAATAACAATGGCTATTAACCCTAGATAACTAAACTGTTTTCATTGTTTCATTGTAACTACACATTCATCGAGTAGACTATGCAATAAAACACTAGAAATAAATAAATAAATAAATTAATTAAGATAGGAACTTATTACGTGGCACAAAAGTAAGGTTTATAATGAACAAATTAATATCAAAATATCAGTCTACACAGTGACCACACATTTCAACATTATGTGGACCACAAATAACCTTTTTACATCTGGTGCAACGGTGTTTGGTCATCCTCCGGGCCTTGGATGGACACAGGTAGCAAATTTTAAGCACGTTTGACGCAGATGGAACCGGAGCTTCTATTGTAGAAGATTCGCCAACATTAACAATAAATATAAGAATATATGAATATACGTAACTTAAAAATAAAAAAAATTTATAACTAAACTTTTGTCTAGCGGACGACGAGATGGTCATAGGGCACGTGCTAGTATGCGTGTGGCCGCAATCGCGTCACGTGCTGCACTGTTTACTCAAATTAGGAAGGTAATGAAAGAGTCAAGGTCGGGGAGCGGGGATAACTAATCGCTCGTCGCCTCGACGAGCGATTAGTTGTCTAGGGTTAAAGACCTCATTTTTTTACGATTTTAAGTTAATTTTTTTTTCAATCTGTTAATTATAAAAATGCGTACAACGGGAAAATTCTAGATTCATATCAATGTTTACATTTTTTCGATAAATCAAAACGTACGAAATAACAAACATCTTATAATGAGGGACAAATGATTGATTGATGTATTTATATTGAATTGAATATAAAAGCGCAATCCTCCAGTCAAATTCCTCACATGTCAATTTGATTCTATAGTTACGTGATACCTATTTGCTTTTTTTAATAAGTAGGTATATTATATGCACCTACAAGAAAGTATTGTTTATTATATTTATAATTGGATATCGCGTTGTTACCTACGTATTATAATTAGGCAAATTTGGCACTTTAAAAAAATTTTGTTTTTTGAAAAAACTCAAATTGTAGTATTTAATCATCGAAAATAATATTGGCGTTTCTCAAACGAAAATTTAAAACAGAAAGATCTCAGGTCCTGGGGTCAATTCCTAAATGCGACCGAATCTTTTAATAATTTTTCTATTTCAAAATTTCCATTGAGAGTCGCTAACATTGTCTTCAATGATTAAATAATAAAACTCTTAATCATAGCTGTAATGGATTACCTCATTAAAACATCGTTCTATAACTTATCCATCACATCATCTGAAGATCAACGTCCGTAAGGGAGTGATTTCATTTCGGTCTTATTCTAAATTTTATTACTGAATATCACATCCGTCTTCCCGTACTACTTCCCAGAAGAAATTATTCCGGTATTATCGATTGCTGACAAATGAGCCTTTGAAGTGGAAAATGGCAATTTCAAGGCGTTCATTAAAAAAATCGTCCAATTTATCATTGAACTATCAAACTTATTGGTTTTCTTGCGTTAGAGTACGTTTAAACTAGCAAATACTGAGTTTAACGTGGCGACAGTGAAATTCTTAAGAAAGACAAACGTAAAATTAACTTTAAACGGAAATTTATCTACAACACAACTGTAGCTTTCCACCTGAATTACGAAATTAAGTGTAATTTTTCTGAGCAATAAAACACAAGAATCGAAATGATTCAAAACAGATACATGAGATCTATACCGGCACTAACCCGACAAACTTTAACCAGCTATTCCTTAGCACATTTGGAGTAAAAAATGTTATGGGCACTTTGCTGTCCGGTAGCATTTTTTATCAATTAAAAACAAAAAAAATTTAAAATTTCCACACTACATCACTGTCATTGGCATTGCGTTTCGTGTTCAACAGCTGTTATAAGCAAGTATGTCAAAAAGCGTCTTCGCTCTTTCGCACTTACTAAATAATAATAGTTAAAAATGAGACGAATGGTGCCGTGCCATTTCGTTGTGATTGTAAAAGTGCGCCAATATAGGTACACACGTGCATTATTCAACGGAATTCGAATAAAATATTTGCCAGATGGGTTTTCAAACATTGACAAAGGATAAAACAGTGATGACATGTGGTGAAAATATGAATAATAATTTTTTTATTAAAAAAAACGTTACCGGACAGCAAAGTGCACATAAAATTTTTTACTCCAAATATGCTAAGGAATAGCTGGTTAAAGTTTGTCGGGTACGTGCCGATACACCCTGTATTGTGCTGTACCAGATATACTATAATAAAAACAATGCATCGCCAACTCAATATTCTCATTTTGTGGCAACGTTAAATACTTGAAATGTATATCTATGATGAAAAATATTTTTTTTCCATATTATATGTTAAAAAGCGTTAGTTTTAATATACATTCCATGGCTACGAGAAGCCGCAAAGACTTCCTAAAACAAATTTATCGGAAACACAAAACAATATTCGTTACTAATTCAAAATTTTCAATGAATCCCCATTTAAATGTTGACGAAGGTAACATGGCTACCATCCTTTCAACTTTAAATTAAACAAACACGTCCCAAGGTATTGTTTTCACTTTGCATTCATACAAACAGTTTTCAAAGACTTTTTGAGCTATAAAATTCGCTTTAAAAAAATAATTTAAAATGAATTATTACTGTAGCCGTAATCAGTTTTGTGCACAATAATAATTCTCAACGTTTATCATCAAACGGGTAAGAATAAAATTGATTTTTACTGATAGTGCTCCTCCTTCCATTAGGATAAGACTATAAATCGAAAGCGAAAAGTTTTTGTTAAATTTAGGTGTGAAAATAAATTTTAGGTTAACTTGATACAAATAACTGAAAAATCTTACACGTAATGTTTATCTAATCTATCTATATTCAGTCCGAGGAAAAACTTCCCGGTACTGGCTTTGTTTGTTTTCTGCAGTTTCATTCCGAGATAGTGAAATTTTGCACACTTGACCTTCAAAACAGAATACAGATCACTGTCAACATGAGATTTTTAAAAAGCAATCCCCGCCCCTCCCCCAGTTTGCCACCTCTTATAAGATAATAAACTCGGCAGATAGAATCGATATCAATGACAATACATTCTTTAAATCACCTACGCACATGCGGTCACATACACATTTTTCTGAAATCGGATTACATTACAGCAGATAATATGCGAAATAAACATCGGTCCTATCCGATCGGCAAAACTAAAATTAAGTCGATGTTAAAATCTGATGTGTTTACATCCCTCAATATTTGAAAGAATATCATAAATAATTGTGTTTTCAGAGATGATTTTTTTGTTATTTTTTTATTGCTTGGTTTGTATGGATATTTTTTTTACTTGAATCTAATGCAACCCTCCAAATAATTAATTTATTTATTTTTTAGTGTTCTCAAATTAAACCAAATTTTAATCAACTCGCTAGCACCAAAAATGACTAGCCGGCGTTATTCAAAATACCTTGGGGCATTTGCTAAATGCTTTCATAAACGTATTCCAAAAACTAAAATTCGTTTTTTTTTCGTTAATGTTCGAATAGGTTCTTGGTTCCAAGAAAAGGTGTGTTGACGGTTATCGCTCGGATGATTCTGAGCTTCGTTCGCACCTCAAGTATTTTGACGGATGCGGTGTGACCTACTCGTGGCACAAACGTACCCTGAATCGTTTCCAGTGAAATATTTTGCTCCATTTGTTATCGCCTAAATCTTCTGACAGCCTGTCAATTATTTTTCCGAATGTCAAGCGGTCTCAGAATTACGCTTTGGATTTTTTTTCCATCTCTCGCGGAGGAAGATAAGAGGTGCCAAAAAGATATAAAACGTAAAATAAATTGATTGTCGTCTGTTTGAAAACGTGTTACTTTTTAAATTGGCAATTTAATAGCGATGTAACTCGCTGATTAGATTTCATGAACACTTTGTACTTCTTTCTCCGGCGGACATTGAGATTTTTCTTGAAACTTATTATGGTTGTAAATAATACGGATACTAGAAAATTTTCATCACAACGTTGACTTTAAAAAATATATTAAAGATCTTAACAGATACGACTGATTTTGACAGAATTCAAAACGTAGCAAACCTAATTAGTTTTTTTTAGCGTGTATTTTGAAAAGTTTGTGTATAAATGGTGTCAAAACATACGTAGTACAAGCGGGAAACTCGTGAATCCAAAAACAAAATCAAAAACTAACGTTTGTTTTTATTTGGATTTTTATTTATTTTTATCAATTTTTTTCGACAACTTAAAATTTTTAAATATAACGTTTTGTGCTGGCTTTATGACTTCAACGTAATTAAAAAATATATTAAACAGCTGATATTAGCCATCTACCGAACGATTTTTTTTGATTCCACTTTTATTTCAATTTTTACTTCAAAAATGAAAGCTCATTTTTTTGGCTCAATTATAAATGAAAATTCTGTTTTTTACGTATTTGTCACAACCGTACTGCTTACATTTCTATATTTTTTCATTCAGTGGATTATCTAAATTACTCATACGAATTAATATCTTTCTTTCTCTTTGTGTAAATGTTATTTTATCTTCTCTCAATGTCACCAACATTTCGAATCTTGAAAAATACACGAAGGTCGCATTTCAAAAACAAACAGGAAAATCTGAAAATAAGCGAAAACCGTTCGCCATTTTCCATACAAAATTCTTAAATAATATTACATTTGGGTCATCGACGTTTTTCGTATGTATAGAACGAGGGCGGAGAGTAAGTTGGCCACCGGGAAAATGTATATAAATTATTAATAGACAGAACAGGCGCCATATTTCCCTGATAAATGGCCGTCGACAAATTTATACGCGGCTTCGTGTACAAATGAAATATGACTTGGCGCATTTAGGCCCCCCGCCATAAGAATGTTTGTAAAGGATAAATTAATAGGGCATCATTATACTTTTGATCGACCTGTATAAAATAATAATCACTTCATAAAAGTGGTGGAAAACAAGCATTCTATTGCACAGTGAAATTTTAATTTTAACTTTTACATTTTTTCAAAGTGAGTCAAAAATCTTAGGAGCTAATACAATTCGGTCTGTGTAATATAATTCACAAGTCACGCAATTGTACTGATTAAAACGACACGAAATATAATATTTTCAGAAACTATGGGTATCTTTAAGAATATGTTTAAGATTTAAGGCAATGCAAAAAGTCGTGTAATATTTTAAATTGAGCCGCTATCAATGAGAACCCTTACGTAGATAGCGATAAGGTTTAAATTCCCGCTTAACACCAATCCGCCTGTTTTGATTTATGCAAGAAAAAAACACGGCCAAAAAGTGCCTTCTATTTTATTTTGTGAATGTTCAGGCATTAAAATATTTAATTTTTTCCGATAATTTAATAAATAACTTAATTTGCCACATTATACAATAAAATCATAACCGAAAATGGGTTTGTAAGTAGGAGATTTTGAACTTTAAAGCAGTTTTCATAGGCCTTATACATTATTTTTTTCTGGGCTTATTTATTTATTTACTGGACAATTGTATAGCGCCGCTTTTGTGAGATATCACCTCAGGGGCGCTTTACAGTTAATGCAGGTATTACAAAAAATATAAATATTAAAAAAATAAACTGAATTTAAGTTAAGTAAAATGAAGTACAGAAACAGGTGACACGAAGATAGAAGATGGAGACTCTGCAGCAAGAATCACAGGTGGTGAGGAAACTGGTCCAGCTGCTGCAGCGAAAGAGTCCACCGCGTCCACCAACAGCGCCAGCACGAGGTTCGTCATCCGTCCAGGTATGTGTCTGCTGCTAACAAAGCGCTGACACAATATCCTCTTACAGATACCAGATCTTGGCAGCACCGCTGTGACGTTCGACGAAGATAGAAAATGGACCTATGCAGCAAGAATCTTTGGTGGTGAAGAAACTGGACCAGCTGCTGCAGCGAGAGAGTCCACCGCATCCACCAACAGTGCCAGCACGAGGTTCGTCATCCGTCCAGGTGTGTGTCTGCTGCTAATAAAGCCCTGACACCTCAGATAGATAAGAGACCCTTGCACCACTGCTGTGACGTTCGGCTAGTCCATCATTCTCCATGTAATCCTGTTACTGGTGATTGTTGAAGTGGTGTATTCTGCCCGCAGTAAAAAGCGACGGGATAATAAATTACCCTGGGCTTAGCAAAACACTTGCTTTCAGAGTTTCCGAGAATTCCGTTGAAAACATCTGGGGGTGCATTTACCGATCGACGTTCGTTTCGAATATCGAATATTTTTGAGCAAAATTTCCGAACATTCACTTTTAAAACACTGCACTCAAATCACATATTATAAAGTTCCAATAACTGGTTGTTAAATTTATTTTTATTTAAGTTAAAATTTTATTTGATTGATTTTAAAAATAAGGGAAAGGATAATTTAAGGGATTTTGCCTCATTTCCCTTGAAAATAGAAAAAAAACACAAAGCGGTTCTAGGACGCGTTGGGACGCGTGCTGCTGCCACGAAGGGCGCTATTCGACTCTCGACGGGCTTATAAAAAGTCTAATCCAAAAAATACACGCATATTTCAAAGGCCAAGATGTATTCTACTCGCAGTATTTAATTGAAGCATCTGAAACATTTCTTTCAAACCAAAAACACATGATTTTGCATTACTACGTATGGCATCGCCTTAAGGTTAATTTTTATGATTTTGAGGGTGTACCACAGACGATCTAAAAGCCCTGTCATTATGATGGTGATTTTATACGTCATCTAAGATCAGTTAGCGGTATTTGCGAGCACGGTCAATGATTTACAGGTTTATCAACGATCTTTATGCAAAATCAATTGCTTATTAACAAACGGAGTTAAACTAACGAAGCTCTAAGAATTGAAAGAAGTAGTACACGTAGCGATTTTCATCCGTTCGGGCCACCATCGCTACATTGATTGGTTCTGGTGGAAAAAAATATTCGGACAAGTTATGAATAAAAACCTTATTAACTTATTAACTAACTTTTTAGTGTCAAATAGTAAACGCGAACTGCCAACGCATATTTAGGGTAGTAAGGCGATTCAACATTTTCAATGTATTAATATTTTTTTACCTAGCTGTATTTGACTATTCGAAACGTTAATTCATACCTCCAGTGTTGCCAGCGAATATTGATTTATTATTTGTATGTCTGGGTATAAACATCACATTGGGAAATCGGTTTAAAATCATCGATTTTGTAAAATTACCGATCTCACTGCGATCACCAAGTAAAAAATGTGTGGAATTTTAATATATTCTCTCATAAATGCTGATTTTCAAATGATCTAAAACCGCACCTTTCTTTGCGGTTTAAACTGGCTACAACGTCTTTGTGATCTAGAAAATGCTTCTGGCTGGTAAGACTTATGTTTCGATATTGGCTTGAGTAACGAACGAACCTCAAAATGACACGTTTTAAATCGACATATAAAAAATATATTCGTCAACATAAAGATTAAATAAAAATGTGTCATTATTGTTTTTACCTTCAATAAAAAAAACTGAGAAAATACCCTATTAGGATATTGAGTGTATTGGCGAAATTAAATACACTGTAGGTAACTATTCTTTAATAAGTTTTTTTTCTTTCTTACCATTGTTTTTTGTTTGATTTTGAACGGATTTTCCTTTTTCCGAATTCGAATCTCGAAAAACCTTGTGATTATTTTTTGGATTACTATGCCGCGTTAGGCTTCCTCGTTTCTTAATCATCTGCCCTGATGGATACTGTAACGCTGACCGAAACGTTGGATAAATAAGAATAATCTCGATAAGCACGATATACAATAGGTAAAATAAATTCAATGTTTTAATCATCACATCGATTGGATTTCGGTCCAACCTTTCATCCACTATTAAAATCAACATTGTTAACCCCTGGCTTCGTGTCCGCTGGACCGGAGCCTATAAATCCGCTGATTGAATACCCCTGGAGTGTGCGGTTTTTGGTTTTTCAGCGAATACATGATGGATTGCTTTGTAAATATTTATTTTCATAAATAAGCGAAATTTCACTTGTACAGAGCGCATCAAGTTAATTGGGGAAACGGTGGACGCGTTTCATCTGATTGCACACATAATTTTTTTTGATTGAATGTTCAGGAAGCCACGTAGTTTTAATTATGCAAGAATAATAAATTTCGAAATAATTGTAATAATTCATTACACACCATTCGATATTTTTAATGCTGTTTAAATAATTCATATTGTTGTCGTTTTATTCAATTTGATGTCGCATTTACGAAATTGAAGTTGGGTTATAACACTGCCGTAATTACTTTTAGTACATTCGTAGTATTTACATATTTAAAAAAAGGGTTTTATGTATGTAAGAGGTACTATTTTCGTAATTTTTAGTGGCTATCAGTCTAAACAAGTGGCGATTCATGCAATAAGACAGGGGAGGCAGTACCTCCTCAAAAAATCGAAGAGAAATGGGGAAACACATATCCTACATCAAAAATGTAACATAACTTAATTCACTTTAAATATTTGTTAAGAATTTATAAATTTTGTAAACCTTAAAGTAACTTTGATTAAAATATTAACCATAAATGTTTTCGTATTTCATATTATGCTATGCAACTCGTCATGCCAGTATGACGCGGCTGGCCACACGTGCATTTCTCAGCTCAGCTACTGCTCAACGCAATACAATAAGTATTACAATACGCTATACCCACGCTAAAGAGGCAAAGATAGGTCCCGCCTCGGAGAGCCAATGATTTCATGTAGGCGGAAGGGGTGGGGAAGTCATATGGAAACGAAATGAATGATAGATGACAGGTCGCGGCATTGTTAAGTATGAGGCGCGCCTCAAACAACGAACACTTCAAAAGTAGAATTGATCACTTGAGATTAGCTCTTTTGACCAAAATTTGTTTGGTTTTGTGATTATATTTGATGTATATGGCAACAATTACCTACGGAGACAGGCTATCTGGAATAATTTCGTACCGTGAATTTGCAATTAACCGCCTATCTTGTGTTTGTTTGTCTTGTATAGGCTAACAGAATCTTTAATAGTGACAAGCTGTTATATGAGTATGCCCAGTAACTTAATTTGGGAACCACCTCTGGACTGGAGACCCGCAATACTTGATAAAGCTACTTGATTACAGAAATTTTAATACGCTATAAATTACATTGCCGGACTCTCAGTCAAACGCTTGCTTAAACCATTAAGTTTATTAAAAAGAGTTTTCAATTAGTGTCGGCTTGTGAATTTTGAGTGTCATAGTGTGCTAAGTTTGAAAAATTCATTAATGTTCTTTAATTTAAAACGATTTTTTATTGTTTTCGAAAATTGTGTTTTTTCATTTTCAGGAAATATCAGTTAGGCAGTGCACTACACTGATTTGAAAGGAAATGCCTTTTTTTTAATACCAGCACTATAGTACACCCAAAAGTCACTTACCGCAACTACTTTTGATAAAAACAGTGAACCATTTTAAGTTTTAAAAACGTTTTGATACTGTTTTCCCACGGAGTGACAAATCATACAATAAAAATGTTTTTATTTAATTCTTATTAGTCATCTCAATTTAGCAAAGAGATTAGATGGGATGTTGGCAGATGAATAATTAACAGTCATTTGAAACGTCATTAACGCAGTATTCACGAGCCCCGACAGTCTGAAAGAACTGAAACCATGTAGTACCTAGGGTACCTACTTTAGATACAATTTAAATATTTTTGTGTAACACTGTTAAAATTTTCAATTTACTTAATTTTCTTTTTGGAAACATTAATTTTAACACATTCAAAATGTATTATCCCTCGAATCACTTGTTCCTACATTAATGTTTTAAAACAATTACTTTATGTCATAATAACACTTAAACAAGAGAATAAAAAAATAAGTAAAGTAATCATTACGTTATTTAACACAATTAAATATGAGTAGTATGGTGATTTATTTTTGGGGTATTATGCCGTTTTGTGCTACTTCCTTCATTAGCCAATAATTCGGACAGCATTACATTGTCCATCATCAGGAGAGAGGTATAAATATTGTGGTGAAGTGTGTGCTTATGTATATAGATTTGATATCGTGTCGCTAACTCCAATCCTCTAAAACCTGGTAATACTTAATAATTATAAATTAAGTAAGTCTAGTTTTGGTGTAGCCGTCAATTATCGGATACCAAGAACTATTGAGCTTAATCTCGTCGTCTTTATTAATATTTCTATTAATATGACTTGGTTAGAAAAGATTTGTAAACTGAAAAAAAAAACTGTTTGAAATGGTTGTTAGTAAGAAAAGGTATGATGTTTGTTTTAAATACGTGGAATGATTTGTAAATAAATAAAACAAACATATCTCCCAAAGAAACTTACAAATTTAGTATTGAATTGTTTGCCGTGGAACAAGTATTTGAGAAATACAGATGTGTGTATATGTATGCGAGCGAGTTTGATGTTTGTTATTCAGAAATATATTTTAGTAGGCACCTAATGATATTGGTACTGTGGAGATGTTTAGCTTGTTAATATGTCAGTTTGTTAATAGTGCTTGAATTATCGTTAACCTCCTGGTTGAACTCATCTAATATAAAAATGGTGATTTATAATAGCTTTATTATGGTCTTCCATAAATTCCCTTTCATCTTTGCTTCTTGTAGCGGAGTTTTGACCCCGTTGAGTCTATTTTTGCTTCAGAGACTACCGCTCTAAGCAATTAAATCGGACATCTATACCATCTTCAGAAATATGGATGAGCTAATATGTGATTCCTTCACATCTAATGCCAAAACTAGGTCAACTACGTATGGATGACTTCTATCATTAAAGAAAAGACGGTTTTCTAGAGCCAGAAAGACAGGGTATAAAGTGGATAAAGGGTATATATTTATGTTATTTAAACACCCAAAACGCTTTTACATACAATGTAATGCATCTGTTATCATATAAAAGATGTATAAAAAATATTTTTTACCTATGCAAGAATTATTATTTATTTATTTATTTATTTTTTATTTAAAAAAATAGGTAGACCAACAAAGCTGTCACATGCCAGCTTGACTGCAGGATCCACCGAATTAAAATATCTTAAGTCTATGTCTATAACATTGTATGATTATGTGTATATGAGTAAGTCTTATTTCTAAGTAGGTACATTTCACAGATTTTATTTTATTGCAGACATTCGCAAAATATATTTCTAACGAGTAATTAAAAATACATAATATATCTACTGCACCTCACTAAAAACAAAGAGTTTTGGAATTTACATTAAGTTGTTCAAAGGTACATGGATTGATCATTTATTAACCACAGCTTTATGATTTTAGGGCAGGGTCTCTCATTATTCACAATTTGTAAGTTTTTATTTAGTTGGTTGAAGATCACAGGTACCAAGTATTCAAGAGTACGGCCTCCATACTTATTTAAAATTCGAGGAGTTTTTAGCCCGTTTCCTTCTGTAAATCTTGTGTTGTGCCCGTGTACCAATGGTTTATCAAAAGATAAGTAATTAATAATACACTATTGTTTACATTATTGTTACTTTAATAATAGATAATCATTTATGTTTGGCATAGTTGACAAATAATTCTTCTACGTACTTCGTACTTTTTGTACTGTTTTTTATAATTCTTAATAATTAACTTAACCTTACACTTAACACCGTAAATTATACTTTGTATGCACTTTAAGCTTTATACTTAAGTTTATATTTAACCTTTACACTTTATACCCTATATTATTCCTTAAGCTTTATGCTGTACACTTTATAACTTCTACTTTTTAAATCATTTGTACCTTGAAGATGCTTGAGTAAAGCGAAACCGGTCGGTTCTAAAAATTATTAAAAACTTAATTTATAAACAAAAAGTATGTTATTTTATTAAATATGTCAATCCACAAAGTGATTGCTTTCTACAATAATATATTTTTTTATATATATGTGAATGACACATGTCGTGCCGTTTGTATTTAAATAAATAAATCTTATTTGAAAAATAACAATGAAAAAATATGGGTAACATAACATAAACAAGAGTTAACAAAATGTACGGAAAATAAAATATAAATAACATTATATAAGGCAGTCTGCCAATATTCTCCAAATCAACGATAATGTTAATTAAAAACATTTAAAATTTTCGCTAACAATAATTTATACCACACGGAGAAAAATGAGTATTGCAAATTTTTTGAAAATCTCTTCAAATTATAGGTAATTCGGTTAAAAACAAGGCTCTAGGCCGTTTCCTGATAAACATTTAGTATAATTCTAAAATATCGGATCACGTGATCAAGCACCTGCTTTATATACAATGACGAAATGCGTAAATATAAAGATTTTTATGAACACGTCTTCCGACATCGTGGTAACAAATTCGTGTTCTTATAAAAGTTTATCAGAAAACCCACAAATTCATTCGGTGAGGGTCTGTAATCACGTTTTTGGCCGGATTTTGATAATTTGAAGAGATTATTGATTTTTTTTCTAATTCAAAGAAAATTTATATCGGATGATACATTTTGAATGTTATTTCAACCGCTATGCTAGGGATGCCCCTGTGTTATGGCGGGTGAAGTGTACAGATTGAAGAATTTAATAATATTCACAAAAGTTAGTAAATTATTCAATTTTAATTCAGTTAATATTTTATGTGATCAATAATTAATTAAACATTGACAAGTTTATTTTTTTAATTTGAAATAAGTCAACTGAGTAATGTGTATAGGGAGATTAGGCACTTAAAGTGTAGAATGTATGGGTGTTTTAGTTGAAATTTATTGCAGATGTTAGGATCTATAGAGTTATTTGTCTTTTGAAAGTATGTAGTGGAGGTTATTTTTTTAGGATATCGGGGAAAAGGTTAAAGGTTTTGGGAGCTGGATGGGTGAATTGTCTTTATTTTAGGATATCGGGGAAAAGGTTAAAGGTTTTGGGAGCTGGATGGGTGAATTGTCTTTATTTTAGGATATCGGGGAAAAGGTTAAAGGTTTTGGGAGCTGGATGGGTGAATTGTCTTTATTTTAGGATATCGGGGAAAAGGTTAAAGGTTTTGGGAGCTGGATGGGTGAATTGTCTTTATTTTAGGATATCGGGGAAAAGGTTTAATATTTTGGGAGCTGGATGGGTGAATTGTCTTTATTTTAGGATATCAGGGAAAAAGTTAAAGGTTTTGGGAGCTGGATGGGTGAATTGTCTTTATTTTAGGATATCGGGGAAAAGGTTAAAAGTTTTGGGAGCTGGATGGGTGAATTGTCTTTATTTTAGGATATCGGGCAAAAAGTTAAAGGTTTTGGGAGCTGGATGGGTGAATTGTCTTTATTTTAGGATATCGGGGAAAAGGTTAAAGGTTTTGGGAGCTGGATGGGTGAATTGTCTTTATTTTAGGATATCGGGGAAAAGGTTAAAGGTTTTGGGAGCTGGATGGGTGAATTGTCTTTATTTTAGGATATCGGGGAAAAGGTTAAAGGTTTTGGGAGCTGAATGGGTGAATTGTCTTTATTTTAGGATATCGGGGAAAAGGTTAAAGGTTTTGGGAGCTGGATGGGTGAATTGTCTTTATTTTAGGATATCGGGGAAAAGGTTAAAGGTTTTGGGAGCTGGATGGGTGAATTGTCTTTATTTTAGGATATCGGGGAAAAGGTTTAATATTTTGGGAGCTGGATGGGTGAATTGTCTTTATTTTAGGATATCAGGGAAAAAGTTAAAGGTTTTGGGAGCTGGATGGGTGAATTGTCTTTATTTTAGGATATCGGGGAAAAGGTTAAAAGTTTTGGGAGCTGGATGGGTGAATTGTCTTTATTTTAGGATATCGGGCAAAAAGTTAAAGGTTTTGGGAGCTGGATGGGTGAATTGTCTTTATTTTAGGATATCGGGGAAAAGGTTAAAGGTTTTGGGAGCTGGATGGGTGAATTGTCTTTATTTTAGGATATCGGGGAAAAGGTTAAAGGTTTTGGGAGCTGGATGGGTGAATTGTCTTTATTTTAGGATATTGGGGAAAAGGTTAAAGATTTTGGGAGCTGGATGGGTGAATTGTCTTTATTTTAGGATATCGGGGAAAAGGTTAAAGGTTTTGGGAGCTGGATGGGTGAATTGTCTTTATTTTAGGATATCGGGGAAAAGGTTAAATGTTTTGGGAGCTGGATGGGTGAATTGTCTTTATTTTAGGATATCGGGGAAAAAGTTAAAGGTTTTGGGAGCTGGATGGGTGAATTGTCTTTATTTTAGGATATCGGGGAAAAGGTTAAAGGTTTTGGGAGCTGGATGGGTGAATTGTCTTTATTTTAGGATATCGGGCAAAAAGTTAAAGGTTTTGGGAGCTGGATGGGTGAATTGTCTTTATTTTAGGATATCGGGGAAAAGGTTAAAGGTTTTGGGAGCTGGATGGGTGAATTGTCTTTATTTTAGGATATCGGGGAAAAAGTTAAAGGTTTTGGGAGCTGGATGGGTGAATTGTCTTTATTTTAGGATATCGGGGAAAAGGTTAAAGGTTTTGGGAGCTGGATGGGTGAATTATCTTTATTTTAGGATATCGGGGAAAAAGTTAAAGGTTTTGGGAGCTGGATGGGTGAATTGTCTTTATTTTAGGATATCGGGGAAAAGGTTAAAGGTTTTGGGAGCTGGATGGGTGAATTATCTTTATTTTAGGATATCGGGGAAAAAGTTAAAGGTTTTGGGAGCTGGATGGGTGAATTGTCTTTATTTTAGGATATCGGGGAAAAGGTTAAAGGTTTTGGGAGCTGGATGGGTGAATTGTCTTTATTTTAGGATATCGGGGAAAAGGTTAAAGGTTTTGGGAGCTGGATGGGTGAATTGTCTTTATTTTAGGATATCGGGGAAAAGGTTAAAGGTTTTGGGAGCTGGATGGGTGAATTGTCTTTATTTTAGGATATCGGGGAAAAGGTTAAAGGTTTTGGGAGCTGGATGGGTGAATTGTCTTTATTTTAGGATATCGGGGAAAAGGTTAAAGGTTTTGGGAGCTGGATGGGTGAATTGTCTTTATTTTAGGATATCGGGGAAAAGGTTAAATGTTTTGGGAGCTGGATGGGTGAATTGTCTTTATTTTAGGATATCGGGGAAAAAGTTAAAGGTTTTGGGAGCTGGATGGGTGAATTGTCTTTATTTTAGGATATCGGGGAAAAGGTTAAAGGTTTTGGGAGCTGGATGGGTGAATTGTCTTTATTTTAGGATATCGGGCAAAAAGTTAAAGGTTTTGGGAGCTGGATGGGTGAATTGTCTTTATTTTAGGATATCGGGGAAAAGGTTAAAGGTTTTGGGAGCTGGATGGGTGAATTGTCTTTATTTTAGGATATCGGGGAAAAAGTTAAAGGTTTTGGGAGCTGGATGGGTGAATTGTCTTTATTTTAGGATATCGGGGAAAAGGTTAAAGGTTTTGGGAGCTGGATGGGTGAATTATCTTTATTTTAGGATATCGGGGAAAAAGTTAAAGGTTTTGGGAGCTGGATGGGTGAATTGTCTTTATTTTAGGATATCGGGGAAAAGGTTAAAGGTTTTGGGAGCTGGATGGGTGAATTATCTTTATTTTAGGATATCGGGGAAAAAGTTAAAGGTTTTGGGAGCTGGATGGGTGAATTGTCTTTATTTTAGGATATCGGGGAAAAGGTTAAAGGTTTTGGGAGCTGGATGGGTGAATTATCTTTATTTTAGTATATCGGGGAAAAAGTTAAAGGTTTTGGGAGCTGGATGGGTGAATTGTCTTTATTTTAGGATATCTGGGAAAAGGTTAAAGGTTTTGGGAGCTGGATGGGTGAATTATCTTTATTTTAGGATATCGGGGAAAAAGTTAAAGGTTTTGGGAGCTGGATGGGTGAATTGTCTTTATTTTAGGATATCGGGGAAAAGGTTAAAGGTTTTGGGAGCTGGATGGGTGAATTGTCTTTGTTTTGATGTAGTATGAGGTACATTGTATTGTCGTTTGATCATATTTCCGGTGGTGTGATTGTGTTGGAAAACTTTTTTTTTTGTATTTGTACAAGAAATGTGTTAGCATAAATTTTAAACGGAGTTCACGTTTTTCGAAGACATTATACTCGATAAAAAGTCGGATTTAGGAATATCTTTTCGGCAATAAATAATATAATTAATTAGCAATATTCATTATAAGCATTTTTCTCCGCGTAGGTAGAAATAGTTTGCACATAAGGCGATTGAAGTTTGCCATGTTCAAATTATTGGCAAATATCATTTTAAAAAACATGTTACCAAGACTATTTAAACGATGAATTGGGGAATGCAAACTATATTTAGAATGAGATTTATTTATATAAAATGTTGATGTTTGTCTAGTTGTTCGTATATGTAAATGTAGATTCATAAAATGCATGAGTTCACAACAATAGATTTTAGAATTTGACAATTTTAATATAAAGTTTAGGTCGTTTATTTCATCTGTTCTCTAAAGTTGGAATATTTAAAATATTCACTAACGACAGGTAATTTATGTGCTCTAAAGGGATGTTGAGCTTAAAATTTATAAAGCGTATTTTTTTCCATAGATTCTTTTGACATTACGAAAATAAATTTGTTTGAAGAGTGACCAAACTATGAAGGAATGCTATGAATAATAATAATATGAAATTAAGGATAATATTAATAATCTGACATGGAGGAATGCAACGAATAATAAATAATATGACACGAATGAATGCTATGATAAAAATATAAAACGAAGGTATACTAATAATAATAAAATGTCATAAATAATAATATATAACATGAAGGAATGCTATGAATAATAATAATTACAAGACATGAAAGATTTCTCTGGATAATGTAATACTATGCCAACTTAGAAGACCGGAGTTTGGCGAACCAGAACTTTCTTTGTTTACTGTTATTTCGTGTTTTTTTAATACTTCCTTTAATATGGACGGAAAAACAATTATCACTATATGCTTAAATCAGGAGAGTTTCACCAACATTTTATTTCGGGTTTGGACAGATCTGAGATGTGAATTCTCAATGTGGTGTTTCTCTTTGAGCACCAAATCGTACCAACATAATAATAATATTATATTGAACAAAATGTATGAGGAAAAACAATTTGTCAGCTCTAAGGAAGGCATTCAAGCTCGGATCTTTGATATGACCTAAGCTGACATACAAACAAACAGTATCGTGCCGTTAGAATTAGAAAGGGCAAATTTAAAAATACATATGAAATATATTATGAAAACAAAAAGACGCCTTGAAAATTAGATATTTTTAAATATTCATGTGAATACCGCAACCATCTAGAGCCGGTGAGGTAATGTCATCCCCAATTGGGGTAAGTTGCGAGGCTGGTGGTAATGAGAAATGATGAAGAGGAAGGTGAGGAATATTTACATGTTTTTTTTTATTTATTTATTTATTTTTTATTCTTTATTGTACGACAGACAGGTAAGTCCAATTATGGTACAATTACAGCTAAATACATTTAAAATTATGTTTTAATTCTTAATGGTGATCTTACACCAGATCTAAACTCAGAGTATCTTTCACAATTGCCACAAATATAATGTATTTAATTTTTAATGAATATTGTGAAATGATACAAATTAATCACGTTAATTTTCTTTTGTCGGAATTGAAACCCATGAACTCCGGATTGCTAGTCAAGAGCTTTACCCCTCGATCACAGAGGCCTTTTCTGTCGACGCATTGTGAAAAAGTGTTTATTTTTAAATATATCTATTTGAATTTTACTTTTGTTTTCGGTAATAAATAAAATAAATTCTATCAATTTTGATGCCATCACACGCAGACATTACAGCAGTTAAAATACGAAATAAATTTTGTTTTCGTCCGAGTTTGGTAAAGTTGTAGACTCCAGTTCCTGGGTAGGAAAATGCAATTCTCAATATAATATATTTTTTTTAACTAAAATGTTTAAAATATATTTAAAAATAACACTTGAATGTTGACACATTTAAATTTTGTTTTTTTTTCGGGTCGATTTTTAAAATATTGCATCTTCTAAATTACGTAAGGATTTAAGTGTATTTAAATATCATTATGTAAATCACCGAGAAATGAACGGCAACAAATTCCGAAATTACGGCCAGTTTATTATTAGCCCGCTTGACCAACGGGAAGTATTTTCAGCGTGGGAAATATAGTCGTACGTGCTGGTGCATTTGGCACACGTGTTTACTTTTTCCTCTTCTTCGTACCGACCACCGGACGTGGCAAGCTGATTACAAGCAAAATTCTTACCCGAGAATGAAGGGAATTGTACACGTGGACGAAGTGTAGGAAATTTTCAAGAATTAAGTTATTTTTCTGATTTTTATTCTTGAAACCGATTTAAATAGAATGGGATAATGCAATGAGATAAACATTCTCACATAAAAATGAATCTTATTGGACGTAGTTTTCGAGAAATAGACTTTCGCCAAAGGATATCTTGATGCACGTCAAGTTATTTCATGCAATGGTTTCTGTCACGAGGGCAATACTGACAGAATATTATATTCACGATGCGTATTTATTTTTTAATTCTATAGCTAATTTGATCACCCCGGGAACCATTTATTGAATATCTAACACCTCTGCCATACGTCACTCCAACAGGTTTGCTACGTTTGGTGACTTTGCAGGGGTGTCAGGGTTCATGGGGTAAGGTTTGTCTGGATCGTTGCGGCTGATGTGTCTGAACGCCAATTACATGACAGCCAGATCGATATACACTGGTTGAAGGACACCCTTTGGTCTCTCCAACAGGACTCTATCGACTCATCGCCCTGCACCGTGGTGAGAAAAATGGATTCTTATGTCCATCACTCCTGAACACACTGACTTCTAGATTTTTACCCACCCTTCATACTTTTTTCCTTCTCAGAACTTCATCTGGTTTAATCCCTTAAAAAGATCCTCAACACAGCTTCTCCAAAGATGCCATAAGTCATGAGATTTTTTTTTCACAAGGCCTCGTTTATGGAACTAATGTAAAAAAAGCCAAATAAAAAAAACTTCTTCATTCCAGGATTTGACAAGACAACTTTGACTCTAAACCCAAAGTACTTTGTGCAATACTATGTAGATTGTTGATTGATGAAAGAGAAATTCAAGAAAGAATAACATTTATCATATTTGTATAATTTAGATATTTATAAAATCTTGAGAAAATGCAAAATTTTGTAAATAATAAACATTTGGCTTAAGTGGAACGACTTCGCGGTCTCTTTCATAAAAAACTTTAATTTGGATTTGAGGCGAAAATACAACTAAACTGAAAAATTGTTTTAGCAACTTTAGAAGTTAATAATAATTATTAAAAAAAATAATTTTCTCCTACCTACTGTTTGAATATAATAGAAATTTTAATTTACACAGAATAAATTTTTATTTTAACGTAAATTGGTCGTTTTTTATTCAAATTTACAACCATCAGTATGCTTTTTTTAATATTTAATTTTCACTTTTATTTAATATTACATAATATCTGTTTCAGTAAAGGCCACGTATGATATATACCAGATATGAAAATACTAGCGCGCTAATATTGAAAAAAAACGATAATAATTGAGCGAAAATGATGAAAACATATAATAAAACACGACTCGATTGAAGTAGAGCAAAAAAATCTCGACAAGTACTTAAGTTGTATTTAAAGATACACTGTGAATTTTTTCAAATCTATAATATATTAAATAACAGAATAAAACGTGTTTTTAATCATTTTCGGAAATTACCTTGCGATTTTTTTTTCAAAGGATCTTCATATAATTAGTATTTCGGCTTTACAAATGTATAAATATTTTTTTAAAAACAACACATATTTTGTTGAAAACTTAAAAACTTCAAACATTAAAGAGAAAAAAAGTTTTAAACGGCGGAAATTCGCTATGCAGAATCCCATATATCAGATTTTTCGAGTTAAACAGCAACAAAAACCTTTTAATGAATATGCAAACAAACAAATAATAAGGCAATCAATTCAAACAACACAAACATTTACATCATTTTGCGGTTTTATTCTGCGACGCTTGTACAACAGATAATACTCAGAAGCAATTATATTGGCATTTTCCACTTATACAGGATATGTTAAACACGTGTTGAAGCATTTCCTTTCCGCTTGCAGTGTGGTAAATGTCAAAACGGGAAGTGACCCGCACCGAGACGTTATCGCAGCAGGAATTCTAATTTCGACGCCCCCGCCACCCCTGTACAGACGCTACGGGAATTAATTCAGAATGATTGTTTTCAGTATAATTAATTGGTTAGTTACTTCATTATTTGAGATATTGCCATATAATCAAGTTGAATTTAACTCCTAGATCTGGTCCCCCCATTTTAAAATAATCCCAAGCGTCTGGAACCAGTGAGACTATGGCATACTCAATCGGGGTATTTTGTAAGGCTAAAGGTAGTTGGTAGTTGAAGAAGATGTGGAGGAGGAGTGTGGGAAAGTACATGGCTATTCATTTTTTTATATAAGTTAATAAGTGAAACCTCAAATATAATATTTAATTATTAATGACAATATTATACAATTAAGTCTTTACTCATGAAGTTATTAAAAAAATATTCATCCTAGATTTATAAAAAAGTCAATAGATGTCACACATTAAAATAAAAATAGGGTATATTTATCGAAGACACTATTTAGATTGCATTTAGTTCGATGTGAGTAATTTAAAAAAATGTGCGGTGAGAAAATGGAGATTAGTAGTTCTTATTCGAAGAATAATAAGGTTAAATATGACCGAAAGAGATAGAGTCCCATTGAGCTCAGTTTCAAATTTTCGTTTAAGAATTGTTAATATTGTCTTCGATAATTCAGAAACGTTTTCCGTTTACAAAAACGGTCAGCAGATGTTCAAAAAATCATTTCACCGCCTCTCACATACACACCCATACCCACCGACACTCACACTCGAGCAGTTGCGCGGACCAAAATCTTGGCTTTGAAATACGCCCTGGCCATTTGTTTTCCTTGGGAATATCGTAAATATTGCTAAACCCGAAGCATGTGCACTTAATCGGCGATATTTTAGTCCGGGTCCAACGGATTCCGGGACTGCAGCAGGCCCCAATTCGATATTATTATTTCCAATGTTCACAGCGGCCGCCTTGTCTCCATACATACCAGTATGTGCATTGTACACATACCCAAGAAATGGGATGATTTATTGTAAAGTCGTTCATGACATTAAAAAGATGATATTACGACCGGGATCTAGTCAAGTTTACAACAGAGTAACCTAATCTGGCAATTATTGGAGGCACAGTAAGAAATAATTAGAAGAAGATAATATTAATAAATGTAAACGAAACACGAAAAAGAACAATACATAGAAAATTAAAAAGATAACGGTCTCAGCGTCAATTTCCACTCAACCATCGGGATCTTATTATCGTACGTCATATTTGATCTCATTTTTACCGTTGTTCCGGTAAGACAGAAAACCTGTGTTCGATTCCCAGTCTTGTTTTGTTTCATGTTTCCTTAAGATTTTGTAGTATAACATTCATCTCCAATGATATATTCCAGCCATGGGTATAATCTTCAAAATTTAAAGAAAAATTTGCTGAAATAAAAATTTATTTACTGTTTTTATATGACCATTGGGCTTTTAAATTGGGTACATTGAAGTGTTTAAAATGTGGTACATAAGGGTTATAAACGATGATTGCAAAAAAAAATTCATTATAGTGGTTTACAATTGGGTAAAAAAAAAATTATAATTTTGAACTGCAATTGATCTTGACATAAAAAAATATATTTTAAACATCGAATTTGGTAAACTAAAAATGTCGATATCATTAGTACATTCATTTGCTACACTGTGTAGAAGAGGAATAGGCGTGTTTGCTACAAAATTTGTTTGTGAAATTGAAATGGGTCCTTATGCCTAGTGTGTCGAGTAGGTAATTTTAAATTGGCCAGACTAAGAAGCTTGCAACAGTCAAGCTCTGAATTCACAATTATATTAGATTATCTTAGAAATAACTGACACCTTTTTGATAGGACGGAAGAAAATAAAACATTGAAAAAACTAAATCGGATTAGCGAGGATATGTTTTAATTGCATTAGAAAAATAATATCTCAATAATGACCAATTCGCCCAGAAAAAATAATTTGAAGAACCGGAATTATCTTTTTAAAAATATTATCTCAGGATTTTATCGATTATACTTTTAAAACCCTTTTTAATGTTTCAATTTCATTAAATTTATTCAAACGATTTGAAATTATTGAACAAATGATTTTCTCACAAAATAATTTTATGTTTTCTTGGTCACCAAACTAGGCACAGCCCATGGATCATGGATTGATCATGGATCATCAGGATCATGAGATAAAAATAATAATCACTAAATATAAAAAATATCAAACGTAAAACAAATTAATACGATAATAAAGAAGTGAGAAAAATTCAGTTTTGAGAAGCCATGTACTCTTTAAAAATCAATCCCTTTAACATACATGAACATTTTCGAAAGCATGTCGGGTAAATTTTTTGATAAATTTTTACATAACACCTACCCATATATTTTTTTAAATTTTTTGTCAGATAACTGCAATGAAATTCTGCAAAAAATCTCTAGAGTGAATCGTCAATAGTTTTTAGATACGCTACTGCATTAAAACCCCGTCATCCATTACTATTCAAAACCTACCTAATAAAATCGATATCGTGTATTTCACAAAATACCGCATTACATTACACCGAGTGCACGACAAAAGGTCGTTCAAAATGGTGAATGAACCGGAAAAGCAGTGAAAAAATATGATAAAATGAAAGTTCTGTTCCTGCATTTCAGTTAAAGTAATTGTTTTCCCAGTAACTGAAGTTCATTACTTAAAAAGCAACCATGATGTTATATATTCCGATTTTAAAAAATCTATTGAAGCTTTCCAGCACTCGCGATGTATAAAACTTCCAGGAAAGGGCTGAAGAATTATTAAAGTCTCCGGTTTTCAATTATTAATTATAACTGAAATTCTAACCGCATTTTTTCAGATACTGAACGAATAGTGCCTTAAAAAAGCTTTAAAAAAAGCTCCCGAACCGCTGGACAGGTAAGGAAGGACACGGATTATGCAAATCCTCTGGTAATTGAATCTCCAAAGTTTCAAACCGGATTAAACGGATATGAAATTTAATTGAATCAAAATTAAGACGCCGGGATAAGACGTCCTTCTTTACAGTGTCGAGGAATAGAAGTCTGCCAAACTTTCTCATATTATTCTTAACGCTTTACTTTTGACTTCATAAAATGTAAATTCTTGAAAGAATTCGATGTTTAAATTAAAATATTTTTTTTTACTTGCCAAATTCATACGTAAGCGTTATTTTTAGCCAAAAATTCAAATTTAAAAATAGACAAGTGTAGACAAATAAGTATGCATAAAAAATGTAATGAGAGATTATGAATTAGTTATTATTGTAAAAAAATATTAATTTATTATATATATTATATATAAATATTTATATAAAATTATCATAAAATAGTTAGTTATTACACTTATGGCAACTTTAGGCAAAAACAGTTATAAGCTAACACAAATATGAATAAATTGAAAACTATTATAATTCAACATAAAAAATAATCAACACAAATTAATCAATACAGGTTAAAAATCAAAGCGAAAATAAATTTAAGAAATAATAATAATTAATATGATTTGCAACGGTTGTTTCATAAAGAATTTGATATTCGCATAATTTGATAGATGAGGGGCAGAAAATTGAAAAGTGCACTTCAATTCTGAATTTCAATTTCAAGGTATCTCGTCTGCGCCTAATATTATATGTATTCACATTCTCACGTGAATATTGAGTATAGGAGTATTCAATAATTGTACGGTTTGTCAAGATTACAAGATGTTTATAATGTCTTTAGTAATTACAAATAAGTATTACTGGACACACGTCCGATCTGTTCGAGACAATAAGTTATTCTGCGGAAGCAATGAAAATAGAATGAGCTGCCGACCTAAGATCGGCTGTATTCGGGTTACGTCGGAACTATTCGGGATCCGTCAGCGCAAGCGCCGCACAACCGTACAATCACTGCCATCTGTGACTAATTATCAGAACCATGTTAACAAGCTAATAATATTAAAAAACTATTTTTAAAAGATTCATACAACGGTTCATCAATATAACAATACACAAAGTAACCGTACATGTTTAATATTTAACATTGTTTAATATTTTATATTAGACTTAAATATTTGAATTTAAATAATACATATTAGTGGAACTAAATGAATTTTTACATTAATTATTTACATATTTGGAGGTCATGCTTATCAAAATTGTACTCAGTTAAGTTAAAAAAACTAAAAAATCTGACACAATGCATTGTGAAAATTAATTATTTTATTTTATTTGCGTTTACGCCAAGCTGGGCTTTTACATGGATTTTAAGAACAGAATATACCTAGTGAACCATTGAAAATTATTCAACGTGTTTTTAAAGCATGATATAATGCACTGATTAACTGAAAATAAAACAATATTAGTAAAACACATAACAGGAACATAAAATAATATAGAAACTAGAATAATACTACATTTAATACAAACCACTAAAACTACATTACCATCGCTACTAAAATTTGCAGGATTCAACAAACCGCTGTTATTGATTCCGCTTAATTTTATAAATGGAGTCAGTAAATATATCAAAGTACGCCCAAACTTGTTGCCCATATCATGCATTGTATTGGTTAGTGAGTGTGTCTGATAGTTGGTTGTGTATGTATTGAAGAAGAATGTTGCATTTTGTATTGTGTTCCTATTCGGTATATGGAATTTAATAGTGGCGACGATGGCAGGACTGTAAATCAAGTTGGTAATGACTCTGTATAACACAACTACGTCTGACAGCATTATAAGGTGCAACTGGTTCATAAAATGGACATAATTAATGTGCTCAATTGTAATTTTGAGCTAAATATTTATGTACCTCATAAATTTGTGCTGAACTCGTTCTATATTGTTAGAGTGAATTTTATATAAAGGCGACTAAATAGGTGAATTATATTTCACTTGACTTTAAACTAATGAAATATAGAGGGATCATATACAATCTTTTATGTATTCATTATTAGTTTGCATTGACTACTGATAAAATATTTCGCTATAGAAAATCAACTAAATCCGAAGTAATTTTTCAAGTTTTTGCTAAACATTTTGAAAATAGTCGTAAATTAAAATAAAAATGTTTCAGTACTTTTAGGATCAGATTCATTTTATCTCAATGTAAATGGTTTTTCTTAACGGATTTCGAATCGTATAATCAAGTTCGACAGAGCCGTTTCCTTTTCAATTCAATTTGAACTACTTAAACATATCTCTTTTCAGTATTCAAATTAACGTCTCAGAAACTAGAAAATGCTGCTTTCTCACTAATTGCTTTTCCTTCATTGTTCTTCAAACTTGTAGAATCCGTATCCCTTTCATATGCTCCAGACAAGAAGAAAGAACTATTCCGGGAGAAGAAATGAAGAGTCGAAGGAATGTTCAGATATGCCGCTAGCTTCTGGTCTCTATCAAGTTCCGATGAATTTCACAAGATTTAGAGAGATCAATAATTTTATTTAAAAAAAAAAATCATTAAAAACAAATCGGTTCTACAAAAAAACATTAATAAAAGTCCGGAAACTAAAAAAAAACATTATTTTATTCTCTTTCTATACTTGTACGAGTATTGCGCTTTTGATATAGCTTAAATAATATATTACAAACAGTCGAAAAACTTATTTAAATTGGTTGTGCTAACGTTTTTCTTATGTAATACTAATCGAAAGAGGTAACTAACAGCAGTTCGTAAATATAAAAGATGTGTAGAAACTATTAGTTTTAGACACTGGCAAGATCTTGTCAATTGCCACACTGTGACACATGCGCGTTCCAGTGAACCAGCATGTGCAATATGAAAGTTCTCGTAAGGAACTTTATTCTGTCTCGAGCGATTTGGAGTGCAAAACGTAATTCCTACATAACAACCTCTCGCGTTTTCAGAAATCTAATAAAAAATATAATCGCTTCACTTAAAGCTCATTCGTAGCATGAAGCATTACTCGCCCAAACTCCTCCACGATATTGTAAGAAGTTTTTCTGATCATTTCAAGATTTTTCATGATAATATTGATGTTTATTGTACTGTTATGTCAATATTGCTTAAATTACCATATCTACGATCTCAGCCTTTATAATATTATCAAAAATTGATACCATATATTTTAATAATTATTGCTTTCTTCATTATTGACACTTTTGCAATCGTTTCGAAAAGATTTCATTTGGTTCCCCACTGAGAACATGAAGAACATTTTGCTGGCATCTATAGATACAAATCTGGGTCAAATTTCGGCCAAAAAAACATTTTTTGGTGTCGAAATAAATTTTTGTATCCTTCGCCCATTAGGGGTTGAAATTTCACCGATTAATACGAAATAACATCCAATTTCCGAAACCAATCGATGATGCCCATCATTTACATTAGGTACATCATTCCATATATTTCGAAAATACTCATGACAATAGGGGATTGAATCCCATGTTTGCTTCATTGGTGGTACGCTCAAATTATCGAGTTATAATTCATAGAATTCGTCATGAGAATTCAAAACAAGAGATGACACTTAGTGCCGTAGACAGAAACTATAACGTGTCACTCAAGGAGACATGGCGTCACTCTGTCACTGACTAGGATGCTAGATGGCGTTATATTGGTTGGCTGAAAATCAACGTTAATTATTTTGAATTGAAATTTAATGTATAATATAATTTTACGTTAATCCCACCACAGTCTCTTGAGAATCAATCATTCGACACATCTATTTAAAACTTTTACTAACCAATATCCTTGTTTCGTGTTTATGAAAATATAGACAAAGAAATTGGTATCTCCAACGAACGTTGTTTTTTTTTTATTGAATAAATAGTTGATACATATCAACAAACAAGTCCTGCTAAGCCAATTGAATTGGCTTGTCAAGAGGTGCTTAAAGTTTAGTTTCATATACATTTTTATAAGTTATAATTTACATCTTATATCTACAGAATCAACATTTTTTCATACAAATTAAAGTCAATATTTTTTTTCCGATAGCCAATTTTTCACAATATATTTAACCTTATTCATAGATTTACATTGCTTTATAGTGTCAGGTAATAAATTAAATATCTTCTGTATGTTGTATTCAAACGTTCTCTGTCCGTATTTATTATTGAATTTCGGAACTATTAACCCGTCATTGCGCGTGAATCTAGTACTGTCTTTATGTTTTAATTTTTCTTTATGCTGCGGGGTAAATATATACTGAATTATATATTTTATCTTATTTTGTTGAAATAAGTAGTGGCGGCTCGTAAATTTTGGGTGTTCTAGAGTGCTAATATAACATAAAACGGCATTATTGATGTAGCTGTGGCTGAAAACGATGTTTAATTTTTTCCGAAAATTCGATTTTTTGTATGAAGATTATCAGGATATTTGAGTTTGGCCGTGCGTCGCACGGATTTCCTGAAAATTTCATACAAAAAATCAAATTATCTAAAAAAAATTTAAATATTTTTTGCTATAAAAACATCAATAATGACATTTTTTGTAATATTAGCACTTTAAATAACCCAAAAGTCACGATCCGCCACTGAAATCACTGTATTGATGTTATAAAATGTCCAAAGTTCTACTTATCCAATTTTAATCCCGCATTACGACCAAATTAAAATTGATTTTTTGATCGCAAAGATTGCATAGGATTAAGAATGTAATTATTTTGGATAATAAATGCCAATTATTAATTATCTGAAGCGGTAAATAATACCACAATCTACCGTCTCTAGGACGAATTAAAAATCAGTGCAAAAGCACGCAGAGAATGTTAGAGCTCCACCGCTCTCATTATTCGCAGTCATACACGTTATAGTCTTCCATTTCACTGACTTTTGATGGCATTTAAAAAAATTAAATTATTTATTTATTTTGAAAAGATACATTACATTACATGGAAGGAATCTTTTGACTATCCGACTAGGAAGGTTTTCCGTTTTAGGACAGTCAAATGAACAGGTTTTATATTATCATACATGAACACAATTACATAACAGTAACATTGCAATATACATAATAGTAACACAATAACACCTAGTTAATTATTATTATTTAATTATACCTAGCTCTCTCATAAAAAATTTAGGCGTATTAGATCTATCAAAAAATTTATATTTAAAAATGCAAGAATCAGTCATTTTAAATACATGTAGGATAACGAAAGATTTTTTTAAATATTTATGTTGAGGGATCAGTAGGATTTAAAGGCCCTGTTAGGAGTTCTATCGAGCCGAACCCTCTGATATGAAAATATCTGGAGTCAGTGAAATATTTTCCCATTTTATCTCTGGTGAGTTGACGTGTTGTTCGTGTATTGTTTTGTATTTATTATGCTTACATAATGCAATTGCATAATGTTGATTGACTAGATGATCGTTTGTGGAAAAGTGTTTGGAAGGGTTTTGTTTTTCCTATGGGGAAGATTTAACCCGGACATAAAATCTGAAATAAAGTAACACTATCTTGTTAAATAATAAGACAAGCAAATTGAGTAGGTAATACCCGTACACTCATGGCGAATATAAAAGAAAATACAAAATTAGGTAAAATAAATTAAAATGTGAGAGTAATAAAGTATTTAAAAGCGAAGATAGAACTAGGCGTTCGTGATAAATAATTATCAGATTACATTTTTAGAAATATTTTGAAATCAGTCCTGCCTAGATCTAATAAACATTTTATTATTTTTGGACCGAAGAATGACAATTCACACAATTTCAGCTTTGAACGGATTTTGTTTTATTTTTTATTGGAGCATTTGTTTTTTTTGATACTATCATGTATTTAAACGTTTTGACGTTTATGAACTATATCAATATATAATATATATATGTATAAATATATATAATACTATATAAACTATGGTTTATGAACCATATATTTTTTCCCATTACACGTGATATAATTCTCTTCATATCATCCATCGCATTCATGTTGAAAATTTTCAAAACTCTCAATATGAATACGATGTCTACTTACATTTTGTTAAAGCAATTTTTGTGCGAGAAACGTCGAAACCACAAAATCATTTAAAAAGACATTTAACGAATTTTCCCTTTATCACGAGAATAATATATTATTATGTCGGAAAATTTACCTGCCACGAAATTAATAAGGAATTTAATTACCCTTTTTTGTTATTTGTAAAATTTGGGGATATTTGTTTAATTGCTAGTAAAGTTTTTTTCCAAAATTGGAATTATTGACTTCGAGTTTATTTTCAGCGAATAATTTCACATTTAATCTGCTTAACTAAAATTTCATCTGGTTAGTGTAAATTATTTCAAATAATATATTAAATTTGGTCCCTTACAACAGGGAATCTGGCAAATACATTTTAAATTTTGCTTATTCTCCTCTCTTTTTCAATTTTTTAGTCACTATTTAAAAGTATATATTGCAAAAATAATGCTAATTCAAATCGAAATCGATCTCAAACACTTTTGAAAAGACAACGTACTCGTGTGCCAGTTTAATTAAAACAGTTCCTACTAGGTACCTACCATACCAACTCCAATTCCACGTAATGAGTATCGTGACAGCAACATTCTGCCGATATATTTATTTCCTAATAAATAGAAACACTCCCTAGATCTTCTGCCTCCCTGGTAAGACGGGGGAGGTAGCGGGTAGCAATATAAATTCAAATTCAATCTCACACCGAGCGGGTAACTGAATCATATAAAAATTTATAGCGTTAATGCAAAGGCTTCGTTGAAATCACTTATCAGACCCATCCCAACTTCTGATTCCCGGGCACTTTTTTCCGGCGTATCCATAACGACATGGCGACTTTATGAGATTTTATCACGTTAATATATATTTTCATCGTTGACTATCCTGTTTATTTATTTATTTATTCATCGAAGATTCTCTTAATTCGTTTTATCGCACTGAAGGGAGTTTAATTTCATTTCTTCTCTATTCCATTTCGAATTTAAAACACCTGCTCCAACGTTATAAATCTCCGAAATTCTATTATTATAAAATGTGATACAGATTTAAATCGAAATTTCAAGGTAATTTATTCTAATTAAGTATACCTTTTTACATTGAATGAAATAAAATGATATTAGGTATTTTTGCACAAGTAATAATTGGTTTTAATAGTCATTTAAAAGAAAGTTCTGAATTCAGAATAAACAACAAAATAGTTTCTAAAAATAATATATGAATAAGTATTTGTAATTGGTAAAACATGCTTTTCATTATTATAATAAAATATAATTATCTTTTCGTTGGTTTGAAAGCAACATATCCGACAAAAAAACACACATATATGACACTTATCATTCAATCATAATACACTGCAAAATAGAGCAATATTTTTTCAGAATGTTATTTCCCACTCTGCATGTGCTGAAGGTCCCAAAAACCCTTCTGAATGGAACGCGAAAGGGGTCCTCTGGATAGCCCTGCAGAGGACAAATGGTGGAAACTTGACCGACAATCGACCGACATGAGAACTGAAATGTCAGTCTCGTACACTGAGAGACAGCCTGGATTCTCACTGCCTCGTAAACTCTGGTCCTTCGTCAATAGGATAAGGATTCATAATTCATCATTCTTTCTTTATAATTTCCACTGTCTGTAATCTCAAATTCACCTCTTAAAAATGTCCTCCACAAGACAAGTAAACTTTTTATGTACAGAACAATAAACAATCATCTTGTTTTAAAAATACTTTTAGTGAAAATAAATAAACTCGTCTTGAAAGAGATGAAATATGATTTCCGTTTTTACAGCACGTGCATTGTGCATTGTGAATTGGGTTGGCCTGGTTTTGAAACGTTCGCACTAAAACAGCCAGTGACGGTCTGACTCATAGATGTAAACAAACTTACTACAAAACGTACCTCATTTAAATTAAACTTTAGGAATTATGTCCGCATGGCAAAAATGCAACGGCATTCGGGAATGCTAATTTTCTCTGCTAATTCATTTAATCGGGAAGTGTCAGTCTGTTTTGTTAATTAAAAACATACACATTAATATTTTTTACAATACAGTCATCGTATTAAGTTTACATTTCACGGAAAACAATAAAAATATATTTATACCGCAAAAGTACAAAAGTCTCAATTATTCTCAAAAGGGCATATCAACTCTTATTTGATTTTTTCTGAGTCTGACGGGAGTGAAGAGTGGAAGGAAATGGGAAGAGCAAAGTTGGAAAATAACTTGCTTTTCTGATCTGGTTACCAAATATGTCAAAAAGTCATTTCAGGCAAAATTTTCTATTCTGAATCACGAACATTTCTTTATGTGAAGGTTTAATTAGGTACCTACTCAGTTGACAGCTTTTTAGCATAATTCTCTGAAATTAATTTTAAAAGTAGTTTTAAAAATCTTTTTCATGGAATTCAATAAAAATAAAAAAGTTTTTTTATTATTCATAACTTGAATCTTACAAATTTTATTCAGAGAAAGGTTGAATTTCTGAAAAGTTTTCGAATATTTTAAAACGATATCTTACCTTGGTATTTTTTTAAGAAATGCGAAAAATTGACTGTTCTTATTACATAAAATACAGTTGCGTGTTGAGGTAAAATTATATAACGTTTTGATAGAAGGATAATATTTCAAATTATTCTATATCTGTTCTGATTATTTTATTTTAATACGTAGGAGGTACCAAAGTTATACAAAATGTAAAGCACAATTTAAAAAAATGTATATAAATATTGGACGAAAATCTAAATTAAAACTAAGGGTTTCCATTTTTATAGAGGCAAATAATTTTAAAGAGGACAGTTTTTAATGAATTTGTGCATATTTAATATTTCATTATTTGTTATTTTATTAAGTATGAAAATGTACAAAATATTTAAACTTTGACTGCCTACTAGGAAATATTTCCGTTTTAGGAACAAAATTGACAATATTAAAATATTTTTTTATTTTTTATTTGGTACAATATTTTTTTACATTTCAAAGTTTTCCAGTAATGTTGGCCTCACTGGGTGGCTTGCCCGTGCTGAGGCCTTCATAGCTGGCAATCTTCTCAATTTGTTTATAGGTATACCACTATATAGCAACAATAATCACAAATATAACAGCTCAATGCATATCAGTGGCGTTCTTTGACTTTTCAGTGGTTGGAAAAATATGAAATTTAAATGAATGTTGTGATAGTGAAAAATATTTTTTATCACTAGAAAAAAATTTATGCAGATTTTTTAGTTGGGAGGTGATACACCTCGCCACATCGAAAGAATTATAAAAATCTTCATAAAAAAAAAGAAATTAAAAAAAAAAAAGTATTTTCAGATACAACATTTATAATATCGAATTTTTCAAATCGTACCTTTGAGGAGAGTTCAAAAAAAAAATCCTTGTTTGAAACACCTGCCCGAAGTCCCCTCTTACCCCGAAAGTGCCCAAATACAGGGTGTATCGGCACGTACCCGACAAACTTTAACCAGCTATTCCTTAGCACATTTGGAGTAAAAAATGTTATGGGCACTTTGCTGTCCGGTAACATTTTTTTACTTTTAAATACAAAAAATAAATAAAATTTCCACACTCCGTTACTGCCACCAGTATAGGGGTAAAGTACTTGGCAACGCCGCGCTACTGTCATCTCTTTCACACGTATTCTGTCTCAAGTCCCGTGTGGGCTTTTATAAGCAAGTGTGTCGAAAACCATCTTCGCTCTTTCCTACACACTAAATAATAATAGTTAAAAATGAGACGAATGATGCCATACCATTGTGATTGTAAAGCGCGCCAATACGTAAGTATACAATGATACTCGAATAAGAATTGCCAGGTGGGTTTTTTAATCGCTTTAATCTGACTTCAAACAATAATTAAACACGTAAAAATTATTTAATATAATATTACAGTACAGTACTTTGAACCTTCGCAATAAATTTATTTGATTTTAAGTTTAGTTTGTAGAACTCCATTTCAATTTAGAGATTTTTTTTTAATTTTTAACATTCTTATTATTAAATTTTAAAAAACAGTGTGTTTATAAACAAGTTCTGCTAGTTGTAATTATTATTACGCGTGACAGCTGTTTCACCTTCTGACGGCATTATCAAACTGTGGTGAAGCCACTTAAAGACGACGTAAGTGATAACTTTCTATTTTTATTATCCTGGCTTTATTGATTTCCGAGTAAATTGTCGTAAATTATTATTTGCTAATTCCTATTATTGCATTGTTTAAAATTTCACTTAATGTCGTTGGTATTTCCAACTGATGACTCAGGGGTTTATTTCCCTGAATAATTAAGTATTTTGGGGTCTAATTATCATGCATTTCATAACATCCGATATATCTACACAATTTTTATGTTGAATTGGGGAAAGTTTTATGGCTAAGGGAAGGAGTGGAAGGTGAGGAAGTACCTGGATATTCAGATCTGGTCACCAAATACGGCTAGTCATTTCAAGCAACGTTTAAATTCTGAACCTGGATATTCAGATCTGGTCACCAAATACGGCTAGTTATTTCAAGCATTGTTTAAATTCTGAACCTGGATATTCAGATCTGGTCACCAAATACGGCTAGTTATTTCAAGCATTGTTTAAATTCTGAACCTGGATATTCAGATCTGGTCACCAAATACGGCTAGTTATTTCAAGCATTGTTTAAATTCTAAACCTGGATATTCAGATCTGGTCACCAAATACGGCTAGTTATTTCAAGCATTGTTAAATTCTAAACCTGGATATTCAGATCTGGTCACCAAATACGGCTAGTTATTTCAAGCATTGTTTAAATTCTAAACCTGGATATTCAGATTTGGTCACCAAATACGGCTAGTCATTTCAAGCAACGTTTAAATACTGAACCTGGATATTCAGATCTGGTCACCAAATACGGCTAGTTATTTCAAGCATTGTTTAAATTCTGAACCTGGATATTCAGATCTGGTCACCAAATACGGCTAGTTATTTCAAGCATTGTTTAAATTCTAAACCTGGATATTCAGATCTGGTCACCAAATACGGCTAGTTATTTCAAGCATTGTTAAATTCTAAACCTGGATATTCAGATCTGGTCACCAAATACGGCTAGTTATTTCAAGCATTGTTTAAATTCTAAACCTGGATATTCAGATTTGGTCACCAAATACGGCTAGTTATTTCAAGCAACGTTTAAATTCTGAATTAATTAATCAATTACGAAAAAGCGTGGGGTTAAGAATATTTTTTTAAATTATAGTTGTAATTTATTGTCGATTTTTTAAAAAATTTGCGATATTTTAAATAAAATTTAATAATTATTATGTAAATAAATTAGCAATCTGGCAGCATTCATTTGCAGGTGGGTCAATCCAATGCAGTCATGACGTTTGTGTGAGTGCTTTCCTTTGGGTGAGTGTGTTGCGCAGCAGTTTTATATGAACCGTTTTTTGATTCATCGGGATTGTTTTTAAAACTATACATTCTTTGTACCTTCAAATTAGTGGAAATAAACTTAAGTGTGTCAAGCTGTTCGTTATATTCCGGTAATTCTGGAAGGCTTTTAACATAAGCAATAATATTCATAAATCACATTCCGCGAAGTTGTAAATAACTAAATTTATTAAAAAATATACGTTGTAGGATAGCCTGGCAAGTAACATTTTGACAGAGCACTTACGGTGATTTAAAAAACAACGGCGCTGTTCAAATAATCCAGTTATTATTATTGATAAGTACCTAAGTGAGGAAAATTGTTTTTAAAAGTGCTCAGAATTATTGGACTTCGATTATAAATTCAGGAAATCTACTAATTAGTTTCTTAGTTTCAAAATTAGACTATTTAATACGTGAAACGCGTAAGAGGTGAAACCAGAGCATTCCAGAGGTGAAACAATTTAGATACAAAAATAAAACTGATGTGTACAATACAAGAAGACAATCAGTGATTCGCATACGAAAAATGTGAATAATCATTATTGTTAAATAAAATATTTATTTTCTGGTACTGGATTATGTAATACGGGCTTCGTTCGCAGCGACACGCGAGCAGTTGCGACGTTGCTTTCAAATTTTGACAAAGGATAAAACAGTGGTGACATGTGGTGAAAATATGTTCAATTAATTTTTTATTAAAAAAAAACGTTACCGGACAGCAAAGTGCACATAACATTTTTTACTCCAAATGTGCTAAGGAATAGCTGGTTAAAGTTTGTCGGGTTAGTGCCGATACACCCTGTATAGTGGGTGCGTAGGGACGATCACCAATATCATTAAAAATTTGGACTCGCGTTTGAATTCGACGAGGTTTTTTTAAATTTATTTATTCAGCTTTTTTCCTATCAAAAATATATTTTTTTTAATCCGTCCAATACACCACTATAGAAGCAATGATATTTTTAAAATCGTATCTATACTCTTTTATTATTTTAAATGAGTACACCCATTCTGCGATTATTTTAAGTATTTAACGTAGGTAGGAGGTACCTACTAGGCAAGTAGACCCTTTAGAATTTTTCAAATCTGATCTCGTTTTCCTCTCAACTCGTCAGTTGGGAGAATTAATTAAATTACATGAAAATTTTCAAGAAACGCCTTTACTTCAATATTTATTTCCGCAAACTAAAGAAAAAATTATCGCGCAAGTCCCTCTTAACACCCTGAAGCCCACTCTTAATTAATTTGGTACACAAAACACTTTTAACGTTTATATTCATGTTCTGGGCGGATACAAGAGAAAGTAAATGGTGACTTTATTCGCTTTCTTAAAAAATAACGCTTTGATACCGCGACAATCTGGTCTTGGCTCTAAATGCAAAACCACTTATTAGTGGAGACAATAAAAATAACAATTTAGGTGAGCTTAAACTTTGACATTTTTTATTATTTCAATTGTTTAGCCTACTGAGAAAAAATCTGGTTAGATGATAAAAAGATTAGATATTTAGATGTTAGATGGTTACAGATAGACTCGTTGTCGATGCAAATATATATTTTGGCGGGGATCACGTACACACACGTGATTAAATACGCATTTCTCTGAAATCGGATAACATACAGTAGCTAATATACGAAACAAATGTCAATACTACCTGATCGGAATTTGGCGAGGTTGGCAGAGTTTTTTACTCCAGTTCTTAGTAGGAAAGCTCAATAATCAGTAACAATTTTTTAAAGACATATTAAATTTGACTTTTTATTATTTTTTTTTAAATTTACTTTTCATGGGTTGATTTTTTCTTTTGTAAGGTGACCAAGAAAAAAAATTCAATTGTACACAGTGTCAATACTTAAACGTACGTTAAAATCAACAAGATGACGGAAAATGTCATCGGTATCATTGTGGAACACCATAGGTCGCCTCAAGTGGTTTGCTACGTTCAGTGACTTAGCAGGGGTGCCCGGTTTTACCGGATGAGGTTTGTCTTTGTCTTGGCGACGAATGCGTTTGCCTACCCACTGCGTGGCGGGCCGAATCGGGAGAGACTGGTTGAAGGAACCTTTCGACTTCTTCAGCAGGACTCTCTCGACTCATCGTCTTGCTAGGCTGTAGGAGGAATGGATCCATACGTACATTATTCCTGGACACATTGATCCACAGATTCCTACCTAACCCATATACATTTTTCCTTCCCAGAACTTCCTCTCGTTCTTTTAACCAAAAAAACATTCACCACAACATCCTCAAAAACGACGAAGGCCCTGAGGGAGATTTTTTCACCAGGGCCTCTATAAGTTATTACGCAAATAGAATCAGCTTACGGATGGTGGAAATTAACAATTGCTGCAGTCTTTATAGTTTTCGGCAGCGCAATATAATATTGCATTCTTTTGTATAATGATTTGTGCATTAGCTTTCTCCATTTTTTTGGTAGTCACTTTTTGCTGAATATATATATTTTTTAAAGTATTTTTTGACATAGAAAGTTTATTAGTTAATTTTTAAATATCTAGTTCAAGGTCAGCATCTGTTTCACTGTTAGCTAATTAATTTCCTACGCTTTAGTAACTTTTGAAAATATTTATAGTATTATTATATTATTCTCGTTGTTCTACTTTGAAGAAAAAGCCAATTTATTTTTTCTCCGTCATTAGATAAGGTAAAGAATCTTTGAGCAGAAGTTAAAATGTAAGCAAAAATGGAGTTGTGTAAAGTAATGTTTAGTAAAAACATGTTAACTAACAAGTCGGGGTCGATTCCATTGTTCCGGAGTTGATCCTCCGACAGTTGGCCAGCCGAAATATAAAATATTAAAAGAAATATATATAGATCTAGCATATTTCCCCTAACAGATTGCATATATGAGTACATCGTACTTTATTATTTGGCCGTATGCCTTCACTGCTTCACCATTTGGGGACACTTAGATACTTATATTATAAATATATCCAATTCGATAAAGCGTACTTCCCTAAATAGACTGAGTAGTATAAGTAATATAATAAATGCACTTCATTGTACATTGCAATATCGTGTAACATATATAATAATCATAAATAATAATGCTGACTAGTAAAGAAAAAAAAATCATGTTATTTTTCGACTACAAACTGCCACTGCATGCTCTTTCAGAGATACGGGAACACTGTCGGTAAAAAATACGAGTATAGCGGATTTCCGGTCAAGACGCCTGCAGATATAAGTATATCGACTTTTATTATACCTACAGCAGTATATCTTCTATGCATACCGCTTCGGGGACATTTAGTTATATAAGTGTGTCGTGTTTTTTTATTCGGCCGTATATTCTCACTGCATACTTCATATTCTTCGGGGACCCTGCATTATTGTTATCAAAAATACTTGTATTGCGGATTTCCAGTCAGACGCCTGCAGATATAAGTATGTCTTTTGTTATACGGCCGTCTATCCTCTCTGCATATTTACTTTATCGATGGCAGAGGAATCAATTTTCGGGGGATCAATTGTCGAGGGGATGAACTGTCTGGGGGATCAACTTTCTGGCCACCGCCGGGGTCCCAATTCGCGACATTTAGCTTCCGTAGAACATAGGCTTTGCCATAGTTTTTTTTTTTGTTTTATAAATAGTGTAGCTAAAGAATATCGCAAAGTTACGATGAAATCTTATGAATAATAGAAAGAAAATTCATTATAAACTTAGTTTCAATATAATGTGAGCATTTCAGATTCTTCGGGAGAATTTCTTGGTACTAATTATTTTATGCAAATATAAATATATTTATCGAAATGGCAATATTGGAGCATGAATTTAACGACCTAGATTCAAATGGTTGCAATTCCATCAAACCATCGTCAAGGGAGTGGTTTTAGTGCGAGGTGCTTCCTGCTATCTAACAGACCTATAAAGTGGAAAACTGTTTGTCTGAAGCTGCTAAAACATTCAAACGGTTATTTCTGGCGTCATCAAATTTGCACAGGTGTCTCTGACTGAAATATCTGGTTCATCGCAACTTTTGATTACCAAGGTTATTTCCAACTGAGCCATTAAGTTATTTACCAAAATCGAGAAAGTAAACAGCAATCTATTTAAAAAATATATATACTGAATTTGATCGAATTATATAAATATGATTATTGGATTTGTGCACAAATTTATAGTTTTATTCCAAGACAGTGAAATTTTACACACTTGACCTTCAAAACAAGAGGAAGGTAAAATGCCTACATTATATTTCGAAACTTTTTTTTGAAGAAATTCGACAAAAAGCCAGGGCAACGCCGGGGCTAGTAATTTTTTAATTTAATTATTTATTTAACGCCCAGAGGGCTTTTACATGGTTGGTAGTATAATTTTAATTTGACAAATACTTTCAAACATAAAAAATAAGAATAAAATTACATTTGATAAAAGCTATGTAACAAGTTATACAAACACAAGAAACAAAAACAGAAAATTACACCTATTTGTTGGTTTACATGATGTGTTTAGGAGTATTGTTGAAATAAATGTTTTAAATGATCCACAAAACTTGCCAAGTTGGTATTGAATATGTCAACATCACCCAAGTAATGATTTCCCATGGTGTGAAGTCGTTGTATCGGAGAGTGGGCAATGTAGTTACGCTTATGTGTGCTGCTGTAGAATATTGTATTTTGTCGTGTTGTTACTGTGGGTGTATGTATGTTTATAAGTTGCAGGAGTTCACAACAGTCGAATTTAGAGTTAAGTATTTTGAATAAGAACGTTAAATCGTTTATTTTACGTCTATCTTCTAATGTATGTATTTTTAGAGTATTTAATAAGAAATTGTATTTTAAGTCTTCGACAGGGATATTTAATTTAAAATTTATAAAACGTAGAAATTTTTTTTGTATTCGCTCAATGTTGTTAATGTGAATTGTATAAGATGGAGACCAAACTACTGAGTTATATTCAATTAGACTTCTTACTAGAGATACGTATAATAGTTTAATGGCTTGCAAAGAATTAAAGTTTTTAGTTGTTCTTAATACGAAGCCTAGTGTTTTCATAACTTTGTTCACAATTTGATGGATATGATTGGTGAAACTTAGTTTTTCGTCCAAAATAATTCCAAGATCTCTCATTTCCGTGACTCTTTCTAAAGCTATGTTATTGATGGAATATTCGAATAAAACAGGATTTTTGTTTCTGAAGAAAGTCAAGGTTTTGCACTTTACTACATTTAAAAATAAATTATTTTGAACGCACCAATCTCTAAACTTACTAATATTTATTTATTATTGTAGAAAGCAATCACTTTGTGGTTTGACATATTTAATAAAATAAAATACTTTTTGTTTTAAAACCACGATATTATATTTGACTGTAGTATATGGCAATGATTTATATCAGTTATTTTCTTGTATAGTTTGACGTCATCTGCTTTTAAGCTAATATTCTTATAAAATCATGATGATTCTATTTAGAAAAAAAAATTATAGCTTAATTATAACCCATTGCTTCACTAATATAATACACAGCTGTGTTATAATAAATGCATCAAAATATAGACCAAATGCATTAAAATATAAACAAAAAATATTTGTATGAAAATTTTGGGATATTTTTTTTAAAGAAAAAATCTTTCATTTTTATCCAGAATATATATGGTGTCCGAAAACTAGTGGTACAAGCGGAAAACTAATGAATCTACATAACATTATGAGTTCATTTGTGGTAGATATAAGTTTATTGATTTGTGGTTTACTTTTCGAGTAAATCGCGTCCGAAATTTTAATTTTCTGTGAAAATTGAAAATATTCCATCGATAGAGGGTTACTATCAGCTGTTTATTTTTGTGGGTGGGAATGTAGAAATAAAATTATAGGAATGTGGAATCCTTGACCTTTTGTCGTGCGCACAAATTCACTGTTACGCGGATGACAGTACAGTCTATGATAGTTTTTTAATTGAGAAGCCTCCAAAGAGTACACAAACTCGGAGGGCTTATTAATGTACGGTAACTTCTAGAGGGTGTTCTCTTGGAGTAAAAATAACCTAGTCAAATTTAATGTTTCAAAGACCATGTCAATCAAGTTTGATTATGTCTAAAAGGGATTGAAATGACAATCTTGTCTCCTTCAAAGGAAGCAATCTTCCCAACATGCCTTCCATTGATATGCTTGGTGTAACTATAAGTGACCAGCACAGGCACGGAAGCTCCATCGAAGCCAGAGTCAAGCTAGCCTCACAGAAGCTGGGTGTACTGTAAGGACCCGCAGATACTTTAATGGTACACAACTGCTGACTCTGTACAAATCTGTTGAATTTGGCAGCCACCTCTGGTCTGGAGCCCCAAAATCCATGAAAAAGATTGATAGATTTCCCTGACAGGAGGACTGCAATCTTTAGAGCACAAGCGTCAGGTAGGTATGCTGTCCTTGTTCTACCGGTAATACAATGGAAGATGCTTCGAGTAACTAGCGTCATTGATCACTTCGGCACCGGTGCTTAGTCGGAAAACGTTTCACATTTTTCCATGAGTGACATATGTCGCTTCTACAACTCGTCCTCGAGCTCACAGCTCTGCTGTGGAAGGATTTGCCGGCCTCTGTGTTTCCTCTCTCCTACAACATTTTCGAAAAAATATTTTCGTCTGGATCAAAACAAAACGTACATAATTCTTCCCGAACTTAATGACTCTAGACCTAACGCTATACCATTTTCATATAATTATTACAATGTTAACATCGTTAAGACTTTTAAAAAATATGCTGGCCTGGATCAAAACAAAAGATACACAATATAATAATAGCGCCAAATTGTATTTTTTTACAATGCATATTCTAATTCAATTACCATCTCTGGTATTAATGTAAGCTTATAGCTGCAAACTCAAGGGTGACCAGTTATAATCCAATGGACTGATTGATTCCCAAATCAATTTTCCTTTATCATGTTCATCCGAGCGCAAATAATCTTGTGGGGGACTTAATTAATCGGCTCCTCGACGCAAGTGCACTGGGATTAGAATGACCACCACTGAACAGGTAATATATAGAAGTGTGATCAATTCTCATTTGAAGAAAATTGGGATTCTAGAATCGCCTAATTAAGTAAGATTGAACTCCAGACAGCCAAAGCCATTGATCATACAGAGTGTTTAGAGAAGTACCAGACTTGAGTAAATGACGTTTTGGTTACCAGTGACTTTTTTTTAAAACTAAGAACATTTGTTTTAGAAAAAAAAGTCATTTAAAAAAAATTGCTTATAATAGCTTTTACGTAGCTCAGTGATCCAGAGCACCTGACCAGACATCGGAAGGTGTGGGTTCAATTTTTGTCAGCGGCATTTATTTTTACTCGGGAGATATTGACAATTATAATGGAAATTTTAGGTTACTGATTATTGCTCACAATAATTTTTTATCCTGTATATTATGTTCAAGAAAGTATTTATTCATTTTTTCATGTTCTCCATAAAATGGTTATTTATTTAATATCAACGGTATAAATATACCATAAACAATGATAACATGTCACAGTTAAAAACGTAGAAATATCTAAAAAAAAATAATTACAAATATATGTGGCATTTGATTGTGAAATGACATTAGAGAGTAAGTAAGTAAGTAAACAAGAGATACAAGTACATAAGTTTCTATAGTGCAAATAAGGTAGAATTAGTTTAAATTAATATTGATTGAAAAGATTTGATAGCATAGCCCTCTTGTACCTACCTTGCGTGCAGTTAAATAGATCTGCCACATCTGCGTATCTATTACTAACTTCATGCAACCTAGGTACAAGCGAGTGTTTGGAATACTCATTCCTGATATTGTTGCATTTAAACAAAATTTTAGAACGAGTAGCTCTCGTGCGTATATGAAATTCAATGAGGTTAATTAAATCAGGACTGTCTATACTACCATTTACAATTTTGAACATAAATATTATGCACCAATATGGAGAAGATCACAAATTTGAGATACACGTAAGTGTAAAAGGTAATTAGAATGAGGAAAGTTTTACTATTTTGAGACATACGTCAAAACAAAGTTGCTGATATGTATGAACATCACACTGAGACTGAAGCCTTATGAAGCTAAATAGAGCGGGAAGGGGAGGAGAGTGGGGGGAAGTAAAATTGGGAATGAACATTCAGATTGGGTTGATAAACACGGCTAATGTCTTTTCAAAAAGCAACGTTTCGATTCTAAATTGTGATCTTTCACAGGGGCGATTCAGAGGGTATCTACCATTCTACCATATTTGTATAATGGCCCGTATATATACGTGAGCCGAACTGCCGAACTGAACCTTAACTTGTGTTTGTAGTTGATTCGTTCCTTTCCCGTTATTCATGGCTCGGCTCGCGTGTCGGTTCGCAAATGTGTACTTACCATAATATATCTCCTGCCCTAGACAAAGCAATGGAGTTGATTAAAACTTCAAGAATTTCAGAAATCTATGATGTTTTATCAATTTCACACAAGTAAGATAAAATTGATCTTACTTTCGGCACACGGAAACGTCGATAACCCAGTTCTATCAGCTAATCGTTTCGGTGGTGACCGGTGAGTATGGCCACTATATTTGTCACCTCTTAATCCAGAAGATATATTATTTCCGATACAGTATTTGCCAGCTAAATCATTGAGACTATGGCGATGTGACGGTGTATCGCCTTGATTTATGTATCACATGGTAATGTTTGATTTGTGGGGTAATTGATATATATAGGTGCAGGGTTTGAATCCCGCACATAAAATAATTGAAATAATAAAAAAATTAAAAAATATATATATATATTTTACATTGTTGATTACTTATATTTCTAAGGTATCAATTCCAAACTTCCTTACCTTCCTCAATCCCCTCTCCCTCACTTCTGCCTCGCAACGTACGCCATGGGGGTGTCATAATCCCACTGGTTCTAAATGGTTTGGAGCAGTTGAGACTCATGTGTAATGTTACATTTTTTTTTTAAATGTCGGTTTGCTCTAAGTATCAAGTTATAAAATTGTGTTTCATGATGCTCTTCTAATTTCTCATTCTGATAATTTTATTGACCTAACCCCTTCCAAGACTATAACCTCAGGCCGTCTAGTGTGCTCAATCTATCACTAAGCTAATGGTTATCTCAAACTGAAAAGTCTTAGCAAGTTAATATCTCAATTCAACTTTATTTCGCTGAAAAATCGTTTGCTAGAAGGAGTTAAGAAATCCAAAATTTATGGCCCCCAATAGGAGAGGTTTAATCTACTGGGATAGTAAAAATAGGAACACGTAGTAAAAGATACACACAAATGTCAAGTCGTGAACACAGACAGTTAAAAAATCTAGGACAAACACTTGGCACTGTTTGGTAAAGCAAGTGGTGGGGAAGCAGGGAGTAGAGTGTAGAGTGTAGAGGAGAGTTACCAGGGATGTATAGTCGAGAGGAGTAACGAGTATTTGTTTTGTCCTGGAAAACTATTGACATCTGTGTACTGGTCGCCCGTGTCTTCTCGGGGATGTAATTGACAACTTGATTTGAGAACGAACAGCTCTCGTTTCGGGCAAAGTTTCTGTGGTGTGCGTATACAATAAATAATTGCTGTTATTGTACATTTTCAAAAGTGTGAAGGAATTTCAGCGTGAAATTATAACATGATGTTAATTAACCATTAACCATAACCATAATAACCATCAACATTAAATATAAGACACACTGAGAAAAATGAGTATTTCTGATATATTAAAATCCTGTTAAAAAATGAAAACAGGCCATTTCCTATTATTTATTATATTCATTATATATTGGAACACGTGCTTAAACAGCGGCGTTTATCCTGTCATTATATAATGACGAAATGCGAAAATATTAGAATTTTTATGAACACGTGTTTCGACATCTCCATTACATATTCGTGTTTTACTGATAGTTTTTTTTATTATTTTTTTTTTTAATTCATTCTTCAAAGGCCTGCAGTCCAGTTTTTAACAAGTGCAATATGCATGTGTATGGGTATTATAATATACGTTGATAAAACAGTGGTGGTTAATTAGTAATAATATTAGAGGAGACTGCGATTTTTAATGATATGGTTTATTATTTTGATTTTAGATTTTTAGATATATTTTGACCGGTCAGTGACTGAGTTGACATCAGGACTGAGTCCAACCCAGCGTAGTGTGTTCAATTCTTCGGCTGGCTAAGTCCTCCATCCCGACACAACAAACAATTTCCGCTTACTGTGATGGTAGTACGAGATTCTCAAATCAGGTTTTTAGTAACCTGGGAATGTTTAAATTTATTTTTAAAACACACGTATATCTAGATAATCGAAGTACATTGTGGGAATATGTAAATCAGTTCCAATTTTTATTATGGGCATTTTTTATGAGATTTTATAAAAGAGCGAAATTTACTAAGATTAATGCATAGCGTTTCATAATCCAATTGGTCTATTTGGAAGACAGATATTAGTTATTTTTGTATTATTGAAAATGAAATTTGCGCACGTTAAAATTTATAGTGAAAGTAGTTGAAAAAATAAACAACACAAACAAATTCGCGACTTCTTTAAAATTTATACATGGCCAGAGTTTGAGAAAATTAAGTTAGGAATCATCAGAAGTTTGATTGGAAGCAATAAAAAATATCCCACGTATTAAGAGATCCAGCACTTCTTGCTCAGTAAAATGCATAGGAAAAATAAAAATGCATTATTTCCGCATTCCAATAAAATCCAAATAAATGGAGTATTTCTGAACGTATCCGATAACTAAAATCTGATTTTGAAAGGTGATGAAAATAAGCTTCCAATTTTATTTTTCGAAATATACATTTCATTTTTCAAATATATTTTTTTTTTAATGCAAACATGAAAATGGTTACTTTAAGTTTTTTATAGTTAAAATTAGTGATAATGAAAAAATATAAAAACACACAAATTTTCTTAGATAAATGACGTATGAACGTTATTGCCACACTTTATGTGAAAAAAAATTAAATTGCGGTCATAAACTTTGGTTTCATATAGGTGTACATTTAAATTCTTCTATGGTTAACTTTCAGATTTGACTTTACACCGTAGTGTTTTCTCTTTCAGTTTCAGTGCCGGCAACCCGGGCGTTTATTTAAGGTTGGTTCTGTACAGATGTTTTTTTTTCATTACCCTCCTCACTAGACAAAGTCTGTTCTGAGGCTGGTAATTAACAATTTATATATAAACCAAATGTTTAGTAAAAAATAGTAAAATAAAAATAATAAGAAAAAATAGTAGTAAAAAAAATGAGTAATATAAAAATGTAGTACTATATGTGTTGAAAAATTATGTATAAAAATATGGAATGAGTATCTCGTATTATAATTAATTGTAAAATTTTGTAATTTTGATAGAATTTATGTGCAGTATGTTTTGTAAAATCCATTAGATGTTTAGAATATTTCTAATATCTGTTCTTTCTTTTACCATCAACCAGTTTAAAAATCTTTTGAACACCCAACACCATTTACATAATGAAAGTAAGGAAAACAACGATTTTTATAGAATTATATGAGCTGTTCCCAAAAGCGAACAATAATAGCCTGAGGAGTTAAGGTTTAATTTACTGAGTCGTATCATCGATTTTCGATTATTGTAAATTGTTACCAAATAAGAATAGGTGCAAAGATCTAGAGATTTTCTGCCGTGGAAATGTTCTTTGTGCCATTTCACTTGATGAAACTTGTTTTCACTACTAGCGTATAATTTTGTCTGTGAAGCTTTTTGATGAAAATGAAAACCAATTACCTGATACGCTTTTCCCAGCACCCATATTATCAAGTCTTGGGCATTACGAGGCGTACACGCGCTAGACAATATTGAAATACTACTCAACAGCGTCAGAAAAAAATGCCTTTGAAAGCGCAGTATATTTTAAGTATAGCGTAATACATCCATGGAAGCAGCACATAAATATGGTGGGAACTCACGTACGGAGCATTAAAAAAGTATAATTTTGATTTACGGCTTGACATTTCCTCTCTCGTACGCCAACTCCGCAAAATTCTCAGTGTTAACACTTTGGAAGACATTTATAACTCGAGCCACCGTCGCCAGGCAGCGCTGTCATCGCTCTGTTGACAAAAATCGAAAATTAAACTTCGAAGCGTCCTCGGCATAGATTTGCTTCGAATACTTCTGAATACTTTTCTCGAACGAGATAGTCGCAATGCAGTCGGTGGAGATGGATTGGGAATGGGAACGAGGCGATGGTTTGCTCAGGCTGCGTTTCAAGGGAGTTTATTTTAAATTTTAATTTAAATGCAACCCGTTTCGTTAAAGTAAGATTTTTTTTTTGCTATTTGCAATGTTAACCGAGTTTTAGTCCTCTGCAAAAGCGGGTGATTAAGAACTTTTAATATTAAATAAATTTTGATTGAGTACAAACTTTCTTATGGACGATATTCCTGGCAGAGCGGATCAGAGATTACTGGTTAAAATCCCAGCAAACAAAAATTACGATATTTAGCTAAAGGTATTTTTATATTGACGAATACATTATATATTCGATTTGAAATATGCCACTTTCAATTTGCCGCCAAAACGACATGTTCGTTTTTATTCGTGAATTCGGCGGCTTTGACGTCACGCAAAGCGATATTGGTGACACCCGTCTTACCAGACATAGGTATTTTCTATTTCATAATGAAGTTATAGCCGGTTGGAACTGTGTCGGAATGTGTGGTTTAGCAAATCAATAATTGTGAATGAAAATATTAAAATTACACATTTTTAATACAATGATTAGAACCAGAAAATAAAATTTAAATATTCCATACATTTTTGACGGTATTCATAGTTCGTTAAAATACGTACACAATTTACACTTCGTTCTAGAGTAAAACGTACTCGTAGTATATTATTATGTTTAAAGACGGCGTAAGCATTGAAACGTTGCAAAGAATAGAAAGAATTCAAAAAAAAAAATTTAAACACATAAATTATAAACTAAACTTACACTTCTCAAATTATACAGAATCCATTTAATTTCATAATTTTAACTCCCTCCAAACAAGACGTCTAATTTTTGATCAAATCTTATTATTTAAATTCCTAAATAATTGTCTGGACTCACCAGAACTTACCAATTTAATAAATCTTCATATTCCGTCTAGATCAACCCGACAATCTGATTTATTTTATCTACCCTTGTGTAGAACAAACATTCGAAAAAATTCCTTAATTCCTCGTATATGTGCACAATATAATACAAAATTTTACAGCATTGACATTTTTGGGAATAACCTAAAGAAATATCGATATGAAGTAATGCGTACGATCGATTATTAATATGAGAGTATGTAATGTATCGGCAGCATCTCCTATCCTCTTCTTATTTTCCTCTTCCTCTCCCCTTCCTTTAACACCAAATTAATTTTAAGATACTAAAACTTGATTTCTAATGCACTTTAACATAAGAAATTTCTAAGGATTGACTCAGTTTACTTGTATATTTATCTCGTATATTATATAAAAGCTGTTTGTTTCTTACAAAATAAATAATTGGTGTTGCAAACAAGTACTATTTTCGCTTCCTTTGGACTGGCCTTCACTTTCTAGTCGCCCGATTTTTCACTTTCATAAATTAAATTCATTGCTTCAAATACTGTGATTAAATAATAGCAACAATTAAAAAATTGCAACCGGTCATGAGTTAAAAATAAGGGTTCCATGCTAACTCAACACAGTGACTATTCAACACACTTATAAAAAGTGATATAATGTCATTAATAACGACGACAAAAAAAATTAACCTTAACTACTAAACACAGTTAATAAAGTTTTTGTTTCATCACTTTCCATTACTTTATATAACTTTTTATAGATGTGATGAATTATCATTTTGATGATTTATCCGGTCACCAAAAATAAGATATTTAATGTGGTAAACATCGATTCTTCGGTACCAAAATCAAGCACATTCTGAGGAAGATTGAAAACAATGTTCTGAGTGGAAAATGTAAACTAAATAGGACAAATTAAGAGTAAAAATGTGTATGGAATTAATTACTGCATATTTTAGCAAGTCTCGTCTGATTATGAAAGAGTTCCCTTTGTGACATTCCACGGGATTTGTGATAGGAAGAGAAATAGTTACATTGTGGAATGGAAAAAATAACACTTTTGGAATAGGTTCCCAGAAGCGGGAAGCGGTTGTATAAGAATAAGCGGTGAAAACTCCGCGCTAGTTGAACATATTCAGGAGGGACGCGGCCGCGCGCTAAATTCCCTAATACTTTTCATTCATAAACGTGCCGGGTAAAAGGAGTTTTTCCGCTGCCAATCCCACAAACTTTTATGTGCGCCTAGTAGTTTTTCAAAGTAATTATTATTTTGATATCAAAGCAGCTCTTTTTCGAATGAGCCGTATGTTTGATGAGCAGTTCCGATTCAGTAGATTTTGAAAAAATTCATTTTGGGATTTTTCGATAGAGTAACTAACGAATATACAGAATATTTTTCCCGCAGAAATCACCAATGTAATATCAAAATAACTGAATGAATTCAAAGCTGTATGAAACATCAAAAAAATTTCGGATGTATACAATAGTGTAAATGATACGGACGAATCTTCCTGCAATAAAACGTATGAGTGAAATGCTTATTCACAATTGTCGGCAGCATGAGAACGTGTCGTTTCTCCTATTCTGCATTTATAGTTATTTTGGAAAATAGCAGATTGATGGAATAATCTACTGGCATTTATATTTTCCTTTCCATTAATACTATTCACTTCAAGATTCGCAATCAGTTACTCCCTTAACCCACATCAAAACGTAGCCCAACTGAATGGCAATATAGATCTACTAACATTAAACCTTATGATTAGAGATAACATTATCGTTAAAAATCTGGCACTTATTTATATTTTTCGCGTTCTGGGTGGAAAATTACACATCATTGTACATAAAGGGAAATGAGCCTCAAAGTAAACGTGTAAAAAATTCATCTTATAATAAAAAGGCAAAAGGGATGTAGCCGCAAGAACCGCTTTCAAAGAGACAATTGATTTTGCAGTGAGCCATGTCAATAAAAGATCAAAATTTAAGGTTTTTGATTTTCAGACGATTCTGGCAACGGGGGCCCTTTTGGGGCACTGGAAAGCCCCGGCGAGCGTTTACAAGGAAGTAGAAGGGGCCTTTGAAAGGCAAGGCGGAGATATACACATTTCTCTGAAATTGGAAGACATTGCAGCAAGTAATATATGAAATAAATATCTGTCTTACCTAATTGGGATTTAGCTATGTTGTTAGCGTGTTTGACTCCAATCATTGGGGAGGAAGGTTCAATCCTTAGTAAAACCAAAAAAATATATACATAGCAACAACAAAAAACATTATGAATTGTGAGAGTTTCATGTAAAAGACACCAATGTCTGCATAATCTAATGAAGATACTAAAGTTTATTTTCTAAAATTATTTTTTTATATAATTTTTGTTTCTTTTCGAAATGTAAAAAAAACCTCGTGAATTGTGAGGGTTTCGTGTAAAAGACACCAATGTCTGCATAATATAATGAAGATACTAAAGTTTCTTCTTTAAAATTATTTTTTAATATAATTATTGTTTCTTTTTGAAATGTAAAAAAAACCTCATGAATTGTTAGAGTTTCACGTAAAATACACCAATATCTACTTATAATAATCTATTAAATATACCAAAGCTTCTTCTCTATAAATTTTTTTCAGTATAATTAGTGTTTCTTTTTGAAATGTTAAACGTGCCTGGAGATTGAGTAATTCTCAATGGATATAATATCTTAGACTACTTTGCTTTTTTAAACAATTAGTTGAAGATTTCCCATCCTTATTGTTCTTTTTTATCTTCGATATAATACTTTCTTAAAAACAAGTCTTAATGTATTTATAAGTAACAACAAACTCATTTATAATAAATGTGACTATCAGTATGCAAATGTGACACTGAAACATCAGTCTTATTCAGTGACATTTTTTATTACGACCATGAAATACCGACTTAAATTTTATATCACGTATCCAAATATTTCCGATTTGTTACGAACATTAATGTGAGTTATGACCGCTTTAATAATAAGTACCAACAGGCATTTATAACAACTGCATAACAATAATTATTCAAATTTTATCGCTGTAAACAATTTAATATTTGCTGGAGGATTGATGCTATTTTATTGCAGTTCATTTTTCTTTTGTTAAGTAGTTATTGAAACTAAATTACGAATTAAAACTATTTTTATATACTTACGAAAAATTTATATTCAAAATATTACGCATTAATATAGACTATTCTACAAACTAAACTATCCTTATAGAAGTTATACGATAAGAACATATACGACGTTGTAATAAAAAATAAAAAAAAACATTTCCACTTTTCACTTGACACAAAGAGCCTAAACCCTTTTATTTAGAAGGGAAGTGTCTATGAGTTTTTTTTAACTATAAGATACAAAATTCATTTCGAAATTCTAATTTAAATGTAACAGGAAAATGTTTCTTTAAAAATTACTAGACGAAATCAGAAGCACACCAATATTGAACTTTATCAAAAAATATTTTAGAGAAATCATTAATAAAAAAAAATACAGTGTGTGGCAAGCCTACGCACGACGGAAGTGAAACTTTTAGTATTCTTCTCTCTCTCTCTTTTCATTTCATTCTCTCTCTTTATAACAATATAAAAAATCGAATAAACCACAATCAATTACGTATTTCACTCGTATTACACTCACCGCGCAGTACACGAAGCAAGCAGCTGATGCCTGGCGTGGCGTCGTTGGCTAGAGAGAGAGGAAAAGAGAGAAGAGAGAGAGAGAACGTTCGTCAGTGGCTCCCTCACCTCAGTAAGCGACTACGGTGAGAGAGCGACAGTGAACGGTGAGCGGTGGTGGGGGTCCCGTACCCCCACCACCAAATGATCACTGTTTTTCGTGACGGTCATGAGTCGGTTTTACTCCGGTCCTCGAAAATGCATGACGCGCGTAAAGAAGTTTTACTTCAAAAACTATTTTCACATGCAAAATCTTACAAATAATACTACAGTATTATATTTATCTTCAATTTTTTTGTTTGTTAACCGAGTACAAAGATTACGGATACGTGAAAACTAGGAGCTGAGATGTGAGAGGGATACCAAACTAACAAATGAGCTTTTATACATCTGTAATCTATCTGTCCCGCTCTACACTGACAGAGTCAAGCAACTGACTTTGTTGTCCCACAAGAACTTCTTTTAAATTAAATTTACAATACATATAATAGCAAAAGTGTTAAGTATTATTTCCTAAATTCTTTTACTTTTTTATTTTTGTGATATACTTAATATTATTAATTTGAAATATATATTTTTTTAAATTTTACTGACCATTTAAGTGATAGCTAAAAGAAACCAGCACACATTTACGAGATTACTAATATACAATTTTTAGCTGACAGAAGAACAGTTGACTTGTCGAATAAAAGTCGTAAATTTCTAGATAGTATCAGATTGCCAGTACGTATTCAGGTTCGTATTAAGGACTCTACCTCCAATTCCCCCATGTTTCCATTAATACCAAGAATTCATTGGCAAGGTAAAACACTTTCCCTTCGAATTTACATAAACAACATCAAGAAACATTTCAAGTGGCTTTAACTAGACACAATAATGTTTATTTTTGTCACATTCACAATACTTTGAGCTGGTTGTTGATTATGCAAATTCGGGAAGTATGTTTATGATAAATGGAAAGTCTGGTAGAGATATTGAAAGGAGGGTATATGAATATAAACTAGCAATGGGTAAACGCACGAAAAAGACTGAACGCGGTTGCCGCCAAAGTAAAAATTGTCCAAAGAAGTGCAGCCAGCAGTCCACAATGGAGCGTTGATACCAGCCTTATGTATGACAGTGATGTATTAAAATAGACCGAATGCTATAGAAATGAGATCCCAAGGCGTGTGTGTGGTTCATGCCATGTACGAACGAACGAAAAATGTGAATGGTATAAAAAGTCAAGGATGTCTGAGGAAGAATGGAACCAAATACTTGAGTAGGGTCACGTCAAGAGTCAGAATAACAGAACGATATGTGAGACGGAGTTTGAATGTGAACGAAGCAAGGAATGTATGCAAAGACCTCAGTTATTTAGCGTTTTGTCCTATCTGACTGCCCCTACGGAGATGACGTGATGGTTAGTTGTTTAGTTGTTCTATGTATCACGTTCACACAATATTGTTTTAACTGTCCTTCTTTGATTTATTTAGCCAACGCACGACCTTTTTAAATATTGAAACATTCTAATTCATTAATCAATAGTTTTAAGTTGTATCATTGACCAAAGTATGAACCTTGGCCAAAATTAAATTTAGTATGCGTGGTGACAATGCTACACATACTGCGGGGGCCTTTTGGGGGCGCCAAAGAAGATTGTAGCCTATTTTGCGAACCTTAATAACGGCCTGACTTTAAGTTCGACAAAAGTGTAAGAATGTAATATTAACTCTTCATTTGATATGATTTCTTTCAATACACATTATCATTTTTAAACTCGATATATATAAATATTGAGTTTATAAATATATATAAATATAACAGTAAGTGTAATGTGTGTACCGCTAAAACTCAGAAACGAGTCCCGGTACGATCAAGGGAGTTATATGGTGTGGTAGCCCTCTATCCTCCATCCACGAAGACGGTTCCCGTTTTTACCTGAAGGACTGGAAGTTTCGCCCTCCAGAAATTTCTGGAACAGTTTTGAATGTTCGAAAGTATTCGAGAGCATTCCACAACATTCCAGAACATCCCAGAATATTCTGGAATGTTAAGGAATGTTCGAGAACATCCCGGAACATCCCAGATCATAATGAACTAAAAAACGGATTTACGCGCCGTCAGGTACACGCCAGCTAGTATGAAATAAAATTCGTCTAATCAACCACTTTATTCCTTCTTTGACATAAGTTCACGCAAATTGCCAAATTAAGATTCATGTGAGAGCGAAATGTTGAATTATTTTGAAGAAACTTCATATTTTATTATTGTAAGAATCTGTAACACTTGAACTGCGTTACGTTTAATATTTGTTGTTGATAAAAAAGTTCTCGCGATCATCCTTGAATCTTCTTCAATGATTACTAGACTATGAAAAAAATATCTAAGTACCTTCCTACACTTCTCTAGAAACTTCAAAAAGGAAGAGTTTTCTACGGTTGAACAATAAATTCTTAAAATATTGTTATGTCATTTGTAATTTATTCATTATTATTCTAAAGAAACAGTTGTGTTGAAACAGGTGCTCTTTGAAGCACAGCATTTGATTATAATGACAAAGTCGTTAAAATAACCTAAGAAAGCTTTAAATATTATTTTTTGTCAATTGTAAGAACTTTTCGAGTGGTGTTGAAGAAATTTTAGGATTATAGACTCCTTGTCGAGATAAAAGCTGTGTTTAATTATTGTTGAGAATCTAACGGTCTCTTTTATCTTATCAAAATCAAATTGTTAATGACGATTGATAATTAATTAATTTTGGTTTCGAATCATTTCACCTTACTACTTACTTTTGGTTGATTTTTACAAAGTTGTTTTAATTTTGTAAAGATTTAACTCAATACCAAACAATACTGAGTCTTTTTATGGTTGCTTAAATTATATTACATATTTATGAGATCTCCGCTTGATTTGCGGGAATTCGGTCATTCGGGATATAGGTAAGTTTTAATTATTTTGATTTCAAATTTTTTTTAAAATTTAAAAGACTAATAACTTAGTTAACATAAATTTATTTTGATAATTTCTGTGGTTGATGAGTAAGCCACTCGACTAGCAAGCTGAGGGTCGCGGGTTGAAATCTCGGCCTGCGCAAGTAAATTTTATTTGATTAATTTGTGATATTTTACATTTTACACATTAAAAATAATGTTAAGCATATTTGCGGTACGTTGCAGAAGGGAAGATGCTCTCAGTATCGCCCTAGTGTAAGACCATATAAAATTGAAATATTTCTTGAAATGGTTTTGATTTTAGTGACCAGTTCTGAATAGCCGGGTACTTCTACACCTTCCTTTTCCTCATTTCCTTCCCATTTCCTTACCATTCAGAATAGGAAATTCTCTTCACACCAAAAAATCATTATAATACTTATTATTAATTATTCACATGTAGAAACACTTCAGACACAAGAATACATAGTTTTTATAATTTTCAAAAATCATTTATTAAAGTTATAATGACTTTAAAAACAGGCGCAAACGAAATATTTCAATGCAGCTAAAAACGCCCGGTGATTGATCAAGCGTTCAAGGGCGAACGATGACGTCACTGTTGACCGGCCTGAGTAGATCCTGCAAACCGATGGCGGCGGCGGCGGCAAAGGTGTGACGTAGCGGTCAAAATGACCGTTTTCAGAGCCGAAATAGCACGCAATTTTTAAAACAACTACAAAAAATTGAAAATGCATTTAAAAAAAAAAGAAAAAAAATAATTATCTTTATTGAAATAAATTATTTACAAAATGCACGAGAATTCCCTATCGAAATATTTCTTGAAACGGTTTCTATTTTGGTGACCAGATCTGAATATCCGGGTACTTCTATGTCTTCCTCTCCCCATCTCCTTCCCCTCTCTACTACATTCAGTCTCATAAACATGCCCCAATTGAAGATGCCGTAGTCCCACTTCCTCCGAACAATCGGAGGTACAGAAAATAAAATAATAACGTGCAAACAAAATGTACTCTGTTTAATTTTGCTAACATCGGCCTCAGCTTATGAACTTCTAATTCATCGGGTTTCATCAAAGCAATTTATTTGATCTGTTCAATCCCGATGTCTAGATAACCACCATCAAATCATTAGTTAAAACTTCATTAGGTTGATTTTGATAGCTTTGAATGGTGACAGTAGATCGATCCAATTTACTTTGAGTTTTGCTTTGTTTTCTATTCTCGGTGGAGAATGCGAAGTTGTCCAACTCAAACGCTGCTCGTCTCGCCCAGCCGAGAAGTGAAATGCTTCATAAAACTAAAGGAATTCATTTGCACCAAATGCAATTAGGAAATTGTCGCTTAAAAACACAAGCACTCCGTTGCATTTGTTCCGAGTCAACATCATTATTATTGTTAGACGAAGGCGTGCTGAGTTTTGTGAATATGTTTAGAATTTATCTGAAGTGTTGTATATTTATTTATTTATATACTTTGCACGGAGATGTGGAAATAAAATAAGCGAGCTTTAAGTATTATTATCACAGGTGTATCTAAATAATCAAATTACAATATTTTAAAATTTTGTTTGTCGAAGAAAATCGAGTTCTTTCGCTTATTTAAAAATTTTGATGGGTTTATTAATCATGCAAATTAATAAAAAGCGTCCGGTATTGTTTATTTTTCAGTCTAGAATCATAATTCAGTCTAGATCCACAGAGTTGTCTTGATTAAATTATGAGATTTATGTTTCGTACAGCCAATAAACAGGTCCTGCCTACAATTTTATAAATGAAAAATATGAAAACACATAAAAAGAATAAAATTATCAGAGCACATTTAATTACTTTGGAATAGAAAAGACACCTGAAATAGTACGTCTGTTTTTATAAAGTTGTGCAATAAGTATTTGTGTAAGCGATATTTGTGATAATTAAATTTTGATTTCATTGTATCTTTGAAGGACGAGTAAATTTGGCCTCAGAGAAACTGAGCATCTTGTATAGGGCTACAGATTTTTCAAAAATCAGCTATTTACCCAGTATAAATCTGCAGCACACCCAACAATCGAATGTGGGAGCCACCTCTGGGCTGGATCCCTACAATATTTGATTTACCCCTTGATTCTGTGCAGTCAGTCGGCGCGTCTGATTGACAATCCATTGTTAACAGACCGATTGCCATCTCTAATGCACAAACGTAATGTAGGAATGCTTAGTCTGTTATACTGGTATTTTAATGGAGCCTGCATTTTAAAGAGCTAGCAGCATTGATCCCGGTGCACTAATGCACATGCGTGAAACTCAAAGTACACCAGCGGAACACCCGTTCACAGTTGTTGTTGGCTTCATAAAAATGGGACGTTTCTTCGATTGGTTTTTGTCTGAATCTGTTTTTCCTCCTTCTATACATATAATTCGAGCCTCTTCGAGACCCGCATTAATAAATACGTTTGTGCAGCCCATACCTTAACCGCATGTCAACGCGCCCAATCGGGTGGTGACATAGTTCTCCTGTCTACACTGTACAGACAGGGGGTCAATTGTGAGGTGTCACAAAAAAAATGCGAAGAGATGAAGTCCTTTTTATAAATTAGTATTAAAATAAATTTACTCTAAAGTTTTTTCTAGTAAGATCAAAAGTATAATTTGCATTTAAAATTACATAGAACCCATGCAGAAGAATAGTATTATGCTAACCTTAATGTGTTATTATTACTGATTTGTGTTATTATAGCCTTCTTGTAACTATATTCCGTGCATTTGAATACATCTACAAATTCTACAAATTTGAATGTATCTAAATGACTCAGTCCTGATTTTATTGTTGCATTTTAAAAAAAAGATCGAGTAGTTCAAGTTGGAATGTTAAAGGTGATTAATCGTAATTAAGTTGATTATTAATAAGTGAATAAATCAGGGCTGTCTATAATTCCATTAATAATTTTATATAACATATTATTATAAGCAATAATTATTAGCCTGAATCACCCATACAAATTGAAATAATCTCCCTAGAAACAAACAAATGACGGTCAAGGAAATCGAACACGCAGCATTCTAATTGCCGGTCAACTGCTCTTCCAATTAAGCTACATCGGCTTATTCCAAACCCGCCAAATAATTTTAAAATTACCAGTATTTTTCATTCAACAATTATTGCCTATTACATTTTTTCACCTGAAAACAACAAAATTTATTCTTGTAGTAAAGGCATTGTTAGTGCTAAATCTCCCACTAGATGGCGCGCCATGGCGTCCAGACATATTATATCTTCATTTATTGGTGAAATGTTTTGTGACAGTTGTTTTTTTTTCTCGAAAGATTTCTTCAATTTGTAAGGCTGATAATTATTGCTTGAATAATTTTTTAGCCTTTGTCCAATGCATGAAAATTGTCTTATTGTGAGAAAGGTTTTAGAGCCTGTTTTGACTTCAGTAGTAAATGTGAGAGAGACAGAAGATGAGGGAGATAGAAACACCTATAGATATAACCCGCTGTTGTAGGTAGTTTGGCTCTCTCTGTCCACAGCTTTACTAGTTGGATACTAAAAATAACATTATCAGCACCAAACCGTGTACCTTTAATATAAATATTTGTGAATATCGGTCAGAAGATTAACACTTATAAATATTAGTTCATCAATAAAAATAATAATTTTGTAACTAAATAGTCTACGTTTTAGTGTCAGCTAGTTAGAAAAAAACATTTACGTGTTCTGCAGTTACATAAGTCAAGATAATCGAAAATTGTCAGCTTACAATCACATAGAAAAAAGCTTAGTATAAAAAGTTTAGAGCAGTTTACCTGTGAATGCAGGATTAACAGTAAGGAGAAGTACAAGGATTGCAAAAATCCTCTGGTGTCCTAGAACTGGTTCTCCCATACTGCCGAAGTATTCCAACGCTGTCCTCTTTCCACTGAACACTCTGCCACTTGTTTTGGCTTCCTTTACACAGGGCATAACAAAACTATAAGAAACTTTAAGTCCACTAATTGGTACACTTACGAGAAACAAACTCTTCCACACTTTAGTAAACAGTTCCAACTGGTACGAACTTTAGAGCACGGGTGTTAAATAAAATCAACCCCTCTAGCGACAGTTTCAGATTTATTAGTTTTATAAACAAACACTGGAATGATTAATTGCGAAATTAACGCGTGGGAAATAAAATCAGAGAGCTTCATACAAAACACATGGTAAATAAAAATATTCAAACAATCTCAAAATATAATGTGGAACACACATTACGTGCTTTCACGCAAAAGATTTTTTTCAAATTTTACTTTTATTTTGGTAGTTGTCAAAGTAAACAAATTCTCATTCTAAACAAATTATGAGAGTATATTATGCAGTAAGGTTAAGAAATGGAAATTGCAAAGGAAGAATGAAATTAGATCTGAGATTCCTGAGACATACTAGCATAAAACCAATGTAATAATTGCTGTGGTGTCTCTGCGTAACTCCGGTTCAATGATCAAAGCAAGTTCTGGAATTTTCTTCGATTTTCTAATTTGGAACTGATTGTGGGAACCATTTAGATTCTGACAAGCGATAAATTACGTACAAATTTCTATATTTGAAATGTGTATTTCTTTTGCTTAAATTTTGATATATGACGTCATTTTTCAAGTTTACTAACGGTATTCATTCCGAAGGAAAATTGCTGAACTTCATTTGAATAATTTGATAACTCCAGCTTCACAAATCTTAAAATTATACTTGGAAAAGTATATTTAAATATAGAAAATATAACAAACTATACATAAAATTAAACTTGTCAAAATATATTTGCCAAATAACATAAAAAATTGTAAATTCCCAAATAGATTCAGATACATGCTGAAAACATGGCTCATTAGTAAAAATACTAATCATCACTATCAATCTTTAATTGTTAAAATTTATTAAAATGTAGATTTAGTATTATTTTAGACTGTGTGCCAATAATAATAATCTGAATATCTTCTAATTTAAGGAACTACGTTATGTATATGTGTGATTAATAATAATATTATGTTTACATATTAACATTGTAATTGAACATGTACATCCTGTTGACAAACTGCTTAATTGTAGTGAAAACTGAAAACGTGAAAAAAACTATAAATAACAATAAAAAATACAAATAAAATTTTAAAAAACATTACAGGAACTGAACGAGTAATGCGGGTGGTTTGGAGAAAGGAGTGTGAGAAGAATAAAAGGCTCGCAAACGGATCGACAAAGAAGTCAGGGATTCCAGGAAGTTGCACGATCAGGCGAATCAAACGCTAAAGTCTTGAAAACAGAAAAGTATGTACGAGTATGAAACGACACAATGCGTGCTTACAATCTGTTAAATACTGAAACAGTTTTATGTTTATTCCACATTCCAGTTCCTACCCAAATTGCATTTACCCTTGTTTTAGTTCCTTTCCTGAAGTTCTTATCTTGGAAGAAAGGAAGAAAGACATTTTAAAAAGGAAGGCAAATGCAAGTTTTATTTTGTTTGATGTTCAAATGCTCGTCGTCGTAGAAATATTCATATTATTTTGCTCCTCACAGTAATTAATCTCGTGAAAAGTCTGTAAAAGAGTGTAAATTATCATCCCCTAGTTAAATACATTAAATAGTGTCGTGTGGTGATTTCTAAACAGTTCGTGTTGTGGAAACAATGGTGTTTATTAGATGTACGTCTATGAACTATTAATAGTACGCATGAAACATTCTAGAGACTACAAGAACTTCAAACACCATTAACATTGCTAAAGGCCTCCTTTTCCCTATTCTTAATATTCCTTGTGATACATAAACACTATCGCTTGATTCTTTCTTTCTCATTAAAAATACAGTCCATTTCAAGTACAAATCGTCGGTACGATACACAATCAACGCCTGCAATCCTCTCTAACTACACATGCAGAGAATCTCTCTAAATACATCTGCAGAGGGCCTGGGTGGTCGAGTGGTAAAGCTCTCGACTATCAAGCATAAGCTCACGGTTTCAAATCCTGGCGTGCGAAAGTAAATTTTATTTGATTAATGTGTGTCAATTCACAATTTATTCATCGAAAATAATACATAGTATACTTGCGGTACGTTCCAGAGTGGAAGACACTCTCAATATCGCCCTGATGTAAAACCACTATTTAAAATTGAAACGTCGCGGTCGGTTGAAATGGCTTGAGCCGTGTTTGGTGACCACATCTGAATAGCCAGGTACTCCCCCACCTTTCTCTTCCACATCTCTTTCTCCTCTCTTTAAACTTGACAACTCAACCCAATTGAAGATGTCATAGTTTGACAGGCTCCAGACGGTTGGGAGCAGTTGGGATTCTTATGCGATATTCATATAAAAAAAATAATAAATACTAGGGCACCAAAGTTCGTTTACTTCGGCAGAATAACTTCAAAGGCAACATTTATGTCGGACGCAATATTTTTTAAAGCAATTTTTAAAACACGTTTAAGACTTCAATGCCATATTTTTGTTTATTTTTAATAGCCACCTTATGAATGAGCGGAAGCTTACACATTCAAAGGCAGTGCGTCATTTCCATATTGCGTATTTCAGGAATTTATCCATACCAGTTAACAAGAAGCTGTATTGCTGCTTATTTAAGACACAGAGTGTTTACACAAAATTATTAAATATTTTGATATCTAAGCGCGGAAAATCTTTTGTGCCTGAGTTTTTCAAACAAATTAAACACATACTTTTCATAAAGAGTTATGAATATATCAATTCTAAAATAGTCGACTTCATCATTTAGTATTATTTTAGTGAGTGATTTTTTTTCAGATAGAGAGGCGTCCCGGATTAATAGTGTTTTAAATACGCTTGGCAACCTAGAGTCAGATTCCTATTTTCATCCACCGCAAATAAAAATATTATGTTATTCATTTTTGTAAGCTGACGCATTAACTGATCAAATATCGGACGCAGTTTTATTTATTGTGATAGATTTAATCATAAAAGGCAATTTTATACTCTATTTCGCAGTGAACAGTCAAGAAAATATGTTAGTTAACCCTTCAGGCCTTAGAAGGACATTACTAGCCACAAACATCATATTCCATATTTTGCAGTGAACAGTCAAGAATATATGTTAGTTAACCCTTCAGGCCTTAAAAGGACATTACTAGCCACAAACATCATATTCCATTATGGCCTCCGATGGACAGATCTGACCGGGCGTCCATACATTATAAAAGTATTTTTATATTTTTTACTATAATGCGTAGATACGTGAAATGTTCGTAATTGGAAAGATAAATAATTATTCTTTATAGTTTGTATCAAATTTGACGGCCGGCATAGTCCAGTGGTAACGCATTGGACTGCCATTCCGAAGGTCGCGGGTTCGAATCCGGCGTGCGCAAATAAATTTTATTTGATTAATTTGTGTTATTTCACAATTAATTAATTAAAATAATATATTGTACATTTGCGGCACGTTCCAGAGTGGAAGATACTACCAGTATCGCCCTGGTGTAAGACCACCATTCAGAATTGAAACGTTGCTCCAAATGGCTTTAGCCGTGTTTAGTGACTAGATCTGAATAGCCAGGTACTTCCCCACCTTCCTCTTTCCCTTCCCCACTTACCTTCAGCCTCACAACATCCCCCAATTGGGGATGCCATAGTCTCACTGGCTCCAGACGGGAGCAGTTAGGACTCTTGTGAGGTATTCACTATAAAAAAAAAAAAATTATTACATGGATAAAACTTTTAAAAATTGTCAAAGTGCATGATTAGGAATTGGCGGCATTTTTTCATTGACAGTTGAAGGTTAAAAAATCAATTATATTTTTATATTGTATAAATGGCATAAAAAGTGAAGTGTCAGTTTTATTACTAATTACCTTCATAAAAGGAATATGTTTTATAAATATCGAATTCTTTCAAAATTATTGACGTTCCGATTCAAAATGTCTTGGCAAGTTTTTTTTGTTAAAATTATTCCATTATATTATAAACAAAAACCCACAGGGATACAAATATTTAATTACATTCGTGGTTCTTAAATTTGTGGCTTTCCACACTTTTCTAACATTGTCAACATTTAAATTTAAGCACCTGTCATATCGTTTCACCAATTTGCAAAATTTCTTCTGCATAAAACTCGGTCACTTGGGAATGTAGCCAACCTGTTACAGCATCTTGAAAATCTTCATCGTCATCGAAGTTTTTGTCCCCAATATACTTCTACGTGTTAGATGGAGCCATGTTCAGGCTGTATGGGGGACGAGGGATGATTTCAATATGGTCATTCTCATGAAGAAGTGGCTTCGGGCTAAGCATGACGATGACGATGGAGATCTTCAAAATGCTTGGCTACGTTCCCAGGAGGGGTCTAGTTGTATGCAGAAGAAATTTGCAAATTGATGAAACGCTATGACAAGTAGGTACGGCATGAATTAAAGTTGAAAAATTGTGGCACGGAATTAAACATTTTTATCTCGTTAGTTTTTTTTAAATATTTCCTAGCAGTTTTTTTCGTAAAATGAATTACGAAGATTGTATACTTTTTTTTGATTAATTTGTAATTTTTCGAGTAATTTGTTCCTAAAAAAGTAAGAGAGTTAAATTTCTACCGTTTAAATCAAGAATTTTTAATAAATTGTAGGCGTAGCGCAGAAGTACGAAGTGCCGAAGTAAATACTTCACGTTTGAAAATAGTACCTGGTTATTTAGATCTGGTAACTAAATTATTGTAATAAGATTGTTATTCTCTCGTGAAAACGGTACTGAGACTATAATTTCAGAACGTGATAATATTTTGTACGTTTTCTAACGTTATTCAAACTCTCTGCCAGTAAAAAAACTAATTGCAATTGAAGTAGTTACTTTTAAACTATCACACGTAGAGTTTCCATAAATTTCAATCCCGGGTCAAAGCCAGGGAGCGTCAATATAAATATCCAAAATTTGGATATTTATTTATTTGTAATTGTGCCTCAGCTGTACAATTCTGGTTCAATGTACTCTGGAACTAGGAGTTGCTTTAAAAACGCCAGTTTCAAAATTGGAGCTGATAACTAACTACCCACCAATAATATAATATTTTGACAGAAAACTATTTTAATTATCATTTTCATAATTTGAACTGATTTCAAGATAAAATAACTTGTGTTAAAAAAATAATTTCGTAAAAAACATATATTTATATTGATCAACAAACGCTGAATCTGAAAAAAATATGTTTTTTTTAATTGGATTATGTGACGAATTAATAAATCGTAATTTAAAACGACTAGAACCGTAGCTGATTTAAACACCCTTTCATTGTTTAGCGATTTCTGACCGAACTTACACCGCTACCTCGAGGGTCAACCAACCGCGTAGATTAAGAATGCGGACAATCTTGTGTAGACTCGCACACGGTTTCCCACTGCGGTTGACAAATCATTTGAAATAATTTCATAACTAATGTTTTTTTGGAAATCTTTCTTAAATACTTAAATTGGGATTTGTTGATTTCATACCGACCCGAGTGGGATTGACCTACTGTAACCGACAAAACCGATTGGAAAAATGACGTCACGCGTACCCCGCTAGATTTCGTTTTGGGGGGCTTCGAAAAATGCAAACATTGAAAATTATTTTAACTATGAAAACGAGGTTGTAAAAAAATTAAATTTTTAGTATTTATGTTAGACGTCACACAATCTATTATTATTTTTACCATATTCGTTACTGCGATCATGTACCTACCAACCTACTTGCATACAATAAATTAGTCACTTTTTGTAAAAAAAAAATTTTATCATTCTGCAGCAATTATTGTCAAAACAAACTTTTAGCTTCACAAATCCTACAGTTACAATACCCCGTAAAAGTTCACGGATATGCACTAGTAATATCCTAAAATGACTGTATTAACCTGTTAACCGGTGAGTTTAGTTTTGAATTACGCAGCATATAACGGGCGTGAACTCCTTCACTAGGACGTATCAATACGTCACGCCCTGTGGACGTTAATTTTATTATTATTTTTTTTATTTATGCATCAAAAAAGTGAAAACATCGAATTAAAAAAATAGAATATTTACACACAATTATAAAAATTACAAAAAAATATAAAAAGGTTATAATTACAGAACAATAAATAAAAGCACACAGATAAAAGAGAAACATTGAGTTTAAAAAATTAAAATATGTAAAAATTACAAAACTCAATTTCCATGTGATGTGTTCGGAAATATACGTCCCGCTCTTTCCAGGGCGAAACATATATTTCAAGGACGTATTTATACGTCCTACCCGTACCCGATACTGTTTACGTTTGACGTATTTATACGTCCCGCCCGGTTAACAGGTTAATATGCAAAATATGAAACAAAACGAGATTACCAGAATTCCATAGTTTTTCCGATTCGTTTCGTTTAATCCCCGCTTTATCAAGACGCATTTACGAGATCCATCTATTTACAAAAATGCACTTGATATTGCTATTTTTCACGCTAGTTTGGATTTACGAGTTACCAGGGCCGCATGAGGGTAGGGGGGCAGGAAGTGCCCGGTTGTGCTCTAAGCTGACCGGGCACAATTCATATCAATTTATATTTAATTCGTCACAATGGACCAATGACCGGTCTTTATCCCGATTTGGACGTGCCTTATTAGGGGATAAATCATAGCGGCGATAATACGGATTACTGTCCGGTTTCGCGCAGCTTCTGGCCGCTAGTGTCCATGTGGTATACTATATTCATTTAACAACAATAATTCCGAAAGCTTAATATTTTTCTAAACAAATTTCGACATTTACGAAATTGGAAATGATGTATGTTGTTGTGGTGTGATATTATATAGATAATTATCTTTTCAAATTTAGACAAACTATCAAACCAATCAAGCATACTGCGATGAACGTTAGTTATTCCCGTGTGAATTATTCCTTGGTGAAATCTGGTTCAATGAACTCAAATTTGTTTGAATTTAAGGATCTTTTTCAAAATTGGAACTCACTAAGGACGGGTTGTTTCGGAGAATTTGAACAATTCATCAAATTTCAACGTTCATTTTCGGGTTCTGTGAATGTCTTATTCAAGTTATATTATTATATCATTATAGACTAGTTGCTTGACAGAAATAAAATAAAAACAGATCTTGAAAAAATCTTTCACCGAACTTGAAAATGACCGTTGAAATTTGATGAATTATTCAAATTCTCCGAAACAACCCGTCCTTATTGAAAAATTTAGATAAGCGATAACGTAGGTACCAAACTATTAACATTTTTACGTAACAGAAAATTATTTAATTAACATTTCAATATTGTAATTTCAAGAATTCAGACTTTCCTGTGATTGCGCCAGTAACATTATATTTAACAAATACAATTGTATTATATATTTGAAACGTATCATATTTTTTGTAGAAATGTATTTTTCAAATATCATCTTGGCAAGCGAAGTAACATTACGTGTTTTATCACGAAACTGCTATCATTTTAAGAATATGACACTTTATTTCTATGATAATGATGCCCCGCCACCCCAGTTAGCATTTATTGGATAACCAACACCTCTTAGGTCACCCTAAGTTGTCAGCTACGTTGGGTGTTTTAGCAGGGGTGCCCGGGTTCATCAGGTGAGGTGTGCTCAGAATGCTCCTCCTCACCAGCTGCGTGGCGTGCCAGATCAGGAGAGGCTGCTTTGGGGAAACCCTTTGACCTCTCCAACTAGTTTATCTGCCGCAGCGGGAGAGACAGATTATTCATCTTTCACTCCTCTAATCCTTTTTTCCTTCCAAGAACGTTCTCTACTCCCTTTCCTTAAAAAGGCCCTCGACACAGCATCGCTAAAGATGACATAAGTTCTGAGGGATATTCTTTTGCTCAGGGCCTCATGTGTCAATTTAAAATAAAAAAAATAAAATAGAGTTTAATTTTTTGTAAAAATGTTATGTTAATAGATAAATTTTGTATTTGTAAAGCTATAGAAAATAGAAAAAAATAAACCACATCCCTGGACAAAGTAAATATATTAACATTTTTTTTTAAATAATATTTTTAGTAAATTCGAGATATTATTACGATAAGTAACGTGTTTGTAAAATCATTTTCTACTCACCTACAAATCTTATTACAAGATAAATTATTGATATATTTAAAAAAAAAACAACTTTAAATTTGTACGTGACACGCAAAAATTAAATACAATTTAGCACATGCCTTTTTTGGCCCATTAAGAACGCGCATGCGCTTTTGCGCATCATAAAACATGTTTACATAACAACTGAACGAAAACATCATCACTAAAACAAGTAGATATAAATAACACAAAATAAGCTACCTACATATAAAACAAGTCGATTTAATAATTACCATACGATAAATAATATATTTCACGGTTAAACTTTTTTTAAATTCACTTAAAATTATTTTCAAAAATCACTTAAAAATAATATAAATGTTTATGTAATCGACATTATTTATTTTTATGAACAGTTATTATTATTTCACTTCTTCAATTTGAAACGTTAGAATTCCGTATTCAGTTTATTTTGAAAGCAATCGAACGTTCTGCTTTTGAATTTGAAAGCTCGTAAACTGTGCGGAACGTTTGAGTTGAAAGTTTAGAATGGAACGCACGTGGCGCGTGGTGGACTGGCGCGAACGGCGCTCGGTTTAAAACTGACAGGGTTTATAAAAAGCCTATTCTTTCTTCGGAATAACAACAAAATAGCGCTAAGTTATTTAAGTATGGATGTTACGGTGGCGGCCGGAGTGGGCAGTTTCTAAAATCACTGGTTAGAATTAAAATACTCATTATTTTGTTTGCATTGTTGAGCATGTTAATAACGAAATCCTTAACCGGCTGCGATATAAGTAAATCAATTAAAATAAATTACATTTTTATTAAATCTAAAATTTAACAAAATCTCTCTTCGTTACTCATCTCGAGTATGTATTTTAAAATATTAAGAAGAAGTGGGAATTGGTTTAAACGTTGGAATGTCACAGATTGTCCATGTTTTACCGGTGCATAGTAAAGAAACACGCCAAATGAGCGCCCAACATTTGTACACGATTGACAATTGTCATATGAGAACGGGTCGTTTTTACGACTTGTTCATGATTTCAACAACTCGGCTGGAACGATTTACCAGCCTCTGTGTTTCTTCCATCTTCAAGACTTCTCTCACTCCTTCCTTTTCGCAAATAATGGCTGTAATATTTTGATTGGCAACAACAGAATAATAGACAAAAAGCTGAAGTCCAATAATGAAAAAGAAACGATGTCAACTCAGGCACCGACCTATCTCATTCCATCGCAATATTTAGCTTCTGGGGGATGGATTACATTGTGTTGGGTTGACAAAATATGTGTGTATTTTAAAAGATTTATGTTACTCAATTCAACTACACTTTTCCACTAACCTAGTCACTTTGATATCATTCCAATCCCTTCGCGATGTCAAATTAGGAACTCAAAAAGTGTATTTAAATTCATTCAAGAATCAAAGGAACGTTTTAAGTTTTTGAAGTGAAACTTCTTTACGCGCGTCATGCAATTTCGAGGACCGGAGTAAAACCGACTCATGACCGAAACGAAAATGCGGGTACCCCCACCACCGATTAAAGTTCATTTGATCTAGTCAAAGTTTTGAAGTAACATATAAATGCTTCTTAGCTCATCCCGACAACTGGCGTTGGTGGTGTAATGGTCAGCATAGTTGCCTTCCAAGCAGTTGATCCGAGTTCGATTCTTGGCCATCGCACATTATTTTTTTGTTTTTAACGCCTTTTTCATTCAATATCTTATTTTTTAGTAGGTCAGAACATTTTTTAAAAGAAAATAATATTGCAAAATAATAAAAACACTTATCTCACTGTGATAAAACATTACTCCGCTAGAGCGCGCTTTGCGTTATTGTGTTGGATTAAAATTATTATCTAATCCGTATATTATGATAATTGTATTACATTTATTTAATTAATTTATTTATTTTGATAATATGTAATAATTTACAGAAAAAAAAATTAAAACTATCTCCCTCTGATAAAATATCCGTTCGCTAGAGCGCACTACGCGATCTTGTGTGGGATTCTATTTCTGTACATTGTACATTATTTTTAAAAATATATTATATTTTGGGTGTGATGTAGGTAACATTATAAAACATAACAAGCTCTCATATTTTCAGAACCTACATAATATAATCAATTTATGCGGCTTTGCTTACAGTTGGTGCTCAGCGTGGTTGGCTTTCAATCAGTTAAGCGAGGTTCGATTCTCGGCTGTGGCATTTTTGAAGTGAAACCTTGTTGAGGTGGGGGAGCCGCTCACGAACGTTCTCTCTCTTCTCTTCTTTCCTCTCTCTCAGACACCAGCGAACTGCGCCACGCCAAGCATCAGCTGAAACTAGAAGTTTCACTTCTGTCTTGCGTAGGCTTGACACACCCACTTTTTTTAAACCTGTTTCTTCAGTTAAAACATTATTGTGTTGGTTTAGGTACAATTTCATGCTTTGCCCGTAACGCACGCACACACGTTTATCATACCCATCCACACTCACACATGCAAAAACTCATATGTAGCGGCTTTCCTATATGGATTCCCCGCGGTGATGAGCCACAGGAATAATAGGTGTTTCTCAGGCTTCATACTGCGACAGTCGAACAGCCGCGGATGCACTCTCCGGTGCAACACCGCGAGTGCGAGATGCCACGGCAGTCGGAGATCTGTCGAATATTCTGAATTCCTGATACTTTTGCACTTACGTTTAGTTATTTTTTTAAGCCTAAATGTTTAGATACAAATGAAAATATATGTTTAAACAGTGTTTGACGTTCCACCATCAAACAAACAATTAACCGTTGATAGACTTATTTCGAGATAATAGCTATTGTTACGTTTATCTGCAACATTTTTTACATCGATGATAAATCAGAAGATATTAATCACAATAAATAAATAACAGCTGGAGTCATAATGTCATTCCGACAGTCGGTAGACAATATCCGCTACTTACAATGTGTTAGATAAGCTGTCAATATGCACAACTTTTTAGATAATGTCGTCCGTTATCCAAAATAACTGGCTTATTAATGAATAGGAGTTAACTAACTAAACTTTTACAATTTAAATAAATCGTAAACACGATTCATAGACTTAATTAATTCATCTAAAGCGCGATCGATTGATTCCGTTCCAGATTTGAGAAACAAACGTTGCTGGTTATGACTAAAGACCTGGTTAAGTAACTCTCTTTTTAGTGTCAAAAAGTAATTGCGGACTGCCAATTTATATGAAAGTTAAATATCAATCCGACGTTATCAACTAATTCGTATTTTTAACTTTTAGATAGCCTTCTGACGTTTAGAAATGTCAATTCATAGAGAGATGTGCTAGTGTTGCCAGCGTGTATTGAATTCTGATTAATTGTGTTATCAACCTCGGTCTGGATGTCAACAGCGGAATCGTGCTCGGTAAATCGGTATAAAATCATCTGTAGGTACACATATCGATCCTATATGGTAAAATTATTGATTTCACTGTTCTATGCCCCCCGATAATAACCCCCCTTAACAGTTCTATAACATGACACTAAATGTTTTTAGAAGCGAGTTGTTTGTTTATTAATAAACAAAAATAGATAGTGTGTCAAGGTACCTCTCTACCAAATTTCACGTACGTTGACCTCAAATTATAAAGATGTCAGTAAGAAAACTTTTAAATTCGCTTGGAGAAACACCTACGCACCCACACAATTTCTTTCCAGGTTGAGTAAACATTTTTTTTCACACATTTAAAACACTTTACATTTTTTATGTATTTCAATAAAATTTCTCAAATTCTCGGCGACCACATCGTTTACCCGATTAAAAGTAGTGTATATAAATATTTATGAGGTATTGTTATATTATTTATGAAGGGAAGGAACTATTTTAAAGAATGCCTGAAATCACTAAATTAAGTTCATTTGCTTTATAATTCTTTTTTTCATTTAAATTCTTTTTAAAATTTATTGTTAAAATAATTAATTAATTTATCTCTTTTTTCATTATATCAACAAGTAAAGTCATTTGTTTATTTTCCCATTTATATTTATATTTATTTTATCTCATTAAAATCAAAAGTTTGCAATACGGTTGGTTTATTCTTGTGAAATCTACTTAAATAAAAAACCAGTTAAAGTATTACCTCTTATACAAATACATTGCATTTAACAAAATAATATATTAACAAATGAACATGTATCACATTTATATAATTATATACAAATTTCGACTACCATAATACGGACATGTGTCTAGTGTGGTAGTCGAAAAGCGTGTAAAAAAACTGTATACAAATATATTTTACGAATAAAGGAAAGAAAAAAAAATAATAAAAAAATTGTGCATTTACTCACCTACCTCACTACTCAACAGTCACGCTTTTTCACGGAGCTTTTTCTAAGGCAAAGAGGATTATTATCTACATCCATTCGTACTCATCTGTTAGGTATTATTATTGTGACTTTTGATAAGACTCAACGCTAATGTTTGATTCACTCAATCATATCATGTCTTGCTTAAGCGTTTCAGACTTCTGTTTCCATCAAGAGCCAACACAACTCTGTGACGGAACTCTTTCCTTGATTCAACCACTTTCATATATCGCTTCAAAAGAAGTAATATACTCTTCCAGCATTCCGACTGTTGAAACGAGTATTTGCATGTTTTGATCGCGAATTCTCCTGCCAAAGAAATTCATAGTACAAGCGGAAAACAGGTTTATCTATGAGTCGATTTTGTGGTTTATTTTTTATTGAATAGAACTAAAAAATAAAGAACTATTCTCATCAATATTTTATCAATGGGAACTTGTACCGAGACCAAAACCAGAATTTTAACGACGTAAGTGAAGCTGCCGTGCAAAAAATATGTGACGTGAGGTCCTTGAGTATTGGACAGATCTGTAGTTGAATTTGCCATGTGAAATCTCTAAAATAAAGTGGGAATCTTAAAGACATAAGTGATAAAGTCGTGTAAAAGCATTATTCGTACGGATCTACGGTCGACTTTGCCCAATAAGAAAATCGGTCTTTCCGTGGGGTTTATTAAAATTATTTCTGATGAAGGTATTTCTAAAATCTCACATGTTTCTAGAGGGATCCCTCGGGAAGTTACAAATTCACCGTCTTAAATAAAACCTGGTGCTTACCTATTTATAGTTGAAAAAACGTTTTATAAAATTTTCGAGCCGTTTAACATAAAATATTTTAATCATAAGGTCCTTTTTTTATTAATCTTAAATATAAATAGCTTGCCATTGTAAGGATTCCTCTAGAAAAATTTGAGATAGTAATATGTTCATCAGAAATAATTAAAATGTGAGCGTCGAGCAAACTCCCGTTATTAGAGTCTTATGTCAGCTAAAAATGATTTTAGAATTTCTATTGCAATAGTGTTATTTTTTATAGACATCTGTGGTATGCGATGACTAAATGTGTTATCATAGAATAGGCTTCCTTTCTTTATTGTATATCTCGTTAGTTAACTCATTTCTGAGAAGTATCTCATAATATTTAATAAATTACTCACATATTATTACTGCTGTGAGTCAGGCGATTCAATTAAACGTTTTATGCTGGACGTTCATTTGCGCTATTTTATGTCCAACTCGTGCGGTAAACATAATGCAGAATGGCCGAGTTGAAACTCATAATATTTTGAGAGTTCTGGATGTTTATTTTATTTAGAATTGAAAATCATGTCGCTCATACTTCGTGCATAAAGTAACTATAGTTTATTTGTATTTCATAGCGGTTGAAAATATTTGAAAAGATTTAATTGAGGACCTCCCACATAAAAAACCACAAAAAAACTCTGCTTAAATCGTAGACATATGAATATTAGTATACCTGCCCTAAGTGATTAAAAGCGTATTATCCCCACTCCCCATACCGGTTCCATTGGAACCGGCTGTGCTCGCGTATGGCCTCAAGTGAAATTTGAAAACGTGACGTCATCATTCTTGTGCGAACTATGGTCGAGGCATCATCGGTTCATTTTACCAAATAACACGGCAAAATGTTGACTTGTACTATGAAAACTTGTAAAAATAGATGTGAAAAAGAGAATAAACCCAATTGTCGTATTACATTCCATATATAAGCATTATTTTACTTTATTTTAAGCATATTCACATCGTATAATATAGATCAGTTTTAGAAACATATACTATCACATCGAGAAACGTCTGGACGCGAAACACAAAGCTGGTTGGTTGCTGGGAAGTAAATTATGAACATTTATAAAAGTGTCTTAACTAAATACTTAAACGAAATATTCGACTCTGAAAATAGAACCGAATTTTTTTGCCGAATTTGGACTTCGCAAATTTGTTCATAACGTGGCGAGTAATTTGCGCTCCCATGTAAAAATGTCTATTCATTCAAAGGCAGATTTTACTTTTAAGAAGTAAATGGTGATATTATAATGCGAGATGCCTATTTACTCTCAGATTGATTTATTGACGAATCACTGTCAGCCTTACGCCCTTCGTTCTTCAACAGTTGATTTTACCCCTCGCCATTATCTTCTCGTCTATTAATTCCTATGTCTGTGGCTTAAATTAAAATGAAGTACCTTAACATTTGGAAGTTTTTCTTTACCTGTCTGATTTGAAAATTTTGAATTTAAAAATGGAACATTTAATTCGTTTCGGGGTGGAAAAAAATTACAATAACTTGTTGAGAAACTTTAATTATTTATTTAATCACTAAAAACAATATTAGTCTTTTTCCCAGATGCGACTGAATCTTTTCTGTTTCACAGTTTTCTTTCGAGAGTGGTTATTATTATTTTGTCTTCAATGGTTAAGTATTACAATTTTAGGTTTTACTCAATAATTTATTATACCATATTGAATATTACCATATTGAATACATACCTGCATCTCATTACAGGTGTAAATTATTACCTATCATAAAGATGGGCTTCTTGCCAGGTGCCAATTTATTCCACTTAATCCAGATTCTCAGTGGAAATATGATTAATAAGTAGCTATTTCTGAATGGTATGAATATGCATATCATAAATACAAAAAGCTCAAACAAAATGTATTTACAAAACGTACCAATAATTAAATAAGGCAATAAGCCCTTATAATTAATTGAACACACGTTGGAGTGTAGTACTGAGAATTGTACTAAGAAGGAATGACCGGCATTCAGAACTGAAACATTGCTTATTTTTTTTCTACTTGAATTATCAGATGTTTTCCATTCTTCCCCCCCCCCCCTCACCTTCTTATATTTCAACAACAGCATTTAAAGATACCACAGCATCACAGTCTTCAGGCAACGTGTCTCTTCTCTGTTATATACACGAGTGTCTCTTATCTGTTATGTAAGACGAATAATATATACCTAAACAACTCATTTGAATACAAATCAAAAACATCCTAGATCATGTCGGTAACTATCCTAATAGTCCTTTATAATCTTGTTACCGCATACTACACATCACTGAATAAACTATGACCAACGCACGAGGACTGAGCTTAGGAAGACATGGCGCGGTCTTCTGGACCAAATAATATGTACCGACTTAATTTGCAAACAATTTAAAAAGCAATACACTGTGTTAGCTTAGTTAACACTTTGATACTTTGATGATGTATGTAAGTAGAAGTTGGATGAGTATATTATCCAAAAAGAATACTTAACTACTTACCATCAACACCTCCACAAACCGCAATGACTTCCACCAGCACTCAAAAAATCATCACAACGTTTTCTCTCGGGGGAAAGTTTTGGTATATCAGGTGATCTAGCACGATCAAATTGATTACCTAACAATATCGGATCGGTAAGCTTCAACTTTCTACATTTATAAATCGATATATATCTAGCACGGTTGCGCTGTCGATGGCTAAACGGATATTGAAAAAAAAACTAACTAACTAACCATCACCCCGTTTTCCCGAAGGGGTAGGCAGAGAGGACGGACCACCAAACAACTCGGTCTTGGCACACACTCCTTGCCTCATTCACAGTCGTACATCGTCTCATACATACTCTTCTATTATTCCTACTCTTGACATGGCCCGACTCGAGTATCTGATTCACTTTGTAGTGGTACGCAACTACTACATTCGAACGAAATTCTAGAAGTCTCGATTGTTCCAAACAAGCTTCTTGGATGTTCTTTTATTTTTTATTTATTTGTTTGGAAAATTTTACATAGCAACCAAATTGTTCCAGAAGCTTCTTCACCTTTTAAAAGCGACAGCGTGAAGAAAGCAGTCAGTCAGTCATCATCCAGCCATCAGTTAACAAGGTGCTCAACAAGTGATAATCCGCGCACCTCACTTGCGCGAAGGACATTCTTCCCGGCTCTCATCATGGACTCCATCGGGACATCATCATAGCGCTTTGGCCCAGATCGCCGTTCCTGGCCAATGCTACGTGGATTACAGCGCCTTGGTTCCAGCGTCTCTGACCAGCGCTTCATCCACTCACCATGACCACCACGAGGACACGCAGCATCCTCACTGGTCTACCAGCTCCCGCTCAACCGCATACAAGGTCCACCGCACCTTCGGCATTCTCGTCAGCACTGGAGTACTGATTGCCAAGATCGCCAGTGCCTGACAGACAACGAGTCCGGTCACCAGCGCCCGGCGTCGACTCACAGACCCGCGCTTGACCAGCCATCACAGCCAGCATCCGGAGAATACAACATCTGTCCAACGTCATCTCATCACGGCTACCTGACTCCTCAAATAAAACACTCTGACCTTCACAACAACATCTTTCATTCCGTGCCTCCTCACCAGATCACTAAAACTTGATCGTGCCATGTCTTCCTTGGGCGTCCCCGACTTCTGCTACCATTCGCATTTGCATCATATATCCTCATTATATTCCTTTCTTCGCTCATTCGTTCTATATGCCCAAACTATCTAAGCGTCCCTTTAATAATCTTACTCATTTCGCTTACATCAGCCTTGCATTTTTTGCGAATCTCCACATTCCTCAGACGATCATACATGGTTTTACCACACATACGCCTAAGGGATCTCATTTCAACAGCATTCAATCTACTTTCATCCTTTCTTTGCCAGTTCACCGACATTAGCGGATATTAAAACGAAATAAATAAGAAATTGTTATACGTTGGCAACACTGAGTAATACTGACATTCCTAAACGACAAAATGCTAGGCAAAAATTAAAATACTGTTTAATTTAAAATAAATATTGTATTGAAATACTTCTATATCTAATAACTTAAATATAGATTGGCAGTCTGCATTTACTTGCTGAAACTAAAAGGGTAGGTAATGAGGTCTTTAGCCATAATGAGTTATATGAACGACTTTCGTTTCTCCAAGCTGGAAAAGAATCAATTAATTGCATATACGATTTCTTTCAATTCTTAGAGCTTCGTTAGTTCAACTCCATTCATTAATAAGCCAGTTATTTTTCATATCGAACGACATTATTCATAGCGTTGTGTATATTGACAGTTAACCGAAGTTTGTCTGACTCACTGGAGGCAGCGTTAAAAGCAGCGGATTTTGTCTACCGATTAAACTATAGGAATAATATACGCTGACCGTGCTCGAAAATATCTTTAACTGGCCATTGATGACGGATTTAGTCAATATAGTATTAATACAGGGTTTTATCGAACGATCGTGCTAGATACCTAGAGTATTGCAGGACTCGGTATGGTGATTGTTCGTCTTGGGATAATGGCTACCAACTCCAAGTATAATTAAATAGTAGTAGTGAATAATAATTCTCGTGACTAGAGTTTAACTTGTATAATTCGTAAATCTACGAGAAGATAAACTCTCGGACGGAAGTTTGTTAATAAAAACGAGAAATACAACAGTAGTACTGTTTTATTATCTTTATTTTTCGGAATAATTTTATTGAGTAAAACCTCAAATTGTAATATTTAATTATTGAAGACAATATTAGCGATTTCTAAACGAAAATCTGAAACAGAAAAACCAAAAAACGATACGGTCACATCTAGGACTCGAACCCAGGACCCTTGTCTTTCCGGGACCCGTGTCAATATTACAATTTGAGGTTTTACTCAATAAAGTTTTTCCGAAAAATAAATATTCATTCTAGACTTGCAGAAAGGTGTCGCACATTAAAAATAAAAATAAAATAAGATAGGTTTATCTAAAAAGACGCTGTCTAGATTGCATTTAGTTCGGGTTGAATCTTGCGATCATACATAAAGATAGTTGCCAATAAAAAATGTGCGGTGAAAAAATAAAGACAATGTTGGTAGTTCTTATTCGAAGTATGATACAGTTAAAAAGTGACCGAGGGGGATAGGGTCCCATTAGCTCAGTTGGTAGAGCGGTGTTCCGGAAAGACAAGGGTCCTGGGTTCGAGTCCTAGATGTGACCGTATTCTTTTCTGATTTTTCTGTTTCAGATTTTCGTTTAGAAATCGCTAATATTGTCTTCAATAATTAAATGTTTTATTATCATTTTTACCATAGTAGGTACTTATCTCAATCATACTTGACGGTCCTTTCCAAACAATGAGACACACGTTCCCTTACATAAGGTCAATGCTAAATCACTTTTTTCGATTATGGCGATGCACTACGTCGTGTAATATTTTAAATTGAGACACCATCCGCCTGTTTTGATTTATGCAAGAAAAAAACATGGCCAAAAAGTGCCTTTTATTTTGTGTATATGTTCAGGCATAAATATTTAATTTTTTTTTCGATCATTTTACAAATAACTTAATTTTCCACATTATACAATAAAATCATAACCGAAAATGTGTTCGTAATTAGGAGATTTTGAACTTTAAAGCAGTTTTCATAGGCCTTTACATTATTTTTTTCTGGGCTTATAAAAAGACTTATCTAAAAAATACTCTATTATTTCAAAGGCCAAGATGCATTCTACTCGCAGTATTTAATTAAAGCATCTGAAACATTTCTAGGTGACCAAATTTTCAAACCAAAAACATGATTTTGCATTACTACTTATGGCATCGCCTTTACCACAAATCGGTTTACATTACGAATATCAAAAAATCAGATTCGGATAAATTGAAGCTCTTCCAATCGTTTGCCATGAGTGGAATTAAAATAAAATTTATAAAAAATATTCGTGTTAACTACTTAAAAACACATTTGCATTAGAAATTTATGAACGCATATAAGAAACAACTTTTAAATATAGAATATTACGGCAAAGATAAACTTTGACAGCTTCCTTTGATTACATTTTTTTCTCTAATAAAATACATAAAAACCACTTTTGCGCTTGAAATCGAACGTCTCCAAAAGATATTATTACATGTACCCAGCGTTGCTCGACTTTTCTCTACTTAAATACATGTAATATACATGTATTATATATATAAATCTTCCTGAAGAAATTCTCTAAATGATAGTGAATACTCTATCAAACTCCGTTGCTTTGCTTAGAATAACAAAGTGCACAAACAGACAGACGCGGATAGTGACTTGGTTTTATATTATTTATAGATACCAATGTATTGTCACGAATAAGGAAACGGCCTGTAATCTCATTTTTTTCATTATGATATAGGATATTCCGGGATTTTCTCGAACGTTCCAGACTATTCCCGAACATTACACAACATTCCAGAATGTTTCGGGATGTTTTGGAATGTTGTGGAATGCTCTTGAATACTCTCAAATGTTCTGGAATGTTGTGGAATGCTCTCGTATACTATCAAATGTTTCAGCCCTTATATCTTCAAAAGCACGCCCTTCATAGATGAGTGATATAGAGTTACCACACCATATAACTCCCTTGATCGTATCGGCACTCGTTTCTCAATTTAGCGGCAATCACATAGTAAACTTACTTTTATAATATATATTGATTCTCTTTGGTCTCCAGACTCCGTTTGCCAACCGATTTTAATGATAATTACCTATATTCTTGGTGATATAATGCAAACTAAGAGTACCTACACAATTTTGGCTGTGGCTTCAATCAACACTAGCCATGCACTGAAATGAAATACGCCTTTTCGAAAATTCTAAATGTCAGGAGTCAACAAAGAGCTGTATGGCTTTCCATCGTATCCCGAATAAATCTTTAATTCGATCGTGAGTGAGTGGTCGTTAATTAATTTTGTATTTAGGTATATTTTTCGAAGAAATGTACTTTTTCCAAATGTATTTTACTGTTTCAATAAAGATGAACCAATTACAAAGATAAATGCTTTAATTGTGTTTTCATGTAGGCGTGTGAAAAGCGTTCGGCTTAAAAAATTCTCGGAATTCTTTCGGAAAGAGGAAATCACGAATTTTATATAAATTATCTAATTAATATCAACGATACTCAAACTCGATTTCAGAGCACAAATGTATTTTATAATTTTATTTATTCTGATGTACCAGCGCCATTCTTCAGCGTGTTGGTTTACCCTTTACATTTTAAGTTAGGATTGTGGGTTTGATTCCCATCACAGTATAAAAAATTATCATTGTATTTTATTTATTAATTTTAATTATATATAACACCAAGTGCCGCCAAGTGAACACGACGAATTTGTGAATTATTGTAATTTTATAATTTTAACGGAATAGCTATTAAAACTCATTATTTATTTATTTAATAAAGCCCTTTTGGACTTTTACATAACGAGTATAAATTAAATTGAAAACAACAGTATGAAATAATAAAAAAATAAAGTATACTTGTTAAGTAGGTACTTAAATTTGTGTTTTTTCCGTACGAAGCCTTGTATTTATGTATTAAATATATTTTTTTAAATGAAACTAACTCTTTGGATATAACATATAACCACGAACTTAATTTATTATTTTGCATATCGACCGGTTTTGCTTAAACCAAGCTTAATCAGGGTGTAATAATAACTAAACACTACACACTGTCTCAGTGTTTACTTATTATTATACCCTGATGAAGCTTGGTTAAAGCGAAACCAGTCGATATACAAATAATAAATAAAGTTCGTGGTTATATACTCATTATTTACAGTCGTATGTATCAATGTATGTATTCTCTCTAATCAGAAAAGAACAAAAAAATAATAATTGCTTCTCCACAGACTGAAATTGATGCTCCCTGTTTGAACTTATATAAAGTGTTTTATAAAATAATTCATGCATGGGTATGTGTATAGTTACTAAAACGATTAAAATGGCTATTGCTTCAATTATTCATTGATTTGCCCTTGTATTTGGTGAACCTCGTGATAAATTTCCGTACAACTCACGCTATCTGTCCATGGACCAAGTCTACAAATTTAAATAAAATCTATTGCTCCCGAATTCTTAGAAAAATAAAAACATGTGCTAAAGTTTTTTTATCCTTTCAAACAAATGTATCTATCACATTATACTATTTTATCTTCGAAACAAATAATGTGGGCACATTCTTAGCTTTTATTTATTTGTAAGTGATAAAAGCTGCGTCTTCCTTCTGATCCCATTAATTAAATAAGACTTTAAGTATTGTTTTAAGTAGAACATTTTGTTTATCGATATGCTTCGAATTCTTCAGCCAAGTATTTGATTCCGAGCTATTATTGGAAACCTTTCATCATCAGGATTGTTCTCAAAAGAGTGTCGAGGAAGTGGTATTATTAGAGCTGAACGTTAGATTTTCAGCACGCCTAGGCTGAATTCGCACCAGGAGCGCATGACAATAGAAGAGATGTTGTCACAAGATGTAAGATGCTATTGCTAGTCGGTACTGTTTATGAAGATAGCAAGCTGGCAGGCAGTTGGCACATCGTACAATCGCGCTTCCTGCGGTCAGGATAAAATGATTCACGTATATTTGGATTGGAATATATTTAACTTACTATTATAAGATCGGTAACATAATGTCACATACTTAAGCTGGGTATTGGTTGTTGTCAGGTCTGTTATTTGCATGTGGCAGTAGGACACTTGGGTGGCTAATCAAGAAACAACAGAGAAATCTAAATGTGACTAGAATCAAATTCTTTCGAATGATTCAGACAGGCGAACTTCATTTGTTGAAGACATAGACATATGAATATTAGTAGACCTGCCCTAAGTGATTAAAATCGTATTATTCCCCACTCCCCATACCGGTTCCATTGGAGCCGGCTGGGCTCGCGTATGGCTTCCCGTGAATCTTGAGAATGTGACGTCATCATTCTTGTTCGAACTAGCGTCGAGCTATGGTCGAGGCATTTTATGAAATAACACGGCAAAATAGTGGCTTGTGATATGAAAACTTGGAAAAATAGATGTGAAAAGAGAATAAACCCAATTGTCGTATTATATTCCATATGTAAGCATCATTTTAAGCTTATTCACGTCGTATAATATGAATCAGTTGTAGAAACATATACTATCACATCGAGCCAACATTGGTCGAATGTAGCGATTCTCAAGTGTGCGCATCGTTGTTACTGGGAAGTAAATTATGAACACTTATAAAAGTGTCTTAACTAAATACGTAAATAAAATATTCGACTCTGAAAATAGAAGAATTTTTTTTTGCCGAATTTGGACTTCGCAAATTTGTTCATAACGTGGCGAGTAATTTGCGCTCCCATGTAAAATGTCTATTCATTCAAAAGCAGATTTTACTTTTAAGAACTAAATGGTGATATTATAATGCGAGATGCCTATATACTGTCAGATTGATTTATTGACGAATCACAGTCAGCTTTACCCCCTTCGTTCTTTAACAGTTTATTTTACCCCTCACCTTTAATTTCTAGTCTATAAATTCATATGTCTGTGGTTGAAGATAAAAGATTCACACAACTCGATCACAAGGTGTAATTTATATTTGAAGAATACAAATAATATGCAAAAATAAAACGTTTGAAATAATTGTGGTGAGCAGCAGTCTAATACAACTTTGTGAGTCATATAAAGATTATTGTCACACATGAGTCCTCTCTTTGATCGGTTGTCTCGGTCACCTTTCTGACATTTTGCAGAGCTGGCAATATACGTGATGTGATGATTTAAAAAATACACATCTCACCTAAATATCTCTTTCAAAGCAAAAAATACGTTTTCTTTAGAAGCAAAAGCACTGTCTGACAGTTTTGAACCATCCATTTGACGGCCTCCGTGGTCGAGATTGGTTTTATTTTACAGTTTAATCACGCTAAATCTTTCCAGAGTGGAAAATACTCTTAGTATCGCCCTGGTGTAAGACCATCATTCGAAATGTCTTTACCCGCGTTTGGTGAGCAGATTTGAATAGCCAGGTACTTCCCCACCTTCCACTCCTTTATTTTCTTCCCTTCCAACTACTTTTAGCCTCTCAACAAACTCCAATGAGCTATGGCAAAGCTTGATAGTAACTAGCGATGAATTTCCCCAAAACTATAATCGTACATCGTAAATTGTTCTCGTCTGCTTCTACAAATCACACTTGAAAGAATACCAAATGTTCTCCTTATAGTCCTTTCTTTGTTTGTCTATTCTACATCACTGGTCCAAATATAAGAACAGGATTATGAAATTTGTAAAATGTAACAGGGACCCATGAAATTATGCTGTTGGGAGTGCATTTAGCGAGGAACGAGTTGTACATCTCGTGAAATGTTGAATCCAGTTATAAACAGGAGAGCAGAAAGTTGTTGTAGTAATTTCCCTTGCAAAAACGGGCGGATGTGAGTGTTTTGAAGCCTCTCTCCCCAGTTCGTTTGAGTAGCGCGCGATAAACAAGTCTCGAGTAGGGAGGCCCGAGCCCTCGTCTGTGTGTGATGACTAATTCTATCCATTAGCAATTATGCTACCCTGATACCGGAGTAGAATAATTAAGGCTGATATTTTCACGTATAATGGCGGGTAATCATAATAAATACACAGACACGGAGTTGTCGTGGAGTTTTGAACCGGGGATAAGTGAGTTAAAAAGTTAATTACTCGCGTCAGATATGTCATGTGATAGAAAGATCTTTTCGGATTGTGTTTGTCCAATTATTAACTCTAATTAATTATCACTGACGAAAAGATATCATTTTTAATTTCATCTTATATTCGTCTGACATTATCCAATTGTCAATGTAATGAAATCTAATTAGTTAAGTAATAATTATAACATGATTATATGAGTTCAAATTCTCAATATTATTAATATCAGAGGAGAATCTACCCATTTTTATACTGTGTATTAGTGATGAGTCGTTCACGAACGAGCCGCACTGTAATAGCTCTTTTTGATGAGCCGGATTCGTACGACTCTCGGTAAACCGTACCACGGCTCAATTAAACGGTTTCCCTATTTTAATAATAGCTGACGTATACCCGGCATTAATCGACTTTTCGGTACTTTCTAAATATATAATATGCATATAAACCTTCAGGAAGAAATTCTCTAAATGACACTGAAAACAGAGACAGTGTCATTTATTGACCGTACCGGTATCCTAACTCAAAAACTTGACCAACTAACTAACTAACTATCACGCCGTTTCCCCGAGAGGACGGACCGCCAAACAACTCGGTCTTGGCACATGATTCTTGCCCCATTCACATTCATACATAGTATTCTATTATTCTGACTCTTGACATGGCCCGACTCGAGTATCTGATTCGCTTGATCGTGCCATGTCTCCCTCGGGCGTCCCCGACTTCTGCTACCATTCGCATTTGCATCATATATCCTCCTTACAGTCCTTTCTTCGCTCATTCACTCTACATGCCCAAACCATCTAATCGTCCCTTTCATAATCTTACTCATTACGCTTACATCAGCCTTGCACTCTTTGCGGATCTCCACAGTCCTCACACATGGTTTGAGCACACATACGCCACAGGGATCTCATTTCAACAGCATTTAATCTACTTTCATATTTTCTTTACCAGTTCCATGCCTCACTTCCACACATCAGAGTAGGTACCAGAACTCTATTATGGACTGCTAACTTCGCTTCTACCAACAAGGTGGCGATAAAATTAATAAGTTGATAATTATTATGACTAAGTCGAGACAATACCCTAAAATAAATCCAGATTCTTAACGTAAGTGAATCAGCCGTTCACAAAAATTTTCGATGCGCTGCCCTGCCATTGCTAAAATACGGTTGAATTTGCCCTATCAAATATCTAAAATAAAGTGAGAATCATAACGACATAAGTTACGAAGTCGTGTAAAAACAATAATATGTGCGCGTCCCGGCGGAATAGATGGACCTACGGTCGACTTAGCCCTAGCAGGCCTAGAAAATCGATATTTGCGTAAGGTTTATTTAAATTATTTCTGGTGAACGTAATAAAAAAATTATCGCTTTGAAACCATTTATTTATTTTTAACTCATTTATTTAGCAGATAGAACTTGTTGCCTTCGTTGTTTTAAATTTGATTTATTTATTAAGGGAGCCGAACAACACTAAGCAGCTTCTTTTCCCTTCAACGTTTTATATATATATAATATTTTGAAGTGTTAAATACCCAAGTCCATCAAGCGTCACTTGTTACATTAGCTTACTTATTTTGAGATATTTTCAACTGGTCACTTCGCAAGTCCCAAGCACCGAGCACCGAGTTATATAAGGTTAATAATGGAAATAGTTCATCGTACTACGGCTATATTTAAATGGGCGACATGTGACAATGTTTTTCACTTTCAATTGGCAACAGATCAACGCTTGGGAAAGCCGAAGTTGAAGACCGGCCGACATTTCATTAATTGTTGTAAACACCTACAGTCCTATACCACTAGTATAGGATACTCGCACGTTTCGACTCGCACAGTACAGGAAAATAAATAATTTCGTTGCATTAACTCTGATTTGTATTTCTTGACATGTGGGTAACTACATTGCGGATTCCTTGGCAAAACAAGAGGCATCAAACTGTATTGTTAATCTCAACAACCCCATAAACCTATCTGAAATTTTTTCCACTCTCAAAGATAGATCCACAAAGTTTGTCACATTGCTAATCAATCCAGGGAAGCCTGCTATGCCTCAATACAAAAGACTATTCAACAATTCCTCCATTTTTCCAAAAAAGAATTTGCCTCACTTATTCGAATGAGATTTGGATATTGCTCTGTTCCTTTTCAACTTTTTAAAATGTACGTGCTTGACTCCTCAGATTGTACATTTTGCTGTCTTAAATTGGAAACTTTATATCAAATATTTTTTTAGGGTAAATATTCACAACAAATAATATTTGTAGAATATTATTCTCTCTTCCTCAATTTCTAAAATTGCCTCTTGTCGATTCAACATCCCATCTCTTCTAGTCTGCACTCCACTTCTATCTTCCGTATAATTTTTAATTTGTCCATCTAAACAAAATTAATAAATACATTCACTTTCTCTATCACCATAATCCGAAAGAACAAAACATAATTCGAAATAACTGCGTTTTTCAATGATAAGCGAAATTATAACTTTTCACTAAATACAAAAGCGCGATTTCCCGATCAAAAATAGATTTAAAAAAATATATTTACTTAAGGTAGTTTATCCGTAATTCAATTAATTTATTTAATAAATTTTCATTTTAATGCGTTTTAAAATTCTTTCATTAATATTAGAGAGTGAGTATATTCACTATACAAATAATAACAGAGTTTGCCTTTTAAAGGCAATGAATATCAGTTTTTGATTTATTGGTGATACTAGATGTCGAACAGTGTTATATAAAAAAATAGTAATCGATGTTCATAAAAATATAAACAAAATGAAAACAGTCGAACACAAACATCAAACCAGAAGTAAGGGAAGAATTGACCTTTCCGTTCCAACAAGCAACAGAGCGGCTTATCAAAAACTATTCTCATATCTCGGTCCTAAAATATATATCTCTTCACAGTTAAAACTGTGTGAATTGTCAGCCTTCGGTCCAAAAATTAGAAAACGGTTATTAGATCTAGGCAGGACTGATTCAGAAATATAACTAAAAAATCTAATCTGATAATTATTTACCATGAACGCCTAGTTGTATCTTTGCTTTTTCATACTTATTTTATCTCAAATTTTAAATTTTTCCCAATTTTTTGTTTTTCTTATATTCGCCATTAGTGTATTACTTACTCAATTTTCTTGACAAATTATTCAACTAGATAGTGTTACTATTATGTAATTGTGTTACTATTATGTAATTTTGTTACTATTATGTAATTGTGTTACTATTATGTAATTGCGTTACTATTATGTAATTGTGTTACTATTATGTAATTGTGTTACTATTATGTAATTGTGTTACTATTATGTAATTGTGTTACTATTATGTAATTGTGTTACTATTATGTAATTGTGTTACTATTATGTAATTGAAATTGTGTACATGTATGATAATTTCAAACCTGTTAATTTGACTGTCATAAATCGGGAAATCTTCTTCCTTCCGTATAATGTAATGTATCTTTTCAAAATAAAATAAATAAATAAATACTCTCACCCAATAATCTCACCCTGCTGAAAGGCCGCCATTCTTAAATATCTTTACCTGTGTTTCGTAACCAGATCTAAATATCCGGGTCCTTCCCAACCTTCCTCTCTCCCATCTCTTTCCTTTCCCCACAGCAGTTGAGCCTTTTTATTCATGCAATATTTTTAATTGTTCAGAACCAGTTGAAACCAAATTTTTGTAAATAAAATACTTATATTTTAAAATGTATTTTAAAACTTAAAACAATGGTTTAGCTGAGGATTGAAACTTCCTACCCAGGAACAGGAGTCGACAATTCTACCAACCTCGCCAAATATTAATCGGGTAGGACAAACGTTTTTTTTCATAGATTAACTGCTTCGGAGAAATGAGTATATGTCCGCACGTGTGTAGGTGACTGTCACCAAAAGTTGATAGAATGGAATGTGATTGACAAAGAGTCTATCACAGTGACATTGAACAAGATTTTTTAAAAAATAATTTTGAATTTTTAGTTTTAATATCAAGGTAAATGTTTGTTTTTGTTTTTATTTATTTATTAGCTAACGTGCCCCGGCGTTACTCGGGGTTATTAATGGTTTAGTATAAAGTTTTGGTGTCGGGAATTCTAATTTACCTAAAACCAAGGTGCATTTTAAAGATGGAGATAATATTATTGTTAAAAAACTAGATTATACCTTCTTTAATTCGATTTTGTATCTCATTCCAGTGCAGAAATAAAGCGATAAATCTTCCTCGGTCATCCCAGACTACAATTTAAATTACTCTCAACACAATCATGACACTAATGAAAACAAACTTTGAAATTTTCAGCAAAATTGTTGCTGCAGTTTTGAGTCTATAAACAAACAAAGAAATATTTATTTTTTAATGTATATAGATACACGCCCTATTTGGACTTTTATACACTAAGAGAAGAGACAAATACAGAGTGCTGTAACAAAATGTCAATGCCAAATAATATAATTAAATATGTAAATACAAAGTGCAGTAAGAATTAAAATATCACGGACTGTCAAGAATGCAATGCAATTTTAATAACATTATTTTTTTAAGTTGACAGACTTTCTTCCATTGGGGGGCGGTTGATAATACAGCTATTCCATCCGTACACACACATTCTCTGAATTGCTATCTTTTTCTCATGCGTTTCGTTTATCACATGATACTAATACTGTTGTTTTGCTATTTTATTCTTGCAAACATTTTCTCTGTATTGCCATCTTTTTCGAATTAATTCCGTTTTGGCTTCGAAAATTGAAACAAGAACGTGCCATATTTTTAGTTCGATTAGCATGACTATAACCTGTCTTTGTATTTTGAACCAGCAAAAGTATGTGGATACGTGGGAATGCGTTACTTTACAAATATATAAGTTAGCACTAGTATATGTTAGTAAAAATATCTTACGTTCCAAGCCAAACAAAAATAGAATTCGTCTTGTCTTGAAAACACCGTTTTTAGCGTTTGCGACGAGATCTAAATGCGTTCTTCTTCATGTCGATCTCTGATGCCGATGTCGCTTAGTCTTCTTATTGCCATTCCTCGTATAGCTCCCAAGTCAAATCGCCAGATGGCAGGAGGTGTTGTCTAAATCGATTTATCGTGTTATAAACATGTTCGTGCTATTCCAGAGCAGGGTACTAAATTCATTTATTAAAGTATTTTTACAACAAAAATTTAAATAATTCTATTTTAAATAGCTACTATTCACCCTGGGTTTAAAACATCTAAAAAAATAAATACGGAAGAAAAATTTACATTTATTCTTTCGAATAGTTAAGTAGCGCTATTTTGCATTCCAGGGTCAACCAGTAGGATTAAATTTTCGGGATTTATTTTCTTATCCATTATTATAGTTTTAATTTATTTACTTAAGGCGATGCACAACGTCGTATAATATTTTAAATCGAGCCGTTATCTATAACACCCCTTACGTAGATGGCGATAAGGTTTAAATTCCCGCTTAACACCATCCGCCTGTTTTGATTGATGCAAGAAAAAAACATGGCCAAAAAGTGCCTTTTTATTTAATTTTGTGGATGTTCAGGAATAAATATTTAATTTTTTTCCGATCATTTTATAAATAACTTAATTTGCCACATTATACAATAAAATTACAACCGGAAATGGGTTCATAAGTAGGAAATTTTGAACTTTAAAGCAGTTTTCATAGACCTTATATATTATTTTTTTCTGTGCTTATAAAAAGACTTATCTAAAAATACTCAATTATTTCAAAGGCTAATATGAATTCTACTGGCAGTATTTAATTAAAACATCTGAAACATTTCTAGGAGACCAATTTTTCAAACAAAAAACACATGATTTTGCATTACTACGTAGTGCATCGCCTTAACAAAATAATCGAATACAACCACGCAGCGTGCCTGCTTCGTTGTGACTGGGAGGGGTTGGGGTGTGGCGGGGACTCCACCGGAACGACTAGGCGACAAGTGTGAACAGCTCCATAAAAAACTATAAGCGAGCGAGTTCCGATACGATTTTAAAACGGACGCGCTGCGCTGGCGATCCATCCGACAAAAAATGCCGGATCCGTTTTCGAATCGTATCGGACAATTGTGAACAGTTCCATACATCCACTCCGATCGGGCATCCGATTTTAAAACGGGACCCGTCTCCGATTTTAAAACGGAAGTGGGAACGGGCCCTTACTTTTATGCTAGATTTTCTGTTTCTTTCTGTTTATTATTTCTGATATCATAGTTTATAATTTATTGTATGTTTAAAATTTTGTTATTAAATAAATAAATACATATCTGTGGTAACGATGGACACTGTAATTCTATCGGAACCGTCTGACTAAAGAAGGTTGTGGCGCCACACGGAAAAAATCCCCGAAAACAAATACTTTTGGCCGTGAAAATCTCAGAAGGTCGCTCATATCAAAGGTTGCTTCAATTTTTACTGACCACCTAATCAACGATGAACGCCATTTTGAAATTTTAACATTAGGACAGTCTCCATTTACCGTTTTAGCGTTTATCGTGATTAATTTTTGGGTTATTTTGCCGCGTCGCACTGTCTCCTTCTTTAGCCAAAAGGTTTGGATAGCATTACAGTGGGCAAATGTGTAGATTATGCAGAACTTGTAGAAGTAACACCGAGTAAATTTTCTTAGGATCAGTATTTCAATATCATAATTAGTGAAACTAAAAAAAAGCACACATACATTTCGCCACAATCGAAAAAGAAGAAGAAAACGCAACAAGGCATAGTAACCCAAAAATTAATAACGATAATACTTTTGTCCGTTGAAATCTCAAACCGTTTGTTCAGATTGTGATAGTCGGACAAATATGACAACAACTGATCAAAAGCTGAAACGGGCCGAAAATTTGCTTTTTACGGAAACCCTCCAAATGTCAATTTGGTCATTTATTATTGATAAACAGGTTAAAAACGGGACTGCAGGCCGCTTTCTGATAAACTTTTAAATAAATATACAACGACGAAATGCGAAAACGTTAGGATAAGATTTTTATGAAAACAACGACATTGTTACAAACCATTGTTATTTTACTAAACGTTTATCAGGATAACTTTTAATTCATTCATTAATGGCCTTCAATCCCATTTTTAAACAATTACGAATAATTTAAAGAGATTCTTAAAATTAGCAATATTTTTTATCAGTAATTTCATCAACACATTATCATCGCAAAACTCTTCATATTTTATTTTTTCTTCATCATCTCACCACAGCTTCAAAAATATTATAATTGAAGGTATCGTAAAAGGACTGTGTAGAGTTTGAAATTCTTTAGATTTTGTTGTCAAACAATAACAATTTCTAGCTAAATTGTTGCGTAAAACAATAAAATAACATTTTAATAAGCTCCATAAGAATTTCAAATATTTGGAATCAAAAACAGTTCCAGCGGTTACTGCTAACTTTACTATATATTTTAACAATCGGAATTTCAACAAATAAAAAGAATGAAATTACCAACCCAAAACCCGGCTATGGCTGCTTTCCTACTCCAAGTAATGTTTGATAGGATATTTAATTTTGCAAAGGGTTATCAAGATTTGGTTCTGTAATTTGCGGAATGCTAAAATTACAATAATTAAAACTGAATTGGGTGTTTAATTAGCAGTGTTGGTTATGTACCTATCTTACCGACTTCACTGGATAGATTTAATTTTTAAGTTTACTTCACTAAAGAGTAAATTGCTACTTCAATTAACACAGTTCTAAAAAGTGATGTTAACATGAAAAAATTATGTTCACATGTAAACATATTTTTACAATTTTTTTTTGCTTAACTTTTTTACATTAACTCCACACAGGAGGCCCTGAGGATAATAATTTCCCTCAAGGTCTATGTCATCTTTGGGAATGCTGTAAGGAGAAGGTTTTTAGCAAAAGAAGATTGGGAAGGTCTAGGAAGGAAAAAAGTATGAGGGGTGATTAGGAATCTGGGGTTAGAGTATCCAGGAATGACGAGGAGTGACAGGGGTGAATCCATTTGAATCCATACCTTCCACTGCGGTGCATGGCGATGTTTTGAGAAATTCATCCTGATGTTTTGAGAAATTCCTGTTGAAGAGGTCAAAAGGTCTCCCTTAACCAGTCTCTCCCTCTCTAGGCTGCCACGTAGTTGGTGGGCAGATGTCGTCAAGATGAACGCGAGAACCCCTGCTAAGTCACCATACGTGGCGACCACCTGGAGTGACATATGCGGAGGTATCGGTTATCATACCCGCGACCCAAATTGATAAATGCATATTGTGCAATTTCAAGTAAGGCTGAAATGAAAACATTCATTGGCCCTATCGATGTATAATAAACGGTAATTATTAATTAATACCAATTTCAATCTAATAATAATAGTGATGTATGGCTGATTTACATTGCGCCTTTTTCGTGAAAAATCACCTGAAGGGCGCCTAAGTTTAATTACATAATACAACTCCCCGTCTTGATGTAAACTTGTTGTACAAGCTTATAAAACCTCGTTCGCGAAACGTGTGAAGATCGTTAATTTTGTGTAAACTTAGTTGATAGAAATAAATATGGGATTTTTATCAATAATAATCTTATTTATAAGAAAATAAGGTTGTGATATTTTAAATAACTGATATTGTTAATGATAAATTCAGCCATAGCCCCTACCTAAAACATTTTTGATTCTATCTATTACCTACATAATATATATATATTAATATATATATTATATAGTATTATATATAACATCCAGCATATTAAAAAAATTCAAAATAATGCATGTAAAGAATATTTTTTCTGTACATTAAAAAATTGAAATACATAATTTTCTGTTTGTGTTTTATTATGTCTTGTTTATTTTTCTCTTCCCTGTATTTGTAATCGAATATAATCTATTTTACCGGCGTATAATTGGATAAGTACTTTGGTAAATTCCTATCTTGCCTTTGTGCTTATGTGTATACCCCTGTTTCTTTTTTTGTTTTTTTTTCTTTTCCGTTATAATTTCATATCCTTCCTTTTCTATTTTTATTCTATTTTGTATGTGAAACTTATAATTTTGACACCAATATACCAATGTTAAATTGTACCTATTAAATCCTGTGTATTGTAAGTTCCTCTTTTCCTAAAACGAGCATTTAACTCATCGGGATTGCTCTAGGAAGAAATAAAAATGTTAACGTAGGATTGGTCTTCATCAATAGTTTCTAAAAGTCAATGACATTGACCTTTTATTGAACATCAATAGTGAATAAACAAGGGTTGAAAACGATTGGATGATAAAATAATAATACTAATAAAAGTTTGCTATTAGATAAATTTTAATCAGAAAGTTTAAATTCAGCAGATAAAACGAAGAAAGAGGATGATAATACAACTATCTCATCATAGTGAGAATATCACATCTAAGGATTCGGTACCAGGAGCCCATAAAATTTCATGGATGCTTTTGGAAAACATTGGACCGAGTCGTAAAAAGTGCCTATGATCGTTCCTTAGTCAGATCGCGTTCTCGAATAAAACTAAAGTCCTCTACGGGGTCGATGTCTGAATTAAATTTAATCTCGCTCACGATTGAACGGACAAGATGAAGTATTCCTAATCACGTGAAAAACTCGTTTCTGTCGCTTCTTCTTATTTATAGGTTCCTGATACATTCATTTTGCACTCGGGCAATTTGTTCAAAAGGGATTACGTTTCTAGGAAAATCTTTGCACAAGAAAACGTACTTTCAAACAAAAGAACTTGTAGGATTATAAAAATTATTGTTTTAATAGGATCAATAAGTTCGTAAACGAATTGTTTTAAAGCCACATTTCTGAAAAGCAAATCATTGAATAATGAACATATTATTTAAATTAAAAAATATTTTAACACGTGAAAATGAAATACTTTGTATTCATTACTTTAAATAAATAATAATCTATTTGTTTCAAAGCCAATGGCTTCTTAGTCGGGATAATGAAAATTAAGCTTCATTAACATTATTATTTACCTGATTTAATTTAATTTTCATATTCATATAATTAAAATGACTCCATAAATTAACTATGCAACTAATGAAGAAGAAAATATGTATATACAAATTTTATTTTTCATTGCTGTCTAAAAATCTTTAGTGCAATTCTTAAATCGAACGTTGTTATTTAGAAAGCAGCCAGTCGCATAAAGTCAAACTGAGATAAAAACACTTCTGGAAAGTTTTAGATTAAAAAATTATGTAAATACCAATTCCTGTAATTTAATGTATTTAATGTATTTTTTCATGTCTGGCTGTTTTTGGTAGAATCATATCAGGTAATGTACGCTCTACAATCGTCTGTCTGACCCTTGGAAGAAACAATGATCAGACTATTGTTACTATGTGAAATATGATTTCTGCAGAAAACAGCCAGAGCTACCAAAAACACGAAGGCCCAGTTGTTTTTCAGAAATTTAAATGTGACATTGTCATCAAATGTCCGTTAAACGCCGATTCTAGGTGCGTTTCTGCCTTGTACCAAATTATCTCTGATGTAGATATCTTCAATTGCAAAAATTTTTTTTTTAAGAAATAAAAACATTTCCAGGTTACAAAAAAATAGACAATATTTGAAAATTTCCTACTACCAACACAGTAAGCGGAAAACGTTGCTTGTGTCATGGTGAAGGACCTAGCCAGCTGAGAAATTGGACACACTATGACTAGAAGCGATGCCAACTCAGCCACCGACCGATCAAAAAATATTAAATCTCTATTAAAAATGAATAAAAAATTATTCACATCCAAACTAAACCTAATTATATAAAATGTAATGATATGTTATATAATGACGGTGACCGGATAAATCATCAAAATGATAATTCATCACATCTTTAAAAAGTCATGGAAAGTGATGAAATAAAAATTTTATTAACTGGGTTAAGTAGTTTAGGTTAGGTTAGGTTAAAAAAAATAATTTCATCGATTTTAATGACTTTATATCACTTGGGTTAGTTATCAGTTGAGTTAGCATGGAACCATAATGACATATATTATGGAGTATCTTTTGTTATAATTATATATTTTACATGTTATATCTGTTAAATGTATAAATATACTGCTTAATTGTTTAAGGCATAATGTATAACGAAGAAATCATAATTGTATGCTCAGTTAAGTAAATCGCACAACGTATAAACTATAAACCAACCATATTGTAAACAGGTGATTTCTTTCCATAAAATAAATAAAAAATCTCTATATCAATGAATGCTTTACTCGCTAACTAATCAGATTCACTAACACAATATCCTGTAATTTTTCACGGATCTGTAATAGTTATTCCTTAAATAAAATTATTTTCAAAACATTGTTCGCAACGCAATTATCTTCTCTTTAATTTCACTTTGCCGCACACAAACAGAAATTATTATTGCCGAAACGTTCGGGGTAATTAAAATAATTTTAAACGCGTTCCGGTTATTTGACGGTTTTTAAATGAATCCATTGCCACGGCGGTATTTCATTTGAAGGGAATGTCGGAAGCCCGTTCGCCAAATCGTATAACAAACGCTAGTCGGTACCAGCTACAAACACAACAGGGTTTAAATATGCGTGACCCTTCTATATCGAGAGCACTAACTTTAGAGTCAGTTTAATATTATCTGTGTACAGTTTACAACAGATGTGATGGGTGGCTGTGAACGACCTTTATTTGGATTGTTGTAAATTAAACCGAGTACTTGATTATTTTTATTGTGAATCAGCGTATAGAATAGTTAACCGGATGGCAGAAAGTCCCGAATTTATATTTCTACTAGCTGAACTTCCGGCGTTGCTTGGGCTTCAGACTTAAGTAGCGTGGTCCCCCTAGTTTTTATGTCAAGTGTGCAAAATTTCATGAATCTCGAAATAAAACTATAGATTTGTATAAAAACCGCCCGCACGGTGTCCAGACAATCTTCATCGAGTAGCATTAAAAATCTGCATTCAGGGGTCCAAAAGAGGATGGGGATAATTTTAATTTTCAATTACACAGTGACCTTTCTCTTGGTTTGAAGGTTGAGTGTGCAAAATTTCATCGATCTCGAAATAAAACTGTAGATTTGTATACAAATCAAATCCACACCGGGACTCTTCTTTTGGATGTAAATATTAATAGCATTTAAATTTTATCGAAATACTGCTTTAAAGAGTTGGAAAAGGGTTTAGAAAATTCAGTGTGCAAAATTTCATCAACCTCAGAATTAAATTGTATATTTGATACAAATAAAAATCACCCGCTACAAGCAATCGACTTTATATATTAGAAAAGAATTCAAGTAATTTAAAAATCATTAATTTTGTTGATTTTATTTATGTTATTTGGCCTTGTCAAATAAAATCAAAGAAATTCGTGAGGCAGTTAAAACCTCTTGTTTTTTTTTCTGACAAATTTACAAAAGATTCATTTTTAATGGATAAAGACATCCTGTGTTTCGGGCAATTTTATGGGAAGTGGTAGGTACCTACACAAATAATTGAATAACAAATACGGCGATAATGTCAATATAATTTGAAGGAATTCAATTCTCTTGGAAATAATCTATTCCTGGGTTGTTGTAACTCATTTTATTTACCATTTAGTTAACGAGGGTTTAAATCTTACTGTGTGGTCTCCAGTTAAAACTACGAACAACAATAATGGTCCGTAATTACTCTATCAAGTTACTAACAACCTGGAATTATTTCTTCGTTAGTCTGTATTCTCTGGAGAAAAAACACTTTCAAGTTTCCACTTCAAGTTGACTCACTAGTTTAAACTTAGTACTAGGTACATTATTTCATTGTGAACAAAATAACGTATAATTCCAATAAATTCTAAAATACTCAACCTTTAAAAACTTATCCCGAAGTAAATTAAATAAGCACTTATTTTGGTTGTTTGACTATCTGTGGGTAAGTATGTTTCATTTTACTCTGATTTGTGTTTAATTTGTGTCATTTTCAAAAATTGTAACTGATCGTATCAGAATTCAGATAAGTGATAAAGTACCTGCTTTAAATATAATATTTAACAAAAAATTGTAATAATCGTCACTATCGTTAGACAATATTTTTTAGCGGAACATTTTTAATAACATATTTGATATTTGTATTTCTTTTTTAACATTTCTTATGATTTCTAGACGATTCAATGCCCTTAGTAGAGCGCCTTTGAGGTGATTTTTCACAAAAACGGCGCTATTTAAATTAAACGAATATTATTATTATTATTACTAAAGACAGATTTCGTGATTATTCAAGGATATACGCCTCTCTAAGTACACTTTTCACATGTGTTTTCGTTAATGAATACAAATCTTTGAAGTGGAAATTACCCACTTCAAGCAATCCGATCGAGCTAAAATTTGGCAGATTGACTCGTTGTCGATGACTTTCTGTGGCAGTCACGAAAGCGTTTAAAAAATTTTTAACGAATATAGACAAACAACATTAGATTTTTTCATCTCATCTCTTCTAAGAATAAAAATTCGAACCTAACAATTATTTTCAGCAAGTTGATTAAATGTTTTTTCACTTAATCGAACCCTTCAACCATTAGTTATATTATTATTATCTTTTTCTTATGTGCGTTATAAATAAATCATTTTTTTAAATAAGAAGCTTCGTTTTCTTTGTACTTACTATGTGATTTCCGATGTAAATAAAAAACAAAATCATTTACTTAATGCGTTGGCTCAACTAGAGTTCGACTTGTTATCGAAAAAAATACATCTTGTAAATCACAAGATTGATTGAAAACCACTAAGTTTATTTTCAATGGTAATAAATTCACCTCAGTTGAAAGGTTTTCTCCTGCTTAACAATAAATCACGGCGAATCAAAGAAGGCATGTTTTAATATTTACACTTTATTCTCCTAAACATACACTGTTACTTTGATAATTGCCTTCGGTGCAGTGTTCACACACGCAAGCCCTATGCACATGGCCGGGAGAACATAAATATGAGGAGGTCTTTATTTACTGTTTTCTTTATGCAGCAACCGTCGAATGCAATCTGGTTCCCGGTGATTTGATGAATACCTCTATGCGCGTATGCACTCTTCGCCGACATTCTGGCAGAGCTGCTCGTCCGAATACCATCCGGGTGAGCTATTGTGTTTGGCAAACGCTGCACCGGCTAATTTACTTTTCTACTCCTGCTGAGCATGATCTCCGGATACAATTGTCTGCTCTGGTTCGGATTTACGCCAATTTGCAGTGTGTACACGTCTCTTTTTAAAAGGGTTGAAAATAATATGAGTGATTTTAAAATAAAATCCTCTAACTGTCTGAAAAAATAACGTTTAGCCACTGTTTAAATATTGTCAGATAAATATCTAAATCAATTTATGAGACAACACTAAAAATCCTTATTTCCGAGTAACACTTATCAACACTTAAACTTTATTATCAGGTCCTTCGTCAGCAAGAATATGTAAGTATCCGACACTCGACGATTTAAGTATCTTAGTGACTACCATCTTACATCTGCGTTGAGGTTCGCATACGCCGTCGACATTTTGAAAACTCATCGGTGACGCCAGTCTCCCTTGAGCAGCCGGGTCGTCGACAAGACTTTAAACACGCGTCACTTATGTCAGACATTTTTAAATAATGCGTTTGCCTTAGATCAATACTAGAAACAACACAGTCAATGATGACAATATATAAAAATGACATCTACAGCAAATGTTTGGTTTCGAGTGAGGTTATGGCATTATATTTTTGACTTTCAGAAAATCCAACAATGATTAGTGTTCACGAATACGTAAGTACGTAATATAAGTATCAGATACTTGCGTATCTCAGTGAGCGAAGGTCCTAAATCATAATAATCAAAAAGTATTAAAAAAAATCTCTTCTTACGGCGTGTAAAATTCGTTCTCAAAGCGAGAAAGTTATTAAAAACCATAAATAAATCATTTTACTTGCAACCGACGTAAACTAGTAAAATAAACTGTCAAGAATGAAAAAGTAAAAGATATACAAAAATCTGAATTTCGACAACAACAAAATTATAATTATAAAAAGATTAGATACTCACATACTAACTCGTATTATGTGCCTACTTGAAAAAAGAAGTCACGCAGGAACTGTGAAATTGCAGAATTAATTTAGCTATATTCTGTAAACACCCAATTTGGCTTAATAAGGGTTTACTCAATACGAACATGCTTTATAACAAAGTGTTATTTATTTTTATTATAATTATTGCTCTGCAACAACTTTCATACTACATTAAGTACTTATTTTGTACTAAGGTTATTATTTACAATTGTTGAATTTCTTTGTAAAACTCTCGAACACAACTTGTATTGTAACTCTTTTATCATTCGTACTCAGTTTATTGTAATGAAGTGCAAACTTATTATTGTATTCCTAAATTATTCACCCTCACTAAGGACGTGTTGTTTCACGGAATTTGAACAATTCTTCAAATTTAAAACTTAATTTTTAAGTTCTGTGAGTGTTTTTAAGTTTTTTTCAAGTTCTATTGTTATTTCAGTTCTGTCAAGTAACAGGCCTATAATGATATAATAACAGAACCAGAATAGGACTTTCACAGAACGCGTAAATGAACGTTGAAATTTGATGAATATATCAAATTCTATGAAAAACCCATCTTTAATGTAGAAATATGTTCATTTAAAAAGCCTTCAAGGCGTTAATAAATAAATTAATATTTTTGTTAGTTTAATTTATCTGCAGTCACTCTATCAGCGCTTCTCAGATGCATAATTTACGACGCATTAAAATTTATATCTGACATCTAAAGAGTGATCATTATAGGACCATATGATTTCACAGCTCTTTGATCATATTTTATTTTCAGATCTTGGATTCTTCCAAGTAATTAGTTCGCCTCCACGCCTATCACGCAGCCATTAAATCATAGATTTTCGCACCTAAAGATTAACGACAATCGCTTCCAATTTGAAGTAGTTTTAGTCACAATGCCAACTAAAACGATTCCAACTTCCGTTGGGAAGAAATGATCCACAAAATCGGCTTCCGAACAAAATGTCGTCACCGCGTAGTTGCAATTCTGTAGTAGCTGTTTGGTGAGAGGGGGATATACATTAGCACCCGGTAACGATAACAACTAGTCGATATCACTCCGCTGAATAGGTCGGAAGTTACGTAGCAACATTATCGTCTTCTGTATGTCGCGTGTGGTAATGCAGTTAGAAAACATATATATAATATGAAACTTTTTTATATAAATAAACAGCTTCAATTACTTCCGTGAACGAGATAAATAGTTTCCGTCAACTTAAAAAGTGGGATGGTTTTAAATGTAGTTAACTTCTAAGAGACACAAAATAATACATTTTACGGTGAATAGTAATGTAGTCTTAGAGAAACTATTCTTAAAAAAACATTGCAGTCTCGTGTAAAATTATTTTTTAGTAGAAAAAAGTTCAAGAAAATAAAATGGTTTTAGAGGATTCATTTGGTCCGTCATCAAGAATTGAAATTTAAAATAAACTTTTAGTCTTGTAATAGATTTTTTTTCTTCGAGTAAGATGTTGTCCTTGAAGAAAAATAATAATAATTAGTATTCGGGAATAGAAAATTGTTTTAAAAGAAGAAAATTATCGTAATATGAATTAGTTCCAGAAGAAGAATGTTATGAATAAAAGTTTTCCTTTTATGGAATAAGACAAAAGTTTTCAAATAATATATTTAAGACTATACAGAGTATCCAGGGGTAAATTGTCCAAACTTCTACAAGATTTTAGAAGTAAATATAATAATCAACTTTTTAGAAATTCCAGTGTTTTGAGGTAGTGTTTAGGTAAAAAAAAGTTTTATTGTTTAGTGAGAAAAACAAACATTGGAATTTCGATAAAAGTTATTTATCTTTTATACTTAATGTTTTTTTCTTTCAATGAGAATGGGATAAAATAAGTTTTCTCAGTATCTAGTCGAACAATTTTGGTCGAACCATGTTTTGAGAATTGTGAAGAACGTTGGAATTTGCTATCCATGTTTTTTCCTCCCAAGTTTTTCCTTTTGTTATCAGTACAGTGTCGTCCGCATAAGATCTTCAACTATTAGACCGTAAGCATTGTATAATGTAAATACAATGCCTACAATTGTAAAAGGATTGGGCCGGTGACAGTTCCTTGCGGTATGCCAAGAAATGCGGTTTTGGGTTCTCTTAAGGTATTATTTTTTTGACATATTGAAGTCTCTCTTTTAAATAATTTTGGAACAATGACAGCGTTATTCCACCTATTCCAATTTGCTTTATTTTTTCCGTGAGTCCGGAATGTAATATGCTATCGAATGCCTTGTGGAGATCAATGAAGATACCAAGACACTTTTCTCCACTATCTAACTTTTTCATTATTGTCGATGTTAGTTTATCAATTGCATCTTGTGGACTGAGATTGTCCCTAAAGCCAAATTAATGTGAACTCATTATTAAATTGTCTTTTATGTAGTTGTTGTGTTCTCAGTGAAGATACCAAGACACTTTTCTCCATTATCTAACTTTTGCATCATTGTCGATGTTAGTTTATCAATTGCATCTTGTGAGATGGGATTGTCCCTAAAGCCAAATTAATGTGGACTCATTATGTACTTGTCTTTTATGTAGTTGTTGTGTTCTTTCTTTACACATTTTTCACAAATTTTTTCTATGTTTGATTTGAAAGCTATTGAACGATAGCTAGAAAATTTTTCTTCGTCACAAGATTTAAAAACTGAGATGAAAATAATTTGGGAATTAATCTTTTTTAAACTGGTGTTAATTATATGAGCAATTGGTTTGTTGATTTCCTTATTTACGGCTCTCAATGTTGTTATATTGTCGTATCCAGGGCTTGCTGATCCTTTTAAACTTATTATATTATTTTCAAAACCTTTGTCCGTTACTGAAACAAAGGTATAGAAACCTTCTTCAGAAAATTAGTTTTATTCTGGTTGGTTAGTTTGTTTATTGTCAAGGATAATATTACGAGCAAGGTTGCTACCGACAATTGCTACCCGAATAATTTAAAAAACGTGATTTTTTTTAAATCGCAATCTTTTGAAAAAACATGCTTTTATTAAAAAAAAAAAAAAAACAGCGCCATTTGTTGGACGTAACATCAACGACTGCAACGCGTTGCGGGTAGCAGCTAGTTAGAAATAAATATATTTATTAGTTTATATATATATATATATATATCACCTAGTGAGAGCGAAAAATATATAAAAACACACTTATTTAATTAGACAAATGTATTACAATCATCACCTTACGTTTTTGTCATTTCATATAGAAATAATTGATAAATAGGTAAGTTTTTTTTTTTTTTTTTTTAGATGCTCACGGCCAAAAGCATTTTTGTTGTTTGTTTTTGGGGTGTTATGCCGTGTTGCGCTAACTCCTTCTTTAGCCGAAGTTTCGGACAGCGTTGCAGTGTCCATCATCAGGGCAGATCCGGTAGATCCGAAGATGTGTAAATTTTGGTTGTCGAGTTTGTGCTTATTTATTTGTGGCCTGATAAATAATTGATTGACTGAAAAAAATTGATAAATAATTCACAAAGTCTAATAAGCTTTTACAAATTGCGGTCGGAACCTTTGGTTTTATAACGGAATAAATTTTAATTTTTCTGTGGTTAACTTTTAGATTTGAGTATGAAGCGTGGTGTTTTCTCTTTCTAACACCGTTTAGATCATATTTCTGACCACAACAGAAGGACACAACAATTTCTGTTAGAACATATAATTATAAGCTATCTTACCTAAAGTAATTAATTAAGATTAAAAAATTATGTTCTGATCATAATTTTTTGTTGTGTAGATTTTTCTCTGATATTTTTTATCACTTCAGATTCTTACGGATAAATAATAAAAGAGACCAGTTGAATTCAAATTTGAAAAGTGTATTCAGATCCTATCCTTTCATGTATTTTCGCATCAATGCCTCGCGTCAATTACATCTTTTTTACAGAAAGTCAAAGCGTTCCCATGAAAGGATGACTTTTGATCAGTCGCTAAATTCTATGGAAGATATTGATAGAATAGTGAGAATATGTGCACAAAGGTAGGCGGAGAGTTATGAAAGATTCTCGGCTAAAGGGGCACATGCATATCATATCATAGCATTCATTTCAAAACTACTAGATATACCCATGAGTCTTCTTGCTATAAACGAATATATTTATGAATAGTATGTAGGTCCACCGACTGAAAAATAAAATTATAAATTGTAGTGTACTGCAATTTTTTGAAATCGCTATGATGTGACGGCCTCTATCGTTCAGTGTTTAAGAGCCTTTGTTACAAAACTGGAAGTCACTAGTTCAAACCCGAAAAGAAAAAAATGATTCAAAGGTGATAAATTTTATAACCGCCACTGAAAACTACTAAAAGTGACTACATGACTGTTTTGCCTAAAAGTTGGGCGGCTCAGCTGAAATCGCTTAAAGCTTTCACGTGGACATAGTGCATAAGATCCACCAGCGGTCAAAAGAATATCGGCGGTAGAGGACGTACAATTCTCGTTTTTAACAATAAATACAATCTTGGAATCAAGCTCTGATAGCTATTATGGCTAATTGGGGGTTTTAAATAATTTAAAACGATTTTTTAAACACCAACAAAAACATGTTTGTAAGGAACGACTTGTCTCTCAAACAGATTGTAGATAGGGGGTCGGTCAGTCAGATGGTAGCCCGCTATGCCCGGGGTAGTAAGTGCCCTAATCGTCCGGTGGTCAAAGGGTATCAATCCCTTTGCAAGGGGGAATGATAACTCAGCGGAACGATTATTAGGATTTTGCGGATTCGACTTTCGTTTAATGTTATGCTCTGTAGGATATCCAGATGCGGGAAGAGATAGTGGTCCAAGGCACTGCAAAGTCATGGACAATTGTAGGAGTCCAAGCGGGAAGAAGGAATCAGGCAGAGCGAAGAGTCGAAAAGAAGAGCAGGTGACATATTAAGCGAGAGTAGTTTGTGATTTAGATATGGATATTTTGATTTCTGTTGTTGTTGTTGAAGACTTATATGGACGTTTGAACTTGTGTCATTTTTGCTACGCGCTGTACGCAGTGAGTCATTTTGTTGTGGGATTTTCATGTCAGGCTGGCTGGCGTTTGATTTCTCTGATTGACGATGAATGACGATTAATTGTTTTATCATTGGAGGTGTGTGTCTTTGTGTAGAGTGGAAATCCGATCCATTTGTGAGCATTCAACGCAATTTGAATGCCTTTTTATGCAGGACTTGTAATTTATTTATGTTTAAGTATGCCCCCAAATGGGTGCAGTAGAAAAAAATTCCGATCTTACGGTCATATTATAGATGAGTAGTTTATCGTCTGATGATAATCAACTACTGTTTTACTACTGCGGGTTATATTTCATTTTTAAATGTACTATTTCCATGTTCATTTTTGATCTAGAGTTTTTATAATGTATTTTGTAATTTTTTTCCCATGCACCTTTTCTTCAAACAGTACGATGTTCGGAGGCAGTTTAGGCTTTCTTCGTGCAAAGACATTCGCAGCGCTTACAGTAGAATTAATTGAGATACGTCATTATTGCAATAATCTTAGACTAGAGTTACTTAGAGTTAAAGGCAACGAGCGGCAGTGGTCCGCACGACTTGTTTTGCCCAGTTTGTGCGAAAATTCTGGAAAAACCAGTCATGGGAGGGCCTCTAAGAAAAAAGGATCTGTTAATTTTCGACGGTTACAGTAAAATAACTTTGTTGTGACAATATGATAAGGAAAAGGAAATAAAAAATAATAATGCAATGATTTGGTTTGCCAAATGCGTCTATACTGCGACCATAACAAAAAGGTTGAAACACGTAATAATACGTTCTACATAGATGGTCCTGGCAAATTACATCTGTGGGTAATAAAACAAGTCAACGTTACAAGTAATGAAGACTTTACGATACCTTAGCAGGTTGTCATAAAACCGTTTGAAGGGTTAACTTAATTTTCTAGATTTCGTGTAGATTCTCGTTTCATGTTCACCTGGCATCACCGTGTGTTTCGAGGGTACTTGACGTTTTATGGGGAATAAATAAAGGGACCCTTAGAACCCTATAAAATATACATCACAAATGGGATCAGTAACAGGAGCACATGCGGAGAGTGGGGAGAAGTTAGGGAAGATTTTTTAAAACTAGGTGAATCGCATTACGATTATGAGCGGATCGAGTTACCCATATAATTTTCGAATGCGGCGCTTGACCCTACGATACCCGCACAACGTAATAAACATTTGCAATTCAATTCATTATTTATAAGGTCGGGCCGAATTGTCGCGTCGGGTGATTTTATTTCCTCTTTATTTTATCGGGCGCGGTAAAATCGCCCCGGCATAATACTAGTCCACAAACTGCGCACTTATCTCAATCCCCAAAAGTCCAACCCACAATAACCGACATCAGTTATTACCTACATCTGGGCCGCAATAACCGTCCCCAAACTTCTGGCGTACACTCGATCCGTTTCTGAAACCCTGACACTCCCGGTGGAGAAGTACCTACTACTAGACTGCTGCAGACCGCCTCGCTTCTGCCCTGACCGTCTAGGATTCCAGAATAAATAATTCACCCCGCCTCCCGCTGGTATCCTAATAACAATATTTGATTGCGGGTGAGCAGTGCCGACAAATACCTATTGAAAACGGACTATTGTTAAAAAGTTGAAGCTATAAAATTATTATTCAGCCCCCAATGAAATTCAAATACTACCAAATCTGTATTCTCCTCTCATGTAGTGCTTCGCAGTCGGAAAGAATCATGTTATTGTGTTCGTATTAGATTTTATGTAGAATGCCAAAGGATGAAATAGTAAAGGCACGCGCAAAGATTTAACGAAAGTATGGATGAAACATTGGAAATCGCGACAACAAGGTACCACTAGACTTGACCATGTTCCCTTTACAAACGTTGTCACAATTGTCACGTTGTTATAATCATTTATATATCGTCTGTCCTTATATGATTTATAATAATAAGTCTATCATTTGCGTCATGGAAAATGAGAATTGGAAAGGTGATAAAAAAAATGTGTGAAATTTATAACTTATAAAAAATATTATATTTATGAAACAGCAAATTTGCGTACATGAATAAGAAAACTTATTTTGACGCAACTGTTTGTTTTTGTTTTTGAAGCTTTATTTAGATGCATGCAATTTTTTTTCATTTCTATTAATAAAAACATATAAAATACAAAATAAAATAACGAAAAGAATCATAAAATTATAGGGAAAAGGATATATACAGTTTAATAAAAAGAAAAACTGTTACCCCGGTTTAAGAAATAGAGTTTAAGAAATACATTTAACTCCTGTTAAGGTGACAATAATATTTGTGAGTGTGTATACAATTCATAATTTTTTTAAATATTTATAGCACGTGTTTTACGAAAGGTGTGAAAAAAACTGTACCCTTTTAAGTGCAGTTGTAAGCTAACTTAACATATTATTAGCATTATTATAGAAAATACTGAAGTGTTTATTTAGGGTAGGTTGAAGAGAGACGGGAACAACTAACAGATGAAGTAAGAGCGAAGGGTGGATGGATGATTTTTTGGCAGCAAGAAACATGTGAAGAAAGGTCATTGCCTATTGATTATTAATGATTCCATCATTGTTATGAATGACTTACCTTCTTTAATTTTGAGTTCAAAACTTAACAAGCAAATTTAATAATTTTTATTGAGTACTGAATTTCTGAATTCGTGCAAACTTAATTACACAAATAAATAAAAATCAGCTCTTGTTTGCTACACAATTTGTTTTTCAAAACTAGTTTGGTATGTATTTTGGTCACAAAATCAAAACTAAGTTTTGTACGGAAAAAGCCGCGCAGTCCAAAAATATTTTCAGCGATGCTATGTAGATGATTAAAATTATATTATAATGAAAAAGAAATTCTAAGAATATTAAAATTTATTATCTTTTTATAATTTATATATTTTTAACATCTTGAGATACAACTCAAATGCAAAATTTTGTAAATAATAAACATTTGGTTTAAGTGGAAAGACTGCGCGGTCGTTTTCAAATAAAACTTTTATTCTGATTTGAGGCCACAATACCCAATAAACTGAAAAATTATTATTTTAATCCAGTGGTTTAGCAAATTTCTAGTCGGATATGTGCTATTTTATTAATTTGACTGAAATACTAAAAAACGGGCTACTATAAAAATCTGATTTGGTTGATTTTAGGAAAAACTTTAGAATTTACAACTTTAATATTTTATTGTAATTTAATCATTTTGAGTTAATTGTAATCATTAAAAAAAAACAATCTTACCTTTCTTAGAGATTAAAAATAATGATAATTAAAAAAAAAAAAACTTTGCAAAAACGACACATTTTTTTGGGTATGCGTAAATTTTGTATCCAATAAAATTAATATATTTTACAAATAATTATCATTAACTCACAAATAAGTCCCAAAGTTTGCTTCTAAAATCATAAAAAATTTAGTTCTTTGATAAGCTGGATTTTTTTATTTTTTTATTTTTATTATGAAAACACAAAAATAAATAAAGAAGCATAAACCTGTATTAGATATTTGCTATAACTTTTGATTAAAAATAATAATTTTCAGTTTTGTTGGGTATTTTGGCCTCTAATCCATAATTAAGTTTTGTATGAAAAAAGCCGCGCAGCCCTTTAACATATTAATATTTTTACCAACAAGTGAAATTTCATGGAATTTCGTAATGCTCCCCAGGTATCTAAAATGTTCTATATGTTTCTCATTTTCGAAGTTGTCGTCAAAAGAAATAACATTTTAGAAATTAGATAAAATTATAATTGACATATTTGTCTTTGAAATAAAAATAGTTTTAAAAAAAAAAATCAAAATCAAATATGAAAATTTATTTTGCCGTTCATCCAATAAAAGAAATATGAATATTTTTTTTAACTTTCAACTGTCAATTTGTAATCATACATATTTATGGATTTTATTCATATGTGTATAAATATTTGACATAAACTGAGAATAATAATAATCTTATCAACGACGAACAATACACATATCTACGCAATATAGAAGAAAAAATAAAAAGACCTAAATATTATGGAAGCCCCGTTCAGATCTGTCCTTTAGTGCCTCTAATGGTATGTGATGTTTGTGGATAGTAATATCCTTCCGATGCTTGTAGGGTTAAAACAATCTACGGATTAAATTATGGTTCCAAAAATAATTGTTAAGTTTATATCCTGAGCTGATAAAAGTACCAACGATTTTGTCAAAACCCAATAACCTATAAATAAAAATATTAGCACAAATTAACAAAAGTATTTTTAAATAACAATTATGTTTTACTATACTGCAAGACGCGACACATTCTATATTTCCCCATCAAACAAGTTAAAGAACAATTTACACTCAAAGCACTTAAGGTTCTTTTAGTGCCATTACGGAATCCGGTTTGCCTAAAACTCACCCACGCGTGTGATTCTTAAAGTGTCCTTAAATTTCCATTCGAATGGAAGAAATATTTCCCTCCCTTCTAGACCTCATACGCTCGTACCTCGACTGGCGCAGTACACAAGCCACGGGTTAGGGAATAGAGAGGGGTACTGTGCGTTGATGACAATTATTACAAAAAACTTCCAAGCCAACGGCTATCGTTGGTGATTGTCAACTGTTGAATATAACGGTTAGAAATAACACTAACGTCGACGCGAATACTAGCAAAACTAATAAATAAATATTCTAAATATATTTGTGAACTTTGTTTTGTAATATTGACGATCACACCACGAAAATCTAAATTATTAGTTACAGTAAGAGAAGTTACACGCTCAGAAGGTAGGCTAGTAAAAACGAGGAACAACAACGGTCATGCGTTTTTATTTGCATATTCACTAACATGCTATCTCATTCATACTCGAAAATAATTATAACTTCAGAGAGTTGCTATTTTTGAGACGCTGGGAAAGTTATAACAGCCATATATTACTTGCCATCGGTAGAACCGCTGGACGCTAGTCGCTTTTAATTGCCCGCATCGACAATACTTGGTCGATGCCCGTATCGGATAGAAAAATCCTCGAAGATATCCAGTAGCAAGGCACGCAACCAAAATACTATTTTTCTAAATTAATAATAATAATAATATTTGGCTAATTTATATACCGCAGTTTTCGTGAGAAATCACCTCAGGGGCTCTGTACAAATATATTTCTTAAATTATCCATAATGTTGTTCATGAAAGATCGAACTGTCTCACCTTTTTCAATTGGCACCAAGACTTCTAAAACAATACTTAGTCATTTACTATTTTTGTTGTTGTTTTGTTTTGTTGAATTGATTTCTTTTGTTGTTGTTATATCTTATGGTTGTAGCAAATTTTCGTCAATAGTTTTGAGCGTTAACTAGTTGTTTTTTTCAACGGCTATTTATATTTTAATACACCACTTAAGTAAAGAGTGAGGACCGCACCCTCGAGCCGATGCTAAACTAAAATTATGCCTGAATAGACCGGCTGACAATCGAGGCGAATACTTCTTTTGATATTCGGACCAACGAATTTAATAATTTGTAAATAAAAACAGAAACAATCGTCTTCTTTGTCATTAGGTATCTACTGTTCCTCCATGGCATTAGAAATAATTGGGATAATTGATCAATCATTGAATATGATCAATGAAAAAGTATCGCTCATTAATTATTAAAAAAAACACTTATTATTTTTTGTTATTTAGTATTTTATACAAGCGTATTTTAGAATAATTTTTAAATATGAGAAGCGGAATGTGTTTATCCATTTGAGCGTTCTGATGTATAATCAATTTCAGCCTTGAGCGCTCCGAAATTTTTAAGTATCAGGTTTGGAAATTTCCCGCCCTTTTTCAAAACCCATATAACCGAATTTCAATATTGAGACATATAAATTGCTTATAGCCCTAAAGAGTCATTGAATGCACCTATATTTGATCGTTTATCGCCTATTTTTAGGATTTACGAGATAAAATATTAAAAAAAATCGTTAAATTTATAAAGCGTGAATTCTGCTATTATTTAATTTAAAATTGCCATTTGTGGTACCTACTTGGAGAAATATTAAATATTATGATTTATGTGTGTTGTTTATGGCCTATTTAAAAAGCACTGCTACAAATTTAAATTCTTACCCGCAATTTATTTAAACATTTAAACACAAGGTCAATGATTTGTAAGAAAAAAATATTTCAAAGTTTCGGTTCATGGAATGTCAATAACAAATAATTCGGAAGAGATATGAGATATTTTTAGTTGGAGTGTGAAACTAATAAGTTAGTTGTATGGTTAATTGAAGATTCTTACGAAATAATACCAATAAAAATTTTAAAATTGCCCACATTTTGGCCATCGTGAGCTCGCGGGCCAAAAATTAGCCAAATAAGGTCCAGTGGTTATAGTTCTTGTCAGAGAATTACACTAATAACACTGTTCAGCTGAAATATACATTATTTTTATTTTCAAATATTTGCCTCAGGATCGCCTGTCGAAACAAATATTGTCAATTTGTTTTCCTACAAAATAATATTATTTCAGACAGCCTTTCAAATAATCAACCTAAGAAATCCTTAAAAAACATTTGTCAAATATTTTAAATAAAGAAATAGACATTTCGAATATTAAAAAAAAATAATAATAAAATAATGTTTTTAACTACTTTATCGTTTGTTTGAAATGATTTATACTTATCAGTTCCAATTTTGAAATATAAAAGTTCATTGTATTTAAATAATTATTTTACGCCCTACGCAGGAGTATTCGCCGACAATTGAAATTTTTAGAAGTTAAACTTCACACGTAACGTATTTTAGAATTATAGGGGCTTCAAAGATAAGACAAGTAATGAGGTTGTTAGTAGTTAGGCAACGATTGCGATTATGAAGTGTCGTTGCCGCGAGTTACAAGAATCTAAACTGTACGTTTAATAAGAGATTTAACAAATCTAAGATTTTGAATAGTTTATGTTCAAACAAAAAATAAATGTCTGCTCCCATATTAGATATGTACGTTAATACAAAATCGTATTAAAACCAGTAATATTTACCTGGTTCTTCACAGCTTTGCATGAGTTACAAAAATAAGTGCTCGGCTGATTTGATGAGTACAGTCAGTACTCGGCCTAGTAGTGGGCGAGACACTGGATAGAAGTCCAATGACTCGGTTGAGTTAGCGTTTCACTCGCTCTCCACTCGGCCAGTGCAATCAGCCGAGTCGATCAGTTCTAAATTTTAGATTTTTTTAGGAGTGTTTGACGTTTGCTGTTATAAAACTAACTCTCTGACTCTCTCTTTCATATGTGATCACCTCTACTGTCCAAGAAGTGGTTCGGCCTACTAATAAAGCGAGTAACTTGGCCGAGCACTCGGCAGGTGTAATTCAGCCTTTAGTCAGGAGGACTGGGAATACAAATAACTTCTATTTTGCAGAAACACATGATAAATGTATCTAAGCCATCATTAAATAAAAACACAAAACCTCACAATCACAATAAGATGTGAGCTAAAAATAGTTGAAACTGGAAAGTTTATTTTTAAATACTTTGAAAAATTGATGCTATCATCATCTCACATGTTTGGTTCCTTCAACACACAGATTTTGAGCTGTATAAAGATTATCTTACGTTTCCAAGTAATCTTTTTACATTTCTCTTTTGTAAATAGTAACAGCTTTATTTTCGAACTTCACAAAATAATTATTACGATGAAAATAATCGTATTCATATGTTATAATTATTAAATGATTGAAATATTAATGATATTTAGAAAGCCCTTCAGGCATCCAACAAAGCCAGATTTCTAGTCTTTAAGATTTCTTAATGTCAGCCAATTATATTTCAAGATATGCCTAAAAATAATAATTATCAAAACCATCAATGTATATTACCTATAGACAAAATACAAGAGATACTTTTTATACCGATACATACAACAACCTTTGCTCAAAGACACCATATGTATACAACGCATCATATTTACAACAAACTGCCACTACAGACCAGAGCAATGACTAATATGTATTCTATTTAAAAAAATCACTCAATGGCAATTTAGAAAAGATCACAAGAATATTGAAGGCATTACGAAATAGAACATGTTATTCTTTTACATTGCTTATAGTACTGTCTTGCATTTTCACTTTCTTTATATATTTTCTAATTATCATATTTCTTTATATATTATTTAATAATTGTCTTTTTAACCATATCTCTGGAATACAAATTATTATTATTTTCATTATATCTGGTCACCAAATACGGCCAAAGCCATTTCAAGCACTTTTTCAATTCTAAATGAAACGGTTATACACAAGGATGATACTGATAGCATATTCCACTCTGGAACGTCCCGCAGATGTGCTGCATATTATTTTAAATACGCAATAAAATATTTTTACCCCGAAACTTCCAGTTTGCTAGTCGAGAGCTTTACTCCTCGACCATGGAGGCCTATTTTTTTTTTTCTGAAAATGTAAAAATTATATTTAAATGAAAGCCGATTTATTAGTACTAAACTAAACTAGACTGAATTAATCATCGCTAGTTTTAGTTATTATTTGGTCATCCGTTAGAATAAGAACTAGTTAGTGTTTATGTAAAAACGAAAAAATCATAATTTTGCTTATTCATCTTTGATATTTTCTTTTACGAGAATTTATCGTGCTAAAAGAGGGTCACTAAATAGAATCGAGCTTTTTTAATCTAGCTTGGCATTGGTTTTGACACTGACAATGTCAAACAGCCTTCTATGACCTCACTTTTCAGACCAGATTAACCGACCGTTAAACCTATTTAAAGATTTAAAAAATATAATATCATGTTTGACGTGGTGTCGTAATAATAATAAATAATGTTTGAAGTTTTTAAATATTTAGTACTAACATTTTTTTAAATTATGTTTTCTTAATATTGTTTAGTGATTTATTTGTAAATTTGTTTTGTTGTGTAATTATAGTTACGTTCGACATCTGTTTCGCCTTCCAAAGGCATTATCAAACTGTGGTAAAGCCACCTTTAGACGATATTTATATTTATTGAAAATATGTATACAACTCTTATTTATACACCTAGAAACACTCCATGCGATTGCCCTACTATAGAAACCATAAAATATCTGGGAATCATAATTGACCATGTTCCATTGGATGGACATATCGTATGAAACAAATCGCAAATATATTCCAGAAAACAATACACATTTTCCTAAGCATAACAATTTGCATAAACTAAAACGAATGAAAGCAATATATTTTGCAGTTTATCAATCCATTATAGAATATTTCATCATTGTTAGGGAGAAGCAACAATCTGAGTTCTCGGTCATATGGAAACCGCACGGAAGACCATCTTAAATTCATAGAATGACTGATACCAACTGATACAGACCAAATATTCATGATTGACTTACTAGATCTACGTCAATTATACGTAAAAACACTACTGAACTACATTTTTTACCAAAACCAAATTTCAACAAACACAAACAAACATTAATTAACCAATCAGACAAGCGTACAAAAAAAAACTCGACTGTAAACACAAGCTTTGGACAAAGCTTTCTTTCATTTTTGCTATGCCTTGATTGTTGATTCACACATAAATTCTCTAGCAATTCCGTTCAATTACTTATTTATTTATTTTCACATATACGGCACAACATGTGCCATTCACATACTAAATTACAGAGAATAGTACAGCAACATAAGGATATTTATGATAAAGTCAAAATGCTATTGACTTGCCTACCAATGGACAAAAGACAATCAATTTTACGCATTTAGAATCATCTAAAAGCGTCAAAGATCGACGATTAATTTCATTCATACACTTCATTCGTTTAAAATATATATCCAGCTAACCCATTGGGCTCATTTTGCACAGGTATTCTAAAATTAATTATAAAAAACACCCTAATATTATAGAACTTCCTTCTTCTTCTGGCCCTAGTATAATTAGATTGTTAATGTTAATGTTACTTGTAAGTTTCTACATATTTAATTATATATCTCATTAAAATAGTAGTTACAGACCTAGTCGTGGTACAGTGTACAGCACCTTACTCGTAAGTCACTATATATAAGTATTAGATGTAAGTCACTAGTTTTAAGTGAGTAGTTCTAGTATAAATTATTTGAGAAATATATTTGTACAGCACCTTTTGGGTGATTTTTCACGAAAACGGTGCTGTATAAATAAGCCAAATATTATTATTATTAAAGATACATTAAATACCAGGTAAATAAAAGCATTCTATAATCTTTCACTATATTAAAAAAATAGGGAAACAAAAACAAATCAGAAACAAAATTAAAAAAATGAATTAATTTTGTTTCTGATATGTTTTAATAGACAAAATTAATTGTTACAATAAAATTAAACAGAAATAATTTTATGTTTTGGTTTTAAATCGGTTTAAAACCGATTTAAAACAAAATGCCGCTATTAGATCTGTATTTTATTTTATTTCATCTCGGTGTTACTTTATTTTATTTAGTAAAAAGATAATTCGAAATAAAATAAAATAACACCGAGATGAAATAAAATAAAATACAGATTTAAAAGGGGTATTTTGTTTTTAATCGGTTTAATTGCCTTTTTATCTTTTCACTAAATTGGTAAAGCACAATGTGGGTCTCAATGGGTGCTTTACAAATTTAGTGAAAAGATAATACGAAATAATATTTTTTTTCTAATGAATAAAAAGGCTATATTAGAAAAAAATTAAAACGTACACAAATTAAACCGATTTAAAACAAAAATACTGCTTTTAAATCTGTATTTTATTTTATTTCATCTCAGTGTTATTTTATTTTATTTCGTTATTATTATTATCTTTTCACTAAATTGATAAAGCACCCATTGAGACCCACATTGTCAGATAATGTTTTAAAAAATGCCAAGTTATTATAGCAAATAAATAATAAAAAAATTCCACAATATTTTTTATATAGATATGTCACCAGGTTCGTTTTAAGGCATTTCATGATTTACCCATTTAAATATAAGTCTCCTTAAAATTTTAGACAAAATTATTATTTTCACAAAATTATCATAAACTTCGTGCGAAACACGCGCTTTGATTTTGACCCTCGCATAAGAAGGGGGGAATCAATGCACGTGTGCCGTTCCAGCCGACTATAAAAGGAACCGTAACTGGTTGTAAAGTTGCTCTGGAATGACAATGGAACGGGCTCTCGTAAAATTAGGCGAGTCACGTCTGCTTAGCAAAAGGTGTTAAAAGCTACAATGGAAGCATAAAAAGTGGTAAGTATAATACACAGAGCGATCGATAAACTTATTTATCATCAGGTATAAAAAATAAATTGTCTTGTAAATTCTCACTTTTGTTATGGGAATCTTTGTTTATTTATAAATTTACTGTTTGAAACATTTATAGAGTGTTAAGTATTATTAAATTGATGAAATTGCCATTTGGGTTGTTTTTTTTTAATTTTGTGTGAATACAGCACAAGAGTCCCAACTGCTCCCAAACGTCTAGATAGTCTAAACGAGAGAATATGGCATCCCCGATCGCAGTGTTTTGTGAGACTGAAGGTAGTAGAAAGGATAAGGAGAATGTACCTAGCTATTCAGATCTAGTCACCAAACAAGGCCAAATCTATTTCGAGCAACGTTTAATTTCTGAATGGTAGTTCTACACCAGGGCGATACTGAGAGTATCTTCCGCTCTGGAACGGTCCGCAGATATACTACGAACTATTTTTAATATACAAATTGAAAAAATAACAAATTAATCAATTAAAATTTCAATCAGCGACCTCCGGATTGCTAGTCGAGAACCTTACCTAACAAGTAGTCAAGTATACCCAACACACCAAACAATACTAAATTTATTTATAAGTATGTATACCATGGACATATTATATGTAGATGAGACGTATAGATAATAACGTAGATAATTTGGAAGGTGGTCAATGGGTACCGCCGCCCCGGGAACCATACTCTGGGTTACCAACACCTCTGCCACAGGTCACCTGAAGTGGTTCGCTACGTTTGGTGACTTAGCAGGGGTGCCCGGGCTCATGGAGGGTTGTGCGTTCTGGATCACACTGATGAATGGGTCGGCCTACTCACTGCGGGGCGGGCCGGGCTGGGAGAGGCCGGTTGAGGGAGATCCAGTAAACCGGTTATCGCTGTCCGGGCCGCTGGATAGTACAGGGGCCCGACCCTTGGGCTCACGACCAAGGGTGGGCTGCCCCATCAGCCAGCGAAAAAACCCTGCCGCTGATGTTGTGCCGGTTCGTGACCGGTGAGGACCCAGCATCTAGCGTTTGGGGCGCACTGGGCGACCTCCACAGCCGGACTCTCCTGCCCATTGCCTAGAACCGCAGTCAGAAGAACATACCTTACATTTGGTGTATCCAGTTGCTCCACTCTCCAACTCCCCACCCAACCTTTTTAACCTAATCCTTCCCAACCCATCCTAAATCCCACAAACAAATAAAACAAACTTAAAAACTATGAACTCACAACAAATTAATATAAACTCAGCGACAGCAAACAGTAGGAGTCCTCAGTGTGGAACGAGGATGAAGGTGAATTTCGCTAACATTCGGGGTCCGCACACCAACCTAACTCCCATCCACCACCACCTTCTCTCACAAAATCCCCATCTCCTCTTCCTTACGGAAACACAGATTGCCGAGCCCCCAGATACCTCCTATCTGAACTGCCCAGGATATCATCTGGAAAGCCTTTTCAGGCCCAAAGGAGGTGTCTGCCTTTACAGCCGTGCTGACATCAGCTGCGCTCGTCTCGCAAATATCGAGAGCGCAAAACACGAAGTTTTATGGGTACGTGTGGATCTCACCGGTATGATGAGAATTTATGCGTGCCTATATCGCTCACCAAACCTTGCCGAATCAGACACTGTTGAGTTGTCTAAATACTTGAGTGACACTGTAGATATTCTCTTGCCCCGTTACCCATCGGCCGAGTTTGTAATCCTGGGGGACTTCAATGTTCATAATGAACAATGGCTGAAGTTCTCGGGCCCAACAAACTCTGCCGGTAGATCAGTGGAATCCTTTGCCCTTATCCATGGACTAAGCCAACTCGTAGAATCTCCGACCAGAATACCAGACATCCCATCACATCGAGCCAACCTACTCGATTTGTTTCTCACTAGTGAGCCACTCGGGTACAGAGTGGAGGTGACAGCGCCCTTAGGATCCTCTGACCACTGCCTGATTACCACCTCTGTCCCATCCTCCATGAACCGTCAACCCGACAAACATGTAAAGAGGAAGGTATGGCACTACAGGGCAGCAAAATGGGACGGCATGCGGTCTTTCTTCGGCGCCTTTCCTTGGAGTACTGTATGCTTTAGCTCCGAGGACCCATCAATTTGTGCACGCGAGGTAGAAGAAGTAATCACATCAGCAATGGATTGCTACATTCCCTTCTCCGTCAAATCCTCTGGAGCGGGCACAAAACCGTGGTTTGACCATCGCTGTGCTGAAGCTGTCAGACTCAAAAATACGGCTTTTAATGCACTCCGGAAGATTAGCTCCATGAATAACCTTTCGGAATACCGAAAACGGGCAAGGGATTGTAAGAGAGTTCTAAATAGAGCAAAGAGCGATCACGACCAGAGAATTGCGAAAAAGCTGGCTGACTGCCCCACTGGTAGCCGTGCTTTCTGGTCACTCGCTGGCTCGATCGGAAGAAATTTCTGCAGAACCACTTTCCCACCTCTGACCAAGCCTGATGGTCGGCTGGCTAACTCGGCCCGCGAGAAAGCTGAATTATTAGGCAAAATTTTCGCGGAAAACTCAACTCTTCAAGATAACGGAGAGACTCCCCCTTCCATTCCGCACTGCGGTTTTCAAATGGAGGAACCGAAGATCCGGAACAGAGAGGTTCTCCGAGTCTTGAACGAGCTGAAAGTCGACAAAGCCAGTGGGCCAGACGGAATACCTGCCTTGGTCCTCAAGAGGTGTTCTGCAGAAATGACTCCAGTGCTCGCGAAATTATTTAGGCTCTCTCTCAAAGGTGGAAAGGTGCCAGATCTTTGGAAAAAGGCAATCGTCCACCCAATCCCAAAAAAGGGGGACCGTTCCGACCCTTCTAACTACCACCCCATAGCCATCACTTCCATACTCTCGAAGGTATTAGAAAGGGTGGTTAACAACAAATTGCTCACATATCTCGAGAATAACAATATCCTAAGCGATCGGCAATATGGATTTCGTCGAAACCGATCGTGTGGCGATCTACTCGGATATGTAACGCATATTTGGGGGCGGTACATGGAACGTTTTGGTGAAACCCAAACCGTCGGGTTGGATATCTCCAAAGCCTTTGACAGAGTCTGGCACCGGGCGCTTATCGGGAAATTACCATCGTATGGGATCCACCCAACCCTGCATAGTTGGATTGCGGACTTTCTGAGGGGAAGAACAATTCAAACCGTGGTTGACGGCTCTTCTTCCTCACCGCACCAAATCAATGCGGGGGTGCCACAAGGATCTGTCCTGTCTCCGACGCTGTTTTTATTGCACATCAACGATCTCGTTGAATGTGCACCAATTCACTGCTACGCTGATGACAGCACCGTTCACGAAGGTTATCTTTTTGACAGGCCCCCTTCCATCTATGATGTCCGAACAGCTCGGGAAGTTTTGAAGCGAAAAATTGACCACCACCTAGAGATGGTTCGTGCCTGGGGTAAGGCCAACTTGGTCAGTTTCAACGTCTCAAAAACCCAAGCGTGTCTGATTTCGGCAAAGAGGGAGATCAATGACTGTCTGGTGCAATTTGATGGGAGCACTCTCCCCAATAAAGACTCCATTGAAATGCTTGGAGTTACTATATCAGACCAGCTCAAGTATCGGGGATCCATAGAAGCCCGAGTAAATCAGGCCTCCAAAAAGTTGGGCGTCTTGTACAGGGCTAGGAGATTCTTCAACAGTGACCAGCTGCTGACCCTGTACAAGTCTCAAGTCCGCCCAACTATTGAATTTGGGAGCCACCTTTGGGCTGGTGCCCCAAAATACTTGATAAACCTGCTTGAGTCTGTGCAAAGGAGAGCGATCCGTCTGATTGACAATCCACTGTTAACAGACCGATTGCCTTCTCTGATGCATAGACGCAATGTAGGCATGCTGTGTCTGTTCTACAGGTATTTCAATGGAGCCTGCTCCAAGGAGCTAGCAGCATTGATTCCTGATGCACCGGTGCACGTGCGCGAAACTCGACGGACACGAACTGAACACCCGTTCACGGTTGACGTTGGCTTCATGAGAACGGGCCGTTTTTACGACTCGTTTTTGTGTAAGTCGGCTCGTATGTGGAACGAGCTACCGGCATCTGTTTTTCCTCCCTCCTATAATCCGAGCCTCTTCAAGGCTCGCATTAACAAATCCCTTCCTACAGCCCCTACCTTACTCCGCCTCACAACGCCACCCAACCGGGTGGTGACATAGTTCCCCTGTCTGTGCACTGCACAGGCAGGGACACTCTTGTGAGGTGTCACATAAAAAATAAAAAATAAATTTTAAAAAAAGACGTGAATCGAAAAAAATTGGTTCGGTTTTTTTTACCTCCAACTGTCAATCATCAACAACAATCCGATCTACGCGCACCGCTTATCTTGTTCTCGTGGAGCAAATTTCCACGAGATATATGTACGCAGTAGCGCCTCAATTGGAGCTATATAATCTTTAATGATTTGTAAGGTTGTTGTTACGCATAAGTGTATGAAATATGAACAATATTTACTAAAAAGTGTCAATATACTTCTTGCTTACAATTTATCAATTATTAACCCAGCACCTCACTCAAGCTGAAACAAAAATATTTTGACTTATTGTTTTTATTAATAGACTTGACATTTAACTAATAAATTCCATTTTCTAAAATCACAAACTGTTTTGATGTTTGATATTGAAAAGTATATCAGTCAAAGGCCTCTTGCTTACTAATATCTATTTGAGAAATTCGCAGAAATTTAAATATAAGCAAGTTTAATGTTGAACTAGATACGCAATAGAAACTTCTTATATTTAATGGGAATTAATGCCTACGTGCTATCAAATTTATGTGCTAACATATGTATCTGATTAAACCAAATTGTTTATCTTTGTTAACATATTGACTGTAACGCAAGTTGATAATGAACAAACATCATATTAATAATTACAATGTATAATGTAATGGTTTCTATAGGATTCCAGCGATAAACGATTCGTTGTATATTTTTTATGTTAACCCTACAAAGGAGGCACTGAGAAATAATTTTCCCACTGCTTATGTCATCTTATTTGGAATGATATGTGGAGAGTTTTTTTTAATGAAAGTAAGGAGAGGAAATACTGAAGTAAGGAAAAATTTATGAGGGGTGGGTGGGTAAGAATCTAGGGGTAAGTGTGTCCAGGATTGACGGAAGTATGAAATTATCCCTCCCGCTGCAGTGCGAGATGAAGGTTCGAGAGAGACTAGCTGGAGAAGTCAAAAAGTCTCCTAAAACGGGCTTCTCCCGATCCGGACAGCTGATGGGCAGGCGCATCTGCCGCCAAGATCTAAACACACCTCACCCGGACACCCCTGCCAAGTCACCAAACGTAGCGACCCACTTGGAGTGACCTACGGCAGAGGTGTTGGTTATCCAATAAATGGTTCCCGGGGTGGAGGTACCCATATTCCCAAATTAAAAAAGTGAAACATTAAGCAAAGGAAAACTTGATAACGCACTCCGGTGATATTTTCCGCATTACCAATTCTTACATAGGTAGTTAAGGATGTGTCTTAGGTATTCTGTAAAAAATATTCTTAAACTGTAACAAAACAAAAACTTAAAAACTTTAGTCAGCAGGTATTTTATAGAATGTTTATTTTATTATTCACTGGAAACCTTAGACATGCATATTCCTAACAACCCATAAAGAGTTTATAGAAAATAGAGATACGTTGCTTGTATTACAATTTTAGAGAGTGGCGTTTATCGCCATTTTGATTACTGACTGCGACAGTAATGTCGGCAGTATTTCTAACATTTTTATTTCTTCCGAAAACTCCAGCAATCACGGTGTCGAGCATTTCACTTTTGTACTCGGAATATCCGTGATCTTTCCCACCACCTGACCAGCGGTCATCATCTTCAAGTCTCCACCTGCTGCAAGTCGAGCACAGATCCACATCCCGCCGTAATGTGAGATGTGACCTACATGCATCCCATCGTGGTGCACACCGACCTAACTACACTGTAAACACAATAAACACATCGTGATACGACTACATCTTTCATTGCATCTACCTACCATTACTCTCACATTAAAAACCTATAACTTAATAAAAATAAGAGCAAGCTAAAGTAAGTAAGTTAGAGTAGCAGATATAGAAGCTGTGCGTTTATCTGAATAAAGGAAAGAATGCCGGAATTATCTCAGCGGGGACCATTAAATAATATCTAGTTGGCAATTATTCAAATTAAGACGGCCCCTTTCGCTCTGCGCTCTTGGTCCAAAGCCTTTGTTTATTCATATAAATAAGAAAGCTCAATATATTTTCGCGCTTTGAAAGCTTTTTGCGCGAGCTTTTAAAATTCCCTTACACCAGAACTATGAAGGCTGCGTATACAACTTCTAGGGGATTATTATTTTAAGATCTTGGTAAAATAACGCTTTCTCCGAATTTTCTCCCATTAATTTATTATAATCCCCTTTTGTGAGAAAGATACAAAATATCCAGAATCGTTTTTTATTCTAGTTGTGCCTGATAAAGGCTTCAACAAAACACAATATCTTGGCTGGTTTAACTAATTCTGGAGGATATTTGGCAACACTTAGGATAATACAACTTTCATTTCATGGTAAAGTTAATTCTTTTATCAATTTAGGAAAAGTTTTAAATAAGTTGGAATTTAAAACTGAAGCCCCTACCGCAGCGTTTGATTTAAAATTTTCAGTAACTGGGATATATTTTGAAAAAATATTGATCTAAAGGTGAAATTTTTGAATAGTAGAATGATTAATTTGTTTGAGTGATAATTTTTAGACAGGTACATATTATATTATTTTTAAAAAGATAACAATAAACATATTGAATAATTTTATGCAATTTTATAATGTTTGTTTGCTGTATTACATGTAAGATTTACGAACGTGCATAAAATGACAGAATCTCAGCTTGGAACGGTAAAAATATCATATAATTATTATTTTTAATTCCCAAAACAGGAATACCTGTAATTCAATGAAAGAAAGATTTTTTTTAATTATGTACCTAGTACCGAGCGATCGGTTGTATATGTGTGCATTAATCTTATTATTCAATTAATACTATTCCTTAAAATGTTAATATCGAAACATATGATACTGCCGTTCAAATCCAACAAATACCCCCAAATTTCGTTATTTATTCTTTATTTTAAGGTTCTTTAAATTTGGCTCCTTAGGCTAGCATTACACTTGTAAGTTTTTTCGTAAATTTACGACTTCTAGCCAATGGGCATCTTGCATTTTGAAAATCCAATGCGCCCATTGGCTAGAAGTCGTAAATTTACGAAAAAACTTACAAGTGTAAGGCTAGCCTTATAACAAGCGATCGCTCAAAACTGGTTTGAAAATTTGCCATTAAATGCTAAAAATCGCTCAAGTGAATGAATACGTTTTTTAAACCAAAGATTAGTCGCGTTTTCACAGAGATCATCGCATGGTTTCAGTTTTTCCCATTCCTCTTTCTCTAAATTTTGTTTATTTAACTGTGTTTTAGTACCTGAAATATTTTTTTATCAACATTTGAATTTCGTTCAATCTACGCAATAGTTGACAGAGCCGTTGATTTTACGTACATAATTTCATAAGTCGGCGGAAATTTATGTCGATTTATAGTGTTATCTAAAATCACAAACTTTCATAGTTTAATATCGAGGAAAAAAGTGCATTCCGACGTACCTGTCTCAAGAAGTCTCAAGCACCGATCTCTATTTTAATAATTCCTTGAAACTATTATAATATAATCTTCTCTAATGATTACACTTAACTGTGGATGTATATACATATTTGTTTTTACAAACCCTTTAATTATTTTACTTGCAACTACTTGAAAGTTAATAACGTCAATATATTATTTAATGAATGAACAAGAACACAATCGAAACACAAAACTTAGCAAGTCATGGAAAATGGTTAAGAATTATATTGAAGGATGTGTTGCACCTTCAAAAAACATAAAATAAATTAATCAAATAATATTAAATATTCATCCTTGACTTGTAGAAAGAGACAATGATATACAAATAGGCATACATATATCTTATCAAATTACATACGAGACAGGTTACAGTTTTATTTGTAACCTAGATAAGTTACAAATAAATTCCTATGGAACATTGTGATCATATAAAAAGTTAACAGCCAAAAAATATAGGAAAATTAGTTGAGTGTAATATTGTTGACATCGAAATATGAGATCAACTACTACTTTACAAAAAATTAAGTCACAATGGTCGAGGGGTTAGAGGCGTTGTTCGGTAAGATAGAGATCCTGGGTTCGATTTATTGCGAGTACTTTTTTATTCTCTGTGTTTTATTCTGCTTCATGTTTTGCTTAGTACATAATCAACTTCTTCATTTTTTTATTAATTTTTTTGACTGAATGAAAACTGAATTAAGTAAGTTTAATTTTGTGTCCTGATATGCTTGGGTTAAGCGAAATCGGTCGGTCATAATAAATCAACTTAATTTGTTGTTTTATACAAAGTTATTATTATTATATTTCATTAACATGTCGACAACGGCCAAATGTCGGCCTCCGTGGTCGAGGGATAAGGATCTCGACTAGCAAGCCGGAGGTAGCGGTTTCAATTCCCAACGTGCGCAGGAAAATTTTATTTGATTAATTTGTGTTTTTCACAAATTTCTCATTTGAAATAATATTGAGTATATTTAAGGTACTTTCCAGAGTGGAAGATACTCTCAGTATCACCATGGTATAAGACCACCATTCAACATTGAAACATTGCTTGAAATGGCTTTGACCGTGTTTGGTGACCAGATCTAAATAACTAGTTTCTTCCCCACTTTCCTCTTTTCCATCTCCTTCCTCCTCCTTTCTAACTTCGGCCTCACAACATACCCCGATTTGGGATGCCATCGTCTTACTGGCTCCAAACGGATGGGATCAGTTGGCACTCTTGTGCGGTTTTACATTAATAAAAAAATACAAATTGCAGCTCTCTACCAACACATCAATATTATTATATTAGATTAGGTACAAATAAAAAAGCTAAATCATTGATTTCCTATAAATAATTCCACAGGTTGTGACAAAAAGATACTGACAAATTGGGTCGAATCTTGTAGGCGGCTGAAAAAATATGTACCATGATATCAGAAGGGCGGGGAGGTGGAAACATTAATAAGCCTTTCTGTCCAGGAGACGCCCGCCCTTACAGATATTGATGATGAATTAAATTGCTCATTTAGGACCAATGAACTAGAAAACAGTGTGTCAGCATACTCCACTGATCACATTGATGAAGGTTCAAATCGCTTCTGGAGCTTTCCTGTTGAGCTTTTGTTTTCATATTAAAAATCATTCATTTGTGCCAAGTATTTGAATAGTTGAGGCGTTAAATTTGCTCGAGAGCAATTGTGAATTTACTGGGGAAATGTAATATGTTAATGCAGAAAAGGTTTTACTGGGGAAAACCAGCACCAGAATTTAATATTATTGGTAAAGCAAACAAAATCAGTTAATTTTTCGATTAATTGAGATAGCATTTTTTTAATTATTGAAGCACAACAATATTATTGTCAGTGATATTTAGTGAAGACAATAACATCAGAATTTAAAAAAAATGTCAATTGTTCGCGGAAGAGTGGTAAAATCTTCGACTATAGGCCAAAACTCGTCGAGAGTTGAACAAAAAAAAATTTTTGGAATAACTTAGTGAGTAATACCTCAAATTGTAATGTTCAATTATTAAATACAATATTAGCGATTCCTAAACGAAAATGTGAAACAGAAAAATCAGAAAAATATACGGTCACATCTAGGACTCAAACCCAGGACCCTTGCCTTGCCGGGGCACCGCTCTACCAACTGAGCTAATGGGACCCTATCTCCTTCGGTCATATTTAACTGTATCATACTCCGAATAAGAACTATTAACATTGTCTTCATTTTTCTCACCGCACACTTTTACTGGCAATTATCTTTATATATCAAAATTTGCGGTGAAAAAAATGTAGTTCTTATTCGAAGTAGGCAAAGGTCATGGGTTCGAATCCTAGCTGTGACCGTATCTTTTTTGTTTTTGATATTCGTTTAGGAATCGCTTATATTATCTTAAATAATTACAACAAAAAGATTTTTTTTATAATGACAAATTACAAAAGAGAAAAAATTTCGGAGGGACACACTCGGTGTCGATAGTTAAAAACGTCTAAAACCAACAACTAAATATGACATTAACAGCGCGGGTAGAGTCACGAATCGATAGTTAAAAAAAGTCTAAAAACAACAACTAAATATGACATTAACAGCGCGGGTAGAGTCACGAATCGATAGTAAAAAAGTCTAAAAACAACAACTAAATATGACATTAACAGCGCGTTTAGAGTCACGAATCGATTATTAAAAACGTCTAAAAATAACCCTAAATATGACGTTTATAGCACAGGTAGAGTCACGAAGGGTAACCTTACGCAGTGGGAAAGTGTACGCGGTGATGTTTGCGACAAATTCGTGCGGGCTTCATATGCGGTAATTCCTGAATTCTGTATTGTTTTAGGTCGTCATGAATCCGGTCAAGTGTACAGTCAGCCATACGTATAAAATTAAATTGATTGGTAAATTTCTTATCATTATGGTTTTCTTATTCGTTTCGCCGCTGTTACTGATGGGTGATCCGTATACGTTAATTTGGACCCAAGAGTGAATTGAAAGCAGAATGTGAACACTACACTTACCCCGCCTGTGAGTCAAGTGTATCAATCGACATGCATATGAACATTTTGAATGTAACTTTTTTGGCTTACGAATGGTATGAGTTTGTGTGGTGCTTGAGATATCTTAATAATTAAAAATATTAAAAATTAAATAAATTATAAAACTTTTTGATACAAAAATCCCAATCTGAAAATTGTGTAATAACCTTTAACATATAAATATTCCGGCCTTTTGCAAACCTGAAAGAGTTTTCATGTTTTCAGATTGAAAATTAATCACTTACGAAGTATGCTTCCTCTAAAGCTTGAAGGTTCAGAGCAGCTACTTTATAAGTGAAAGGTCATGCGTTCAAATCCCAACCGAGGTAATAACATTCTTTATGTTTCTAATATCAACTAAATTATTTCAATATTTTTTCATTTATTTATTTATTCATTTAATAACGCCCTTTTTCGGAGCTTTTACATGAGAATATTAAGAAATATAGATTATTTACTGTACATAACTGAATTGCTTTACTAACAAAATTTTATATTTGTTTAAAGATAAATTGAAGATGTCCACTGACTTGGTAAAATTTTTTCACTCCATTACTATTCTGGGCAAAGAGGAATACATGTGGTAGTTAGTCCCAAAATTTATACACTGAAATAAATCCTGACTTCTAGTTTTACGTTGTGGAATCCGAAATCTTATCAATTCTAGCAATACCGGACTATCAACTAAATCATTTAAAATTTTATATAGAAATACCAAGTCAGTGAAAATTCTTCTCTTTGACAAATTGAGCCTATTCATATTATTTAACAGAGTGTTGTAGTTCAACATAATTGCTGGAATACCCATTTTAAAATTTATAAAACGTAAGAATTTGTTTTGTATTCTTTCAACAGCTGGTACATGTATATTATAATGTGGGTTCCAGACAGGAGAATCGTACTCAAGTTGACTTCTTACGTGGGCAAAATATAACAATTTGATACACTTTATATTGTTAAAATTTCTGGGTATCCCAGTTATAAATCTCATTATATACAGTTTACAGAAGTTTTGTGAACACCTCACTAGGAGAACTTGTGCGGAGGTGTTCGCATGTATTAGGAAAGTATTAGTATGCCGTCATAAGTAAAAACACTACCTTGAGATACTCAAGGAGTATACCTTGGTTCTACCCATAGCGGCAGTATTGTATGCATAAAAGGTTGATACTTGTTACATCATAATGTTACTGTTTAAAATTAAATACTTTTGTAATTATTCCAAAAATCTAGTTCCTACCTATATTACCATTTCCGTTGTTTTGTTCCATTTCCTAAAGGTCTTACTGACCTTCGAAGAAAGCAAGTATGAAGATATTTGAAAAAAGAATCCTTCAGCAAGGGTCTTTTGTTTTGATATTCGAATTTCCTCATCGTCGCTAATAGTTGCACATTTTCACCTTTCGTAGTAATGAATATAATTAATCTTATGAAAAGTTTGTAAAAGAGTCCAAATTATCAGCCCCAAGTGAATATACATTAATTATTGTCGTGTGTGATCACAAAATAGTTCGTGTTGTGGAACGGTGCTAGATGTAGGGTAGACCGAGGCTATTCGGATCATTTTTTATGTTTTCTTGAACAAAATTAAAACTAATGCATTTTCGAAAAAAAAAATTTAATAATAAGAATTTGACATTTTTATTTTAATGATCATAACATAAAGTAACTTTTAAAAAACATACGACTATTACTGTAGACCTCTCCACTGATCCGAATCACCACATATATATGTGGTGATTCGGATCAGTGGTGGGGCTACTCGGATCAAAACCGGAAAAATAGTTAAGTATGAAAAAAAAACAAAAACCAAAATTAGGTTTTAGAACCCATAACTTATATGAAAGTATCATGACACTTATTACACTCTTATTGGCTTACACACCGCAGAAATAAAAACTTTCTTGTCGTAACATTTTTCGTGGCACCATTCTTCGCAAGAAGAACATTGAATCCAATCTTCCTTTGGAGGATGTACAAAAACTTCATTGCAATAAATGCAAAACCACTTTCTTGAAGCCCCAGCCGATGAAGAAGCTGTTTTGGAAGATTTTTTAACTTTGAGTCCCGGGGTACCTTTTCCTTTGAACTGTAATTTTGTGCGGTTTTTGGCGAGAGATCTTTTGTTTTCCTTTGCGTTCGAGGCTTTTATTTTTTCTTCAGTATCTTTACGCAATTTGGAAACGTTTACTGGAGATGTAATATGAAAAATTGGCACCTTTTCAGGAGGATGTGCCAACTAAAATTGTCGTGTATGGGATTCCGTAGTTCACAGCAGCACTGCGTAATCCCATTTCACCGGATTTTACTTTCCTAACGGTTTCATCCATTGCAATTTTCGACCATGATTGATTAGTCGTCTTTTTCACATAGTTGCGCACCATCTGTTTCAAATAAAAAAAATAAAACAATTAACGCATCGAATTTTAAAAGCATTAAAATATGATCCAAATAGCCCCCCCACCGTCGGTATGTTTAACCTCACATTTATTAATATGATATTTACTCAAAGTAAAGTACAAAAACATACAAAATGCAATTTATTGCGCTTTGATTCTGTTTACTGTGCATTTGATTGATACATATATAACATATGAATATGACTGAATAGCTTACTTTTTCAGAAAAAACACTAAGAACGCAGAGAACAATATTACGTCAGGCATTTATTTGAGATGTAACTTGGATGATCTTCACACATATCGATTTTTAGCAGTCAACCCACGCAATCTGTAATATCGGTAATTTTACTATTATGACATACGGTAGATGGGGACGCTGTGTCCATTTTTTTTCTTTGTCATTTGATTACAATAGCCGAGATATATCCATATTGCTTAGCTTGATCCGAATAACTCACCCGATCCGAATAGCCTCGGTCTACCCTACATCTATAAACTTTTACAGTTCCCACGAAACTTTCAAGAAAACATCAGAACTTCCAAATGAAGCAAGATCCTTCACAAGGTAAAGGCCTCCTTTTCCCACTCCTACTTTTCCTTGATAAATAAGCACAATCGTTTGATTATTTTCATCTCTTTAAAATTACAGTCCATTCATCCAGTACCAATCGATCGGTATGCAACAGTTACATATTAAAAGAAAACTATACTACATGAGGTGTACTTAAATTCAGGCGATACAAGTCAATTAAAAAAAAATTCTAGAAACCTCGCTTTTCGTCCGATGAATCTATATTACTCAAAATATGACAGTATGAATAGATTAAAAGACAAAAATATATTGAACTATACTTAAATAATATTGAAATCGGAATTATAAATTATTATTAAAAAACATGATTTTAATCACACAATGACGAACCGACACAGTCATTCAGAAACTGAAAGAAGCGCCTGTGCGTTAGTCCAAAAATTGGAATGTAGCAAGACGTTTTTATTGATAATAATTCGAAAAAGAAAGTGGACAGTCCTTGCACGATGTGTAAAAAAAACACTGTTTAACGGTTATGATGTCATTTTTCTTCTGTAAGGCTGCTGTACACCAATAATCTAGTAGTACAATCTGGTAGAACTAAAAACTTAATACGCATGCTAATTAAATTGTGTTATGTTGGGTTTGGGGTGAGTATGTTTCGGAAAAATTGTGTACCTATATTTTTTATCGATTTGATTTGATACACTCCACTACCTTTTACCTATAACTTGTCCAATATTTGATATATACGCGTGCTTTTAAGTATCATAGTTATAATAAATTTAAGAGTAGTAAATCCAGCTGGGAACTATTGAAGCAAGCAGTGTCTGCTGGAAGTGCTACGTTTAGCTCCCTAATAGGGGTCGAACATCGCTTATTCCGCTTGATTTGCCAAATATTCTTCAAAGAAATATAATAGCAGTAGATAATAGAGGGTTCGTTGGATCCATTTTCATAGTGGCGGTTCGCATTAGGGCTGTGAAGAGTCACCCATGTGATCGAGGGAATTATAAGAGATCTTGGGATGTAGGGAGTCACGCTGTAAAATTATAAACAAAACTATTGGCAATTCAATACTTTTAATAAGCATTCTTAGACACTGTTTAACATCGAAAATTTAGTTTTAAAATAAAATACTAATTAATTTGCTACTTGAATACCTACCTACCTAATTATAAACCATTAATTGATTTTTAATATATCATCACCATCATCACTTTTGGCTCTACAACCCCTGGTGGGTCTTGGCCTCCTCAAGAGTCTTCCTCCACTCATCTCGGTCCCGCGCCAGCTCTCTCCAGTTTCGAAGCTCCAAGGCAGACAAATCTTTGAGGACGTTGTCGCTCCATCTTAACCTTGGCCTTCCCAGGCTCCTTCTCCCTATCGGTCTTGAGCTCAGCAGGGACTTTGGTTCTTGATGCTCGGTCATTCTCTCCACATGACCTAGCCACCGAAGTCTTCCCAGTTTTATGAATTTTGTGACGTTTAGCTCCTTAAACAGAGTATAGAGCTCATTGTTATAACGTCTGCGCCAAAATCCATTTTCTAGAACCGGTCCGAAGATGCGCCTCAAAATTTTCCTTTCAAAAACGTCCAGTGCTCGCTCATTCTTCTTAGTTAGAACCTACGTTTCGGCTGCGTACGTAAGCACTGGTCTAATTAGTGTTTTGTACACTAATACCTTGGTGGTTCTGGAAAGCAGTCTGGATTTTTTATTATTTTTATTATTTTTTAATATATATATATATATATTGATTCAGATAAAGAGTTATAAGATTAGTCCAAAAAACGTCATATCAGAAGAAAAAACCTTGACTCTGTGCAGAAACGAGTGGTTGATTTTATAGATTCCCCTCACTTAACAATAGGATTCCAATCCTTAGGCGTCAGGTAAGTATGCTGTTCTTGTTCTACCAGTATTACAACGGAAGATGCTCCGAGAAACAAGCTTCCTAGATCCCTTCGCACCGGTGCATAGTCGGGAAACACGCCAAACGCACGCCCAACGTATATACAGCGTTGCCATTTGTCACATGAGAACAGGACGCTTTTACGATTTGTCGGCCTCTGTGTTTTCTCCATATTTAGACATGTGTCTCTTCTAGATCCTTACTTTACTCCTTTTACTCCTTTTACTCCTTTTACGTTTACTCCTTCCCCTCTCCAAAAAGACCTTCCAAGGTAAATGAAAATAATAATTTCTCCCGTGGCCTCCTGAGTATATTTAATGTAAAAAAATCAAGATAACAATTCTTTTTTCAAACTTTCTTCAGGCATTAGTCATCCACTCAAATTAAGGCTTACTTGAATATTTAAAAGGATGCAGCAGATTTTTGAAACCGAAGACAGATGAAAAACAAAACGGTCGAGTTAATGTACATTTTTTTCTGATTATTATTCGAATTTAGGGTGAATTATTTTTTTTTAAAACATTGGAAATACAAAAAACCAATCAAACATTGAAAATATCACTGAGAATTTTGAAGATTCAAGGTTAGTTTATAATTTCAATATGAACAAATCATTTGTATTTAAGATCTTTCAAAGCTCTCTTCTCCCTCTTGATCTATCTAGCGCAATATAATGCCTCTGGGTTGCATGGTACGTCATCTGATTAAAACCCAACCTCATTCCCTAGAGCAGGTGTTCTAGTCCTTAAATAAAGTGCCCCGGGTGTACTGGTTTCACCGGAACTGGAGAACTTGTCTTAGTTTGTAGTTAATTGTATCGTATTGCATGGAGGAATACCCTATTTTCCATAACTAAGAGTAAATTCAATGACACAATGTAAAATTTATCAAACGAATATCTCGTATTAATTTGCACGTACCTTTGAAGAAATACATGTACATATTTCTCTGTGGCACGTACCACATCTTTGAATGCGAAAATGTTTCAAACGTTTCTTCTTTATTTTTATTTTGTGTTCTTCCTAATCTAAAAAAAAAATTATTGCCAACATCTTGCCTTTTTTGTTTAACGTAAATTCACGAGGAAAAAAATTCCTGTCAACCTGTTACATTTTATAATTAGTTTTGCCTTTTTATATAAACGTAGCTATATGCTTGTTTTTATATATTATTATGTTATAGTTGTTTATATTTATAGATAAATTAAATAAATGTAGAATAAAACGTTGATTTCGTATTATTATATGAATTCTAATGAAGTACGCGATTAAGATTTAAGAGATATGTAATAACTAGCATTAAATAATTTTAAATATTCTACTGGAAGTTATCATGTTGTTGCTTTGAATCCTTTCCAGTTACTTGCCTTCCAATTTATACTCATGTGTTCAATCTAGTTGTAGGTATACATTTATTATATTGTTATTATTGCTATTGTGTAGTGCTTTTATTGATTGCTGCTGTGTTGAAATTTTACAATACATGTTATGTGTACATAATTTTACATTACATTATGTTTTGAATTTTAGCTGGTTATTAGTATATCAGTTAACTTTAAATTTTTATTTATTTGTGTTCTTACATCTTCTATTATTTTTTATTTATTATTTACAATATTATATTTTTTGTAAATCTCTCAGGCCACGGGTACAGAACCCTTAGTTTTTTTAAATATTTTTTATTATTATTATAATTTGAAGTGAAAATCTGTTATTTGATTTTATCTTTATTATTTAGTTTATTCTTATATATGTAAATAATCTGTTGATTTTCCCAAATAAATAAAATAAAAAAGATTAAGAAATTGACGCTTAGATGTTTTGGGCATGTAGAGTGAATGAACGAAGAAAGGAGTGTAAGGAGAATATATGACATAAATGTGAATGGTAGCAGAAGTCAGTGACACCCGAGGAAGATATGGCACGATCAAGTGAATCAGATACTTGAGTCGGGCCATGACAAGAATCAGAATAATAGAAGAGCATGTATGAGACGATGTATGAATGTGGATGAGCCAAGGAGTGTGTGCCAAGACCGAGTTACTTGGCGGTCCCTGGTATTATGAAATAATAAAAACTCACAAACGATGAGCTAAGCTTATGTGAAAGAAATATTTTATGAATATGTAGGTCAGGATTGTTTATTAATATATTGCTTTAAAAAGTTACAAGAACTTCCACGACATGAGAATTTAACATTAAATTAAGGAAAGTATTCATTTCCGTTTTGGTGGAAAAAGACAAAAATCAAAAAAAGAATATTAAGGACTGGTTGTTTCGGAGAATTTGAACAATTCATCAAATTTCAGCGTTAATTTGCGAGTTCTGTGAAAATCCTATTCAAGTTCTGATATTATATCATTATAGGCTAGTTTCTTGACAGAACTGAAATAATAACAGAACTAGAAAATATCTTTCACAGAGCTCGAAAATTATCGTTGAAATTTGAAGAATTGTTCAAATTCTCCGAAACAACCCGTCCGCATGACATTTAAAGTGGAAGTTTTAAATCAAACATAAAAATATAATACTTATTTTTTTAAATATGTATTATACAAAGTGTGTTATTTTTTTTAAAAATAAAACCGCACAAGAGTCTCAACTGCTCCCAACCGTCTGGAGCTTGTGAGACTATGGCATCCCCAATTGGGGTATACTGTTAGGCTGAAGGTAATAGGGAGGTGAAAGAGATGGAAAAGAGGAAGGTGGGGAAGTACCTGCCTATTCAGATCTAATCACCAAACACGGCCAAAGCGATTTCAACCCACGTTTCTATTCTGAATGATGGTCTAACACTAGGGCGATACTGAGAGTATCTTCGACTCTGGAACGTGCTGCAAACATAAGATAAACTATTTTAAATGAGTAAAATGTGTAATAACACAATTTAATCAAATAAAATTTACTTGTACACGCCTGGATTTGAACCCGTGACCTCCGGCTTGCTAGTCAAGAGCCTCACCCCTCGACCATGTAGGAGATTGGTGATCTCAAAAACAAAAAAGGGCATGAATGTATACCATCACACAACTTGTGTAAAATTGAGTTAGATGCAACGAAGTTAAATATATGCTAGTGAGACACAGATGTGTCGAAACCGGTTAGCTATTAAATAAAAAAAAATATTTAACAAATCTAGATTGAAATAAAACTCTCCAAAACAAAATGTCTAGAAATTGTTACATTAAAGTCCAAAAAATACAAAAAAGTGATTTATTTTTCCTATATTCTCTTAACTGACGCCATAAAATGTTTGATACTTTTAATATATTTGAATAAATAAATAAAAATCATGATAACAACAGTGTTAAAATGAAACCCGAGCAAAGTCATGGAGAAAGGCTTGTAATATTAAAAAGCACGTATATCTCCTGAACTCGGAGAACTAATGGGTAAACAAAACCAGCTATCAAAACGCATCGAAATAATCGAGTTCCTTTGAACGTCATTATAAACACAAGACCCTTATAAATAAATACACAATCATTCTTATCCCAACCGTTCCCGACAGGCCCTCATTATCATTATTGATCTACTTTATACAAACTGAATTAATTTATCATTTTATTGGTCATGGATCGTGGCAGGCTGATTGTATGGAAAATATCAAATTAAAACACATTGATGTGTTTGATGGTAAAAGTATTTAATCAATCTAAATACACGATGCCCGAAAGCTCGAAGTACAAGCGGGAATTCGAAGAATTTACACCACATGAAGCACCCTAAAAAAGGTTTTTTTCTATTTGAGCATTCCGGTCTTTTTTTTAGTTTTTTTTCATTTTTATCATTAACAGCTATTATTGTGCAGATTTGTTTTCATTTGACGTAAAAATACGAACTTCGCACTCAATTTACTCGAAAACGAAAGATAAAATCAAAAAAGTTAAAGCCCAAAATCGACTCCAAATATAATGTAGATTCGTTAGATTTTCGCTTGTGCTAGGAGTTTCCGGACACCGTATATATTATGTAGGTATATAAAGAGTGATAAGAGACATACTTGACTTACTTACAAGTGATTCTTAAGGTTATTTGGAGTTAAAAAAATAGCTCTCCTACAGGACTCTCTCGGAACAACGCCAACGGAAGGATGGATTCATAAGTCCGTCACTCATAGACACACTGACCCGCAAATTCCTACCCAAACCCGTACCTTTTTCCCTCCCAGAAATTTCCATCCTTTCTTAAAAAGACTCTCCGCACAGCATCCACATATACGACATATGCCCTGATGGGTTTATTTTCTTCAGGGCATCTTGTGTAAAAAAAAAAAAAATTTGCCTTAAAAAAATATTAGCCTTATTTCGTTTTGCTTTAAAAATACCTCACAGTATATGAATAAGTTAACAAAGCTGAAGACCATGTTGTTGCATAAGCAATTTAATATTATTGGATGAACCGCTCCGAGCTGTTAACAAGGCCATAAACAAAGGGTGATTTCAAAGTCAAATGCCTTATTATTGTTTGGGACCCCCTCCCATGCCCTGTTTACGGGGCGTCAAAATGGTAATCATTTGTAAATTCTAGCACAAGGAATCGGTAACACGTATTTAAATTTAGGGCCTATCCTTGATTTATCCTGATCCCTTTTATAACCTTTCACACGCTTTATTGTCTAATGTTTAACCCTATTACGTGTTCACGTTAAATAGGTGATACATTATATCTGTATAAAACAATTTAAGTTTCGTGTTTAAAATTATTAAAAAAATATTTTGTATTTCATATTTCGTTACTTTCTGGCGAGAGTGTTAAGTGTGTATATTATGTTGATAAAAAAATGATCATGTCTATAATTACAGAGGTCACAAAATATCTTGCAAGGCAAAGAAAATATTCATCTCAATTCTTGCTTCATTTCGGTAAAGGTAGCAAGTACCTATGTTTTTGAATTTTTTATTCATTTTACGCCCGTAGGTATATGTATGGTATATAATTTATAACATGTGAATGAAATAATAAAAATTAATTGTATTGATTTCCCATGGTGTGAAACCGCTTGTCACGAAAATAATTCCTATTGTCGAAAATAATTATTTTCCTGACTTTACCTGGCCAGTGAAGGAATTAATTCACAAGCTTCAATTTGACTGGCAACATTTTTTGGCGAATTTTGGCACCATTCCCGCCGAGTAACGTCGCTTCTGGGGTTCTCGCTATGTGACGACGATTCCATTAGATCACATAATCAAAGTGATTGACTTTTTTTAACCTTTGGGCAATCCTTGTTGTTAAGAATGTTTGTCCGCTTGCCATTGTAATATTTTGGTGTTTTTAAAATGGGAAATTTCTTTTCGTTTTAAAATGTAAAGTGTGCTGAGTGGCACCGGGAGTTTTTGCTTATCCCTTGCGAATCGAAAGCCATCAGCCGCCGGAGATGATGAAGTACCTGTTGAATTATCACACGGATGCACCCTGAAACTAAGGAGTTACACGAAAATGCTTTATTTGAGGCCCCCTCGATGGAAAAAGCCTCGACGTGCATCATCTACCAACACGTTGGCGGCTACCCTCGCCTTAGGAGCGAGCTCGCCTTTGAAGGAATCAGCTCCACGGGATGCTGTAGTTGAATGCTGCAGTTGCATTCAGGATCGTCACGTACTAAAGATCCTACTCTGCCCATCCGTGTTGTTCCACGTACTTTCTACGTACTTTGTTAGATTAGCTCAATTTTACGTCGGGTCTACAGATATGATGCTTGTTTAATTCTTATTTTACAAATGCTAACTACTAATTCATAATTTGTTTTGGTTAAATAAACATTATATGATCGCTCCTAGCCGACTTTTTTATTTATTTTAGAACAAAAATGGGACCTTTCTTTTTCCCAATAATAGCACAAGCCTTGAATCACTTTAACCTGAGAGGATCTCATTTCCCCAGGCAATAGTTTTTTTACATAAAATTTAATACCCTGTGCCTCATACGTTACTCGCTGTATCGGAATATTATAAAGTATTGTGTCGAGTTGTTCATGTGAGTATGTGTAAGTTTATAAGTTGCAGGAGTTCGGAACAGTCTAATCATTTATTTTGCATCTGTCTTCTAACGTATGAATTTTTTGAGTATTTAACTGGAAATGATAAGTGTTGATTATTGTTTTTGTTCAATGTTATTAATTTGAATTTTGTAAGAGGGAGGCCAAACTACTGAATTGTATTCGACGCAGTATGTATGGATGTTTGATGGTTTGATGTCACAAAAATAAAATGCAGTGTCATCGACAACGAATCTGCTGAGTTTCAGCTTGAACGGATGTCAATAAGTGGGTTAATTTCCAAGTTCAAGACTCCATTTCGTTCAAAAACGAAAATTTCAAAAATTTATTTAAAAAAAACTACACTTTCATTTTTATACAAAAAAAAAATACTTTTCGTCTCCATCATTCGAGTAAAGATCATTTCATAAAAGCTACTTATTAATATTAAAGGATTATACTACTAGGCTTATTCAACCTAATATCCCTTTTCAATCCCATCATAATACCAAAATTATTTTCAATTATAAAGTATGTATCCTTAATAAATTATAGACTCCTGTTCTGGGGCGTTTAACTGGTGATAAACACGCAGCATTACGGATTATTATTTTTTATCACGGAACTTCATAAACACATCATCGTAACAAATTATTATAACTTTTAGTTACTTCTTGTAAGTTTCGAGTTCGAATTTGTTGGGTCGTCGTGTTTGTTGGCTGGATGAATTATGTTATTTTTTGATTTAGAAAGTAATTTTATTTCTACATTATGTCTTGTGTTGCTTATCTGAGACCTACTCAATACAAGCGTGCACGGACTTTTGTCTGCTCTCCTCCTTAGGGACAGTCGGGGGTTGTAGAATCAATCTTTTCATTTACCTATTTTGAATGTAAAACATCTTGTATTAGGTCTGTTTATTTTTGAGCCCGTACTTTTTAATGTATTTACCTGATTTTGTTTTTATGCATTTCTATAGTCCATCATTGAAGTTACTTTTTTAACTTTTTGACACCAACAGTACATAAATCAAATGAGTGATTATAATAATTCATAAAGTCTTATAAGACAATTTTTTTTGTGACATATCTGTAAAGTGATTCTTCATATGTTGTGTCTGTATGTTGCTTCTGTGAAATGTTTTGTATATGTTTTCTTCATACATTGTGTCTGCACATTGGGTTGGGTTGTGTCTATTTTTTCTGTACAAAACTCTTTTTTTTTTTTTTTACTCTTCTATTTCAAAACTACCAATAGGCGATCCCTTAATGAGTTTGATAACTCATGGGAGTGCAACATCGTTTGTTGTATGTTTAAAAAAATATATATATTATTAGTAGCATGTTAACAAAAGTAGAGTCTTTACGAGCGACCCATCAGGTCCTTAAAACGATTCGGGAAAGTGGTCGATGCTCTCGACTGCTATTCTCCTCCATGAAAGAGAAATTGTTTATTATATATTATTCATATTCTCATATTAAATTTATATTTTATTTATTTTATTTATTTAATTTATTTTATTTATTTTATTTATTTAATTTATTTTATTTATTTTATTTATTTTATTTATTTTATTTATTTTATTTATTTTATTTATTTTATTTATTTTATTTATTTTATTTATTTTATTTATTTTATTTATTTTATTTATTTTATTTATTTTATTTATTTTATTTATTTTATTTATTTTATTTATTTTATTTATTTTATTTATTTTATTTATTTTATTTATTTTATTTATTTTATTTATTTTATTTATTTTATTTATTTTAATTATTTTTTTTTTTATATATTTTATTTATTCAGATTATTTTATTTATTTTACTTAATTTATTTATTTCAATGTGGGAAAATTTGGTTGCTAAATGATATTCTTAATCCTGAATTTTAAATATGAGATTGACAAATATGACGTATTATAATTAGGTCGTAATGGTCGATTGGATAAAGACGTTGTCCCGGTAAGACAGAGGTCCTGGGTTCGATTCCCATTTGAGATGGTTATCTCTTTATTTTCCGTGTCTTGTTCTGTTTCATGTTTTGTTTATATTTGGTAGTATTATCTTCTTCAACGATACATTACATTGATGGGTAACCTTAAAAAATTAAAGAAAAGTTGTTCCAACGAAAACTGAATATTCATTTAGACTTTTAGAAAAAGTCAATAATTATCCCATACAAATATGTTTTTCTGAGACACTATTAAGCAATTCAGAAAAAATATCGGAAAATTTGTTGCTAGATAAAATGATGCCACAAAATTAATTTACAATAATTACTGAAGAAGAAAATATTATTTACGTAAAATGATGCGCTTAATTAACCATAAAAACGAGCAAAACAAAATAATACAAATTTGAAAGTGAAATAGGCGTATGGCAGCTTATCGTTTGAATTTGATTTAATGGGTGATAAATTATAATTGGATGTTAAAGGTTAATTAGTTATCTAAATACGAGTATTATATCCAAGGGGCTTGCTTATTATATCCTTGGAACTACAAGGTTCTATCTGACTTGTGGCCAGAATTGGTTTTCTGCACCTTAATATTTTTTTCTCTTTAACACCTATATAAAATATGTCCAACTACTGTATATTTTTTTAGAAAAACAAGGTTCCATTTGCGAGTTTTACGGGCAAATTAGTTTTACCTGCCACAGATTTAATATTTTTGGAGCAACATTTGCATTTTGTTTGAGCTCATTTGTGTTTCATCTGCCAATCATATAAAACTTGTAAAATTCTATTGTACATAGTGAATATGCAGAACGTACTGTAATAGAATTATCTTTAAGTTCAAAAACATTCCATGCAAAGAAAAAAAATTTAGCCAAAAAATTAAAAATCAGATAAAACCTTGTCACTCTAAGGACGGGTTGTTTCGGAGAATTTGAACAATTCATCAAATTTCATCGTTCATTTTAGGGTTCTGTAAAAGACTTATTCAAGTTCTGTTTTTATATCATTGTAGGCTAGTTGCTTGACAAAACTGAAATAAAACAGAACTTGAAAAAATCTTTCACAGAACTTGAAAATGAACGTTGAAATTTGATGAATTGTTCAGACTCTCCGAAACAACCCGTCCTTAGTTTGGCTGGCTTTCAGAGCAAGAAGGTTATATATTTTTTTTGCTTTGTTCTTTGGCTAAATGCCAAGTGTGTTTTAGCTTAGAACGTTCCTTAACATAAAGATAATTCAATGACTTTTTCATAAATTAAAGTGTTTAGTATATCTTCAACATTATTACCTTGCGTGCATCTACGTGTAAGACACGACTGACTGCTCTATTTGATGTTCCATATCATATCATATCGTGTCTGCTGATAATTATTTCTAAGCTTCGCCAGCTCTTTCTGTCTTTATATTTATTTTCTGTAAGACACCCAATCTGGTATAAGAATGGTTTGCTAAACATGTTTTACAGCAAACTGTTTATTTTTATCAATATCAACAAAGTAACTACATGTTGCTTTGTAACTACTTTCATAGTATCTTAAGTACTTATTCTGTACTCTTGTTATTATATACAAATATTAAACTCATTTTTACAAAGGAATTCGTAAAAAGCAATGCTTCTAGTCATATTTTGACTGCGAGATACTGGACTTTCTTTTTGATAAATATTTTCGTGTTTCCCAAATTTGGAACCAATAATTTTGGTTTCGGTGTCACTTTAATATCCACACGCCCTGTCTAGACTTTGTTAGTCTATCGCTTATATTGTTCATACTCAACTCATAAGTTATGTAATATACGCTTATTGTACTCATGAACAACTTACCTATAACAAAGTATACATGTAATGGCCTTCAAGGTGTGAATAAATAAATAAAAAAATATAATAATTATCTCAGTTTCAAACTAATGAAATGGCAGATAGAACGTTGTTATTTCAACGGCAAGGTGCACTGACGAGGCGAGTGACGAGTGGTTGTTACACGGATGTGTTTGGTTTACCGGGCAGATGCTTTTTAATCATGTGTTTATTGCCGCCTGCCATATGTTTCTAAATATTATTCATAAATAAAACAAAACATGCTTACAGTTTGTTCGGTGCAAGTCACGTTTTATTCCGATTAATCTATGCAGGTAATTATAAAACGAACGATATGTGTTTGTTTTAATGTGATGGGCGTAAGTTTACGCGAGGGGTGAAATGTATTCAAGATTCAAACCATCACGTTAAATAATACAGTGTCATACTTAATTTTGTTAAATATAACAACACGTTTTCTTGATCTAAAATAACTAATGATTTTTTAACTTGTGTATTTAATGTTTAATTGACGGCCTCCGTGGGCGAGGAGTAAGGCTCTGGACTAGCAAACTGGAGATTGCGCGTTCAAAACCCGGCGTGTGCACGTAAATTTTGTTTGTGTTAATTCACAATTTATTTATTTAAAATAATATATAGTGTACTTGCGGCACGTTCCAGAGTGAAAGATAATCTCAGTATCATCCTGGTGTAAGAACACCATTCAGAATTGAAACGTTGCCTGAAATGGCTTTGGCCGTGTTTGGTGACCAGATCTGAATAGCCAGGTACTTTCCCACCTTCTTCTTCCTCATCTCCTTTCCATACCCACTAATTTCAGCCTCACAACAGGTTCGAGACGGTTGGGAGCAGACTTTTGTGAGGTTTAACATTAAAAAAAAATTATCTACCAAGCGCAGCCAGAGAATGTGTGATTTGTGAAGCTAAAAGCCTTTCAAAAGAAGAAATTTACTTTTCGAATGAAAGTAAACATGAAAAATTACAACATCAATGCAATTATTGTAAACAAACTAATTTCTATTTTTATTATTCTTTCCCTTGTTTCAATCTTAATTTATCTAAATTTTGCCTGTCGTTCTCGGATAAAACTTATTGATATGAAATATTGTTAATTTATTGCAAATCTAGACAAAATATTCGTTCACCTGTTAAAAACGGGACTGGAGGCCTATAAGGAATCAATTAACAAAGTTCATAACACACTTTCAGCAAAGGACAAATATGTTATGAGGAAATCGGAACACGTGTTAACTAAATAAATTAATACAATTTTGCCAAGTAATAATTAATCATAGAATGAAGAAGAAAAGTAGTACCGCATGCAACACAAATATGAATCAATTGAAACAAATGTGCCACCGACTAGAAAGCTTTTGATTGTAGACTATTTAGCATGCGGTATATCTCTCTCTTGCCTGAAATTGTATATCGCTATCCCGTTTTAATTTCGTAATCCTGTTTAAACACAGTTTTGTATCAGGAAATATAAGACCAAATTGGGCTAGTATTTAGATTACGTAACACGGCCAAGAGGCACTTCTTTCGTTATTCTTTATTATATGCAATTAATGATTACTTTAAATTCCCACGTTGTTGAATCTTAAGGTATAGGTACTTAATCCTATATCAAAAACAATAAATGGCTATCATATATTGATCGTGAGAATAGAATAACAATTTACATAGAGAGGTGTTGTAATATTAATAACAAATACAAGATTCGTGCATCAGATAATGTGATGTACAATAAAATGGCCAATTAATAAATAAAACTACGCTAGCAATTAGGCAATTATCTCGTTTCATAACGTCCAAATTAAGCTCCCAACGATTGCTCTGGTTTGTCTTTGCCTTCAGGATAAAAGAGATTAAGAATTTACAGCCTTGTCCAGAGTTGAAACAAACGCTCCGATCTCTAATTAGTACCAACATAAATTACTTGCAACAAAATTAAGCTAGATACAAAGACAACTCATCGTCGTAGCTACTTTGAAATTCTAGAAACACGTTTTTCTGTTTCGTAATGAGAATGAACTAGAGTCTCTTGTTTCTAACAGATGCTACAGGGACATTGATAGAAGGTGAGTTCTATTCATTGAGTTATATATAAATAGATTATACGCTCCTTGCAATACCAGTGTGAAATAATGTTCCCGTGCGGAAAGTAGGAAGGGGGGTGTGGTGGCTGTCGATGTCACCCGAATCCTTCCGACCGAGAACCAACTCAAGGAACGAGTCGAAGGTGACCGGCTCATCGTATTATGGTAGTCGTACATGTTTTACGTAAAAATAACAAAATAATATTTTATCGAACAAATAATAAAACATAAGGGAAAAAAACATGTTATGGTAAAACGAAAATTAGTAAAATACATAATATTATAGAATCCATGTAAAAGACTTTTTGATAAATAATATTTTAAAGAAAATAGAAATAAAAATATTAAAAGTAAAATTAAAATACATGCAAAATTATACCAAATTATTTTATATCATTATATTTTTTTTAACACGGGTTTAATAGTACCTAATAATTATAATAATTATAACAATTCAAATACTAAATAAAATAGTAGAATCAATAATTTTATAAAAACTCCTTTGTAACTACGTCCTCCAATTAAATGCATTTATATTACATATATATTTACAATATTGTCATACCTGTACCTACTCTTTCTATTACCTATCTATTGACTCCATAATTTAAAATGTATACAACTTTGTAATTTGTACTTTGATTTTGATTTAGTCGTGCATGTAAATATTCTATAAGTATCTGTATACGTCTGTCTCGACACAGGTGTACCCTAGTGAGACAGATGTCGATAAATACAAGTAAAAACCTTTATATTGATAGATAAATAAATAAAAAAAAATAAAAAAAAAATTTGGTACTTATCTAAAAATGTCCCAATTTACGGTCACATTGTCACATTTTAATTTAGCGATATATAAAATTAAATAATTTATTTAAAACTTTTTGAAGTGAAACTTCTTTAGGCGCGTAATGAATTTTCGGGGACGGAGTAAAACCGAGTCACGATCGAAACGAAAATGCGGGTACCCCCACCACCGATTAAAGTTCATTTGATCTAGTCAAAGTTTTGAAGTAACATATAAATGCTTCTTAGCTCATCCCGACAACTGGCGTTGGTGGTGTAATGGTCAGCATAGTTGCCTTCCAAGCAGTTGATCCGAGTTCGATTCTCGGCCATCGCACATTATTTTTTTGTTTTTAACGCCTTTTTCATTCAATATCTTATTTTTTAGTAGGTCAGAACATTTTTTAAAAGAAAATAATATTGCAAAATAATAAAAACACTTATCTCACTGTGATAAAACATTACTCCGCTAGAGCGCGCTTTGCGTTATTGTGTTGGATTAAAATTATTATCTAATCCGTATATTATGATAATTGTATTACATTTATTTAATTAATTTATTTATTTTGATAATATGTAATAATTTACAGAAAAAAAAATTTTTGGAACTATACATTAATCGAACGTCATTCATCTATAAGAAAATATTAGAAAAAGCAAATCCATGCTTCGTCGTTGAATTATTTAACCTCTAATTTTCAAACTAACCTAAGAGAGAAAATAGAGATGATGAAATGAAAATAGAGAGAGAGGAATACTAGAAGTTTCACTTCTGTCTTGCGTAGGCTTGACACACCCAGTTTTTTTTTGGTAAATACTATATAGACAGGGGCGCTCTTGTGAAGTTTCACATATTTTTTTTTTAAAGCAACTTTTTAATTTTGAATGGTGGTCGTTCACAGGGGTGATTATGAAAGCATCAACCACCCAGCCGGGAGACCACCATTCCGAATTGCAATGTTGATTGAATCTGTTTAGTATCCAGATCTCTTTAAACTCCCCCTTCCCTATTTCCTCCCCACTTTTGTCTTCTTTTGTTATCCTCTAAAAATTATGTGCTTTACTTATTTATTGTTATTACACGCCCAATTAATTTATTTGTACTATCCACTTGTTGCGTCCAGTTCGATTGGTACTGGATGAATGGACTGTAATTTTAACATGGTAAAAATAATCAAACGATCGTGTTTATTTATCAAGGAAAATAAGAAGTGGGAATAGGAGGCCTTTACCCTGTGAAGGATCTTGCTTCATTTGGAAGTTCTGATGCTGGTTTGAAGTTTTCATGGAAACTATTTTAGTTTATAGAGGTATATATAACATACAACAATAACATTCAATGACAGCTGTCGTGTTTTTATTTCACTCTTGAAATATCTCAAAATAAAATAAAAATTCTAGCTAAAATCTAAATATCTATATTTTAATAGAAAACACAAATCACCATTGCATAAATAATTATAATGATCTAGAAAAACTAAAAACATACAATATTTCCATCAACTAACTTTCCAGCAACTTTATATTAACTGCACTATATACTTAATACAATGGAATCTTTAGAATTATACTATCAAAACTTAAGAGGTCTCAAAACCAAGACACATATTTTTCTTCAAAATGTATTATTAAACAACTATGACATTATATGTCTCAGTGAAACATGGCTTAACAATTCAATCTTTAATGATCCACGGTACCATATTTATTTACTAAATATAAAATGACCTTAAAAGAGTATTTCACTGATGTTTCTTGAATTGATGTTTCTGATGTTTATATTTCTAGTATTTATATATTTATAATCCTGTTATGGTATGATTTACATGCACAATTGTCTTCTTATGGTTATGGTTATGATATGATTTATATGCACAATATTGTTTGTATTCTTATGGTTACCAATGTATCGATAATCTTTTATTTTATATAAATTTTAGTTTTTTTTTCTCTTTTATTTTTTATATTTTTGTTGTATTATTTTGTTCTATTATTTTATACAATTCTTTTATTTTATATAATTATAACTTCACATTTCTCATAAATTTAATTATTTCTTCTAATGCTGTCTTACGTAAAGTCACAAGGAGGAAATCCGTAATTGGTTTTATTTTGGCTATTTTACTTATGTACAATCTGTAAAAATGTAAACTGTTGATTTCCAAAAAATGAATAAATAAATAAATAAATAAGCACCGATCCACAACACGAACAGTTTTTTGATCACATATGTTTAGTGTATATTTACTTGGGACTGATGATTTGTACTATTTTACCAACTTTTCTTTAGATTAATTATGTTAAGTATTACGTGGGTCAAGAATATGCAACATAAAATAACAAGGACAATTGCAATGGGCTTATTTTCTTTCTTTCTTCGAAGGTATGACAGGAAATGGAACAAAACAGGGGATAAGGCAATTTAGGCGGGAACTGGATTGTTGTGATATTCATAAAAGAGTTTAAATATTAAACACACTTAGGACGGGTTCTTTCAGAGAATTTGAACAATTCTTCAAATATCAAAGTTAATTTTCAATTTCTGTGGAAGATTTTTCAAATTTTGTCAAGCAACTAGCCTATAATGATATAATAACAGAATTTGAATAAGACTTTCATAGAACCCGAAAATTAACGTTTTCAAATTCTGTGAAACTACCCATCCTAAATATGTACGTATTATTATTTAATAACAATTATTTAACAATATTTGCTTATTATTGTTTTCTTATTATTATAAATTATATTTAATTAATTATTTTTTCATTGTCAGTGTGGTCACTCTTTGATCGTAAGTGATACGCCAGCACGGGTACTTTGTAATACTTATTTAATCAGTAGAATGTTACTGGTGCCAACTTAAAACGTACTGCCCACATTGTATTTAGATGAGACGTGAAGTGAAAAAATAAGTTCCACTTTTTTACCTCCAAGAGACCTCCAACTCTCCCAACGCTCAAAACTACCTAATGCGGTCTTCGCACGCCGCTTATCGCGTTCTAATAGTGGAACAAGTTTCGACGAGATATTAATACGCAGCAGCGCCTCTAATTGTAGATTTATATATAATATATTGCCCAGCTGTTGATTTTTATGATCATTGTGTAGTTTATTTTTTCAATATTACATTAATTTTAATGTTGCACATCCCGACACAGGAATTCCCCAGTGAGATGAGCAACTTATGATAACTTTTAGTTGATGACATCAAAACAACTCTTTATCTTTAAATCACGTGAGGTCTCAATTGTTGTGTTCCACCTAGGCACAAATTACATCAAGCGCTAAACGATCTCGTACAAAAAACCATGATAATTGACAACGCGCTCTTATTTTAATAAGAGTCACATTAAAAACAGATTAGGCACTACATCTTATACAGGGTGCAGCATCTCCTTCAGATAGATAATACATAGATATAAGCACACCCGAGAGCTCCGTTGTAACCTCTCTTTCTGTTACATGCTTCATTTGTGATGTAGGGGGTGAGGTTACCACCGAGCTACCGGCGGTAGATCCGTACAGTCAGTTGTATTCTACGGTAACATTAACGTGGAGGATTCCAAGGCAGACAGCATAAACATCTGGCTCCTTAATATACGGCGTCAAATAATATCTCGGACGAAAATGTATGAGATGCGAAGAAGGGAGGAACTCTCAACCCTTGTGCTAAATAAGATGGGGTGGGTTTTGAACGAGATATTAATTTTGTTAATCGACTCTCGTGAAAGCAGCGTTTTGATGACACACGAATAAGAGTTAGATACAAATTAAACCTTATCACCGTGTTTGGTGACCAGCTCTAATCTAATATCTAATTTGGGGGTGGGTATGGGTACCGCCGCCTAGGCAACCATTTATTGGATAACCAACACCCCTGCTATGGGTCACACCAAGTGGTTCTCTACGTTTAGTAACGTTTCATGGAGTGATATTAGTGTAGATTTTGGTGGCGGATGTGTTTGCCTATCAGCTGCGTGTCGAGCCGAATCGGAAGAGACTGGTTTAGAGAGTCCCTTTCACCTCTCCAGACAGACTCTCTCGACCCATCGACTTGCACCGTGGTGGAAGGGGTGGATTCATTCAAGTCCGTCATTCCAGGACACATTAACCCCTTAGATTCCTGCCTACACCTCATCTATTTTTCCTTTCCAGAACTTCCTCTCATACTTTCCTTAAAAAGAACCTCCACACAGCCTCCCCAAAGATGGAATTGGACCTGAGAGATTTTTTTTTCCTAAGTACCTCCTGCGTGGAGCTTATGTAAAAAATATGTTCTGAATAACTAATTACTCCCCAACCTTACTCTTTTCCATCTCCTCCTCCCCAATTCCACTATCGTTACAACATCCCCCAATTTGGAGTGCCAAAGCCCCACTGGCTCCGGACAGTTGGAAATCACTTAGAAATGTGCGGAAGTCACATTGAAAAAATCATGTAAGACTCAAAGTCACAAAGAATGACGTAGAATAAGCCATAACTGACTCCTTCCTACTCCCAAAACAACACAAACAGATATGTTTAATATATGGCCGCGGTTGGCTACTGTTGTTGATGCCTGGGCTGATGATGATGCATAAACAATTAAACATGCATATTTAGTATAGTTTTTTAGGAAACAATTTTTTCCCTACCGAGAAAATACAAGACCTCTAAGTCTATAATAGTCAGGTAATATTTGAAACACCCATATGAAGTAAAAATTGTGAGGCGCATATGACGCCGTTCAATTTGTATAAAGAACATTAACTTTAAAATTAACATTAAAATGATTCACCAATTAATGGAAAATAAGAATCCAGAAAAAGTACTATTTTACTACTTTTATCAATATGCTGTGTATAGCACCATTTAGTCTATAATAACCTAGTATTTATTTACAAAAAAAAAGTTATTTATTTAAGTAAATATATATTTGATGGCCTCCGTCGAGGGTAAGGCTCACGACTAGCAAAACCGACGGTTGCGGGTTCATATCCCGTCGAGCGCAAATAAATTAAATTTGATTTTATGGTGTTATTTCAAAATTTTAAAATTTTAAATAATATACACGGTGTCCGGAAACTCGTAGTACAAGCGGGAAACTGGAGAATCTACACCACATGGGGAACCCAAAAAAACATAAAGTTTTTTGATTTGAGCATTTTCAAAAAAAAAAAAAAAACCAAAAAAAAATATTTTTCGGCTATTTTAGGGTTAAAGTTTTTTCTGGTGTTTAGGGTTGAATAACAGATGTTTTAACCCTGCAGAGCAGAAATATTTTATGATTACACCGGGTTAAATGAAGGGTGATTTCAAAATAATGCTTCAAATCCGAGTTTCTTCATTTGTTTTACTTTCAAATAGTTTTAATTAGCTGGGTACTTTGATCTTCAGTAATAATTTAAAAGAATTTGATTAAAAAAAAAAAAAAAAAAAAAAAAAAATCAACTTCAAACTCGATTTACTCGATAACGAAAGCTCAAATAAATAAAAAATATACTACAAAATCGACTCCAAATGTGATGTAGATTCACCAGTTTCCCGCTTGTACTACGAGTTTCCGGACACCCTGTATAGTATACTTGCGGCACGTTCCAGAGTGGAAGATTCTTTCGTCATCGCCCTGGTGTAAGAAAACCATTCGGAACTGAAACCTTGCTCAACATCCCGTGTTTTTTGAACCGATCTGAATAGCCAGGTACTCCCCCATCTTCCTCTACCTAATCTCTTTCCCCTCCTCAAACCTCAGCCTCACAACATACCCTGATTGGTGATGCATGCCATAGTCTCACTGGCTCCAGACGGTTAGAAACAGTTGAGACTCTTGTGCGGTATTTATAAAAAAGTGTATAAAAGATAATCTCCCTTTAAATGTAATGGAAGCTAAAATCCTTGCAACTTCTCGAGGCTAATGTCTCAATATTGTGAAGAAAAAATGAAGTACAAAAGCAATACATTATTGTTATAGTAGATTTAATTTTACTTTATGATAAATGCATTTTAAAACGTAATAAACAATTCTTGTTGAAAAAAAAATCCTGGATTGAAATCAAGTATTTTATGAAATTCGAATCACTATTTTGGATCGTTGTGAGGCTAAGATTGCAATAAAATAATGCAATTTTATGAGTATGAATGAACTCTCAACATAATAACTTGCCTCGCATCGCATATTACAAATATTTTTACAACTAATTTCGATGACAAAAAAAAGAATGTGAAAGTTTTTTTTTAATAACTAATCCATTTCAAAAATTATTTATTTTTACGGGCAGCAAACATTCGCTTATCTAGTACGTACCTACTATGTTTGACATGATAACAACACATAATACATAAACAGTAAATCTCAAAAATAGGTCTAAAAATGGTTAAAACATCATATTGATTTTGTTTCTACATACATTAGTATCCATTGATTGTATGGATTGCATTTAATTGTATAAATATGTATGTTAGTGTCTGTGGTGTGTATGTGTGTGTGTGTGTGTGTATGCCTATGAGTATGTTGACTGTGTTATATCTCTCTATCTACGTATTAAATGCTTTTTATTGTAGTTACTTGAAATTTTAATCCTTTTAATTTTTTTTCTATACTGTGGCTTCTCGTTATATGTGTGTTTTAGCAATATAATTAATTTTGTGAAATTGACCTGCCGACAAATTGCTTTGGCAGTTTGCGGTTTAGAAGAATAGAAAAATTATACAGATTTCTGGATGTTAATTAATAACACCCTAATTGAGGGTAACTCGTGTTATATTATATAATGTTTCTGTAACATATTTTACTCCTGGTACAAATTTTGAAAAAATACAGCTTGTTTGGAAAATGGGGTTTTCAAAGTGTGGTTGTAAACGTTAATAAAGTAAATAATTCGTAATTAAATAATTCTTATTCATATTATTGTTTATATTTGAGAAAACTAACGGTTAGTTTTTTTTCTGTTCGAAGGAATCTTCCGAGACAACCGGGTATTTACCAAGTGTAAATACTCCGCGAACAATGCTAATACAAGTGGAAATATACCTGGGAAATAAGATTAAAACGTGAAACAAAGAGGACGCGTTAAACAACGCTACGACAAAGGACGCCGGGGGAAAATAAAATAAAATACATGTATTTATTCTACTGCTTTCAGCTTTTGCAGGATAACCGGGAGACGTGATTAAATTATTCCGTTAATAACTCCCCCTTAGTACAATAGTTTAACCGGAAGGGGGCGCTTACACTTGACTCCCTTCGGGTGGAGTCATTTTGTCAGATGTTCTTATTAAGTTCGCACCAACGAAAGCTCAATCAAACCGATGAACTTGTCTTTAGAGGGTTAGGCAGTGAATATCGTGGCAGAGGATGGACGCCACTCTTTAGTCGCGCACACATCTGCTACGGACACGAGGTCCAGTCCCTTATAAAGTATTTTTCTTATTCTAATGTCTTACAAGGACGTTTTATTTTTCAATTGACGTGCGCGTCATATATTCATTCTCATGACGACACTATATTCTCAATCATTCTTGATTCTTCCATCATAAAAAAACAGGAAACTGATATGATTTTAAACTCAACCCGTAAAACAATTCCTCTTTATTTAGGTACCCTTAAAAAGTGATTTAAAAATCTTGAACCTAAATTTGATAAATTAGAAAGGCGGGTACGGACACTACCGCTTGTGAACCATTTAATAACACTGGCACTGCCATACGTCATTCTAACTATTACGCTACGTTTAGTGACTTAGCAGGGGTGCCCAAGTTTACAGACATTCTCCCAGATTCCCACCTAATCATCATATTTTTTTCCTTCCCAAAACTTCCCCTTAACAAAAACTCCCTACAAAACATTTGTTAATATTTAGTTAGAACACCATTTGAAAAAGGTGTTAAGGTTCTCTTGCAAGATTTTCTTGCAAGTGAACATTATAAGTGATAGTGAAATTGTGCTAGTACAGGACACAGGTACTACCCTTTATTCAACACCCCTTAAAAGAATATTAAGACTACTTAAATAAAATATAATTGTTTGAGTTATAAAGAGCAAGCCTTTATACTATTTTCGTATTTGCAAACCTGTTGTCATTATCGGAGTCTTGTTGCTTCGTTTATTCCCAGCAATTTGACAATCACGTCCCACGGGAGCCTCGTTTTCACATTTCGCTTCCCTTAATCACTTCTTTTGTACGAGACGCTCAAATGACGCGATGCGAAGGTATTTCAATTCATAATTATTATTATTTTCATGACGTTAGCAAATCGACGTACGGACTCAAAATTTCTTTTCAAATAAACTTTTTTTTTTTAATAATTCCATCTCTTTATGGACGCTGTGTGAATGGTCTTTTTGACAAAAGGAAGAAGTATTTATACCTGAGTCTTTAAGAAACTCATGTTGTAGGAGAGAAAAAAGGCGAAGAGGCCTGCAAACTATTCCGCAGCCGAGTTATTGAACTAGTCGTATAAATAACAATGTCAACCGTCTACAAATATTGGGCGCACGTTTGTGGTGTTTTCCGATTGTGCAGCGGTGCCGAAGGGATAGATTGCACTATTCCCTTGTAGCACTTATCATGAAAATACCAGTAGAACAAGGACATCAAGAAGTAATCACGTCTCCCCAATCAATCTTATTTTTCATTCTTTCTCTCTGCCACTTTGTGAAAATCGTACAATAATCCAAACTATTCGTAGCCAGTGGGACTAAAGCATCCCCAATTGGGGTACGTTGTTAAATCCATTAAATTTCAAAAGAACCGGGTGTTTATCGCTACCCCACTTGCATAGCGCAGACCTGTACTTCTTATTAAACGTGCTTACATTACCATACCTTTTATACGGATAAAATGAGCTGATATAGATAATTTGATAAAGCCGTTTCGATTGCAAATGGCGCTGAATCCTTTGATCAAACTTTTAAACGATTTCAGACGAAGATTTCATATTTAGCCTTTGCGAAATAATGATCATTTTTTTCAGGACAAACTTGCGCTTAGGTACGCTGATTAAAAAAGACTGGAGGTATTTTTGTATTTGTCGTAACTGTTTATTTCTTCAGAGCTTTTCAGTTTGTTTGCTCCAAATAATCAAAGCGTTTGAAGACATCTCTTTCATCGATCGTCATTATATTTTTACGCTGTTTTGTTTGTCATTTATTTGAGCGTCTGTAAATATGAATGATAAACAAATAGACCAAAACTTAATTCTTTAAGATGTACATTTAAAAAATATTGTAAGCATAAAATTACACATTATTGTGTGCTTATAGACAAGACTAAATTCATTAAAATTTCTATCTTAAACCTGTTTTTACTGTGTTATACTTTTTATTCAATTGGAAGGACAAGATTATATTTTGTGATTGCAATTTACTCGCAAAAAAATGTCAAAGTTGACATAAAATATGCCAAAATTCATTCTTGGCCTGTATGTATTATGTCATCACTTAAAACACAAATAAATAAAGTAGCTTATACCCGCACAAGATATTTGATTGAAAACTTGTTTTTAGTTTAGTTGGAAAAAGTGGTTATTTTGGTAACAAATCCAAATGAATTTATTTCTTAAAAAAGCTGCGCCGCCGTTCCTCTCTAGGCAATAACAAAATGTCTTGAATAATAATAAATGTGACAATCAAGGAGAAAATGGAGGTATCGGGGTTATTAGTTTTAAAATCATCTAGGTATTATTTTGTCATTATGTGCATATTTTAAATGCCTAGAAATAAAAAAATATCACTCAAAGTAGAGAATGGCAACAGTTTTCATATTTTTATTTGTAACTGCTTTAGAATTTTAATACGGTATCCAAAAGCGCTGATGTATGCTATGTGTGTGCTCAACATAATGACATAAAATAGGAGTTATTCTCAATTAGGGAGATATTAATTAATAGCTTGAAATATGTATTATATATTTGTAGATCATTTGAAATAACCTACTGATGTACACCGTCATTGGACGGTTGGTATATATACTTTGTAAGGAGCGAAACTTACAAAGCTGACCGATGCACTGGAGCGTAAGGGTTACCCAGCAAGTCAGACAAGGCAAATCATAAGAGCAAAATCTGGACCAAACAAAGACAGAATTGAACAAGAATCAAAAGGCTGTGCATTCCTGCCTTATGTGCACAATGTGACAGACAGAATTGCCAGGCTATTGAGAAAGGAAAGTATCAAGACTGTCTTCGGAACCACGACCAAGATACAAGACTTACTGAGGTCTGCGAAGACCAAATTTCCTCTGGAAACCGATGGAGTGTATAAACTCAGCTGTTCCGGATGTGACAAGGTCTATTTCCAAAAGCATTTTAGAACACTTTCGAGCATATAAACTCGGTCATTCTGACAAATCGGCAATCGCCGAGCATTTGATTGAAACCAGCCATTACTTTGGATTTGTTCCTGAAGTCCTGGGAAGACCCAAAACTCACAGAGCTCGCTTAGTTACAGAAGCAATCGAAATTCACAAAAATCCGATTAATATTAATAAAGACGACGGAGCTAAGCTAAAGAATGAGTTAGCGCAACACGGCATAACACCCCAAAAACAAATTTAAAAAATTCTCTTTAATTGCTTTAAGTAAGTGTTTGTCGTTTTCTATTGTGCTGATATTTTCAGGTAGGTTGTTGAAGTATTTTGTCCCTAGATATATGTAATGAACTTATAATATAATAATGTAGGTATGCTATGTATACGTCATTTTGTCGCACAGTTTTACAAGTTAGTTGAAGAAGTTAGGGTGAGAAGTTGAAGAGTTACTGGTGAGAATACGCAAAAACAAAGCAGATATACCCATTATACCTCGGCCTAATCACCTTCATACACGAATGTCCCAACTGCTCCCAACCGTATGGAACCAGTGAGAAAATGGCATCCCCAATTGAGATATTTTGTAAGGCTGAAGGAAGCGGGTAGGAAAGAGGAAGCGGGAGTACCTGGCTATTTATATCTAGTCACCAAAAACAAAGTCATTTCAAGCAACGTTTCAATTCTGAATGGTGGAGTTACACCAAGGCGATACTGAGAGTATTTTCCACTCTGAAACGTGCCTTAAGTGTACTCTATATTTTTCAAATCAATAAATTGTGAAATGACACAAAAAAATCAATTCAAATTTACTTGCGCACGTCTGGATTTGATACGAATTTGAATCCTTCGGTCGAGAGCCTTTCCCCTCGACCACGAAGGACGTCGGTTTTCAAAACATACTCGTACGATCATTACGCTAAACGCTATATAGACGTTAAACTTAGAAGAAAGTATTTTATTTCTATAATTTATTCAACAAATATCTACAATTCTAGGACTTGGATATAGAACACTTTTATAAATATCCTTTTGTCATTTTCAGCCATTGATCAAGCCATTCTTATCAATAACGTCAATCAAACGATGCTTTCAGGATATGTATTAGTTTAGATAGTAATCCTCCACCAAAAAAAAACTTGGAAGTATACCTGCCAAAAATCAATTTACAACTTCTTTTTGATAATACTTAGTTTGTAAGGATTCCAGGTGGGGTAGAAGTTATAATAAAGAGAAATAAAGTAATTTTAAAGTTGCGTCGTGAATTCTTTTCCAATTCCAAGCGGTTGACTTCCAACTCCTCCCACGCAACAAATTTCAATTGCTCATATCCTGCAAAACTTAGTTTTTCAGGGGAAATCTTTCCTTCAGCCTTTCGCTTGATTCCATATGAGAAAAAAACTTTAATCGCGGAATTCGATATTAGGAAATAACATTTTATTTTTTTAGGTATTTTTGCTTGGGTATCTGGTTTCCTGATAACATTAATAATTGGAAAAAAAAACGTGGAAATTTTTTAAAAAGGTAAGTGAAAACTTTTAAATAATCTTCGCTCTAACTAAAAACTATTTAAATAGCAATTTTTATTATAAATTAAATTCTGTATTAGCTCATAACTCTTAACTTCTATTTTCTGTTATTTACTGTTTTACAAGCTCATAATAGCTGTTTATTACTTACACAATTCTCATTACACATCTTTTCAACTTGACAACAGTGAGACTATGTCATCCCTTATTGGGGTATGTTGTGATGCTGAAGGTAGTAGGGAGGGAAATAAGAAGGTGGGAAAGTATTTTGCTATAAGTTAGCACATCTGGTCACCAAACACGGCCGAAGCCATTTCAAGCATAATTTCAATTCTAAATGGTGGTCTTACAACAAGGCGATACTGAGAGTATTTTCCACACTGGTACCTGCCGCAAATATACACGTATGTATATGAACTATATATTATTTTGGATAGTAAAATTTTTAAATAAGACAAATTAATCCAATAAAATTTACAGGCTCGCGCCAGGATTTGAACCCGTGACCTACAGCTTGCTAGTTAACCTTCACCCCTCCTCACCCTTTGACCACGGAATCGGTCATAAATTACATATAACTCGCTTGTTATATACTTGCCTTTACTGTGTACCTCATCTGTATCTTTTAGTTAGGTACATATAACATAATTTTTGGCATTCCGATACATGATCTCATTTTGCTTTGTTTTTTTATGAGGACTGCGAAACACTTGTTCATAAATACTTTTAAATTGCCTCGTTTCGTTATAATATTTACCAGGAAAAGCACAGCTGCTCGACCACGTGTACCGATATATTCTGAATGGACTAATATTTTACTAGGAAATGGATCACCTATTTATTGGTATTTTAATAAATCCATACTCATTTTTCTCCGTGTAACTTATATTTATTTTTTGGTATAACTTAGTGAGTAAAACCTCAAATTCAAACATATAATTATTGAATACAATATTAGCAATTTCAAAACGAAAATCCGGCAAGGCAAGAGTCATGGGTTCGAGTCCTAGATGTGACCGTATCTTTTTCTGTTTCAGATTTTCGTTTAGGAATCGCTAACGTTGTCTTCATTAATTAACTTATATTTACTTTCCTTTGCTGTTTTACACGCTCCCCTTACGCATAGTTAATGTCTTTACTGCAACGGCATTTATACTAGCCTACCAAAATATCAAATTGATAAACTTCAATCAGTGTTTAATGTAGCAGCAAGGCTCATAACCGGGGTTTCAAAATATTCGCACATTTCAGAACACCTTCGTAACCTTCACGAAAGAATCCAGTACAAACTGTGCTGGATGGTATTTAAATCCATCAATGAAATGATCCCACCCTACATTTCTGAACTATGCGTCCCGGAAAACACTGGTCTGAGGCAGTCAACTCTCAGATCAGCAACATCATCCGCTGTAGGCAGACTGATAGAACCTATGCGCAAGCCAAATACTTAGTTTGGTGATCGCGCTTTCGGAGTATCTGGGCTGAAGGCTTGGAATAAACTCCCTCCGGAACTAAGATCCATAACAAGTCCAACAGAATTCAGGTCTAAACTAAAAACTTACCTTTTTAAGCTGTCGTACCCTTAAATTAAATATACCATTCCTAAGAGAAAGTCCAGTTAAATTTAATTTTCCAATTATGTCCTAAATCCTGTATCTAAATTTCACTAATAAACAATTAGATAATGTTAATTAAGTGTTAATCTCAAGTGAACTACCAGGTAAGTATTGTACTGTGTATTATCTCTATAAATAGTTTAGTAATAACATAGATCACTGTAGAAATGTATTATAAGTTTGTACAGCGCCCTTGAGGTGATTTTGTACAAAAACGGCGCTATACAAGTCATCCAATTATTATTATTATTATTATTTATTATTTTACTTTAAATTACCATATATATAAAAGTCGAAAGGCGTCAAGGCCCCGTAGTAAGCGTTGTAAGGAAAATATGTAAATCCGAATGTTAGAGGCAGCGTACTAATATTAAAAATCGATGATAATCAAGCCAAAATAGTAAAAATATTGAATAAAACACGACTTGTTAGAGATAGTGCAAAAATCTCCCAAAAACATCTTTAGTTGCATTTAAAGATACACTGTGAATTTTTTCATGCTTATAAAATATTAAATAATAGAATAAACGTGTTTTAAATAATTTTCAGACTTTCTTTGCAATTTTTTTCTATCGTGGGAATTTCATATAATTAACGTTTAAGATAAGATATTTTAACGATATTATAATAAAAAATAAAAATTTTTTTGGAACTCAAAAACTTAAAGATTTAATGAGAAACTTATTATAAATTGGTAGAAATTAGGTATGCGGGGATATAAGTAATTATTTTTTAACAGTGGCGTGCAGTCTATAAAGTCTCAAAAGCTTTGCCAACCGTATAATTAAATGTTTGTTATTTCTGCACGTAAAAATCAGCGTAAGGTAATGCTAAAATGGCCACGTTCAAATATACAATTGTGCTGAACTTGAAAACTACAACAGCCTACCTTTCTATTTGTCATAGAACAATGGGCACCGCATATTAGTAAAGGTATAATAAAAAAAAACAAATTTTCTAAAATAATTTTACGGTAATGTATTATTTCAAATAATTTTAATTTATTTTCAAATTTAATGATTTCACTTACATTATAATAATATTAATACTAGGCTGTTTTGCATAACGGCTGTTTTTGTTAAAAAAAAACACTTCTAGGGCGCTGTGTATACACATAATATGTAAATATACATTCAAAAACTTTCTCATCTCCACACGGAATTCCTGTGTGGAGATGGGCAGCTTTACAATTATAATCAATTAAATAAGTACATCACATAACACATACACAGATGGATCACATCGAATATGGGGCTCCTACAGTGATTCATGACAAAAGCTATGACATGGGTAATCCAAAATTACCACTTTCAGCCAGTATGGGATTTTTTACCACTTTCTTCAATAGATTCAAGGAACCTATAGTTTTTATGTTTTCAGCATATTATAAAGCAACGGAGTTTAATACGAAAAAAGCTCCTCTGTCCAAAGGATGTTCTGGTATTCACCGGCTGATACATTAAAGTAGAATTAAAGACATGCATATTGGTTTTATTTAAATATACGTTTATACATTATATTTTGTATAAATTAGAATAATAATCTGGAATCGATATGTTTGATATACAGAGATTGGATTGCTGATAAGGACGTTGAATTAATTGAGGACCAGACGCATTAGTTGCCGATATAAAAGTTTTACAAGGAAACAAGGATGGCAAACTACGTCGGACACAAACTAATACGTACGTAGCAGAATAAGGTCTTAAGTAGATTGTATAGAAAAGAAACGAGATTATTACGCAAAACTACGCACGACGGAATTAGAATTGAGAAAATTTATTCGAAAATAATTTCGAATGTCAGTGTAAAAACTTCTATCAGAAATCGAACAAGTATAAAAGATGAACAGAGAAAGGAGCGAGTTCGATTATTTGAGTAGGGTAAATTTAAAAGTCGAAATATGAGAATAGCATGACATATGCGTCGATGCCATAGACCAATATTAGACATCAATAGTCAATGCATAAATATACCCAAATATAAATCTCCTTTTGAACAAAAGATCTATTTAATACTTCTCCACTAATCACTCTATAATTCACTTACACCAGCAATAAAGAAAAACGGTTAACACAAATGATTTTTTTTAAAACCAATCTAGCTTTTAAAACCAAAACAGATGAATTATACAAAATTTTGAAAAAAAAAAACATTTATTGAGTAATATATAAGAGTATTTAGTTAAAAACATATTCCGTCTCAGTAAAGCAACTGAGGGGGACTACGAAAATAATTATGAATTATTATCATTTACCTTTTTAATTTGTTATTGTGACGATGGCTCGTTTTGAGATGCTGAGCTCAATCACAAATTATTTGTCTCGAAATGATACAAATTTCTATCTCGGAAGGAATTAATTTAATCCCTTCAGTAATCATAAAGTATTTTTTTTTGTAGTACATTTTAAATGAATACATTCTATTTACTAAACATATACATCCTTTATATAAACCATTACGGGACCAAAATGGGACAAACATTTGATATTATGGTGCATAGTGTGGGCCAAGAAAAATAAATCATTTCTATTTATTAAAAACACTGCGCAGTACAAACATTGCGTGATGTCACCTGATTGGGAAATAGGGGGGTGGTACCTCGTTTTAAATCATCGCAGCTGTATCGCTTCCACGTAATCGTATTCATTTTCATCTGAGTATAATCGGAAGTGGTCTTTATTACAAGTAAATTTTGCACGAGTTATCTCGGGTGTCGAAATTTTTGCACATAATAGCCGCCCGTGTATACATGGGCGTAGTTCCGACGAGAGACAAAGCAGACATGCGCATTTAGACTTCTGCGCAATCCTGCTGTCTCATTCGTACACGGATGACTCTTTCATACCATTAGAAACACGTTCTTTCATAATATTTTTTGTTATTTAGACATCGTAGTTACTCCTTGATTCTGTTGTGGGAATTTATAAATTTTTTGGTATTTACATAAACAATACATTTACCTACTTCACGATAATTTTATATAATACTTTTTTTATAATAATAACCAATTAATCACCGCTCGTAATATTTTTGTAAATCGCATTTTGCTCATTGTAATATTTTTGTCCAAAGGTACTTATCTGTCTTCATTATACGTTTATCCTGATGAAGAAACCATTTTTTAAACACGTTGATCTTCTTTGATTATAGTGGTGTATTTATTTTATTTATGTAAAAGAAACTAAAACTAGTTTTTAACATTTTCGTATTTTTAAAAACAACGGTCACTTATTTAGAATATTAATTTGAACGTTTCTATCAAAAAGTCTTTAGTTTCACAAAAGCGTGCTCAAACTAAATGAAAAGCGAAACAAAAAAAAACAATCACATAATGACGACAACGGCGGTGGTCTACCACATCCTCGATCCACTGTCATCCTTTCATCCTGGAATTTGAGGAAGTATCATCAGGGCATCCTTTGTCTCGGGACAAAACAATGTCACGGAATATCTCCCCTTTAAATTGTATGATCATTGTTTAATTATAACAATGAAAGACGTATCAACTAACGCAGTAATGTTCCCTTTAGAGCTACGGAATTGAGAACAAATTTATGCCTTGTTTTGAAGGAAAATGTACCCATTCAAGGAAATTAGTTAAGAATTCAAGAAAAACAACCATTTATCACAGCTGAGATAACATCTTTAAGTAATGCGATATTTGGTATGCTATTTTTGGTATGCTATTTTAATACTTAGTACACGGAATTACGTTACTTTTTCGCAAATCGTGGATTCAGATTTGAATATAATTACCAGAAAAATAATGAATTAGGTTTAAATCCATAGACATTCAAATTAGTAGACGTGCCCTAACGCGAAATCTGGAAATCATTTCGGTGAGAAGGAGGCAAACTATTGTTTATATATAAGTTAAAAACTGTAAAATATGTTAAAAAGTGTCAGTATTAATGGTACAATCCATGGCTATCATACGAGAAGCTGGAAGAATTTTCAGCTTCCTAAGAAAAATTCTATATTTATATATTATATTTTTTTTATAAAGGTGTTTAATTTTTTTTATTTATTCAGTGAATTTTATGAATAACAATTTTTGTGTACTTAATAACTCCCACACTAGGCTTATGCCCGTGTTGTGGTAGTCATAATGCTATAAATTTTTCATTGAACTTCCCGTAAATATTAAGAAAGCTAAAAGTTTTGCAGCTTTACGTGTGTTACGTCTCAATTTTGTAAAGTTCAAATATTAGTACATAGGTAATATAATATTTTTATAGTAGTATTAGAGTAGGTATATACGATGTCTTGCTATAAAATGTCAAATTTTATAGCTAAATCAAATACACCGTAAGAATAAAAATAAATGCAAAGCATGTAAGTATATTTTTGGCAACAATAAGTTTGAGAATGATTTGAATAAACTATGGCACTAGTCGTACATTGACAAACGAAGAGCGCACCTTGAAATAACGAGACCATGCGCAGAAAAGTAAAGTTTGCTAAAGCAAGGCAAAGGTTCGCGACGCTTCATTTTGGGACTTTTCTGTGCAGGATCGGAATGTTCGTTCTTAAACGAACCGCCTGGCGTAGCGACACTAAAATTAAGTACGGTGGGTAAATTATAACACATTTTTAAAAGTGTCTAACTAAATAGCGTAAAAAATATTAAATTTTGGAAATACTTTTTTTTAACCGATTTGGCACATGTAGTTAAGTTTTTAACGTAGCCAGCGATTTGCGCGCCATCGTAAAAAGGACTATGTCGAAAGGAATAATTCATAAGCGGATTTTATTTTCGAGGACCAAATGGTGATATTACAATGCGAGTTACCTGTATACTGTCAGATTCATTTATTGAAAAATCACCGAAAGTGCGAAGGTAAAATAGGTTTGTTTCCCTTTCCCTGATTGGCTCGACCATTACCTTCGTTAATGTCTTCTCTTTAATCCTTTTTTGGTAATTGCTTAAAATATTATCATCTCTCTAGCAGCATTATGGAAATTTTTATTTTTTCAGGAACAGACTTATGTTAAGATTTTGAAGCTCGAATCTGATAAAATTTGAAAATAATAATTGAACGGTAGTCATTTAGACTGTGAGACAAATTGTTCAGAAAAGCGATAAAGTATATACTTTAACTAGTTACCTACCTATGATATAACATTTTAAGAAAACAAAAGCTTATTTAACTGTCGTTTTCAAAATGGGAATTACAGTATCCAGTGCTTTATCACGGGTCCGCGCTAGTTTGTTTTAAAATCGAAATTGAATTTTCTAGACCTTATGAAGATTTATGAAGGTGCAAAATTATCTCAATCCATTGACAGATACCTACATCATAATATGTCAATATAACCTTCACGTATTATCTTGGAAATACGAGTACCTATTATATACCTACTTTTAGGCATTCACTATGTACCTCATATTTACGTTAAGTAAGTTGCATATATTATATGAATACACATGTTTTTTATCATTTCAATGTTGTATTAATTGCAGGATATTATTGCTTGGTTTGTTATTTACATATGTTTTCAAAGTCAATATTCTTATTTAGACATCTTTGCAACTTAAAATATACTTTACATATTATGTACCCACCCATAAATATTTACTGTGTAGTGTGTACCTCATCTATTTTAAGTTGGGTTACGATTAACCCAACAATGTTTGAAAATCTCCTACTACCACCACAGAAAGCCGAAAATGTTGCTTGTGTTGTGATGGAGGCTGTTGGTGTTCTTTTTTAATTTAATTTTTTTTGTTGGTGTTCTTCTTCTATTTATTATCCTTTTTGTTTTACACGCTCGTAAAAGGCTCATTATTACTTGCGAAATTCTAATTTAATGTCTAATACTTTAAGCATATATTATGTAAAAGCCGAAAGGCGTTAGTGATATAAATAAATCTATTTTAACTGGAAAATATATTCAAATTCATTTGATTTAAAGTTCGGTTCTCACTCCCACGGCTGTGAAGGTATTGAGTTACCAGGAGAACATGATATTATACAAGCAGGTCCGTGACACGGGAAAACTTTCATTTTGAAAAGAATCGGGTGACTCTGAGCATCGAAGCGAATATTTTATCGACGACTATGTGACGAAATATTCAGTTGAGCGTGCGATTGACTACGATACCCTTTAGAGTTAGAAGAAACAACCGAATAAGGTAATTGAATCGGGCACTCTTATAGTTAACAGCAGAAATAAAAGGTAAATTTATGAACTTTGTATTTTGTATTTATAACACGCGTTTTGAATAGTTTGAAGGTAAACTTTAACAAATCTGAACTCGATCCGATATTCCTAAATATGTTGATAGTTGGAAGCAAGTTACCGTGGTGTATTTAACGTTGAACAGCTACAAGATGGATGCAATAACCAAGACACACAATGTTCGTGGCCTCTAAAGACTAAATAAATTGCATCATCAGAGCAAAAGCAGTACAGCTCGTCTTCTGTTTAGCCGCTAGAGAGCAAGTATGTAACGGGAGCACAGAGCAACCGCAGAGGTAAACACGTATCCTTATATCGCAGTAACTTCCTAGAGGAGTAAACAACAAGCACGCGTATCTAATTACCAGGCGCTCAGCTCCGCCGGCAAATGTGACAATGCCACTGCGGGAAGGTGGATGGGGTCTTTTTGTCTCATCCCGGATGCGGCCTCAAACAAATAACCCTGTTCTTTTTCTGCTCGCCTGTCATTTAATACGTACCTCTGCGGGCATACTTCCTTGCTGCTCTGAAATTAGCCAAATTTAAATAAAATATCAGACAAAGCTTAATGTGACACAAACATGATGCAATCTGTGAAAATCTCGATAACGTGTGACGATTATAACGCCAACGTGGGAATTATAAACAAGTTTAATGGCTAACACAAGGTAACCTAATTTGCCGTTCATGAAATATCGGAATAAACAGGTTTAAGTGAGAATAACACAGACGCTTTAAATTATTAGTCAATCGATAGTAGAGGAAAACAAAGCGATCAAAATAATAATACATACAGCCAAAAATTTACATGACTAATTATAATAAATTTAATGCACAATACTTGATAAGCCTACTTGATTCTGTGCAAAGGAGGGCGGTTCGTCTGATTCACAATCCATTGTTAACAGATTGAATGCCACCTTTAATGCACAATTGCAATGTGAGCATGCTGTTCTACCGGTATTTCAATGAAGCCTGCTCCAAGGAGCTAGCAGCATTGATCGGTACACGTGCGTGAAACTCGATGGACATGAGCGGCTCACCCGCTCACAGTTGATGAAAACGGGTCGTTTTTCGACTCGTTTTTGTGTAAGTCGACTCGTATGTGGAACAAGCTACCCGCATCTGTTTTTCATCCTTCTTTTCATTCATTTCATACAGCCCCTACCTTAACTCGCCTCACAACGCCGCCTAACCAGGTGGTGACATAATTTCCATGTCTATACACTGTACAGTAAGGGGCGCCCTTGTGAGGTGTCACACAAAAAATTAAGGTTTCACAGCATCGGTATTTTTTAATGAATAGAGTTTTTTTTAATAATTTACAGGTGCATTGCACAAATCTTCATTGATGATAGATTTTCAATTCCCAGTAATCGATAATTATAAATCAACTTACATTCCCGGAAATTACGAAGCTACGGTTCCATTTCGTTGCTTTTTCAATTATTATTATAATCACAAACAAAATACCAATATTATGTTTATCTTAACCAGTCTTTCTCAAATTGGGTGATAACGCCCCTCTGGAAGATTTTAGGGGGGCAGTAGAAGGCTCAAAGAAAATTAGGGGGCATTAAGGAAATCTAGAGGGGCGACGGCAGATAAATTTTATCTATAAAAATCTGAAGAAATGTAGCTGAATTAAACAATAATAGTTTGTTTTACTTCGTTATAACAAAACTGGGTATTAGCCACTTTGTTAGTTTTTAAATTAAGCAAAACGCTTGTAATGAAAATGTATTTTTTCTATCACCGTCATTGATTCCTCAAAGTTTGTATGGAAAACTGTTTTTAAGTGAATTTGAGCCGGATATTAACACATTCGTCGGAATGGATCAAATTCATCCTTCACATAAAATAAGTTTTAAATTAAAAGCCGTCTTTTAATTTTAATAAAAATACTTCTAAATTATGTTTAAGAATGAGATTTTTTTCTCTAATTGATTAATACTCTAGTAATTTAAACATTATTTGATCTCAGAAATAGGACATGGGTCACACACACCCTATCTATCCTATTTATTTAATAATACATGCTTATATTTGCAATGAGTGCTTTTAAGATACGCAACAGATGGTAATGTAAAAGGGTTAGTTAAAAAAATGGGGACACTAGATTTTTTTTAATCTCAAGGTGGGCGGCGGTCGATATAAGTTTGACAATCTGTGGTCTAAACTGATGAAATATTAGATTGCATTAGAATTATTAGTTGTATATACAACTAATATATATTTAATAATAAACTATATATGTTACAATATTGTTTTGTTGGTATGTGCGGAAATCAATTATTATTTTAACAAAACAATATATATATATATATATATATATATATATATATATATATATTTATCCCCTCTCGTACTATGTTGATCTCGCGCGACGGTACGCCAGGTATATGTTGATCCGTTTGCATTTGTTGATCCACCCCGGATATGTTGATCCACTACCCAAGCTGGCATACATATGTAAATCCGTACAGATCAACTTGTGTCATCGAGATTTTGCTGTAAGCCACGCCCATTTTTCGGTCGCATATACATTTTACACGATTTATTTTGTTGATCTATATATTTCTGTCAAACTTGACGGCTTGCATGCGTTGTAAATTGAAAACCGCCGATTCCGCGCGCGTCGTGGTACTTTTTAGATTCTGTTAGAACATCCATATTCTATGAAAATGACTTTGTACTTAAAGAGGATAGACTGCCTCACGCGTATTTATATGGAAATGGAACTTTCGCAAACGTCAAATCCATGCTTAAAAAATCTTTTGAACTTGATTAAACAAAATGTAACTTTAATGCATCATTTACTACGTTTCGTGACTTAGCAGGGGTGCCCGGGTTCATGGGGTGAGATTTGTCTAAGTCATTTTATAAGAGAGATTTTGAACATTGATTGAATAAAATTTTATTTTAATGTATCTTTTACCATCTCTCCCGACGTAAGTTTCTTGTAATGATTAAGTTGAAACAAAGCGTAATATCCATAATATGTGCCTATTAAAATTGCGGTGATTAGATTGGTGAGAATTTAATTTTTCAAATTTTAAATTGAAATTGCTGAAAAATTTATTCCAATTTGTTTTTTACTAAACATGGCTAAAGTCATTTCAAGCACCGATTCCAACCAACGATGTTTTAGTATATGTTCGTCAATCAACAGGAGCCATAATGTCTGTAGGTACATCAGAGCCCTCGAGAATTATTACAATTATGTGTACCGCCGCCCCGGGAGCCATTTATTAGATAACCAATACCCCTACCATTACTCACCGCCAACGATTTAGCGAGATAGTTGTTTATTTTTTGTATTTTTTTACATCGTCTCCACACAGGAGGCCCTAAGGAAAATCGTAACCCTCAAGGCCTAAGTCATCTTTGTGAATGCTGTGTTGGGGGTATTTTGAAAGAAAGGAAGGACAGTGAGTTCTGGGAAGTAAATAGGTTTGATGGGTGGGTAGTAATCTGGGGTTCAGTTTGTTCGAGTGATATACATAAGAATCTAAGTCTCCTACTGCGTTGCAAGGCGATGCGTTGAAAGAGGACTAATCGATCCGGCCCACCACGCAGTTATTAGGCAGGCGCATCCGCCGCCAAGCCCCTCACATACCTCACCCCATAAACTCGGGCACACCTGATAAGTCACCAAACATATCAAACAACTTGGGGAGACCTATGGCAGAAGTGTGGGTTATCAAATAAATGGTTCCCGGGGCGGCGGTACACATACCCTCCTCCCAAATTGTGATAAACTTCTACTTTCAAATGTAAAACATAATTTAAAACGTACCTAAATGACGGCCTCCGTTATCGAGGGGTAAGGCTATCGACTAGCAATCCGAAGGTCGCGGGCTCAAATAAATTTTACTAAAATTAATTTGTACTATTTTACAATTAGTGTTTGGTAACCAGATCTGAATAGCCAGGTACTTTCCCACCTTCCTCTACGTCATCTCCTTCGAGGTCCACAATACCTTCAGTCTCACAACAACCCCAATTGGGGATGCCATAGTCTCACTGGCTCCAGACGGGAGCAGTTGGGACTCTGGTGTGGTATTCAAAAAATTTTTTTTAAGATCCACACATCTTCGGATCTACCGGATCTGCCCTGATGATGGACACTGCAACGCTGTCCGAAACGTCGGCTAAAGAAGGAGTTAGCGCAACACGGCATAACACCCCAAAAACAAACAACAAAAATGCTTTTGGCCGTGAGAATCTAAAAACTTACCAGACCTAAACTTCGTTGTTAAGATAATGCAGCTGCGTGGCCGCCCGCGGATATATCCCGGCCGGCGTTCTTTTGTTATAACAACACCCTGATTAGAATACATTTAATTGTTTTGTCTTTGATTTTATAAATATTTTTAATAAATTAAAAACGGCTATGGAATTCCACGTTTTGCCACCGCGTTTCCGTTTACTATTGATTACTTAACACGGCTAAATATTTCAAAACGACTTATTAACGATTCCAGAATGTACTTTATTTATTACTGTTTTAAAAATGTATCTGTTTCTTTAGACAATTTTTTTTTTATAAACTGCCTATAAACTACGTTTTATTACTTATCCACTGGAGCGATCTCTGTCATATTTTAGACCGGTCGGTGGCCGAGTTGACATCGCGTTTGGGTCCCACCCAGGCGCGGCGTAGTGTGTTCAATTCCTGGGCTGGCTAAGTCCTCCATCACAACACAAGCAACATTTTCAGCTGACTGTGGTGGTAGTAGGAGATTTTCAAATATTGCCAGGTTATTCAAAACCCGGGAATGTATGTCTTTCTTTTAAAAAAGTAGTTTATATTGTTTCCGTTTTAATGTTTTCGGGGGATAATTATACCAGTACAACTCAATTACTGTCAAACTTGTTGTGAAATCAGATATGAGCGCATCAGCAGAATGCTGCCTGCTCATTACATAATAATAATAATAATAATTGACCCCGTACTACAAATAAACCCAAGTTTTTTTTAAGTTTCTGTGAGTACAGCTCCCAAGTCTTGCTCAAGTGCATGTCCGTCCGTAACACTTAGTCAATGTACTTATTTGTTCGTTGTCCTCTTTCCTAATGTGAAGTTTATATTTTGATTTTAATTAATATATTTACACGTTGTTTGGGGTAAAGTTTTATCTCATTCATAAAAAAAACTTTTTCTTCTTCTGTTTTTATCGAGATTAAAGCAAACTATGATATTAAAATATATTTGTTTTTCTTTTTTTATTACATCAAGTAGTTACGGTTCGTGATTAAACAGATTTTCTTGAGGATATATAGTGTATTACGTTAAAAATAATTGAAATTTTGAAGAGTAAGTTTAAACTAATTATAAAAACTGCTTTTCGTCATCGAAGTTATTGAAATTGGACAACTATGTGCCTAAATTCTACATTTCAATCAACATTCCGTTAATGCTGCAATGACCCCGGGGTCGGGGTCATTGCAGCATTTCACTCAATTGGTTTATGAGTATATAGCTTAATTTATATGAGATTGAATAAAAATCGTATACGAATTTGGTGGGCAGTTAAATTGTCTGACGTTGATTATAAGTATTTTTATCGTAAACTTTATATGCAAGACGTAGAAAATGTTAAAGTCAAATTGGTTCAGTTGGCTTTGGTCTCCTCTACCGATGAAGCAAGTGATTTCATTGTATAATATTCATTGGGCCTCTGTGAAAAATTCTTCACATAAAATATAATCGAAAAAATTGATTAAATATAATTGCATTTGTAACCACCTTGTGGTGTTTTTTCACTGAAAGACGCCGACTTCCGGTCATATTGTTTAAATAATATTAAATGTGAGATAATTCTTTTAAATAAGAAGATTTAATTTTATTTAGAGAACTTTAAAATATAACGATTTCCGGTAAGATGTGACAATAATTTATACAGAATATTAATATTTTAAAAATAATGTTTATTCGATTTGAATGATTTATGCCAATCATTGGGACTTTCTTTTCAAGAGTTATGTGATTATAAAGTTTACGATTTTTTTTAAATCCTAATAAAAAGTGATAATCGATAAAAATTGGGTGAATTCATTGGTTATAACTTATAATATAGATCATTTTGTATGTCTCCATATTCAAATTCGGAGGTATGACTTTTTTATGTGACACATCTCACTAGAGCGCCCCTGTCTTTACACGTTAAATACAGAGAAACTATGTCGCCACCTAGTTGGGCAGCGTTATGGGGCGGGTTAAGGTAGGGTCTGTATGAATGAATTGATTAATGCGGGTCTTAAAGAGGCCCGGATTATATGGAGGAGGAAAAACAGATGCCGATAGCTCGTTCCACATGCGAGCCGACTTACGATAAAACGAGTTGGAGAAACGACCCGTTCATATATAAACAGGCTCTAATAAAATACCCCTAGAATAGACACAGCATACGCACATTTCGTCATACATGATTTTACCGCACATATGCCTCAGGGATCTCATTTCTACAGTATTCAGTCTACTTTCAGCCTTCTTCTGCCAGTTTCATGCTCATTTCCATATATTAGGGTAGGTACCAGCACTCCATTGTGGACTTGCCGGATCGAAAGAGACTGGTTGAGGGATACCTTTTGGCCATAAAAATCTAAAATGGCGGCAAAAGGAATAATGTTATATGGTATATTTTGAACTTCTTGCCACCTCTCCTGATTACGCTTCGTGACTTAGTAGGGGTGGCCGGGTTCTTGATTATAATGGGTAATTATTTAAAATGGGTAATCAATGGATGATTGAACGCGGTTAGAGATAGCAAAAAACTGTCCAAAGAAGCGAAACTCCACGATGGAGTGCTGGTACCTACCCTAATATATGGAAATGAGCATGAAACTGGCAGAAGAAGGCTGAAAGTAGACTGAATACTGTAGAAATGAGATCCCTGAGGCATATGTGCGGTAAAATCATGTATGACGAAATGTGCGTATGCTGTGTCTATTCTAGGGGTATTTTATTAGAGCCTGTTTATATATGAAACGACCCGTTCTCATAAAGACAACATCAACTTTATTGTGAACGTGCGTTCCGCTCGTGACCGCCGAGTATCACGCACGTGCACCGGGGATCAATGCTGCTAGCTCCTTTTAACAGGCTCTAATAAAATACCTGTAGAATAGATTTCGTCATACATGATTTTACCGCACATATGCCTCAGGGATCTCATTTCTACAGTATTCTGTCTACTTTCAGCCTTCTTCTGCCAATTCCATGCCTCATTTCCATATATTAGGGTAGGTACCAGCACTCCATTGTGGACTGCTAGCTTCTCTTCTTTGGACAGTTTTTAGTTAGCTCCAACCGCGTCCAATCACCCATTAATTACCCATTATAACCAAGAACCCGGCCTACCCTACTAAGTCACGAAGCGTAATCAGGAGAGATGGTAAAAGATACAGGTTCAAAGTTTCCTACGTAACATTATTCCTTTTGCCGCCATTTTGGATTTTTATGGTCGAAAGGTATCCCTCAACCAGTTTCTTTTTCGATCCGGCCCGCCACGCAGTAGATGGGCAAACGCATCCGCCGCCAGGACTTAGACAAACCTCACCCTATGAACCCGTGTACCCCTGCTAAGTTATGATTTTTTTATGGATTTGTTTTTGCGAAATTTTCGTTTCAATCTAAATTCGCATACATTTCTTATAAACAATTCAAGCAACACACGTCATTTTGATTTGAAACGGTACCATCTCACAGTCATTTCATGCGATATTCGACTCTAGAGACTAATACTTTGGGTTCAATATCACAAAAGATTACGGAATCACATAAAACCTTGTGATGAACAGTCCACCGATTGCCCCTTGATTGGTTCATTTAGTAAAACCATATATAGGGACACAGATCAACTTTGTCTAATAACTTCTTACCTGAATCAACATACTACGGGAATAGATCAATATATATGAGATCAACATAAGTATGCCAATTTGGGTAGATCAACATAAATTATGCATCCGATTTCCATACAAAATTTGAAAATTTTATTAACAGTATATCAAATGGTTTTTCTGGCAAACTGGCAACATTGATAATTATTGTACCACTGTTGTCAGTTCATACAGATGTATTCCATAATAGCCAAGTTATTTGGTGTTAAAGGTGGATCAACTTAGTCTAACAACTTCTTACTGGATCAACATACTACGGGAAGAGGACAATATATATATATATATATATATATATATATATATATATATATATTAGATGTATATACTTTTTTTGTTACAATAATACTTGTGTACACAATCTGCAATAAACATTATGATATTGTGTATTATGGATATTGTAGAATTCAAATTATTTTTGCTAAAATATTTTTAACTTAAGTTATGATTGATTTCCGCACATACCAACAATTAACAAAGCTTGATAATAACGTCATTAAAATGTATATTGAATAATTAACTATATTTAACTAGGCATATAGTAAAATGACCTGAAAATATATCTCGTCTTCGGGGATGCTTTGTTGTTGTCATTTTTTCATGTGAGTACCGCACAAGAGTTCCAACTGCTCCCAACTGTCTGGAACCAGCGAGACTATGGCATCCCCAATTGGGGTTTGTCGTGACGCTGAATTTAGTGATTAATACCTGTTCACAAAACACGGCTAAAGCCATTTCAAGCAAAATTTCAATTTTGGATGTTGGTCTTACACAATGGCGATACTGAGAGTTTCTTCCTCTCTGAAACATACCGCAAGCCCACTTTATCTTATTTTAAGTAATGTATTGTAAATAACACAAATTCATAAAATCAAATTTACATGCACACGCCTGGATTTGAATCTGTCTAGAAATCTAGTCGATAAGCCACTGCGTGAAGTATCATTTTAAGAAAAGGTAAGAGGAGAAAAGGCAGGATTATTGTGTCCAGGAGTAATGAATCTAAATCCGCAATTCGATGGGTCAAGAGAGGCAAGTTGGAGAGTTTAAAGGGTTTCCCCAAACCAACCTCTTAATTGTTTAAATACACTCTTAGGCATGGGCATGGCTTTCAGATTTTTTTAAAACTTATTATATTTCTAAAGATATATAGAACATTATGTTTATATGGGTGATAAATCATAACATAGAAATGCTTTCTTTATACAAAATACACTAAAGCTACTTGTAATTTATTTATTTCAGTCAACCCCACTTAAAGTAACGGGTGTCTGTTGTGATATGATTCTGTCACCGTCATCACCAATATAATAGAATAATTTTCTTAACAAATGGGAAATTGTGGTAAGTCATGCATGTATTTTAAAGTTTTTTTTCTCTTTTAATTATTATTAAGAATTTTTAAATGCGTTGTGTAACACGATAGTCAAAAATATTGATTTAGAATTGAATTCTCTGTAATCATTTTCTCGAAAAAAATAAATACAAAGAGAGGCCTAGGTCTAGCGGACAAAATTTGAATTAGGTTAATAATTTTATAGACATGTTTATTTGTGGTAGGATAATAATATTATTACTCCAAACTATATATATATATATATATATAAATTTTTATAAAATACAAATTACAAATAAAATAAGTGTTTCCGCCCGGGATCGAACCGGGGACCTTTGAGAATTAATATTACCATAATGAATAACTTCGTTAAAAACTTTGCAAGGTAGAAACGAAGTAGATACTTACATTATTAAAATGCACGTAAAATTAAGGGTTATTTGCAACTCCCCTGACCCACGCATTACTCACCGCGTCTAGCCTAAATAATGCGATTTTCAAATAATTGATAGGAAAAGTTTGAGAAAACACGACTCACGTCAAAACTTGTCCTGGAGCAATTTAATAGAACGATAAATTTGCATGTTTGTTTCTATCATTAATCAATTAGTTTACATGTGATTCATTGCGTGCCACGTTTTTTATAAATTAAATTATTTGGTGTGAAATAAAGTTTTTTTATGAAACTTTATTAATTAATTTTGTTTAATATCCTTTATTTTGCTTTAGAAAGTCTCAATGGCAGCTAAATTCTAGGCCTTGAGTTTAAAATCAGGCAAGCGCCAAAAATAAAAACAAAATACAGGGTTTTCCAATAAGAGTTGTTATTTTGAATAGCCCGCTATTTCGGTAGATGTTACTTTTGAAGCTGTCATTTTTTGACATTTGATAAGTAGAAACTACGCCATTAATAAAAAAGGAACGATACACGCTTCAACAACGCATTGAAATTATTAAAATTCACTTGAGAGAATCAAATGCAAATCATCTTGACTGATGAGGCCCATTTCCACCTCGGTGGCTTCGTCAACAAGCAAAATTGTCGCATCTGGGGCTCGGAAAACCCAAGAGTTATTGTTGAAAAACCTCTTTATTCTCAAAGTGTGACTGATTGGTGCGGTTTATGGTCCGGCGGAATCATTGGACCTTACTTTTTCGAAAATGAGGCTGGAGCAACAGTTACGGTGAATGGATTGCGCTATCGAGAGATGATTAATGATTTTTTATGCCTGGAATTGGATTGTATTGATCTGGACAACGTTTACTTTCAACAAGACGGCGCTACGTGCCACACAAGCAACGAAACCATTGATTTTTTACGATTGAATATCAAAATAACACCTCTTATTGGAAAACCCTGTATATAATCAAATGTTTACAATGTAGGTATCTACCTACCTGTCTCAAATATAGTTCTTACACAATATGGAAGACTTAATTCACATTTAGAATTTCTAGCGATTTATAACATGTTTCCCTGGACCTCTTCAAGTATAAGCACTATATAAGGCAACAAAATAAATTGTACTCTAATACAGTAAAGATATAAAGTGATATGAGACGTATAGGTCATGAGGATATCCACATTTTGAATCTTTGAAATACATTGAGAAATAGCAAATTTGTGTGGAATCTGTATTCTGCAGTTCGAGATGCACATTGCAAATCTTTATGGATTAACAAAAATAACAATAATTCACAAGAACCAGTGTGACTTTGAACATTCTCATTTGTAATATTATAATACCTGATGCTGAAGAATTACTGTTATCTCCATAATTCGGACAACATCGCATCATTTTATTTTTATTTTCATACCTTTGTTTATACTGTCATTCATCTTTCGTAAAATTAACGCTTCGATCTCGTTTATTCATCCTGAAAAAGAAGAGAATCTATTAAATCGACTCAAATCTCTAGTAAATTTGCATAACAATTAACAAAATTAAAAACGAATGTACTTACCAAGAATCCATTAGGTAGAAATTTCGTCTGCATAAATAAAGCACGTCTTTTTACCATTTTGACGTTTGCAATTCCATAGAAAAAACGCATTTTAAAGACGGCGTTGCAGTAGGGACGATAAAAGCGCTGTTGGCAGACAAATTCGTGTAATAGCTATTTGGGACTTTTTTTTCTTTGATGAAACGCACACAGGTTAATGAGCGTGTTTATCCTATGCATAATATTATTTGACACATAGTTATAATCAACTTTATTAGAGTTTGATGAAAAAGTTCTCCACCGATTGATTTGTTATTTTGACACGACGTTGCATACCTATATAAAAATCACGTGTCATTGTGTTCGTACACGTAAATCTTCGAAACCGTCCAACCGATTTCAATAAAATTTTGTGAATGTTTATGGTTGGTTTTAGCTTTAACTATAGGATAATTTCGGACCCGATAGGCGGCGCTGTTGTAGAGATCAAAGGAAAAAAAATTGTTGAAAAAAAATTTTTTTTTTTCAGAATTTTTATTCAAAAATACATACAACCACATTATTTCGCCACAAAGAAGTCGGTCTGTGGCAGGACAGCGTCTTGTATTATAAAATGCATTCCAAATGGTTGAATCAAAATGGCCAGCCAGACTGCGTATGTTTGTGCTCGCAAAGCACAAAAAGTAGTAGACCGATATCTCAAGATATTTTAAAGTTTGTCGGTATATGGAAGTAGAAGTCGGGGACGCTCGAGGAATATTTAACGCAATATATCTGCACCGTAATGAGGTACAGAGTAGAATTAAAGTCGATGTAATGTGGTTTTATTACAGGTACTTTTTGCTTTACAGTAGTGAAAGGTGGAAGAAGTCGGAGGCGCCCAAGAAAGACATTAGGAATAGCGAAGCATTACGCGGCACTAGCGAATAAATAAAAAAATTAAATTGAAAGACCTAAAAAAATTTATTTTTTTTCGCCGTTTTAGTGAACTTTATTTCAGAGGTGAGAGTGAACACTTTTGTGATTTTTTACGTTGTGTCTAAAAAAAATATTAGTTAAGCTTCTACTATTCTCTAATTTATGTCTTTTGAATAATTTAATCATTTTTATAGTTCAATTTTGTTGGTTTTGGTAGCACGTAAGTTACCAGACTTTTCGGTGGTGAAAATCTAGTAAATGTTAGTTTAAGATTCACGTCAAATACATCACTGAACAAAATAGTTATAGCTATTTGAACCAATCAGTTGAAACCCACCGACACGTTCAACTACTCCTACTTGTTCAATCTTCTTCATTCCTCTGAGATTCGAACTCAGTGTGAACTTGCGCTTCTTGCTATCGGCTTCCTGTTCCTGGCGATACGAGAGACAGCACGTTATAAATGGAATCATATTTACACTCCGCAAGACTACCGATGAGCGCTTCAAAGAAGTGCATCGGGCTGAGATTAGGCGATGGAAGTGAAAAATATTTATTTAAGCGTCGAGAAGCATTGGAAGTTGCGTCAGATAACGGACGTTGTGAAATGTGTCGTCTTTTGAATTTAGCAATTGTGACGGTGAGTTTTGTTTCTTTTTTTTATAATTTAATCTCCGCACAGGAGGCCTTGAGGAAAATGACTTCACTCAGGGCTTATGTGATCTTTGGGGATGCTAAAGAACAATTATGAGGGGTGGGTAGAAATCTAGTAGTCCAAGAGTGACCGAACGTATAAATGCATCCCTGCAACTGCGGTGCAGTTGATGTGGTTCTTTTGCGGTTTCACCAAAAAAAAATTAAAAATAAAACTGTGAGTATTTGATCTGATATATTTGTCTAACCCGAAGGGTTAAAAAAATCTTGGCCTTACAAGTTTCTTACTATACAACGAGGTTCCTTTAACTAATTATTTTAATTCCCATTAAAAACAAACCTCCATTTCTCAGTAATAAGGTCGGTAGGTACGGTCCAAACTAAAAATTAATTCTTGGTCGAAAACTGCTTTTTGCCTGACAGACCAAGTACTTAAGATTGCTCCCAGATAAGGTTATTTGAGTTGTGAGAAATGAATTGCTTATGGGAAGTGGTAACACACAAAGTTATTAGACGGAAGAAACACATTAGCTGGCAAATGATTCCGTCGTCAGTCGTCTCGCATAGTTTCACAGAAATTGGACACATTATAAGCTCATCTTCGAGATGAAATGTTATAACGCTGTCAGCAGAACGAAGGTTAGAATATGAAGATTTGTGAAGAGAAATAGGTTAGCAAAACAGGGCTGCCCACCGAGACCTGAGAAAAACATTTTAACATTCTATTATTTTTAAAGACTTTATTAGAGACTGCGTTATTTCAATATCAGTTAACACTGATAAGTTCGTGAGCCTTGTAATGTCGTTGATATGAATGTGTCTAGATTATATTAGATCATACATACATGACACTAGACTTTACTATCAGGTTACCCATTGACGGTGTTAGCTGTCGACAATAAGAGGATAATAAATAATTTGGCAACCTTAAGGTCGAGGTCCATATTATTCAAACAGCCTGCTACTAAGACAGGATCAGAGCCATTGTCAATATATTAGTGTATTGTTAAAGCCGGAGTTTTATTGGTTACGTGAGAAAGTCTTGGGGGTATAACAAGCCTAATACGTAAAAAAAGTATAACATCAATGATTTTTAATCTTCGAGGTTTATTTTGAAGATATCAAGAAAGGTTTTTTAGCAGCACCATATCCCATTTCTAGCTATGCTGAGCCAATGCGTCTGTTTTGTGATATTCATAGCAGTTTGTGGTGCCACGTCTGACATTGTATAATTAAAGTATGGGGGAAAGACTAATTGTTTTAGAAAAACAATATTGTTTGCGCCAACTGAATTTCAATGAATTTAATATTGTATTTAACTAATTCAAAGTATTGTGTATGTACGTAATGTTTATTGTAATATGTAGGTGATAGTTACCTACTTATACACTGAAGTGTACAGCGCCCTTGGAGTGATTTTTCACTAAAACGATGCTATGTAAATTATTCAACTAAAATTACTATTTAGTTTTAGTTAATGTTAGGCATTACGTTATTTTTTGTAATTGTTTTATGTAATTCTTCTGTAATCTGATAAGCAATCATATAAGTATGGAAAATGAGTTATTTTTTATTCAGTGCATATAAGAAATGGGTACAAGTTTGCTACTGTTCACCTAAAGACAAAAGTTAACCTGGTCTTTTAGTTAACTTTTTGTGACTGTAAAACACAAAACCCTAAAGTTATCCTACGTACTTTTTCTACAAATGCAAATTAAATTTATGTAATCATATGTAACCACGTCATAAAAAAACAACGCAATACAGAGTTACTAAAACTTTGGAAAAAAACATTAAAAACAACATAGAAAACTAATAAAACAGAAATGAATAACTTTAGTCCGTCTCAGCACAGGTCACCCTAGTGAGGAGGAATAAGAAATACAATTTACTATACTATATTCACTATTATATGTTGTATGTACAATTTTCAAAGAGTCGCTTTAATAAAAAAATAAAATTAATTAATAAAAAATAATAACTAATTTACAAAATGTTACAAAAGCAATTAGGCTTACTCTTGCCCTCAATGTTATAAATCTTAAGATATTAGGTTTGAAGCTTGGCTGAACCCTACCCTCTTAGCAATGTTTCACTGTGCTTTCTATATTGATAAGATAGGAAGCTACTTCAGGGCTTGCCTGTGATTACAGAATTCTGTCAGTGTTTGTTATTGTGTTAGTTTGATCCTTTTTTTATAAATACAATGAGCTTCCATAAAAATGACTTCTCTCTATTTCGTACGCGAGCCAATGCGGCTATTTCAGAACTAGAAGGATGGCCGAGCCGTCCTTTAACAGGGGTTATAGACGGTCATATATGACCGGGCGTCCATATTTTATAAAAATATTTTTTATATTTTTTTCTATCATGTGGAAATATATAAATTTTTTGATGTTTGAAATAAAAATAATATTTTTTCCAGTTTGTTTCAAATATTTTTAATGGATTACATTAGTAAAATTCTTAAAATAGCCAAAATGAATAACAATTTAAATTTCGCACCGCTATTGTAACAATCGATTCAACTTTAAAAAATATTTTTATTTTTTTATTAAATAAAAGAGATAAAAGTGTAGGTACAGTTTTCTTAAAAATTCCCCAAACAAAACGAATATGTTTTCGAATCAACGAGTTCTCTCAACTTTTCTATGATTGGAGTAAAAAAATTAAGTAAAACTGTGGTTAGCGTTTTTGAAATTTTTCACTTTTGATACTAAAATTTTATTATTTAGAAATATTAATGTTTATTTTAAATATTTTCACTAGAAAGGTAATTTTATCTAGTTTATAAAATAGTATTTGTTTTAAAGGAAAATTAAAATAAATACACAAAAAACATTGAACAAATGTGATGAATGTAATGAATGTACATCATGTTAATTGTTTTATTGTTAATAAGCTAAGATATTTTTTATATTGATCGTTCATAAGGGCAACCCTATGAAAGGATATGATCTTGAAACAGAATCTCAAAATAGTGACAAGACGAGATAATTCCGTATGATTTGCTTTACGCTAGGAATCGGGAATCATTTGATGTCCATGTATTTTACTGGCCGGTTATATTGGTACTTACTGCTCCACTGGCTGTCGATATGTGAGCCAACCAACCCATCTACCGCTGCTTTATACGCTTAGTAAGCGGTCCTTTACGATCGGCTCTTAACAAATTAGCTATAAACAACATAGTCAGCAGGAAAGGTAGAGCTCTCTTGCCCGGTGATTACTTAACCATTTTAGATATGTGCTCCTGGGATCGCTCAACGCTTTAAGCGCTCGTAATTTTGTGGACCTTGAAATAAAAAAGGTTTTTGAATCGGAACATCACAGATAAAGAATATCGACAGATAATTAAATTGTTTATTGATATGAATCGTGATTTTTTTTAATGATGAAAAATTTATTTTCTGATTTTTTAGTGTATTCCGAGCTAACTAAGCTGTTTGAACAAGAATTCAGACGAAATTAAATTTAAATTTTTTTATAGATACCTAAATGAAAAAACACTTAAAATTTTACGGTAAGCAGACATAAAATAAATTAGATAATAAAATTTCAAGTTACATGGCCACATCGATATGATCACGATTGCGTTGTTCATACCTAACCCAACTTATGACGAGACAATCGGAATCTTAACGACGTAAGTGAACAAGCCATGCACAGAAATGTGCGACGCGCACCCGGGTGTATTGGACAGACTTACGATTGAATTTTCCCTAACAAATCTCTAAAGTAAAGTGGTAATCTTAAGGCGATGCCATACGTAGTAATGCAAAATCATGTGTTTTTGGTTTGAAAATTTGGTCGCCTAGAAATGTTTTAGATGCTTTAATTAAATACTGCGAGTAGAATACATCTTGACCTTTGGAATAAAAGAGTATTTTTTAGATAAGTCTTTTTATAAGCCCAGAAAAAAGTAATGTATAAGGCCTATGAAATCTGCTTTAAAGTTCAAAATCTCCTACTTACGAACCCATTTTCGGTTATAATTTTATTGTATAATGTGGAAAATTAAGTTATTTATAAAATGATTGGAAAAAAATGAAATATTTATGCCTGAACATCCACAAAATAAAATAAAAGGCACTTATTGGCCATGTTTTTTTCTTGCATAAATCAAAACAGGCGGATGGTGTTAAGCGGGAATTTAAACCTTATCGCCATCTACGTAAGGGTTGTTATTGATGGCAGCTCAACTTTAAATATTACCCGACGTAGTGCATCGCCTTAATGACATAAGTGATTTAGTCGTGTAAAAACAATACTCAGCGCGCGGCCCGGCGTAATAGACGGACCTGCGGTCGACTTTACCCTAGGATCTAAATCTGATCTTTCCGTGGGGTTTATTTGAATGGTTTCAGTTGAAATGACTAAAATTTCAGATTTTTGTAGAGGGATCTTCCATAAAGTTACTTATTCATCGTCTAGAAAATAAAATCTGGTGCTTACCGCTAATTATGTAGTAGAAGGGTTTTATAAAATTTTCAAACGGTTTTACAATAAATACTTTAAAGGTAAGGTACTGTTTTTTATTAATCTTAAATTCAAATAACTTTTATTCGTGAGGATCGCTCAAAAAATATTTATATTACCGTTACGAATACGTCAGAATTAATTAACATGTGAGTCTCTAACAAACCTCCGTTATTAGAGTCTTGCGTCGCCTTAACAGGGTTCCTCTTCTTTCTTAATTACCCCATTTGGCTGATCTCTTTATACCCTCTATCTGTAGGGTTGGTTGATTAGGTAAGGATAACAGAAGAATGCGAATTATGGAATAGGTAAGATTAAATTATTGCGTGGCTGCGTCGACATGCTTACGACCGCATCACTCATGTCATTAAAGTAACCTAACCTCTCCCTACAGCATGTATCTTCTTTCTTTCATTGCCACATTTTGCTCAACCCGACATCACTTTATCTGGGGGTTATGTTAGGTTAGATTAATAGATGAATAATCGGAAGTACCGGCAACATTATCAGCCAGAAGTTTTCATGATATCAGACTTCCCAAGGGATATGTGCTGATTATATGAAATTGTTCCAAGCCTTCTAAGCAAGATTAATTTTATATCAAAGTATATCTATTTACAGAATAAATTTGCTTTCTTCTGTGGTTTGACATTGTACAAATGAACAAAAAATCTTTGTTTAAAACCACTTTATTTGAGTTATACACGTCGACCGATTGTAATTTAGTTTACACTAGCTGACGTGCACCAAGCGTTTGTCGAGGTTGTGAATGATTTGTAACACAGTTTGTAGAAAGTCTGTAAATGATAGTGAAAACTTAATCAAAATTCATTGCGTAGCTTAGAAGAACTAAGCGCACAAACATACAGACTATTTAGAGATAGAGGTGTTTATTATCCTGATGAAGTTTGAGATCAACCAAAACCGATCGACGCGTGTAACTCAAATAAAGTGGTTTTAAACAAATAACGAAAAAAAAATAATGTAAAAAATACACGTTTATATTTGAAATAAAGAATGTTTTTATTTGTCAAATATTTCGCGTCGCAGAATGAGACAGCAATGTACACTTTAAAAAGCAGTCTCTCACACAGGGGATAAAACAGAACAAAAGGAAACATCTCAACACCTCTGGAGATTGGGCACATGAAGCAGATGGGTCCCACTGATCTCAGTTCTGGATGCTGCAATTCTTCTTTGACGTTTCACTTTACTTCTACGGTTTGTTTTCTCGAGGTGTAGCTCGATTGAAAGGGTGACCATTTGTTAGAATACTGAAATGAAAAAAAGTTTAATCATTTTGTAAATAAAATACAATAAATATTTACAATTTATTACAATACAGAACTGTACAATGATTAATTAGCTAATAATATATAAAATAATTCAGTTTTAATTTTAAACGATTCATCGCAAAGTTTAGGTTCGATTTCGAGGTCTGCGGCAGACTGCAAACTGCAGCGGCAGAACGCAGATTCAATACCAAAATGGAATAATTACTGTTTCATCATTATCGTGTTTCGTAAGTCTGCTGTCTGCCGCTGCGGTTTGAAGTCTGCCGTCGACCTCGTAATTTTACCTTTATAAGATTTTCCGTAAGATTTGGTCGATTTGAAAAATTATTTAACGATATTATTATTCTATCATACCTACGAAAACATTAGTAAGCTAAAAATAGTAAAAAAAAAAATTGTTACAATTATATTTTTTAATTGCTCCCAATCATCTGAAGCCAGTGAGACTATGGCATCTCCGATTGGGTATTGTGAGGTTAAGAGTGGTGGGGAGGATAACGAGATGAGGAAAAGAAATGAAGTAGGACCTGGCTATTCAGATCTGGTCATCAAACATGACCAAAGCCGTGTAAAATATATTTTAAAATAATTATGAAATAACACAAATGAAAAAAAAAAATTATTTGCGCACAATTTGATCCTGCGACCTCCGGATTAACCTAACGTAACCTCTTAACCACGAAGGCCAAAGATTCAGCATTAGGTAGGTGTAGTCATACATATAACGATTCTATCAACGATATCCCTTCTTTTACGAACCCCAAAATAACAGACTTCTGAAAAAAATTCTATATCGGCTCCTGTTTAAATATATTTGCATTGACTCCAATCAGCCTATTTTGCATTTTTTATTTCCAACAAGGGTAATATTAGGGCATTAATGTACAAAATTAATACGAGTGTATTACCCCAGTAGTCATAGTAAACTAATTAAAGTAATGTTTTTTTTCCTCTTATTTAATAATTCAAAACCAAAATATCCTCTGAAATCATAAGACTTGTAAGTAGGTACTTAAATTCCACCCTTCTTAATTATAATTTATTACTTTTGTTTCCTTTTCATATTATAATAGTATATATTTTATTCCTTTCATTTTCTAATAGTATATACCTTTCTAATATCTTTTATTTTATTTTTTACAAACTCTTAATGCCTTTTAAACATTTTATAAGCACTTCATTTTTCCTTATACTACTTTATTGTATATTATTACATATAATTTCTTACTTTGACTTAGTACTGTACTACAGATTGCTACTTATATTATATTTATATCGCTTTGTTTTTTCATACTTTTAACCTTACTTACTATTTACTGATTATACCATTATACTTACATTTATATTGTTGCATTCCTTATGTTGCTGTACTATTCTCTGTAAATTAGTATGTGAATGGCACATGTTGTGCATATACGGCGAAATAAATAAATCATGTAATTTTATTTTATGTCACATTTTTTACCTAAATATCAATGAGAATTATTATTTTTAACTTTCACCATCTAATTAGGTACCAAAATATTGAAAGTCTATGAATAAAGTACGAAGTATTTAAACGGATTTAAAGATTTAAAAATAATCCTTGCTGAACCTTATATGACCGGGCACAAACTGACGAGTTGAAATTGGACTACACGAAGAGAAATCGGTAATAACTCAATTTCAGGATGTTTTATCGATTTGCCTTAATAATCATGACGATTCGATAATTTTTAAAATTTTCATGAACACGTGTTCCGATATCTTGATAATATATTCGTAATTTAATAAAAGTTTATCAGGAAACCTATTAATTCATTCGCAGGGCTCGTTTTTAACCGGAATCGCAAATAATTTGAAGTGATTCTTAATAAATTAGCAATAGTATTTTTTTCGGTGTACGCACAATCAATAAAAAAAACATCTCGATTCATGGTTACCGCAATATTCCTGTTTGTATCTAAATACGTACTGTTTTCCTTTCCCAATGCAGCTTTGTTTTGGTTCCGTCTGAACACAATCTTACATTACTGCATTGTTGGACATAAAGTAAAGAAAACAGACAGTTAATGGTGGGTGAACCGCGGAACTACAGAACGAGGAACCGAGGCTGCGGGCTGCGGGCGTCTGACTTCAGTCGAAAAAAGATACAGATATTCTGCTGTTCTACTGTTGTGCTGTTCTGCTGTTCTTCTGTTCTGGTGTTCTAATATTCTGTTTTCGGTTGAAGCTCTGTTCCTGCACAGTACATAGTTCAATGTGCTTTATTGTTCTTTGATGTTGTTTGAAATCGATGATTTGATACTGATATATACCGCACAAAAGTCTCAACTGCTCCCAACCGTCTGGAGCCAGTGAGACTATGGCATTTCCAATTGGAGTATTTCGTGAGGCTGATGGTAAAGGGTAGGGAAAGGAGATGAAGTTGAGGAAGGTGGCGAGGTACCTGGCTATTCAGAAACAGAGAAGATATTCTGATTATTATAATTTTTTGTACAAGATTTGTGGCCACGCATATAAGGCAACATTTGTAAAATATGCTTACACAATTTAACGTCAAACATTACGATTACGTATTCGTAAAATTCTTCACGTTCAATGATATTATAAAATATGCTTTGAATTTAAATGACATTTTCAAAATTGAAACTGTTTATTTTAACAAATTTAGACAAGCGTTAAAGTACCTACTTGCCATGATGTACAGGGATGAATTTTGGTTTAACGTTTTTAACAATACTCTCTTTAAAAACATGAAATCTTTGTTTTTGCGTTTTTCTTTTTCACTCGTGTAAGGAAATCAGGGGAATTTAGATTAAAAGCTAAACATCTGAGGGAATACTCTTGTCAACGAACAATGGTACCTATCTGCAGTTCAAATCTAAATTGTGTTTTGACTTCAAACTTGGGAGCAAAAGACTCTGGCGATTAGATTTTTTCTGAACTGTACAGATTTAGAACGTTTTCCTACGATTAGATTTCTACATCAACACCAATGTCAGCTATAATGATTTGAAATTTCAATCAACAACATAAATTCTTTCGTCAATTCACTTAACATTTTCAAAGTTCAATTTTACTTGCAAAAAATACCTTTTCTGAGTAAATAGTATTTAACCCCACAGGTTTATTTGTTCGATTTTGCGAACAGAATTAAATAAAATTTCTTACCTTACAAATTCATTTACTATTTTTGGGATACGTTCAAAAATATTCCAATTATTTGGTTTTATTACAAAGCGGAATACACTTGAATTATTCGATCTTTTGACAGGGTCTTTAAGAAATACAATTACTTATTTATTGTATTTAAAAAAAAACATATTTTTTCTAAGAATCTGGTGATTCATGAAGACATTCGTTCAATTTCACAAGAATTGCTTCTCTCATCTGCCCATATAAATAAATGTGTAAATGTTCGTTTGTTCAAAATCTTAATTAATTAATGCTATTTGAATTTTGACACAATATTGCATTCGAACACTACGTGTATTTTTCGATTATATAGGTGTCACCTGTAAATAAAAACATTTTATTTTAAACAGCGCCATCTGTTGGACATAAAAGCAACACGCGTTTTTGATTCTCTTTCTGCATAAACAGACTGATCCACAGTAACGCGTGGCGGTGTAAAGCTACTAGATAATAATTTAATGTCACAATGTAACGAACGAAGCGTAAATAATAAATTAAAAACATTGTAATCCACAGACATAGGAATTAATAGACGAGAAGATAATGGCGAGGGGTAAAATCAACTGTTGAAGAACGAAGGGGGTTAAGCTGACTGTGATTCGTCAATAAATCAATCTGACAGTAAATAGGCATCTCGCATTATAATATCACCATTTAGTTCTTAAAAGTAAAATCTGCTTTTGAATGAATAGACATTTTTACATGGGAGCGCAAATTACTCGCCACGTTATGAACTAATTTGCGAAGTCCAAATTCGGCAAAGTAAATTTCTTCTGTTTGCAGAGTCGTAGTTAGTTTCAGAGTATTTAGTTAAGACACTTTTACAAATGTTTCATAATTTACTTACCCCAGTAAACAACGATGAGCACACTTGAGAATCGCTACATTGTGATGTGATAGTATATGTTTCTAAAACTGATCCATATAATACGGTGTGAATAAGCTTAAAATAAAGTAAAATAATGCTTACTTATGGAATGTAATACGACAATTGGGTTATTCTCTTTTTCACATCTATTTTTACAAGTTTTCATATCACAAGTCAACATTTTGCCGTGTTATTTCGTAAAATGAACCGATGATGCCTCGACCATAGTTCGCACAAGAATGATGACGTCACGTTTTCAAATTTCACTTGAGGCCATACGCGAGCCCAGCCGGCTCCAATGGAACCGGTATGGGGAGTGGGGATAATACGCTTTTAATCACTTAGGGCAGGTCTACTAATATTCATATGTCTATGTTGTAATCGTATTTTATCTAACGACAGCTAAAGTAAACTTACCTAATGTATTGTAGAATCATAGACTTCAATGTGTAGAATACTAAATACAACTATCAAGGCCTTCGGATTTTTAAATATAGAATACTTTTTCGAAATATATCAAATCCACTTTCATCGCCCGGTATTGGGAGGGTTGTGATTCCAACTAAAGTAAATTTTATATTCACTTTCACTAAGAAAAAACTAAATCAATTATTGTTGCATCACGCCATTTACTTAGAGCAACTAGTTAAATTTAAAGCTGGCGAGTGCTATTATATTGTAACATTAAAATACATACATGCGTTACAGCCATAATCTCGACTAGCAATCTGGAGGTCGCGGGTTTATATCTTGTGCAGATATATATTCGTTCTTGTGTTATGTCTGTGAGTGTCCTTGATGTGTATATTTTTTTTAGTATTTGGGTAATAGGTTGTTTATTAATGTTTGTATACATGTAAAGAAAAATATAATTTTCTTTAATTCAAGGCAATGCCGAGCTTGTCTCGTCATTGTGGCTGTGTGTGTCGTGGACTGTCACTGGCTGGATGTGCGCCACAGTCGACTCGATATTTCGTAATCTATGGTTTAAGACATAGTAAAAATAATCTATGGGTTGTGACAAGGCAGATTGATGGGAATAATTTCAATAATTGGTAATTGCTATCGTGATTGTGATTAAGGAATTGACATAACAATTAATAAAATTAATTGTCGTTTCTTTCCTTACAGGTAATGTTTTGTTACTGAATGCTTTTCTTTATGTAAATCTTGTGAGATTAACAAAATAAACCTTTACTTTCCTTACAGAGAAACTCAATTGTGTTTTAATTGACTGTGTCGTTCAAATCACAAGGAACATATCATTATATACATATCGTCGCGTTCAAGGTCAGCATCTGTTTACTGTTAGCCAATTCAGTTCCTTTAAAATTTTAGTTACTTTTGAAAATCTATTTCGCCTAATTCTCATTGCAATATTTTGGACAATTTGCAACCTATTTTGTTTTCTGTCATTACACAAGAAAAGAATCGTGGAGCACTAATTAAAATGTTTAGCAATAATGGAGTAAGAATAATGTAAATTGATATTTTTTTTATTATAATTAGTTAATTATGAATAAACACCGACCTCGGACTATCCAGACTTGCCTTAAACTTGTTTAAACCCTTGCTTAGATAAGAATTATACTTTTCAGTTGTGTATTATCTTATGAACATAAACGTAGACCCCTTTTCAAGATAAATTTAATTAAAGATGCTGGTTCTTGGGTATAAATTATTAGACATAATTTGTTGGTAGTTGAGACTAAGACTTGCTTATAAATTAGTAATTAGCTGTTAGTACTTAGAAACAACTTATTTTCGTATAGTGTAAATTGGATGCTTTCGACAATCAACTAAGTAATGAATACTTAGAAGCTACAAAAAGTTTTAGCCGTTAGTTGTTATTTATTAATAATTTAGAAATAATTTATTAATTATGAGTAAGAGTAGATATTTTTTTAAAATGTTTTTTATTAATTTTTCAAATATTTTATTGTTAACCTAATGCTAATGAGGTAATTTATCCAAATTAATGTATCTGTATATATATATTTTATGTACCACAAGCTCAAGTGTACCCGTAGTTGCTCGGGGTTATTAAGGGTTTGGAGTAAAGTTTTGAGGTTATGAATTCTGGTGTACCTGAAAACTGGATCTAGAATTGGAAAAGTTTCCTTTTTATAAGTTTTTGTTTCACTTGATCGTGGCATATCTTCCTGAAGCGTGCCCGACTTCAGTACTGTATACTGTATTATATCGAATTTATTCTACTCCGTATCTCACACAGTGCAGAGATAATCTCTGGCGTCTTTTTCGGTCGTCCTCGACTTTTTTTACCACTAAAACCACTCTTTAAAGACTTCTAGTATTAATAAGAACAAACATTGAAATTTTCAGCCAAATCGATCCAGTAGTTGTTGAGTCTATAGGGGATTAAAAAAGTAACTGTCATATATATATAGATTGTGAAAAATAGAGTACTCTAAACCGGCAACATTTTCAAAAACAACATATTATCAAAAGCAGACAATATGTGATGTGTTTTAGAAGAAACCATTTATTTTCATCGCCATAATTTATTTTGAGCGTACGAAAATAACCGTTTATTATGATAGTTGTATGAAGGTATTCCATGTTTTAATTGGATTAAAATTTGTTGATAAACGGCGTGATTTTTGCTTTTACACGGAAAAAACTTGCCGATTTAAAATATTTCTAATGAATTAAGAATCAAATTATTCGTTATTTGATTAAAAAAGGATTTCAAGCCCTTAACGAATGAATTAATAGGTTTCCTGTTAAACTTTTAATAAAATGCGAATTTATTATCACGATTTGGGAACACCTATTCTTAAAATTCCAAATATGTTTGCATTTCGTCATTAGATATTATCAAGGTATTTACAAAAAGTTTGATAGGAAACGGCCAAACGGCTAACACCAAAGTCGCGTGATTTGTTATGATAATACAACATGCCAACAGATTTTAAATAAAGTTGGATTAAGGAAGATATAATTAATTTTTTATTTTGAATTTCAAAATAATTCTAAAAAAATGTTCAATTCCAAAGTTCCTCCCCAGGAGCTGGATCTTGACTGCTGTGAACTTTTAAAATCTATTTAAAAACTTAAAAAAACTAATTTAATTAGTTTGACGGAGGATTGAACCTTCCTCCCCAGGGACTGGAACCAACTGAGTCAAATCTCGATTGGGAAGGACAGACATTTATTTCGTATATTAACTGTTGTAATGTCATCTAATTTCAGACAAATACGAATGATTGTGTACAAATATGATAGCCCCCAAAGTTAATAGAATGCATTGTCATAGACAACGAGTCTATCTGCCGAATTTCTACTCGATGGGATGTCGGGAAGTTAATTTTCACTTATTTCCATGATTTGCATTCATTCATTAACAGAATCAAATTCGAATATAAAATTTATGTGTTTAATCAAAAAAACTCAACACGAAAAAAAAAGTTTTTTTTACTATATTAGAGATTGAACCTTCCTTCCCAGGGATCAGAATCAACCAAACTACCGACATTGCAGATTGCGGAGATGTAGACGCAGATCGTGTAGGACAGACATTTATTTTTTATATTAACTGCTGTATTATCGTTCAACATACCCATCAATCGAATACATCATTGAAAGACGATAATACTAATAAATTTAATAGCGTGGGGAATGTGGCGAACCCATCTTTCAGGGAGTGGAAACACGACCTGCAATAGCCGTCCCAAGCTGAGGTGTGAGCTACCGTGCTCAGGGTGAATGGCTGAGGAATAGTGTCACGAACGGTGCCTCCGAGAAACAGGGTCGCATCTCGGAGTATTTAGACCTTACCCCAGAACTCGGGGCTCTACTGGAGTAGACCTTCTATTTCCCTAAATACTTGTGGGACGAAAATTGGACCATTCACAAACTCCCTCCCTCGAGGGGCCTTCAGGGAACCAGGGGAGAGTGGATTCCTCCGTCATGAGGCTTTCGGGGAACCAAGGAGGAATGGAGAGGACAGACAAAACCCTCTTTCATTATGGGGCCTTTAGCGAACCAAGGAGGAGTGGAAAAGAGTGGCGAAGACCTCTTCCATCGTGAGGCATTTAGCGAACCAAGGAGGAGTGGAGAATAGTGACGAAGTCCTCTTCCCTCGTGGGGCTTTCAAACAACCGAGGAAAAGTAGACTCTTCCTTCATGGGGTCTTCAGGGAACCGAAGAGTAGACTCCTCCGTCGCTGGACCTGCAGGGAACCAAAGAGGAGTGGAGAAGAGAGATGAAACCCTTTTCCATCGTGGGGCCTTTAGGGAACCAAGGAGGAGTGGAAAAGAGAAACAAAGGCCTCTTCCTTCGTGGGACCTTCAGAAAACCGAGGAGGAGTACAGAGGAGCGAAGAAATCCTCTTCCCTCGTGGGGCCTTTGGGGAACCGAAAGGGAGTGGACCCTTCCGCCATGGGGCCTTCAGGAAACCAAGGAGATGTAGACTCCTCCGTCGCGGGGCCTTCGTGGAACCAAAGAGGGTTGGAGAGGAGAAATGAGACCTAAGAAGAATGTGGGACCAGAAAATATAGCCACATATCCAATGACAACCCTGGTGAACTTTATAAAAGATACCGGGTGACTGTTAAAGGAATGTGGTAAAATGGGAGCGCACAATGGGCCTACGGCCTAGGCGCTCAGTGGAACTATATGCAAACTGTCTCCGCTCTACAAATAAATAAATAAATAATAAATCTAAACAAAACACGAAACAGAACAAGACAAAATAAAAAAGGTAACGTTTTCAACTGGGAATCGAACCCAGAATTTCTCTCTTTCCATGACAACGCCTCTAACCACATTATAAATTAAGAATTAACAATATTGTAACTAATTAATTTTTCCCATATTTTGACTGCCATTTTTTGGATGATTTCAAAGTTCTAAAGAATTTATTTTTAACCTAGATAGTGTCTCGGATAAACATAAAAGTAAAATTATTTACATTTGGAATAATTACATTCAAACCTTGTTTCTTTGACTAATTTCATAATTTTGGTGTAGTTTTCAATTTGGTTATAAAAGGGTGGAACTTGGAAACCGCCCCTACCACGGAAGCTGGCAGGCTGTTGCAGATTTATACAGTATCCATATACATTACGGTCTCTGTCTGAGATGATTTTATTCCACTTGACTTTACTTACGATTGTTTTATTATCCCCTTCTACTGGATATTATTTTTCCCCTATGAAATAACTCCGACGGAATAAAATGAGGAAATAAGAAAAATACAAATAACAGGCAAGTTTACTGGCAAGTCAAAACTCACAGAAGTTCAAATAATTTTTAATTTGAAAGAGGTTCTTAGAATTTATTTGTATTTATTAAACGAAAGAGAGGATCTTGTTTAGTGCCATCATATTATTATGTTTTCAGAGTTTCAAATAACAATCAATCTATTTATTTTTATGTACTGGGTTGTTACAGATCATTCATTTATAAAAACACCATTTATATGAAGTCAGTTAATAAATTTTTTACAGATGTTTTCACTTATATAAACATCATTAATATTAACTCAGTTGCAAACAGAATGGAAGATCTACAGTCTCTCATACCTAGGATGAACCAATTATGTATGAAGAATGAGTTAATGATGAATATAAGTAAGTGTAAAGTAATGGTGTTTGAAAGAGAGAGTACGAAAACAGTGTGCAATATAGTTATGAATGAGGAATACTTGGAGCACTTGGATGAGTTTGTGTATTTAGGGAGTATGTTTACGAGAGATGGGAAGGCTGGCAGAGATATTGTAAGAAAGGTAAATGCAGGTAATTCCATTAATGGAGGACTAAACGCAGTTGGCACTAACAAAAAATGTCCAAAGAAGCGAAGCTAGCAGTCCACAATGGAATGCTGGTACCTACCTTGATGTACGTAAGTGAGGCATGGAACTGGCAGAGAAAAGATGAAAGTAGACTGAATGCTGTAGACATGAGATCCCTGAGACGTATGTGTGGTAAAAGCATGTATGATCGTGTAAGAAATGAGGAGATCCGCAAAGAATGCAAGGCTGATGTAAACGTAATGAGTAAGATCAATAAAGGGACGTTTAGATGGTTTCAGTATGTAGAACGAATGAGCTAAGAAAGGAGTGTAAGGAGAATATACGATGCCAATGCGAATGGTAGAAGAAGTCAGGGACGCTCGAGGAATACATGGCACGATCAAGTAAATAAGATACTTGAATCAGGCCATGTCAAGAGTCAGAATAATAGAAGAGTATGTATGAGACGATGCGTGAATGTGAGTGAGGCAAGGTGTGTGTGCCACGTCCAGTTGTTTGGCGGTCCGTCCTCTCTGCCTATCCCTGCGGGGAAACGGCATGATGGTTAGTTGGTTAGTTCAGTTAATACACAAATAGGTACATGCAATTACTAAAATCTACTAAGGCATAGGATACGTAAATTTGCATACATCTAATAAAGATTCAAAAACAAAAAACAAATAAAAACACAAAATATAACATTACAGCATTGTGAAAAAGCTCACTCAAATGATAAATAATACAATCAAAGGTAAGAGACCCAACATATATTTTAGCAACAGCAGAACATTTTTCTGAATCCGTATAAATTATTGACGAAAATGTCTACTTCAGCACACTCTACAATAGTACATGGTCGACACATTTAGGTCAGAGGGCTAAAATGGGCATTATTACTTTTTCATGGTACGGCGTCCTAAACAGTGGAAATTGAGAGCATTTGTTTAAATATTACAATCTTATTACCTTCATTAACAATAGATTTTTTAGAAACAAATCTACCACTTCAAAGGTAAAATAGTGAAAAACGATAATATTTTAATAATTAGTATGGATCCCCACTCAGTGGCCTTGATATTTTTAAATAGATAATTTTGGGTTTTTTAAGAGGGTAAGTACATATATGATTTGAATTAAGTTATATTTAGATTTAACAATCAAATCAAAATATGACAATAGATCATATTGCGACCAGCAGAGTATATTATGAATTTTTGAAGTAAGTAATAAACACATTTCTATCGAACTAACAAATTTCAGCAGAATAGACGACTTAACGTTTTTTAGCATTTTTTAGCATAATTGAAAGAAAGTTGATGAATTATAATAAAACATTACAGTATCAACCTCACTTAAAAAAATCACTCAAATTAACGAAGAGATTTGGTTAAAATTGATGATGTTATCCTTTTAGGTATAGCGTTTTCGGTGGTTTATTTATTTACACTGGGTTTTTACAGACGATCTCACTTACGTGAGAACAATCCCGCTATAAAATCTTAGTTAATATACAAATAAGTACAACAATTACCAAAATCTACTCAGCCATAGGACACATTAATTTTCATATACCTAAATAAAGATTAATATCAAACAAATAAAATTCAAAATTAAAAATATATATGCAACACAAATATTACAGAAAAGTAAGATACGCAAATAATACACAATATAATCAGTGCAACATATTTTTTTCACAATAGCAGAATAATAATGATAATGTACAATTAGCTAAGTCTCAAGCAAATAGCAGATTTACCAACATACAGATTACTACTATAACAGGTGCTAATTAACTTACTGTATTACCGACCACCAACACGAGGTAGATTTTCAATTGTATTGATTTCAGAAAATCGGGATTATTTCATCAACGAAGTGGAGTTTCCTAAAAAAGGTTATTCTCTTAACAAAACCTTAGTTCGTGTCGGTATAAATTTAAAACTTCATAAAGATTATAAAGTGTTAATTTAAAAAATGAATGAGTAAAATGATCATATACTAGAAAAAGGTTTTGCATTGCATAGATGCGGGTAACATAGAAAACCTGCTGATTAAAAACAAAGACAATACAGGTTTTCACGAAAAAATTATACGTTATTTAACCTTTCAGGTTTTTAAATATTTTTACCAAAAACATGAGGAATTTTCTTGGAATAAAGAAATACTGTTTTAGAAACTAAATAAAAAAAAATTGTGATTTGTTTTTGGGGTGTTATGCCGTGTTGCGCTAACTCCTTCTTTACTCCTTGGCTAAAGAAGGAGTTAGCGCAACACGGCATAACACCCCAAAAACAAACAACAAAAATGCTTTTGGCCGTGAGAATCTAAAAACTTACCTAAATAAAATTTTCTTTGAAATGCTTGCATTGGAAAAAAACATTGATCTTTAAAAAAATATTTTTTTTAATATCAAACATGAAAATGTTAACAAAAAAACTTACCGGGACATTTTGACTCGGAACGTCCATAATTTTAAAATAATTCGATATTTATAAAATATATTCCTTTTGTGTAGGAATGATCAGATGCTCTGTAAGGAACCCGCTTGCAGAGCGCGGGTGTAAACTGTGCACCCTAAAGTTTAAGTTTAGACTAGATAATAAGTAATAAAACTCTCAATTCACTTTTTATACCATTTAGTCAATGAAAAATGCCAAAATTCGGAACCATGCACTTTGACAATTTTTTTATGTTTTATCTATTAAAATGTATAAATATTTGATTTAAACTATGAAGAATAATTATTTATCTTTTCAATGACGAATAAATCACATTTCTACGCATTTTAGAAAGAAATATAAAAATACTTTTATAATGAATTGACTCCCAAGTCACATTTGTCCTTAAGAGACTATAATAGAATATGATGTTTGTGGCTATTAATCTCCTTCCGAAGCCTGAAGGGTTAATGCCTCATTCTTTATAATTAAATTTTGTTTTTGTTTTGTTTTTGCCCATTAAAAATATATTATTTTCAGCAAGGTGGAATATCTCCCCACTAACAGCGTGATGTGAGAGTGTATCTCCATGAAAATCTCAGGCCTCACGTCACTGAAATTTTTTGTGGGGACTCATCAAAGACAAATATTATTTTTTAATGATTAACTAATGTTTATTAGACAAGGTTTTTTATGCGTAGCACAAAGCATAACAAATTATATTAGTTTATCAATAAAAAGTAATAATATTTGACAAGTCAAAATATTTCACCAACAAATGTGGATATAATATGTCTCGACGTCATCTAGTGCGAAATTTAGCACTAACAAATCTTTTCATACAAAAATATAGTTGGTTGTTTACAAGTGAAAAAAACATAATGAGCAGTAATTGTTGATTGAAGTACTAGTACATATTGACTTATTTGGCGGGTTGGGAATAAGCCAACGTAGCTCAGTGGTCCAGAGCACCTGACCGGACATCAGAAGGTGCGGGTTCAATTCTCGTCGGCCGCATTTATTTTTACTCGGGAGATATTTTTAATTTGTATTGATATTGAAGGCCACTAATTATTGCTTATAATAATTTGTTATCAAAGACAAGGTTTAAGCCGGCAACAGTCGATCAATTTAAGGCGGAAATTGATAGAGAATGCAATTAAATTCCTAATTAAATGATTCGCCACGTTTGCAGTTTTATTGCTTCGCATTATCAGCAGTGTTCTGATAAAAATGAGCATTAATTTGAAGATTTACGCTGACTAAAAAAATCTAGATCAGTCTTCTTTAAGTTGTTCTTTTAATCGGTAATACATGTAAATACCTACTGTTTTTTTATAATCACGCAAAGTGCGTGCACAATTTTTTGGGTTTCCATATATTTACCAAACCTGCTATATTTTAAGCTTTGGTTGGTACCACTTGTAACCACTCTTGCCTTATATTGAAATATTTTATAAACATGAAGTAATATAGTTTTAAGCCTACTTTTTACATCACAATATATAGGCGATAGTTTTTTATTACATTAACCCCACACAAGAGGCCCTGGGGAAAATAATTTACTTCAAGGCCTATGTCATCTTTGTGGATGCTGTGTGGAGGGTGTTTTAAAGAAAAGGAATGAAAGGAATTTCTGGAAAGGAAAAATGTATAAGGGATAAATGTATCATATGATCTATCTTTCGCTCTGCGGCGCAAGGCGATAGGTCAAGGGATCAGTTGGAGATGTTAAAGGGTCTTCCCAAACCAGCCTCCGCCAATCCGGCACGCGACGCACCTGGTGGGCAAGCGCATCCTGAACACACCTCACCCGATGAACGCGGGCATCCCTGCTAAACCACCAAACGTTGCGAACAACTTGGGTGACCATTGTTAAAGTAAGAATCGCTATAAAACTACATAAAAATGGATCTTAAAATCCTGTATCAGAAACCATTTCCAACGACCAACTTGTCACAGAAAACGATGCACCAAAAAGCATCAAATTCGATTGAGCGTATTTTGCGATATTCTTTACGGTCTCTCAAATTTTACATATTTAACATGACGATCGACGTTCGTACGCTTTATTTAACAGAAGATACGAGTACCTTTTCGAACCGGAAATAACATGTTTTATGCTTCGTATTGCTGCAATCATAAAAGCGGATACAAGCAACAAGAATCCATGAAAACAGAAGTCGCGAAATGACCGCATTAAACGGCAAACCTAACTGTGCAGATGTTCTCATTAGATACAGCTATTGTCTGACTTTATTGGCACTTACGTCGTAAAATATATATCAATTTGTTTTACGTACACCGAGTCCATAAATTTTGCAATAATGTTTGAGTGCTTAGTGTTTATTGAGCTTTTTTCGATACATTGTATACATTTCAAAGTGTCTTGGATAAAATATTACTGCGGATTAATGTCTCACAATTTAAAAGTATATTCTACATAATCCTGGGTCAATTGTGCTGGACCTAATCATTTTGACCCGATCATGAACCACCAATGAACGATCGTGAAACAAAAAAAAAAAACGATTGTCTGATGAGTAAGTTGACAGCTCAGTCGGCATCCGTGATGGGCATGACGGGCGGATACAGTTATAAACATTTTGTAAACCGGACATCTCAAGTCGCATTCTTGCGACAGAGAAATTGAGATGGTCGATAAATTAAATCTTAAATAGGCTGTTATTGCAGGTCCAGCCTGAAACCGTAGTGAGAGTCCTTTTCATACTAACCATCCTTATTTATGGGTCGCGAGAATGAGACTCAAAACGCCCGAGTCCGCCCAAGGTATAAAATTTCTAAATATACGGCATTTTTCTTAGATGGGGTCAAAAGTACCCGATCACTTCACCAGTGGATTGTGATTGACGCGGGCTAAAATGTTAAAATGATCGATTAAAGGATGAATTTTGGGCTTCTTTCCTTCTTTCCCTAGGCCTTCCTTCTTTAGTGTTAAATCTTTTCCATTGGCAAAAACTCCTAAACAGGGTGTTAATTAATCGTTATTTAATCACAAATTTCGGTTTAGAAATCTTTTCGTCTTTTGTTTGTGTGAGTTGGTTGTACTTTGGCTGTATTTGATACCCCAGCTACTCAAATATTACGCTGTTGAAGGGGTTGTTAAGACAAATTTAAGGTTTAGTGGAAGGTTACAAAAAACTAGCCTTTTCAGACTTATTTAACACAAAAAAGATACCCTAAAAAGCTATTTGAATAACAGGTCTTACAGTTCTGTCACGGATCTCTAGATCAATAGATAAAATTTGCACATACACGTGTTCCGGAAATTAGACGAACAAGCAGAAAGCTGGTAAATCTACATATCGTAACACATTTCATCTTCGGACTCGATTAACTCGAAAACGAAAGCTTAATTAAAAAAAAGGTATTCAACAAAATCGACTTCAAATCTGATGTAGACTCACTAGATTCCCTAATGTACTACTATTTTCTGAACACCATGTATAATTTCCTCCAACTAATATAAAAAAAGGAAATATTACAAATTTGAAAATGTGGAACGTCCAACTATTATATGATTTTTTTAAAAAGGGTTCATCCAAAAAAACCTTATTTTGAATGAATTTAAAGTAGTTATTGACCTTGTCCGCAAAAACATAAAGTAAAAATAATAAAAGCAACAAAAAATTATAGTTTTTTTAACGGAATATCGCACACAACTAACGCGTAATGCGGTCATGTAAATATTGTTTGATACCAAATAGTTTTGAAAATGGATTTTATGTAATTGAAAAAGACGGAATCAATCGATCGTGAATCAATCAATTTTAGTCTTAACTTATGATGTTCTGGTGTTTTTCAGTCCCTGTTGGTTTCCATATAACTAATGTTTATAGGTGTACACCTTATCCAATCACTTATTTTCACAACACCACACGACAACATTGAATTTAAGGATGCAACTCACACGATTGAAATGGCCTTTTCACGAGATCCGAGCAGCAAGACAACATGCACTCTCAACGACGATAAGATTACGAATTAGAAACAAATTTAGAAAATTAATAACAATTGAATATCAATGACCTTTAATTGACACTTACGATTAAATATCTAAACTTTTAGGAAAGGAGGTGAACAAGGTAAATGACAAATTGAATAGGATATTGGGAAGTGGAATAATCCCAAAACCGTTTCAATATTAAACAAATCAAACAACTGATTTTTTTGCGAAACATCGAATTTTTTTTTTAATAATTGCAATAAAATACTTCGAAAGCCTACATCAAAACACCAGAACCTATATTAAATACTGAATTCCTAGGAATAGCAATTGACCCGCTAACAAAAAATATATTGCATTAACTTGACTAACAAATCGCCCTCTGGCGTACCGGTCGCATCGGGTCAGGAGTGCTCCTGACTGGGGTGGTATAATCGTATCGTATCGAATAATGTTAAAAACATTTTATGGAATACAATTTTGCAAAAAATTGAAGAAATAAACTTTAGTTAACCAGACAACGTTCTATATTTCAGTAATGATAAGAGCAGTGTGTAAATTATTATAATAATAAAAATAAAAAATAAAAATTTAAATACCAATTTATTGTGTATATTTATAACCAACCGGTTTCAGTTCAACCCAAACCTTCATCAGGGTTAATAAAAATATATTCCACAGGTTGGTTATAAATATATACAATAAAGTGGTATTCAAACAAACTTATTTTATTTTAATTATTATTATTATGTAAGCCCACAAAGTGTTTGCTACAAGTGAAAAATGTAAATTATTAATTTGTGAGTAGGTTTTTTTTTACGTAATGTATTTAATTTCATTTACTACTCCTTAATCTAAAATGTTCTCTTTGTGTAATGTGCTCTCTATACATAGTAGGGTAGATTACCAACTAACGCTAGATGAATTCTGGAACACAGAATACAAAAAACCTGTAAACCATAACTTCCCTACTAGGCATAGAGAAGCACAAATGTTTATTATTAAAATATCCCAAAATGTATACGGAAATAGAACAAAAAGACATAAAATTCCGGAATTATTTAACGCATTACCTGAAGACATTAAAAATGAGATATCTTATTCAAAAATCAAAACGAAAATTAGATCGTTCTACCTCCGTGAAACATGAAAACAAATAATATTAAGGATAAATACCTAGATCTGTGAAAACCAAATAATATCAAAAACAAATAATATTGTGAAAAATACCTAGAACTGTTAACCATTGTTAAAAATAAAACAATTACTATCGTACATTATGATCAGAAGCATTATAATCATTAGTAAGTATTTTTATATTAGATATATACTAGGATATTAGATATATGTTTTGTAGGATTTAAGTAAGATAAAATATTGTACAAATAAAAAAAAACGAACAAAAATATTTTTTTTTTTAATTTAAAAAATCAATAATATTCAGTCAATTCCAACAATCTCAAACAAACGAATCAACTGATCTGTCTATCTACCTACACAATAAAATATAAACTTAAAAAAATGTTCTATTTATTCTATGAATCTTTACTTCTGACATTGTAATTCAATTCCTAAACAATAATAAACAACAACAAGCTGCTCTTTTCAATCTCAGTCAAGGACATTTCTAGCCACTGTCTCGTCAATTTATCTGTCTGAATCGCAAACTGCTGTAAGTCTCCACAAATAAACCTCCAAGCCCAGACTCGGCCAGTTCTCCATACCAACAGGGATATAAAGGACCCAAGGGTTAACCCTGCCAAAATAATTGTTGTCTGATAAAAAATAATGACAAGGCTTCAGGTTGTACAAAAATGCAGTAATTTCTTATAAATGGTTTAAAACTATTTGTATGCAGGTGAAAAATATTGCGCTCTGACAAATATTTAACCGGTCAGGTTATTGTTAATAACTCATGATTGAAATAAAGTTATTAGCTAAAACAGATTTTAAAGATCGTGTAAATGTAGAACAAACGGGGTTGGGTGGTAAAGTTGAGAAATCATTTTAAAATAAGCATGTAAATAAGAAGAATTTGGTTTTAAAAACAATGTTAAATCTTCATTGATCTTTGTGTGAAGTTTACCTTTTGATGATATTATTACTCTGACATAATACAATTTGTTTCATACCGACGATTGGTACTTGGAATGCACTATAATTTAATGTAAAAAAAGTGATAGTGTTAAATTATCACAAGGAATATTAGATTAGTGGAGCAAAAGAGGCCTTTACGTTAATGGTGTTTGTTTCTTTTGAAGTTCGAGTGATTTCACGATGGTTCCATGGGCACTATTACTAGTCTATCTAATAAGCACCATTGTTTCCACAACACTATTTTTGAACTTAGGGATGATAATTTTCACTATTTTACAGACTTTCCACGAGATTAATTGTTACGAGGAGCAGAATAATATGCAACGACTACGACTACTTGGAACCTAAACGAATGAACCTAAAATAAAATAACGCTAGCGTTGGTCTTCCTTTTTCAAAATTTCTTTCTTCTATGACTTTTAGGAAAGGCACCAAATAAGGAAAAACGCAATTTGGGTATGAACTGGAATGTGGAAAAATCATAAAACGGTTTCAATATTAAACACACCAAATAACTTCAAATTAATATCTCGAAGAAATCCCGAATGACCTAAATGATTTTATACATCTATGTCAACGGCACGTTAAGACAAATCTGAATTGAAATAAATGACGTATGTCAATTATTATCGCACAAGACTCGATTATCTCGAGTCTTATTCTTTGAAATATATTCTTTGAATTTGCGGCTAGGTGGTAATAATCTCGCAAAAACAAATTTGGTTTTATTCTGTATTTGGCGGATCAAAATATTAATTGGCATATATTTTTCTGGCGATGAACATATTGTGTTCCACGAACATAACCCTGCAAAATGCCTCAAGGTGTTTTCAGTAGCAACCCTTAAGCATACTTACCCTAAAACACACAATGACTTACTTAACATCCGTGGCAAAGAGAACAAAGTGTATAACAGGGTAACATCAAACGCAGTAGGTGTACTGTGTTATATTACGTATTAAAAAGGACGAACCCTTAAACTCAATGGTGAACCGCAGCGACTTATGGCGCCCTGGTGGATCGTTACATTTTTTCGTACCTTTTTAACAATAATCTCAAGGGATTTTGGTTTTGTGGTAGAGAAATTACTAAAAAACACTGTAAAAAATCTTTAAAATTGGTGAATCAATAAATGATTTACTTATAAGGGAAGCTTTAAAATTCCCAAAAAACATCAAAATGTTTTTTATTTGATCAGCTAAGTGTTGATTTTAAATGCTTTTGTATAGTTTCTTAGAAGAACGAATACCTTTTAGTTTCAAGGTACTTTTTAATTATTATGTTTTGCTCGAGGGTTCCAAGAAAGTTTTTTCTATTTATTTATTTCCTTTATCCGTAAATTCACTCCCATTATAAGTTCGAAAAATCTTGAACCGTAATGACATTTAAAATTTTATATTTTTTTAAATTATTTCGAAATGAACCTAATTACAAATTAAAATCAACATATAAGAAACGAAGCTTTTTAAAAACAATATATCTATTTTTAAATGTCTTTTAAAACAACCAAATATCAACCAATCAAAATCCAGATTTGATAAGATCGACATTTATTGCGTCGTCGACTTTCAAAGATTGTAATATGTCAATAGAATACATAATTATCGACAACTAGCCTGTCTGCCGAGTTTCAGCTCGATCTAATATGGGGTTGTGGGTTAATTTCAGCTTCCAAGATTTGCATACGTTAACGAAAATATTTTTTTTATTTCAAATTATATTTATTTAAAAATGTTTGCATTACCGATAATTCAATTTAATTTATAGCTACATAATATCAAATAGGTACCCATCCATGTAACAAAAGTATTATTTGATTTACTTGTTGGTTTTGTAGTATAATCCATAGATGATGTGTATTTAAAATCATTTGAATTTATTAATTTGACTTATCCCGATTATTTAAAAACATTAAATTACTTGAAAACGAACGACACAAGTAATCAAAAAGCCTGACCTAAATAGAAAGCGTGAGACTCTGCAGAAAGGTTAGGCCCAAACCGCTGTAAAATATTCATAACAATTTTAATCAATTTGTTAAATTGTTGTTTCAGATCTACAAACACTCCGTACGTTCCTGATCCCCTGTTAGTTAAATATTCCGAGGCAAGGTAAGCAGATATCAAGTATGCATTAAAAACTACCGCACTGCTATCTCATCTGCAAGGCAAACATTTTCACATCACCCAACTCACCCTTATGTGGCCCTGGTACTCGTGTTATTAAGAAGATAAATGATTTAACCTTTTCAAACCATTGCAAAATGGTGAAAGACAAAATGGTGAAAAAAAATACGGCACCATTACCATATTTCTACTCCTGTTAAGACCCTTGAAATCAGGAGCACGAGTGAGTATAATATAAAAAAATACGCAGGACTATAGAAAAAATATTACCAGGTAGAGTGCAGGTAAAAGATTCTTCGGATTTATTTAACATACATTTTCCTTTTTTTATAAAATCTGTAATCTCGCGTGTCTAGGATAAGCGAAAAATGTAACTTACTAACTTACTAACTATCCCTCGCCTTTTCTCCTTAGTTTTCTAGTGGTAGAGAGAAAAGTATGTCTTGGCATACACTCCATGCCTTATTCACATTCATATTATCGTTACATACATACTCTTCTATTATTATGACACTTGACATGGCCCGACTCAATCTATTTAGTATCTGGTTCACTTGAACGCGCCATGTCTTCCACGGGCGTTCCCGAGTTCTTCTGTCATTGACATTTGCTTTATATATTTTCCTTACACTCGTTTCTTCAATTGTTCACTCTACATGCCCAAACGATCTGAGCGTCCCTTTCTTACATCAGCCTTGCATTCTTAGCAGATCTCCACAATTCTCACACGATCATACATGGCTCAGGGATCTAATCTCTACAGCAGTCAGTCTACATTAATCATTCTTCTACCAGTTCCATGTCTCACCACCATACATGAGGGTAGGTATCAGCACGCCATTGTGGACTGCTAGTTTCGTTGCTTTGGACAATTTTTTGTTAGCACCAACCGCGTTCAGTTTTCTTTATTTGCTATCCTATTAAATATACTTCTCACATATACAAACTCATTCACCTGCTCCGAATGTTTATCATTTACAACATATTGCACACTGTTATTGTACTCTTTCATTCATACGCCATGATTTTAGTCTTACTTGCGTTCATCATTAACTCATTTAGGTTAAATGTACCTTGGTCTGAAGCACACCAGTGTGCGCAAAAAGTTTCGGGTGTACCGCAAAGGAAGAAGCCTCAAAACTGTTAATTTTAAATAATTCCAACTCATTTAAAATTTCTTCAATTTTAAATTATACTAAATATATTCTACATATACTTATAAATATTTGTCGCGTTCTTACATAGTGGTTGACGTAGCGCAGGGAAACAGTGACGCTGGTATATATGCAGCGTAGTGAGTATGAGTGAGTGGAATGAGTGTGAGTGAGTGAGTACTATCACCCGCTAGGTGCCGCAATGTGTCGATACGAGGCTATGATTGGGTAGTTCGAATTTTTTTTAGTAGCTTGGTGTCCGCTCACTCGTTTTGTTTTAGCAATATTTTCAGTTAAATTATTTTTGTTAGATTAATTTTGTTACTTACACTATGATTTTCTATGTACCTACGTATTAATTTAGTACATTTTCTTTTTAAAATAAACGTTTGACAGACACTGGTCTAGCGACGTGTTACTCGTATTTGAAAGAAGTGATATAAAAAATTGTGAACGGTAAATATTAAGCTAGAGAATGAATTTGCGTTTTTTTTTAAACTGTACACACCTTTGCATGTTGACGAGATATGGGGCATTTTAGGTGCATTGGTAGAAGAGCAAGTGCAGGAAAATTCAATTAATAACTGAAAGCAATAATCCCTAGTAATCAAAGTAAGCGAGGCTTACTTTTTCAGTCCATAATGTAGTTCTGAAACAAACCTAATAAACGGTGACAAACTTAAAATGCGGCATGGAACTGGCAACTAGAGGTTCAATCATTTACGATCGAATTACTCAAAAGGATATACCTACGAAAAATATAATGAAAAAAGGCCGCATGAAAGGTTTTAAAACCCGGGGCAGATTATGTAGACGAGGAAGAGATATATTAGGAAGCACCAGATCTTATTACTAAAAACGGCGTCATTTCAAGAAACCAATGTTTCGACTATGAATAGTGGTGTTTGACCAGAGTGTCGATTCTCCAATCCAAGCCGCTTGCGATCGCCGTCGAAAGTACATACATTGGTCGACTTTCTTATTCATGAGTCTCGTCGAATATACGCCAAACGTCAAAATTCATTCCACCCGATGTTACCGGCCATATTTTATATTAAATGCCATCCCGAACTTTGCAGATTTTCTGCGCGCCAATACTCGGTCCTCGAGTAATGTTCGGGATGGGCAGAGCATGAAACTGTCGCCAAGGCATGGGCACACAAAGGATTACAGGTTCTACTGATTGTAGTGAAATGAAAGCAGTAGTTTTGTTTTTGCACATTATAAAACATGGAGAATATATTTAAGTAAACATGTTACATATTATGACTCGGCACTTACCCCCAGGGATCAAAAATTGGTTCTTAATTCTATCTAAAACTGATTAACCACTTAATTACGGAAAGTGAGCGGGGAGCTTCCATACGGCCGGCGGTGGTCTGTCCCAGACAGATCGAGCTGGCACCATCAGGGCTTTGGTCCAGGAGACGGGTCCAGCGTCTCCGACAAGGTGGCTGATAAGCGGTTCTGGAGCGTATCGGGTCTATCGTTTATGTAACATTAATGGAGCGAATCCATCCATTGAGCTGATCGGCAGATTACTTGAGCGGGTGCCGTCCGGGCTTGTGATTTTATTATCCGTATCTTATTAAGAAAAATACGGCTTGTATCGCGCCACTTGAGGTGAATGCTTCATTTCCCGGAGTCCGCGGAATAACGATTTGCAAGGGATCGCGTATATAAACTTCAGTAGAACATTATTTGTGATCTTCACGAACACACACACGGTCATCCATTATACGGACGTTTATTTAATAGAGCCTGCACCGACTTGGTTTTTGTAAAAAAGAACCGAATAACCCGCATCAGGAATACTGATGTACACTTTTTTAATACGATCGCCCATCCAGGGTAAAAATGAATTATAATCTAATTGACTGTGCGATCATTACACGGCCGTCCCGCTCGTGTAACAATTCCAGAGTGCCCAGCGAAAGGAAACGGAAACAAACAATAGACTGCCCGGCGGTCTATTTGTTGCCAGACCGTGCTCTCTATAATTTTAATCAAAATTAATGCTATGAATGGTACTTGTTCTGAAGAGGTGTTTTAAATAATTACTTTTAAATAAGACTTGACACCGCTTCATAACACCGAACAAAGAGTGGTTCGACCCACTCCGATGACTTCGTCGAGAATTGAGGCCATGGACGATACTGATAATATCTACCATTTTCCATTTCATTGTTTGAATATTAAGGTCCTCAATAATAATCGTGTCTTAATTTTACACAACTGATAAACAAACGTAATGTACGGTAAATGGTTGTTGTGTAAAACTTGAAAGAGTTTTACGTGGTAAGCGTTTTATGGTAGGTTAGGATCGAATTTCGCCTAATAATAAATGAGTTCGTTTAATAATTGTTTTAGGTTATGCGTAATTTGAAAATCGCTCGGTTAAAATGGCAGTCATAAGTGCTATTAAAAACAGTTAAGTTTATTTTTCTTAACATTTTACCAAAAAAAAACAAATTTAAATACGAAAAAAATATGTATAAAGGTTTTTTTTATTTATTTATTTCTATACATACATTACAGTGTCTACCAAATATTTACATTTGTATATAAAACATAAATTTAGAACTGATGTTAATATGGTGTTTTATGCTGGGTGTGAGGTAGGTTTGAGTAGGTGACACTGTGGTGGGTAATGTTATATGTTTTGTGAACACCTCACTGGGAGAACCTGTGCTGAGGTGTTTACGTGGTTATGATTAAATGGTTCATGTATTTATGTGTATTGGTTAAATTTTCTTATATAAGTGTAAGTTGGGATTTTAAATTATTTTATTTTTTAAATGGTTATTGTACGAGGCGTATCCAGAAAGTAAGTGTACTGAGGCTCTCACGACCGAATAAATTTTATTTTCGACATGTTGGCTACATGTAAGTGTACACTTACATGTAGCCTGACTTTTCTCCTCCGCAACGAGACCGGTTCAAGGTCAATACGTTGAGAAGTGTCGACGCGACAACACGTTTCGTGAAAAATGTCAATACAATCTCCCGCCAAGTGCGAAATACGCGAAGTCTTCCGTTATCACGTTTGGAAGGGAAAACCTCCGTTTGAGGTTTATAATTTGGTGAAAACTGCGTATGGTGATAAAGCTATGAATTGTACGAGTATGTGCAAGTGGTATTGCGAGCTTAAAAATGGTTCTCACCTCTTCACCCTCCGCCAAAAAGTTCAAAACCACAATTTCAGCCAAGAAAATTATGGCATCCGTGTTTTGGGACTGTCAAGGCATAATTTTGATTGAATATCTGCCTCAAGGGGAGACCATCAACTCTGCAAGATACTGTGAGACCCTAAAAAAATTGCGGAAGGCGATTCAAAACAAGAGGAGAGGCATGCTGACAAAGGGAGTCAGCATGCTGCACGACAATGTCAGACCACACACGGCCAACGCAACGAAGGAACTGCTTGCTTCGTTTAAATGGGATGTCCTAAACCACCCCGCGCATTCATTCGGAAATACATTCGGAAAAAGGTTTTCAACAGACGAGGAGGTAAAGGGGGAGGTGGAGAAGTGGACGAAGGGGTTGGCGGGAAACTACTTCGAGGAAGGCATCAAAAAGTTGATACCCCGCTTCACCACCTGCATTGAGAGGAATGGCGACTATGTCGAAAAATAGCTTACATATGTACTTCGGTAACCATGTAATTTTTATGTTTCAATAAATAAAATTGTAACCTACAAAAATTCTGTACACTTATTTCTGGATATGCCTCGTACATTGTTATATATGGAAAAAGGAAAAAAATATTTATATGCACATATATACATACACCCATGTATACATACATAAATACACATATATGCATGCATACACACATATAAGTAAACACATGCATACATACATAAATACACATTCATCCATAATTATGTTTGGTTTGGTGTTATAATGTTTTGTATAAAATAGATATCTTGTTTTTTGATCCAGGCTGTGATCATGATGGTTTATTATGATGTTCCGTTATTTGCTAATGAAGTCCTTGATTCGAGCGTCTCCACTAAGCTATTCAATAAGTCATGATTCAAATCTAATGGTACGTCTACATTTGCGAACCAAAACGCGAGCCGAGCCACGAATTACGGAAAAGGAAAGAAGCAACTGCAAGCGGTGTTTCGCGGCCTTTACTGTTGCTTCGTTCCTTTCCCATAAGTCTAGGTTCAGTTCGGCAGTTCGGCTCACGTAACATAAAACGATCGTGCACCGAGGTACCAGGATAGCAGGCAACGGGTCGGATGTAATATTCAGTAGTTAAAGCGCAATTATTAATGGACCTCCCAATAACAGAGCGGGCACAAAAAGGTGATGTACTCACTCCTCTTTATAGTATCCTGGCAGCATCATCAGACGAGGAAGATATTTTTAATTTCCCCGGCGTCCGTAGTGTTTGCGCAAACAGCTCAAAGCCAATCTACCGGGTGACTGAGAAGAAGCCCAGATTTACATGTTAGAAAATTGTAATTCAATGATGGGAATTTCGTCCATTTTTGCCCACTGCATTATGTTATAAAAAAAACGCATTCATCATACGATGAACCACGAGGATGAGTTTACCATTCAGTTTTTTCGGGATTTTTTGTTTATATTTTAGTATTTATAATTTATTTTTGCAAATTCAAAAGTTGTACTTAGCCTATCAAATTGTGAACAGATTGGTATATAAGTAATAGGGCGGAGTGAAAAAACTTTTTTTTAAATTTCGTGTTTCCTATACTACCAATGGGTGCCTTGGTAGTACCCTATAAAGTACACAAAATATCATCAAATTCCAACTTCATCTTCAGGTGGCGCACTGACCCTAAAGTTCTACAAAAAATTGTGTTTTTTCAGATTTTGTTAGTAAACAAGCACATCATCTAATCCAGCTTATCCGTCACAAAATGTATTTTAGTTTTAGCCATCTAACTTACCCCTCTTCCCCCCACCCTTTGACACTATTTTGCGTAACAACAGTTGCAGTCAATCAGTAATTAACAGACATTAGCGCGGAGTGCACGTTCGTTGGAGCAGCTGCGAAAAATTGATTGTGATTTCTTTGTAATATGCCTAAAACAAGAAAAAATTTCTATGTGTTCTATGTTTGTTGGCTCAGAAAAATTAAAAGACAATGTGTTGCCAACTTATTCGGATGTAATAAAGTATTATTTGTGGATTAGAAATGACTTGCAGTGGTTATAAAATGGAAAAGATCCTTCTGTGAAAGATATATGTGAAATAATTGCAATCGATCTAATTACGTTGTGGAATAAAGCGTCTATTCCTATTTTAACTGAACGTCAAATTGTAACTAAACTAACCCGGTACTATCACAAGTATAAATGCTTAAAGAAATGTCGAGTACCTAAAAAGAAAACTGAATTTTATGAAGATGCAACAAAAAAACTCTTTGATATTGCTGTTTGCAAGTGCATTTGTGTCGATTTTTGTAAATGTTTAGTGAAAATACCCAAGAAAGAGCTAGAATTCCTGCAAGATCAGAGAAGTAGCCGCAAAATGTATATCGGCTCAAAAGATATAGTGGCAACCAAGGCTTTGGAGCGTAGGCAATTACGACTAATGAGGCAAAATAAATTCCTTCAAAAACAGACTGTTGAGAAACCTCTGAGCCCCTCACCAGAGACTTCAGAGACCTCGGATGATAGTGTAAGATTATCAGACAGCAATCAAGATCCAGACTTTTATACACTTTTTCCGGCATACTCCACGCCATCCACATCGAAATCACAAACAAATAAGATGAGGCATTGATTGAAAAATCTTGCCACTGCCCGTGACAGGACTGGTGTCTCCGACAGATCAGCATCAACCATCGCCAGTGCAGTTCTTCAAGATATTGGTTTTATTTCTAAACAAGATTTCTCAAAAGTAATAGATAGAAGTAAATTACGACGCGAGCGCCGAAAAGTTCGAGAAGAGTTGCAAAGAAGGCAGATTTCGAGCTTCGGGAGTTCTGACGGTAAAATAAGTGGGTTATATTTTGATGGTCGGAAAGACAAGACCATTGTGCAAGAAAAACATGATAACAAGTACCACAGGAGAGCCATTACTGAAGAACATATTGTTTTGCTCTCCGAGCCAGATTCTCAGTACATTGGCCACGTCGCGCCTCCTTCTGGAACCGCTAATTCTATCAAGGATTCAATTGTAGAATTTTTAAATTTGCACTTCGGAGATTTATCAACCATTGTAGCCATTGGATGCGATGGAACGGCTGTAAACACGGGCTTCAAGAATGGAGCAATCGCATTGATTGCAAGACATTTAAATAGACCATTACACTGGTTTATATGTTTGTTGCATGCCAACGAATTACCACTGCGTCATCTTTTTAATACTTTGGATGGCAGTACTTCAGGTCCCAATACGTTCGCAGGAGTCATTGGCAAGATGTTACAGCACTGTGAAGACCTCCCTGTGGTAAAATTTGATAAAATTGCGACAGTCTTACCCGATATCGACGTGAAAATTCTAAGCAATGATCAAAAATATCTGTATGAAATTTGTCAAGCTTGTGATGTTTTGGACACTCACATAAAATAAACGAAACGAACGTGCTCAAAAAAAAATTTTTTGTTTAGACAACGACGGGAGATTTATGGACAGACAGGCCTGGAGTAAACACATTCACACGGGACAGGGCGCAGGGACAGACAGTCGAGGCTTGAACTTGGGTGCATTGACAGCCCCGAGAAATGGATACAAATCAGAAGTGTTGTTTGAAATTACAGTTAATTATTGAATTCAAATGGTATTAGAGAATATTGAATTAAAGTGAAAGATTATTGATCCGGTGTTTGTGTGAAGTGAAAGTGGTTCGACTCAGTGAGAAAACAATTAATAATAATGACAATAATAATAATTGGATAATTTGTAGAGCGCCGTTTTGTAAAAACCCACCTCAGGGGCGCCCGGTGTTGTGCAATCGCGATTGTGTTATAAAGTTGTGTTGATTTAAATGTGTAGTTCAAACTAAATTACTTGTCTTAAAAACATGAAAATAATAATAATAATGATCGCGTTTTTAAAACAGAGTGACCGTATATAAAGGCAGCAAGTTTTAATCGGGCTAGGTTATTGATTTGGCGAGATGGCATTCTATCCACGGAGACCGAAAAACCAGAGAATCAAATAGATTATTAACTGTGGGTTCGAATCCTAACAGATTAGGGAGGTACAATTTTATTTACAGGAATATTTAATTACCCTTTTATAAGCGTAGGGAGGAGGTCGAAAATTAAAGTGATTTAGCTATATAGTGTAACCAGGTAAGTTTCACACGAGGATTTGGAGGTGACTAACAGGGTGAGTTTTTTTTATATTATTTATTAAATTTCAGAGGACCCTTTTTATAATAGGATACAACCGAGGTACAGGAACCGAGTTTGCAACGCCTGCAACCCAAATAATCTTCCCATAAGAAGGGATACGCTAGACGCATTGTCAATCAGCTGTGAGCGAGAGACGAGTCAACGACCTTTTCATATATAGGCCGAGAGGCGCGGAGTACAGTCAGTCAAAGGGGAAGTTTTGCTAGCGTATGCCGTCCCAAATTGAAAGCGATCGGATGCAACCAGACGGAACAAAATGAATACTTTTCATCTATTATTTGACTTTCTAAGTTACGAATTGGGATGCACAAAAACAAATCTAAAGTCGAAAGAGGGAGATGGTAATCTCCGAAATAAAACTACCAACCGAAAAACTTTTCTCAACAGGTATCTTTCGAGAGGTAGGCAGCCTCTTTAAATTAAATGCAAAAAATCAAACCAATTATCCGTTTATACCTTACCTGAGAGGATAGGTATTCAGTAGGAGTTACCCATACCTAATACACGAGGATGCTAGTAACCTCATAAAATAAATACTGGAACCAAATATTAAAATACAGACAGTCCTCATCCCAAATTTGGCATATCGAGTAGACCTTACATATATCTCACATGATAATTGGCTGAATGGGTAGGCACACAACCTATCGTTAATAAGCGGGCAAAATGTCGACAAGATCGTCGTGTGTTATTTATGTATTGACCTAGAAAGGGATGTAAATCCCCGACGACGTGGGAGTTACAACGTTTTCTAGAGGTGGCACGTAACTTAGGACCTTACGTGTCACATTTTCGCGACTAGATTCGTGATAAAGGGATGTTATGGTTTTCCCCTTCTACACTCAGTAAAGTAGTTTATCCTGGAGGTGTTTGAGATTGGGGCAATTCTGAAATTGGTGAAGAGACCTGGTTTTCTTTATTCTGGCGTGAAGGTTGCCGATTTGGAACAAGGGGAGACCCGGCCGGTTGTGATATCCAGACACGCAGATATCGATTGCCTTGTTCGAATTATCATCCATCAGTTTTGTTTGGTAAGCGGAGGAGCCAGTCTTAACTTGAAAAAAATTCATTTCCTTTCCTCTCCTTCCCCTCCCAAAATATATACATGGATGGCGCCGACAACTAACACCATAAATTTATCGTATGTATATCACATATATAAAATCTAACACTTTATTATACTCACATAACCCTACGATAGATAGAATCGCGTAGCTAGTTGGGGGAGCAGGCGACTTAGAAGATAAGGTTTATGAAATGGTTTTAAAACACAGCGGTAATGGATTCAACTCACTCTATCTCAAAAGAACCTAGGGATACCACACATACATACATAACTAGGATTCTAAACCGAGAAACAAAAAAAACCAACACAACGTTCGGTGAAGCCTTTTTATACTGAACCGTCACGTGAAATGAGTACGTTCAAGGTCGTACGTCACGTGGACAAACTAGGATGTACACACTTGAAGGGGTGTGTAATAAAGAGAGGAGGAAAGGCTTATAAAGACCACAGGGAGGATATTCCTACCCCGGATATACATAACCAAAGCCTTATGGAAAAGTTTCCTATGGGACTTACAGAAAATTTATCGTAGAAAGAAGAGAAGGAAAAGTTTGAAGTAGAAAGGGCAGATCATTACAAGTTGTAACACAAGGCAGCGTAAAAACTGATTTGGCTAATAAGCAACCAGAAAAGCTGGCACACTCTCGTTGGCTAACCTGTGCAAATGGAATATTGAGACTATATTTAGCAACAAAGTTTCCAACTCATAGTCTGGTTGAGATTGCTACGTTTGTGATAAAAGTGTATGCGCCAATATGGTTCACCATAAAAACAAAACCTCCAAAACAGGCTGTGGAGAGATGTGTGAAGCTGGTCACTGAAGCTAGCTTGGCTGTTTGCGGAAGTACAGCATGCGATGGATATATTCGAGCAAGAATAAAATCTAGAAAAGAAATGCCGAAATTCGAAACAAAATTACACTTTTCTTCTGGAATTCAGGGAGCTACCCCATACGCATATGACACGTCTCAAGGCTGAAATGATTAAAACATATATATATTCTTAATGTTCCTTATATTTTAATGCAAATAATAAATATATGATAGTAATTTTGTTTTAAATTTTTAAAAAATTTCTAGAATCGATCATTTTTTCAAAATTTCAGGTCCTCTGCGCCACCTGAAGATCATATGTCAAAAAAAAATAAAAAATATTTTTCAACAGCTATTTATCTACAGCAACATTAAATGATATAGGGTTTTTGAAATTCGAAGAAAAAATTTTTTCGACCTCTTTCACTCCGGGCTAATAAGTAAATCTGCCTGTACAGAATTTAAAGTACATACTGACGCAGCATCACGTTCATTGGTCAAATGCATTGTACATGTAATGTTGGTATTTTTGTTTTTGTTTTTGAAAAGTAAGGTTTTACTCTCCTATTTTTCTGATTGATGTAACCAAGAAGTGATTAATTTACGAAGAACTACTGTGTTTTCCATTTTCCAAACATCAGGTATGAAGTTGTATAGTTTTGGTCCTAAGAATGACAAGTGTCTTTGAGCGAGGGACGTTTTGGCTGTGAGTGATTCAATTGGATTTTTCCGTAAGTGCCGGGTATTTTTCCAGGTATTTTTCTGCTATTTCCTGCAAAGAGGTTTGCGAAAATTATTGCAATTCTTCTAACCTAGTCAGTTCAACTTACCTAAACCATCACCTTACATATCTTTTATTTATTTCACAATATAATATGCAGTTTTACAATATGGCTTTGATGCTCAACATTTACAGTTAATAAAAAACAGTTTTTATAAAATACAGTTGTTGGGAAGTAAGAGCTTCATAGATGTAAGCACAGATGGCAGTGCATAGAGCTTGCGTGGAAGTCTGCAAGATGGTGGCCAGTAGTCGCCAGGGCCAGTGGTAAGGCTCCCAGAGAAACTTACTGTTTCAGATTCCAATTAGCCAGCTACTAGTTAGGTCGACTATCGAGTCACCTTTATTATACGCGGAGTATTAATAAATCCCTGATTAATCTAAAGAACCACTTATTTATTAACTCCTTCCAAGACGAATTGGAGACCTGTTTGTACGAACACAACAACAGTTTTTAGGTTATTTAAGCGTAAATTCATTTTTTGGTGCTGACATTTATTTTTTTGTTGTAATTACGATCTGTTTCCCGTAATTTAATTCGACATTATCGGAAATGCTCATTTTTAAATTGTAATTATGCTCTTTTTTGCGCAACATTGCTGTGATTTGGCTGTAGGTTTTGGGCCAGTGGAAGCTTGCATTTAATCCGGTGAGTGGTGGAGGGGGGACAGGGTACATACTGAGGCAGTCCTTATTCGTGGTCATTCCCTCGTCTGGCGGCTCCGGGTGAAGAGATAGAAATTTATTTTTATGTGATTCAGAATATGTTATTATAACAGCATGTAATACTCATTACTTATTATATATGTCCATGTATAAAAAAATAAAAATAAAATTGACAGAGTTAATTTGAATAAATATCTTTTATGTGTTTAAGCAACATTTATGTATTTCAAGGTTTTAGAGCCTGGGTTTTTTGCTAAAAGTTGGCATAATTCTGGACACGTACGATATAAAAAGTGTATAGGAAAAAAATTAAATGATATATTTAATTACGAACACTCTACCCCTGTTGTGTGTAAGATCTTTAAGTTATTTTTATTTGCTTTTGTTTTCTTTATTTTTTTTATATGGTTACTTAGTTAAATTTTATTTTATTTTTCTTTTTCCATCAACTCCATTTTATGTTTTTCCGTATATAATATGAATTTTATGCAGAACATTCATTGGATACTGTAACCAGATGATAATTAATGCTTTCAATAAAATATGTATAATCGTTTGTTTCCCTAATAAACTTAAATAAAAAAATTAAAAAAATTGAGATTACGAAACGCAATAAAGTTTAGATAGTTGTTGTCAATCCGTTTAATTTCATTATACTGTAAGAACTCTCGGCCTGGAATCAAAATTAATTTTAAGCAAGTGATCGTATTTTGTTCACCCTGTGTTTGCACGGCGATCGCTACACTTCCTGCTCCTTTTAATAATGTGCAAATTACGGTGAAAATTTTGTAAAATATATTAGTCCATAAATAAATGCCGCAAGTAATTTGAAAATACGAGTACAAGGAAACTGTCGGAAAAACACATATTTGATGTGGACTTCTTATGATTAAAAAGATTCCGCTGGGAGAGTAATAAATGAGCAGCGGCACACTGGAAATTACACGAAGAAGGAAATAGTTTTTCATCATTGAAGACTATAATATCAACAACTCTACAATATCAACAACTCCAACTTCTGTGGCTTGACTTCAGTTAACTTGTATATTTTTTCTCGTATATTATATAAAAGCTGTTTTTTTCTTACAAAAGAAATAAATAAATAATAATTATAAAAACTAAAAAAAAAAAATAATAATAAAAACTCTCAGTGACTAAAGTTCATAAAATGTTTTATTTATAATATTGCAGTAGGATTTAAAAACATCATAATAATAATCGTTATTTACTTCAAATTTATAAGTCAATTGAACTAGGAAAAAAAAAATTTTGGTGCATGGTTAAAACTACATAACAGATAAAATTAAAGATTTCCAAAAATTTGCCACAATTATTTCCGTTCTTCCAAAAGCTTGGCAATGCAGGTACACGTATACGGAGAAAAACGAGGCTTTTTTATCTACATAGTTAAAAATGTGTCAGCATGACTATTTTCTCATAAAATATTAGTTTGTCAGATTATATCCAATAAATATAATGGACGAGATGAAAAAATATTTTATTAATACATGTTCCGGCTCCTTCATAACATACTCGTGCTTTACTGATAGTTTTGTGTGAAATTTTTCAATTGATAATTATAGATTTCTAGTCCCCTTTTTAACAGGAAAATGAATAATTTGCTAGATTTTTTAAATTGAAAAATTTTAAGTTTCTTCTTTTTGTTTTGTTTATAATATTCAAAAAAAAATTTGAAATATTTAGATTTGTAAGAAGAAATTTCAATAAATACATACTCGTGTATACAGGGTGTATCGGCACGTACCCGACAAACTTTAACCAGCTATTCCTTAGCATATTTGGAGTAAAAAATCTTATGTGCACTTTGCTGTCCGGTAACGTTTTTTTTAATAAAAAATTTACTATTCATATTTTCACCACATTTCACCACTGTTTTATCCTTTGTCAAAGTTTGAAAACCCATCTGGCAAATATTTTATTCGAATTCCGTTGAATAATGCACGTGTGTACCTATATTGGCGCACACTTTCAATCACAACGAAATGGCACGGCACCATTCGTCTCATTTTTAACTATTATTATTTAGTGTGTGCGAAAGAGCGAAGACGCTTTTTGACATACTTGCTTATAACAGCTGTTGAACACGAAACGCAATGCCAATGACAGTGATGTAGTGTGGAAATTTTATTTTTTTTTGTTTTTAATTGAAAAAAAATGCTACCTGACAGCAAAGTGCCAATAATATTTTTTACTCCAAATGTGCTAAGGAATAGCTGGTTAAAGTTTGTCGGGTTAGTGCCGATACACCCTGTACATTATAAAACAAAAATATTATGCTACTTCTATTTCATTTTACATTAGGAATCATACAATTTGTCAAACTAAACGACACCATATCAATGATAAATCTTTTTTAAAGTTTTGTCAGGCATTTACGTACCATAATATAAAAAAATATATATTTTAACATTTTACATACATTGTGATGTGGAGACAAGAAGAAAATAATTTTAATTTTATAACAAATAATAATAAAAGTAGGTAATAGGATTAAATTGTGACTTTTTTGATCAAATATAATAATAAAAAACTTTATTAACCTGGCGACGCCTTATTAACTTAAAAATAATAGGCTTCTTAAAGAGATAAAACAATAAAGTTTTCTGATATTCTGTTACAGGGATTTTTGCATGCCTGTTTTAGAATTTTCTGGCATGTGGTTTATTTGTGAATGAAAAATAAGACAAAACGAGATATCTGGGTTAAAAATAATATTAACCTTTTCTTACAAAGGGAATCTATCAATTCTCAATATATATACCAAACATAAAATGGTACGTTTTATCACGTAGCTCAAGAATTGAGAAATCAATTACTAAGAAACAAGTTACAAATTTTAATCATCGTTTTGGAATTTGCTTGATAATATAACAATAAACAATAAATACTTTCAGAAAGCAGGAGGAGTGCAATATGTATAAATATCCATATATAAGACAAACTGTTATATCTGTCTTTACCTAAGCAGACTTTGGGAGTTGGGAGCTGAAATAAGTAAAAGGTTCTTAATATAATACTGTTTATTTACGTTACAATAACTTGTCTGGCTAGCTACAACTGTTACCCGAGGGTAGGTAAATCTCTGCGCGCGCAGATGCTTTCCTTGCCGATAGTAAATATCGGTAGTACCTGCTATACACTAGCGTCATCTGTCGGGCCCTGGTGTAGGCTTTATGTCTACCGCCATTTAACGATTAACTACTCAACCTAATTACCACACATCACACAAAAAAAGAAACATTCATTAATATTTATTCATTGATTAATAAACAAACATAATAATATAGTTTATATCGAAAAACAAAATGTCTTCAAACCATGTGGTAGATATAATAATAATAATAATAAATATTTTATTCCAGGATGTGGGGAGGTTTGTGCAATCCCACACGTCCCATATAGATATACATTTTTTTTTGTACAATAGATATAATAAATTATCAAATAAGGAAAACTATGCAGGGTGTGGTCTTGAGTGCGCTTGGGCCCAGCGCTCACTCAGGAGTGGCGCTTGGTGCTGGTAGGCTGCGGTCACCAACGTATTGGCGGAGGCCATTAGCCGCATCCTGGCTCCAGTGACCCGGTGTCTCATCAGGCCGGCAAATCCATTCAGTCCTAGTTCCGTGAACATTGTCGATGCGCTGCTGTATCTTCGGTATCCAAATATTATTCTACAGGCGTCATTATATTGAATTCGGAGTCGTTCCATCGAGCAAGTTCGGTAGTAACACCATGTCTCACACGTATACAGGCCAGTACAGAATGCGTTGAACAGTATTTTTTTAACGGTATTGCTGCATTTAAAAATCTGCGGGCAATCATGTTAGAAACTATGCTAAGGCTTCTCCTTTGTCGTTCGATATCGCCATCGTCCGATAGGTTTTCATTAATAATGTGCCCCAAGTATTTCACGTTCGAACATGTATTTATTTTTGCCTCGTTAAGGTATACGGGGAGCATATTACTTGTATCTTGACTTTTTCCGTGGTGGAACGCAATCAATTCCGTCTTCTTCGGGTTGTACATCATATTATGCTGTTTTCCATATTCTTCACAAATGTTTAGGAGTAATCTTAATCCCTTGATCGACGGAGCTAGGAGGATCATGTCGTCCGCGTAGCTTATATGATTCATACATATACTGTTAACACGACAGCCCGTTCTGATGTCCAGGCGACTTGACAACTCGTCCATGTATACATTAAATAGAATGGGGGACATACACCCTCCTTGCCTTACTCCTGACCGTAAATATATCGGCTGGGAGTATGTACTTGCCCACCGTACAACATTTTCTTGCTGGGAGTGCCATCGGGATAGTATGTTTATAAATGAGGTAGGTATATTCCTAGCTTTCAATTTATCCCATAATGTTTTATGACAGACCCTGTCGAAGGCTTTACTTAGATCTAAGAAGCACCCGTATACGGTAGTTTTTCGTTTCTTGTAGAATTCTATTATTTGCTTTGCAGTATATATTGCCATATTAGTGGATAGTCTACATTTAAATCCCATCTGGTTATCTTTAGACATTAGTTTATCATTTATCTCATTTAATATTACCCTTTCAAATAATCTAGCAGTTATAGTTGCTAAAGATATTGGCCGGTAATTGCTGGAGTTAGTCATGTCAGGCTGTCCCGATTTCAGGATTGGAGTTATAATCGTTTTCGTCATTGCACCCGGTATATGGTTGTGTTTAAGTATTGCGTTGAACAGTATGTGTAGTAGTTTGGGTATGTATCTACCTCCGTATTTTATGTGTTCAATACTTAAGTTATCATGTCCCGGAGACTTACCAGCCTTAGTGCCTGTTATGGCCTTCATTATACTGCTTTCAGAGAGGTAAACGTTTTGTCCATCAAATTCCATAATATCAGGGACAGACGGTATTTCATTTCCAGAAATATCTGCAAAGGTTCTTCTAAAAGTATTAGCAATTTCCTCCGTGTTTGTAGACCCATCAATTTGGCTGGCGATTCGATTTTTTGGTTTGATCAGGTTGTTGCTTTTCTTCCAGAACTGGGCAAACTGCTTCGTGTCAAGTGATTTTACGATATCATCCATTTTTGTTTGTTCAGAGGAGCTTTGGCAGTGTTTAAGAGCTATTTTGAACTCCTTCCTTTTTCGTTTTCTTTCATCCGCAATGGGACCATGTAATGGTCTCCCATTTTTAATCCACTCCATCAACGCCGATCTGGAATTTTCGTAGTGTTCCTTAACTTGTTGATTCCATCCAGCAATGTCACGATGTGTTTTTGGTTTGTTTTGATCGTTCTCCCGGTGAAATACGGTATTGGCAGCCTTACTTAGAGCTTCAACGATGTCTGTGTATATATGTTCCATGCTTTGTATATGGTCACATCTGTCACATATAGAATCCGAATTACAAATGGATTTGGAGTGTCTTTGATAGATTACACTAAGTAATGCTTCTGCTACAGACGTATATTCACTGATTTTCTTATTATTATTCCTTCTCCATATTATGTTATTAGGCTGTTGTGGAATATTAAAAATAGTTGCAGGTAATTTTTCAGCAGCGATTACGCAAGATGTCGGCCTGTGATCGGACCAGTCGGTATCATAATGTATTTTTAGACTATCTATTTTGTTCTTAAGATTATTGGTGCATATACAGTGATCGAGCCAGGAAGTGGTATTGTGTGCATCGCTTATATATGTATATGTGTCATTCGGTAGTCTTTCAATATCGATACAATTGTAGTTATTTTCGGTGTAGAAATGATAGAGTTCTTTCCCGAATATGGAGGATGGGTGAGCGTTGAAATCTCCCATAACAATGGTTTCAGAGTGTTCGTTATCTTGAATGATCGTATGTATTTTGGAAAGGTAGTTGGTGAAGTCGGTAAGGTTGTCCGCGTGACATACCGGCATGTAGACAGTCAGTATGCTTATCGTCCCTCCGTTGGTGGTTATCTGAATACCAGCGATGCGGTCATCTCCACACGGTATTATTGAAGCTTGCAGCTCGTTCCTCCAAAGTACTGCGACTCCTCCGTAGGGTCGGCCTCGTAGCGGTCCGTTTGATAAATCTACAGCAGAGGTACCCCATCCCTGGAAGTTCGGATGAATTTTGGATAGATTCGATGTTTCGTTTTGTAATAACCACGTTTCTTGCAAAAGTATTACATCGTAGATATCGCACATATCTATAACGAAGTTGACGTTTCGTTTAAAACTTTTGCAGTTTATTGAGATTATCTTAATTTTGTTCTTTTCCATTGTATTTTTTTTCAATAAATTTTCGGAAAACAGTACCAGTCGGCCAAAATTCTTTGTTCATGTAGGTTTTGAAATCCGTATTCGGTATAGTCAACTTGAAAGATCCAAACTGCGTGGGATTTCGTTGTATTATTTTTTCTATTTGGATATTACTTCCTTTTATTTTACAATTGATAAAGTTTCGAATATTGTCCTCAGTTACACTATTGTCGAACCTCGACACATAGAGCGTTGTTTTTAACTCTGTTTAGATAACTTTGTTTAGATATATATTTAAGACGGTACATGATAAACGTATATAGCTGTGAGGGAGTAGTTTTTATGGGTGGTTTTAACAAAATGGCGCAAACAAAAAAGTGTATATAAAGTGGCCCTAAGTATACGTGTGTGTAAATGAATGTTTCTTTGTTTGTGTATGAATGTTATATTTTAAATATTTGTATGTGAATGAATGTCTCTTTGTTTGTGCCCTATAGACTTCAAGAGTACTGAACCGATTTCTCTAAACATTTAAAAGTTTATTCTTATTAGTACCAAGAGTGTTAAAAAGTAGTTCGAATTACAGAAGAAGTTGGGGATACCCGCACGTGATTGAGATGCGGAGTCAAATTAAAATCGATATAATATAGATTTTATAAGGTAATAATGTGGTTTACAATAGTAAAAATTTCGGGGAAAATCTTATTTCTGCACTGAAATGAGATAAGAAGTGGATATTATATAGTTTTTTAGTAAAATTGTGAATTTTATGATATTACATGAAGTGAATGACAGAAAATAAACAAATCAGTAAAATATTTGTGATAAAATGAGGCGCACGTGATGAACGAAGAAAGAAGTGTGAGGGAAAAGTATGACTTGGAAATGAATGGTTGAAGAAATCCAGAACGCCCGACTGAGACATGGCACGATCAATTGAAACAAATACAGTTGCTAGGTACACTAGAATTCAAAATCTCAAAACTTTACCATAAACCATCCATAAGTCCCCGCGCAACACCGCGTAGACGCCAGTTACTTTCATAAAAATTATAAATGATTTGCTCGTTTTGTAGCACACCCTTAAAAATCAGGTATTTGAACTCCCGCCATACGGTCAATTAAAATTCCAATTAATTAATCAAAAATTAAATGTCCCCCGTTAACCTTTGATTTACGTTCCATCAGAGGTTGGTGAAATTCTTTGTTCAGTTCATTTTTCAACCAAAAGCTGAACGGCCGAGAATCAACTGATAATGGGACCGTTAAAATTATAAAACATAATTAAAATTTAACTACTACTTTAAAAACACTTAATAAATGTATATAATATTAAGTCGAAGGGTAGGGCTCAAGAATTTTTTATTTTATAAGTTGAAATACATGTTCTTTCACAATTTATTCATTTAAAATACTATATTGCAAATTTTCCGCACGTTCCAGAGTGCAAGGTACTCTCAGTATCACCCCGGTGTAAGACCACTATTAATAATAGCTTTATCTGTATTTGGTGACCAAATCTGAATAGCCTGGTACTTCTCCACCTTTCTCTTCTATTTCCTTTCCCTCGCCACTACCTTCAGCATCACAACATACTCTAATTGGATATGTCATAGTCGCACTGGTTCCAGATGGTTGGGAGCAGTAGGGACTCTTTGAGTGCGGATTCAAATAAAAAAAAATAAAAAATTTAAATCTGTGTGTAACCTCAGAAAATAATCTAATAATTTAATGTCACATACACAATAGTGTCATATGTGATGTAATCCTTTCAATCCAGCCATCACTTTTTCCTCTAATGGCAAGGCTTTAATCTCACGTTTCACCGGGCCTCTAACAAAGCGACATCAACATTGAAAACTAATAATCCATATCCGCTTCCTCTTTTCCGCCACATTTTCTTTTTCGCATCTCACTTTCCCGCTCAAATTATTCATCAGCTATAAAGCCTCTTTTGTCTGCAGAGCACAGAGCACGAACCACGTGGGCCGGGAAGGGAAATGCAAGTGAAAATTAACAACTGTATAATAATTGGTGCAATTCTAGGGCGGATTTATATTACTTTGCTGTAGCGATATTGTTCTCAAAGAATAAAAAAATATTTTAATCCATTGGTATTAGATAATTTGGGAAATGGTTTTTTATAGAATCTTCACAACATATTCTGAAACAGTAATGTAAGTATTATACGGCTTACATAACAACGTGTTTATAAACCAACCTGTAAATAACAGAAAAAAATACTCTAAAACTTTAAAATTCATTTATTTTTGGGGTATTATGCCGTGTTGCGCCAACTCCTTCTTTAGCCGATGTTTCAGACAGCATTACAGTGTCCATCGTAAGCGCAGATGGGCATGATGGAAATTGTAATGCTGTCCAAAACGTTGGCTAAAGAAGGAGGTAGCGCAACACGGCATAATACCCCAAAAATAAATCACTATAATTCTTTTGGCCATGAAAATCTCAAATCATATCTGACCGAAAATACTTATTTTAATTTAAAGTAATAGATATTTAAAATTTTACATGTTTTAGTATTACTGGGGATTGAACCTTTATCCACAAGAACTGACTAAAATGAGTGAACCGCGCTCTCAATTAAGCCAAACCCTAATTGGATGGTAGTGAGATTTATATTACCTGCTGTGATTTAATTTGACTTCAGAAAAATGTGTATAAGTTACCAAGAAGGAAACTCACCAATTATCACTGGCGTCCGATAGGTCGGTGTTATTGACTCTCCACGCACCGAAGAACCGCGAGGAGTTAAGCAGCGTTTTCCACTACGGAAATTGTAGTGATTGAAATCATTTTTAATTGCACTTTGAAAAAATTTACAAAAATTTTAACATCTGAACTAGAAAAATCGCGTCGCCATTGAATGTAAAATATATATTGTAGTTCTCACCCTTCTAGACCGTATATTATTTTAAAAGGAGGCGAGGATTTTATCTCGCAGTCCGCAGCTTCATGTTGTATTATCTTACCATTATGCAGATAAACGCCAGGACCAATTTCTCATCCTGAACACCCCATTGCATTGTCGCACTAGATTAATATTATTGCTACCATCGCAACGCTTCTGGTCTGAATCGAGCGAGCCGAGAAAACGCCAAGGGTTGCATAATCGCAAGTGTATAAGGATTTTAGAAATAAATGTTTTAAATTTATGACTTTTATAAAAGTCATTATCATCTCAATTTACTACGATGCTTCTTTCTCGTTTCTGTACAAGGATTATTTCAAACGTTTGATAAAATCTCCGGTTTCAACAAAATACTTTGGATGATAGATTAACAATAGGCTCTGGTATCTTAATTAGCAGGCGGTTGGAATAATCTGGACCCCGACCTTGAGGCTGCCACCTTATTTATTAACCTCTTATTCTCAACAGCTAACACCATATATGGATTACTCAATATACTTATCAAGTGCCATCTACCGGTGAGCTCATATACTAATATTACAGATTACATGCTGTGCTTGAACGAAAACACACAAGGCTTCAACCTTTTTTGGTTGTTGTACAATCGTTGTTATAATTATTATCAGAAAAAGGAACTGTAGTGAAAAATATTATGGCTTAAAAAAATACTTATTTAAATATGTCAACAAACGCCGATTCTGAATACATAAGTTATTTTATTATAAATCGTTATACTATCTCTTCAAAATGCCCTGCTTGGTTGGCTTCACTGCTTCGGCTATTTCTAAAGAGACGCTGCAGATCTTTGGTGGTTCAATCAAAGTTCACAGAGAATAAATATATATATCGATTAGTTAAAAAGGGTTTAAATTTTTAGTATATATGCAAATGCAGAAAAAGGGAAATAATAAAACCCAACGATATTTTTTATTAAACATCAATAATGCAAAAAAATTATAATTTCTCTATTTATTTATTGTGTTTCGCTTTCATTCAAGTATTATACAAAAGTGACATTTGACGAATTTCGTGAAAGCTAGAATGTCACGCGCACAATGTAGGTATATTAAACGCTAGTGGAAGGTGCGCCGAGACAAAATTCGAATATTTTGGCTCTGGAGTTAGAGAGGTACGTACTTCTCACCTAACAACTAACAACACAGAACACTGTTCGTATTAAATATTTCAATAAAATTATCTGTCCATGTGTGCGTTCTGGATTCCGCTCCTATGAAAAAAAATGATGGCACGGTTTATGATTAACGAGTTACAAAATGCAGTTATATTATAAGATATGTTTGTCTTTTTCATCCTTGCTACTGTTTCGCAGTTTACTGTACGTACGCTCTTAGAGAAAACCTACACTGATTCCGATTCCATCAGCATAGCTACATGGGTAAATGTGTATAGTAAATAGCTCCAAGTCACTTTATGTGCTCACTGACATGGACTACTTCAGTTCATAGTTGGCTTAACCTTAAATCTACCATTTATAGTTTATCGCTCTGTACGAGTACATGGCCTATTTAGCTGTTGGCTGTACACCGTGTACAGACAGTGTACAAGTGTACAGAGACAAGCACAGGAACAGGGACACAGAAGAGCGCAGGTTAACTCGGACCAAAACGGTGACATTTCACGAACTAATAAAGTCTTCCAAGATACGCTTGGCGAACTTTCACGGTAGACGAATGCGGCCAAAGGAGAACGGGATTAAAAGTTTTTGAATTAAAAAACTTCTGAATTATTATGTTTCTTCTGGCGATCGGGGCGATAGAAGTTGAACAATTTGATAATGGTGCTTTAAATATTTATTGCTAGTCGTTTTAACTTCGCAAGTGTTATAAATACGCATGCAGCCACGAGAAAGTGGGAAAACAGAAAAAATACCGAAAGGTGGAGGTGTTCAGCGGTGGACTCTTTAAGGACCTTTGGCGAAATTTGTGTTATTTTTAAAAAATTTCACGTTATTTTATTTTTTTTCGGGTGAGTTGGTTTATTTATGAATAAAAGTAATGAAAAATTCTTTTTGGTATTTTTCTGCTAACAAGTGGCGTAAAACAAGGAGGAAAATAAGCACTGCTGATTTATTAAAATCCTGTTAAAAACATGATTGCACTCTATTTCCCAACTAAATATCAGTAAATTCAGAATATATCGAAACACGTGTTCTAATAAAAAAAATAACTTTTAATGGGATCTCCGCACGTTAACTTTTCTTATTAAATTTACAATTCATAAGAATTCACCGCAATTTTGGGAATTCACCACGAGAACTTTTTGATCCGACATCCTAATAACATATTCGTATTTTACCGACAACTTTTCAATTCATTTGTTAAAGGCTTGCAGTCCTGTTTTCAACAGTAATATGAATAATTTGACAATTTTCAATAAAAAAGCAATATTTTGGATGGGTTAACTTTATTCAAGAAATATTTTATTTGAAATTAAAAAATATATATCAAAATACTCCACTACCCAAAATAAATACTCAACTAGAGCAATAAGCCAATATATACTGGTTTCTCAGGACAGGGAAATATTAAATTTTTTGGTACGAAATTATACAATGCTCTACCAAATCCAACAAAAAAAAAATAACGGAAATGACTATTTAACAAAAGTAAAAACATGGCTGAGAGAACAAAGTGATATTCAACTTACAAACATTATGAAGACAATTTAAAGACACTTTAAACTAAATACAAAAGTTTAAAAACTACTAGGCCGCCTAAGAACAAGAAACCCTAGTGAGGAGAACTGTGAAAAAAATTGAATTTATACTTGGTAAGTTTTTAGATTCTCACGGCCAAAAGCATTTTTGTTGTTTGTTTTTGGGGTGTTATGCCGTGTTGCGCTAACTCCTTCTTTAGCCGACGTTTCGGACAGCGTTGCAGTGTCCATCATCAGGGCAGATCCGGTAGATCCGAAGATGTGTCGGCTAAAGAAGGAGTTAGCACAACACGGCATAACACCCCAAAAACAAACAACAAGAATTTATACTTATTTGATACTATATACCTACATCATGTACAAACTTTTCAACTGCAACTAATAGAAAAAAAAATATTTTAAAAAATTAGTTTTCTCCATGCAGCATAAAAAATTGAATTTATACTTATTTGATACTATATACCTACATCATGTACAAACTTTTCAATTGCAACTAATAGAAAAAAAAATATTTAAAAAAATTAGTTTTCTCCATGCAGCATAAAAAATTGAATTTATACTTATTTGATACTATATACCTACATCATGTACAAACTTTTCAATTGCAACTAATAGAAAAAAAAATATTTAAAAAAATTAGTTTTCTCCATGCAGCATAAATATATATATAACGAAAAAATTAATAATATTTACTGCGTTTTTATATCAATAAACATCTGAAACTATGAATTTCTAATAATATCTGATATAAGTAACCGTGCGTACTGTATGACATGTAAACATTAAAAAATATAAAAACGTATAAAGAATTGTTACATAAAATGTTTTTTGTAAAAAAATACAATAATTGAATAATTTAAATTTTTCAAAATATCCATAACTGTAATATCCATAAATATCCAAAAACATCGAAAAATTCATTAATATCCATAAATATGTATAAATTATCCATAAAAAATTGTTAGGTTGAAATCATTTTCTGAGCAATCTTGTTCTACTAAGTAGCTGCTCAACAGTATATAGAATGCCGGCAGTAAGCATTTCAAAGGTGACAAAAACCTCGATATTTATGCTGACTGTTTAAAGGAAAGCGTTCCATGCTAACTCAATACGGTGACTATTACACTTTCAAAAAGTGCTATAAAGTCATTAAAAACGATCAAAAATTTTTTTTTTTACCTAACCTAACCTACTTAACCCAGTCAATAAAGTTTTTGAAGTGAAACTTCTTTAGGCGCGTAATGAATTTTCTGGGACGGAGTAAAACCGAGTCAGGATCGACACGAAAATGCGGGTACCCCCACCACCGCTCACCGTTCACTGTCCCTCTCTCACCATATGCGCTTGTTGAGGTGGGGGAGCCGCTCACGAACGTTCTCTCCCGACACGGGACAACAATCGATGCAGTTTTTGCACGATTCATTAAGGATTTAAGTGCTCATGTATATATCTCGCACTTTAGTTACCATAACCCAATTATCACGACATTAGGAAATGATATTCATGAAATTGACAATGAAAATGGCACATGATTGGTAAATTGTCATTGTAATTTCTTTGTAATTTTTAATTGTAATATTGTTATTTATGTAATATTGTATACTTGTGAATAAATTGAAAATTTTTGGAACTATACATTAATCGAACGTCATTCATCTATAAGAAAATATTAGAAAAAGCAAATCCATGCTTCGTCGTTGAATTATTTAACCTCTAATTTTCAAACTAACCTAAGAGAGAAAATAGAGATGATGAAATGAAAATAGAGAGAGAGGAATAATAGAAGTTTCACTTCTGTCTTGCGTAGGCTTGACACACCCACTTTTTTTTTTTATGACTTTCAATGACTTTATATAACTTTTTAAAGATGTGATGAATTATCATTTTGATGATTTATCTGGTCACCAAATGAAATATATTCATAAATATCCATAAACTACCGTATTCATGATTTTCAGATAATACATAAACACAAATATTCATAAACGTCCATAAATATCCGTAAATATCCATTATCTTTCATAAATTTCCTTATTATACATATCCGTGAATTCATAAGAAATCATAAATATCCATAAACATCCATTGTCCTTATGTCCATTAATATCCATAAACATCCTTAGATGTCCATTGTCCATAATAATATTTGGCTAATTTATGTAGCGCCTTTTTCGTGTGAAATCACCTCAAGGGCGCTGTCCAAATATATTTCTTAAATAATTAATACTAGAACTACTGACTTAAAACTAGTGACTTACGACTAACGCCTATAACTACAATCTTAATGACATATATTTATTTATTCATTTTCGGGAAATCGACAGTTTACATTTAATCAATTTGTACATAAGTATTATATAGTAAAATAAAACCAATTATGGATTTCCTCCTTACGACTTTACCTCTACTGAGACAGCATAATATGGAATAAGTAAATAAATTTGTGAGAAAGGAATATGAATTAAAAAAAATTATACAAAACAAAAGATTTTATAAAACGAAAAATTTACAAAAAAATTCATTTATAGCCATGGAGAGAGGTTGTAGATATAAATGAAATCATAATAGAGATATAAACAATAGAGGCATAAACATTATTCCCAAACCATCAGAGAAATATTATTTTATGGACCTCTTGTATCTGGTAAATTCGCAACTGAAAATATCAACCTTGGATAATACGCTATTGTTATTATTGTGAAGAATTCTGCTTAGAGTTCGTTTTGCTTTGATCAACCCTGAACAGGACACAAGAGCGTGTTGAACGATCAGGTACATTGAATGGAATCTTGTTTGGCAACTCTGGGCATTGAATATTATTGTTACCTACATATTTACATATGTAGAAACTTACAACTTAAATTAACATTAACAATCTAATTTTAGTAGCGCCAGAAGGAGGAAGTTCTATTATATTTGGTTGTTTTTATAATTAGTTTTACTGTTAGGTGGATAATAATCAATCACATGTAACAATAATCAAAGACATGTAACAATAATCGCAGTGACAGCAGTTCGTGTTTACACTTTGCTCTTGCAAAAAAACTAAAAAAAACCTCCGAATTCGTGTGCAAACAGTATTTATATGGAAAATTTAAGTGCCAAAAAAGTTTATTTGATAAAACAGTAATAAAATAATACTATTCTAGCGGATTCTAAACATTTTTATCGAAAGTTTTAAAACAACCTAAGATTGTGTGTTTGTTCTCACTGAAATGTCCATCCCACCGATGCCTGATGAATGCTGCCATCGGCGTAAAAAAAGAATGCTGGATAAGATGACGTCCCCATCACAAAAAAAGGCCTCGGGAATGATTTCTCCAGTGGTTGAAGATGAGGAATCTGACGGAGCATCGGACTATTCCGACGTGTCTGAAAATGATAGTGAAATCCCAGTGTCCTCAGTCCAGATACTGAACGACACTGAAGCAAGTCTAAGAGCACTCCAAGATGTCCTTGCTGAAAAGCAGTCAAGAGTCTCAAAGGATCAACAACTGCGGATAAGCGCATATGTATCCGCTGTATTCAGATCAGTTTCACAGCTGTTATTGGAACGAGAGGGTTTCAAAGCTGATCTGGCAACAGTCAATGCCAAATTAATAGTGGCAAAGGGAGAGATCGCGATTGAAAAAGCAGAAAACCAACACAGGTTAGAAAAAATATTGCAGTTGGAGTCAGATCTAGGACCAGTGATGCGTAGAGTAGCCGATGCCACGGAAGCAAGCCTATCGTTTGCCGATATTGTGAAAAATGGCCCACAGAAGATGATACCATCAATCAACCGCTCAGGAATTAACGTTGGGACCCCCAAACCTGCTGTATGCATCTTCCCAAAGCTGGATTCTACAAAAGATAGCGACGATACGAAACAGCTACTAAAAGATACATTACGACCATCAGAACTTGGAATCCGTGTGACGGGTATTAGGAGAATCAGAAACAAAGGCGTTGTAATCCATACTGCAACACAAGAAGATCAGGATAAAATACTGAAAACCCCATGTATAGCAAACTCGGACACTCTAAGCGCTCGATTACCAACAAAACGGCTTCCAAGGGTGATTTTCTTCAACGTTCCTCGTGACCTAACGGACGAGTGCTTCCTAAAAAATGCCTTAGCAGGAGCCCAGGACAAAGCAGGCCTAGATTTCGCAGTAAAAAGTTGCAAGCTAAGTCACCTTGCTGGCGCTCGAACTGGATCAACTTGCCACCGGGTCTTCGAGGTTCCTGCCCACATTCGTCACGTGCTGGTGGAGCAGGGGAAAGTCTTTGTGGACTGGAATGTGTGCCGTGTTCGTGACTTCATTGGACTTACAGTGTGCTCCAAGTGCCAAATGATCGGACATTCCTTCAAGTTTTGCAAGGACCAGCAAAGATGTGGACACTGCGCAGGCGAAGGTCACGCCCGTATAAACTGCCCAAAAGCCGCCGCCGAGCCTGTCTGCGCCACCTGTACAAGATTTGGGAAGCCCGCTGCACATCCGACTGGAGACAAGGACTCCTGCCCGGCCTTCAAGGCTGCCCTTGCCAAGGACTTTGCAACTATTGATTATGGCGTCTAATTGCATTGAAGAAGATGACGAGGTAGATTACGAAAATACTCATAATTTCTGTGATTGGCTAAAGTTTCATAGCAACTACAATATGGAAAATATTAATATTGTTCAGTTGAATGTTAGATCGATTTATAAATACTGGGATACTTTGAATGTCTACTTAAATACTTGTTGGAAGCATATTCATGTGTTAATGTTATGTGAAACGGCTATAACACCGAATCTTGTCTGTCTGTATAATATTCCTGGATTTAATTGTTACAACTATTGCCGAACTAAAAAATCTGGAGGAGGTATATTGCTATATGTTCGAAATGAATTCACATTTCAACAGAAAACAATAGAAACAAATCATTTTGAATGTGTGCTTGGCTCTATGACACTTCCAAACAAGAGTATTTTAAACATCATAGCAATATACCGCCCCCCCAACTCTAGCCAACCACAATTTCTTAATGAAATATCTGCCATTCTGCATACTATAAGCCCCAAAGAAAATGTTTTACTTATAGGAGATATTAATCTAGACTTGTTAAATTGTCAAAACCCTATTATTATGGCATATGAAAATATAATGTCGGATAATTATTTAATCAAATGTATTTGTGACGTAACTAGAGAAGCAGTTTTAGCAGGAAAAGTTACTCGTACTTGTTTAGACCACATATTTGTCCGATTTAACAGTGGATGTAAACAAAGCGATTCTCTTTCCTCATGTGTATGTAATAATATTACTATAGCGGATCACTTTTTAACTGCAGTTAATATTAAATATAGTGCAAGGAAAGAAGCCCCAGAACACGGGGAAAGAATTTCGTTTTTATCGCAAAACAAAATCGACAAAAACATTCATAATTTTAAGTGGCACTCCTTGCTTGAGGAACAAGATTGCAATATACTATATAGTAAAATTAAAAACAACTTTAAGAATTTGTATGAACAGAGTAAAATCGTTATGAATTATAAACCCAAAAAAAGACCTCTGTCAATAAAACCTTGGATAACTTCTAATATCTTAGAAAACATTAAAAAAAAAGATTCATTGTACAGAAGGTGGAAGAATTTTCCTAGCAATCAATTCTTTGAATTGGAATATAAAACTTTCAGAAATAAGGTGACAAAAGAAATTATTAAATGTAAGTCTACCTTTTTTAACAATAAATTCAAAAATTATTTTGGAAATACAAAAAAAACTTGGGATGAAATAAATAAATTATTAGGACGCAAGTCCAAAAGTAGTTGTGATGAAATAATCTCGAAATATATGTTAAATACGAATAATGAAGAAACCGTAGCAGATAAGTTTGTTGAATATTTTACAAATAGTGTTAGCTCTATGATACATAAATGTGATTATTTAGCATCGACCGTCAGGCCAAATGAAGTGCAACATAGTATGTACCTACCCAGAGCTACCTGCCAAGAAATCAATATTATTGTTAGCAAATTAAACAATTCAAAGTCACCAGGGATTGACAACATTCGAATGTTTGACATTAAGACACATATTAATATTTTAGGGCCTGTTATAACACACTTTATCAATTTAATTTTATCGCAAGCAGTAATACCAGATGAACTAAAAAGTAGCATCATTAGGCCAATTTACAAAGGGGGCAAACATACAGATATTCAAAATTATAGGCCAATAAGCATATTGCCAGCACTAGAAAAAATACTTGAAAAATACATTTCCATAAAACTTAATAAATATCTAGAATCTTTCTCTTTGTTGGATCCCAACCAATATGGATTTCAAAAGAAAAAAAGTACGGAAATGCTGCTTCAGGAATTTTCAAATCACATAAATTATGAATTAAATCTAAAAAAACAAGTTTTGGTTTTATTCATAGATAACTCTAAGGCATTTGATACCATTGATACAAATAAACTATTAGAAACACTGGAGGCAATAGGAATTAGAGGAAAGCTGCTAGTTTTATTAAAAAATTTACTAACTGATCGACAAATAAGAGTAAAAATTCTTAAAAAATTTAGCAAAAGAAAATATATCTCAACAGGTGTTGCACAGGGGTCAATTCTAGGGCCAACCCTTTATATTATTTATGTCTCAATTATGAGAAAATTGTTTTCATTTGTTAAACATTTTGTATATGCAGACGATACGGCGCTCGTAATATCGCACGAAGATCTGGTTACTGCAATGAACCTTATGCAACATGATTTTATTGCCCTACTGAAATGGTCGCATGATGCAGGCCTCTTTATAAACGCCAAAAAAACTAAAATTATGCACATCAGATCTCCACACGCCAGATGTAATGTAATTCCTTCATTATATACACACACATTTGACTGCATACATAAAAATGTTGCACAGCCCTGTTCATGTGAAACCATTGATTTTGTCAAAAGTTATGTATATTTGGGTGTTACTATTGACTGCTACATGAAATGGGATGTACAAATTGCTAATGTTTGTAAACGTCTACGAGCTATTGTGGGTAGGATTTATAAAATAAAATATTTCGTGCCTATGAGTACTTTAAAGTTAATCTACTTATCTCTGGCTGAATCCACTATACGTTATGGAATTACTTCTTGGGGACATTCTTGTAAAACTAATATAAGCTATATACAAACATTACAAAACTCCATTATAAAATTGTTAATCCATAAATATGACAATCAACACAGAAGTAACATTAAATTAATATACAAGTCTCTGAATATTTTACCTGTCAGAGGATTATTGTTTTATAATATTGTAAGTCAACATGTTATATTGTCTGATTCATTGTATAGGGAAAGAGTTTGCCATAAACATAACACAAGATTCACTCAAAATGAAGGACTGGTAGTTCCGATATGTACTAATAAATATGGTGAAAGAACTTTAAACTATATAGTACCCAAAATGTTTAACTTATTACCAATGACAATTAAAAATAATAACATGTATACTGCTAATGTTAAATATAATCTAAGGAAATGGTTATTGGATAATAATGATCTATACTGATGCCCCTGAAATGGAATTCATATTCTTAGAAAATGGAAAAAACAATTATTTTGTAATACCTGACTACCTACCTCTATTTATGAAACTATTGATGTACTTGTTGATAATACTAATTTGTTCATACATTTATTTTTACTTGCTTATTTTATAAGGCTTTTATGTTTTATGTTGATAATACTAATTTGTTCATACATTTATTTTTACTTGCTTATTATATAAGGCTTTTATGCTGCTATTTAAACTTTTCTGCAATGTAACCAATTTATGTAATTATGTACCGTTCAAATTGTATCTTATGAATGTATAAATGTTGTCTCTATGTCCCTGCTGACAAACTACATAAGTAGTTTAGCGGGTTTAAATGTGAATAAATAAAAAAAAAAAAAAAAAAAATGAATGAAGTGAATGAATGAAATTAACCGTCGATTTTGAACGCATTTAGATGATCTATTAATATCAATAATCATTACCAAAAATCCACAATTTCAATATGCAAATCAAATTATCATCATCAGATATGTTGCGTTATGTCCGAAAATCGTAAATTTCGCTTTGTACTTGTGAAAATTCCAAAATTTACGTTTTTCGCGAACAGATAACAATTTCGCTTAAAAAGTTTGTTACCGTAAACGCGAAAATTTTAGGTCTTATATAATTTACCTGTAATATTATTTGGATCCTGTTTATTATTACAAAAAAAAAATGTATCGCATATCAAAAAATCGTTCCTCAATCAGTTTTGAAAGAATGATGTAGGTATTCATTGTTAGGTATTGATGAATCCAGTATCAATGTAAAGATTATTTTTAAATATATACCTTATTTACGATATTTCCAAATTTAATATGTTTGTCATCATTGATCATCTCATTACGTTCGTAATGTTTGATCAACTTTCACCAAATTTAACGCATCTTTGTGTAGGTATATACTATTAAATAAATCTGTGCTCTTCTTACTTACTCTTTGTGAAATAAATCCGTTTTAGGCATGACCTATTGTTATATATTTGAAACATATTTCCCATTCGTCTGGTTTTTCCCAGATTTTGGGGAAGTAATCTTTATTCGACGAAAATAAATGGCTTTATAATCCCTCTCATTATTTATGTTTCATTGGAGTCAAAGGAGCGTTATTTGTCATTCCCGTATAGAAGCGGCAATTCTGGTACCTGAGTTAAAATCTCTAATTAAGCTTCCACAATTCTGTATAATTAAAAAAGGAAAAACGTTTTATGAATCCCAAATTTCTTGAAAACAAAGAGGCAAAATTAAAATGCAAATAGCCGCGTCCACTTGTCCGTTATAACGGCCAAATACATTATTATAACATTCTCAGCGTTCGCGGTTTTCAAAATTAACTTTGCCAAGAGAGAGTATTTTACAAGAAAAAAATTAAAACAGGAGTTCTGTTCGTTTTCGTAGCTTTATGATCTTTCGTAGCTAATGATAAACTAATGTTTATATGACAAGGTTTTTATGAATAGCATAAAAATAACAAATTATTATAAGCATTAATTACTCGCCTGCATTAACAATTAATTAATGCTAATAATAATTGTTTATTCAGGCAAGTAATTAATGCTTATAATAATTTGTTATCTTTTATGCTATGCATAAAAACCTTGTCTTGTAAACATTACTTTATCACTAAAAAATAATACTTTAGCCATGGTTTGTTAACAGATCTTAATAGCCAAGTACTTCCTACCCTACGTCTGCCATATCTCCTTGCTCTCTCCTCCCTTTAGGTTTACAATATTCCTTAATTGGGGACGCATAGTATAAATGGATGTATAGAGGCATAAGCTTGCAGTATCTTCGTATAACTGAGCTGATATTCATATAAATTTAAAAAAAAAACAGATTGATTTATATCATTGTTTCTCGTGCATACAGGTATACAAGTCAAAAGCATTTGGATTTAAAAAAATAAACAAACTACTTTAACAGAAGATGACACAAAACTATTCATCTCTGACCTGTATCACACTCCTTGCTTCATCCAGTTTTATTCACACTCCTCCGTTATTTGGGTTTGTTATACGACCAGCCAAAGTTCTTGATTTGGATAGGCTGTACCGGCGATATATTGTAAAGAACATTATTGTAGGAATTTGTTGAAATAGGTACATATTTGGAAGGATGTCTATTTGAGGGAGTCAGATTAGCACAATCGATAGATCAAATACTCATAGATAAGGTTCCGATAAAAGTAATGACTCGACCACTTCTGGAAAAATTACTAATGAATACTGTTAGTCTGTTAGATTAAAACATAGTCTACTTTTGCCAAAAACGTTATAAATGAATGCTTTGTTATAAGTGACCACGCATAAAAAGACGGTTTTCTTGAGAAATGTTGATGTGCTCACAATAAAATACGTTTGTAAACTTTGGATGTCGTAATTAAACTAATTTAATCATCGAGTGCGAACCTATTCAAAACGTATTATAAAAATATGTCTTTTGACTTTGAGATACATTTTTTTTTAATAAAGAAAAAAAGTGTAACAACCAAATAATTGTTACAACCAATTTTTGTGATCGCAATAGGCGAATCAAGAGTGGACTGTAAAATATTAATTGTGAACTTGAACCTGAAATGAAAGGAATTCGTTTTTTTTTTTTTTTTTTTTTTTTTTTTTTTATAAATTTAATTTAGATTAAATTTGATAATATTATTATTAAGTTCTGCAAGTGTTTTAGTTTTTTATTATTGTGACAGCTGTTTCGGCTTACAAGGCCATTTTCAAACTGTTTGAAAATGGCCTTGTAAGCCGAAACAGCTGTCACAATAATAAAAAACTAAAACACTTGCAGAACTTAATAATAATATTATCAAATTTAATCTAAATTAAATTTATAAAAAAATTAAATGGAGTTCTACGAACACAAAAACAATAAATAAATATGAAAGGAATTCGACTTACCCCTTTGATGTTTTTCAAAGAAGAGGATGGTATGATTTCACTCACAGGAGATATGATTTCACGCAGAAGCTTCCATAACATCCAGGTTGGATACGAAACACATCAAGGGAACCGAATATGTTCACTGCACAGGCCTTCTACTCTGATTCGATATTAATAACAGCATTGATAACAACAGATATTCATCAAACAGGTTCCATCAATAAAACTGGTTTGACAGTCACTTTTATTGTTGTAAAATGTCACACACACACGTGGGTATAGTCAGATAATGATAGGTACTTGTAGTTAAAAATAAAATGGGAAAAATACAAGGACAATTTTAAAGGAAGATTAATAGTTGCGTCAACACTGTCCTTTATTTTTTTACTTGCTCATGAGAGATCTATATAACTGAGGCAGTTCTAATTTCATATTCATATTGTCTTATACTATAAATTATATTATGTTTTATCCGAAAGACGTTAATGCCATAAACAATTAAGTGGTAGAAGAAGAACTCAATACTAATAAATCAAAACGAAACATGAAACAGAACAAGACACAGAAAAATCAATAGGTGACGGTCTCAACTGAGAAATGCGAACCCAGAATCTCTGAATCGATTTTTGATGATTTCTGAACGAAATTTTTTATAAGATCCAATACAAGTTTGGAGGCTGCTTTAAATGAGTGTCCCGGCCTTGTGATTTAGGAGGTTTTGGTTCGACTTCCGCAGTTGACACCGTTGCCTTATTATTTTTCTGTGGCTTGTTCTGTTTCATGTTTCGTTTAGATTTATAAGTATTATCTTCTTCTTCAGTGACATATGACAATAATAGATAGAACCTTTAAAGTTAATTAAATTTAAATCACATAGAAAATTCCTTGCACTATTGGTCAATCATTTTTTACAATTGCTATAGAGAAAGTTCTTTTAAACTTTTCATAGTCTATAATTTCGTATTTCAATCTACTTGGCGTTTTTACGAATTTCAATGGCAATTTTAGATATACTCAGTTTTTTGTTCGTTTCTAGGCCTTTTAAGCGCCCTTCTTGTGACATTCTAAAACTAGCCTAGCATCAGTTATTATTAGAATATTTCAAGAAAGTCCCGTGCAAATGCACTCACCCGAGATTTTTATTTACTTTCAGATCACTCGGTCGAATAAGAGCCCGTATAATTACGCGAAAAAACATAATTGTAGCATTTCTGAAATGCTCGAGGATTTGCATGACAATACCATGTCTGATTGCTTACCGGAGAAGCAGGCCGCTGGGGAGAGTAGTGGGGAAGGGCTTGAGGTGGTTTTATGGGGGGAGGCTGTGAGAATTTTAGAGAAGGTACCAAACTTGAAACCGTACCAAGATGGGGCACAAATTATGTAGGTACAGAGGATAAACCTTAATCGATATAAGTCAAAAATATAGATTGCAAGTCAAAATAATATTTCGATCGAAATGAAGAAGTTTATTGAAATTTATTTGAAGATTTTTTTCGTAGATACATTAAATTACATTACTTTTTTGATCTAACAAAGATTTTTTATTTCCATTCAATATTTATTGTTGCTATGCTGCATAAGAAAAAAAGTGTTTTTTGGTTCGAAATTGAAAAGATATACCTAAATTAAAGGAGATGCAATTTTATAATTAATATTTTTTTAAGGTTATACCCATCAATGTAATATATCATGGAAGAATAAGATAATAATATTTGATCTAAACGAAGCGTGAAACAGAACAAGACACAAAAAAGGTAATGATCTCAACTGGGGATCGAACCTCGGATTTCTGTCTTGCCGTGACAACGCCTATGATCACTAGGCCATTGGTTACTAATATATTAAAACCATTAAAATTCGTATTGTTAATTCTGAATTTGAAATATGAGATTGATAAAAATGAGATAAAATAATTAGGTCCCATTGGTCTAGTGGTTAGAGGCATTGTCTCGGTAAAACAGAGATCCTGGGTTAGATTCCCAGTTAAGACCGTTGTCTTTTTTATTTTTTTGTGTCTTCTTCTGTATCATGTTTTGTTTAGATTTATAAGTATTATTTTATTTTTCAACGATATTATAATATTACGTTTACCGAGATTAAAAAATACATATTTCTTTCTGAAGGTTGCTTCTTTATATGTTTGAAAGATTATAAATGAATCATTTTAATTTTTTGACAAAATTATCTCCTTAATTAGTCGATATTGGGAGACAGAAAATACAACGACAGGTTTTTTCAGAGCAGCCTTATTATCTGTAGTGTTCCAATTTGTTGTACTGCGCCAAATTAAGCACACTACCATTATACTTCTTGTAATTCTTCTTTAGATCATTAGTTGATGACTTTTGAGTATTATAAATAATTGGTAGACTAATAATAACAGAACGAGGTATACTATTTCAACTGATTAAAGTCGAACTATTACAAGTTACTTGGAGAAAGGTTACTGTTAAAAAGACACAACACACCAGAAACCCATTTATATGTCAGCATAATCATGCCATCTCTCTCATACACAATTTTCTCTTTTATACGTTTATAAATATGTTCATTACACTTGTGGTTTGTGCCCTTTTTAGTAAATAGGTGGGAATAAGTTCCTTCTTTAGAACTGTACCACTGTAACTGGGCCACTTGTATTTGCTTAGATGACAAAAAAGTATACAGAAAAAATTAATTAATTATTTTTTTAATTTATCTGTTTTCGAGCATGTGACTTCACTGCGCAAAAAAATCCGGTCTGCTATTTTGTGCTATTATTTTTTTTAAATGCTACACTTTTTAAATACCTACCAAGATTTTTTTGAAGTTGGCATTAAACATGAATTCACTTATTCAACGAAATTTCGTAGCAATCTTTTGGATAACACAATATTTATAAATATTTTTACAATCTCGGATCCTACGGTAGTTATATGAATCCATTTTTAAACAATAAAACCCAGCGTCCGCGCTTCCCGCAATCAATTTTGACAGATACATAAAGCAAAATTCGTTCAGATCCGCACGACAGCAGAAGCGCGATTGTCAATACATATGTTCAAAAATATCCACAACAGATGTTCGAATTCCCTAAAATTTCCCAACATGTTACTTTTCCTCCAAAATGAAATGAAATTCTAATGTAGTTAGCATTTATTTTTCATCATTTAGTCATTTTTGATTTTCTCTTTCGTTCAGCCCTAAAAAATATATATTTTTTTTAAATTTGCTGCAAAAGGAAACGAAATTATAGTTCTCCCTTGTAATTGTAAATATTATTTTTCAGTATAATTGGATATCAGGAAATGCTCTTTTAATCTGTATTCTCATATTGTAGAATGCTAGCATTTTCCCACGTCAAGGTTTTCCCCACAAAATACCCAATCGGTTTAAATTCTTATAAATTCCTTACAATTTTGTGAATTCTCTACGAATTAAGAAAATTATTTAATTACTAATTTTTCGAAAGTCGGTTTATCTTTTGAAATTTTTTAATCTAACTTTAACTTATTTTGTTTTAAAAACTAGTTTTTTTTTCAACTTTTAGTCCAAAGGGAATATTCCATAGTCAATTCATCGATCAAAATAACCATTATATCAAGTAAGCATCAAGGGAACAAACATCACCCCAGCCTCACCACACGAGGTGGCGATTTGTGAATATTCACTCTTCTTCATTTGTAAGGCATCCCGAAAGCAAATGTTCCATCGAAAGCCGCATTGAATTTGTTTCCCGAGGTTGCGCACTTCCCCGACTTACGGCTTAAGGAAAAGCTGGGCTATATTCCGTGCCAGCGGACCGGAAAGCCTGGAGGCAAATAAACGCGCTCGGACAATACAACTTTTACCTTCTGACGTCACTTGAACTTTGCAGGTAACGATATAGGCACGGAAAATTTTACAAACATTGTTCATGTAATGTATTGGCTTACCAGTTGTTTATATTATTGTCTGAATATATTGATTAGGGAGTCTTCAATAACTGGTCGGTTCGTCAAGATTAAAAGAATTTTACTATCGTAGATAAGTTATTCTGTGGCAGCAAATAAAATTGAATAAGCTACCGACCTATGATCGGCTATCTTCGGATTCCATCGGAACCATTCGGGACCCAGCTACGCAAGTGCCGCTCAACCGTATAATCACTGCCATCTTAGCTTTTCACCATTGGCATTTCTCTCAGCTTTGGCCTTGAAACCCATTTGAAACCGCCACTCCCACCTCATTATTCTTATAGAAAACGAATAATATGGCTAAAAGTTCAGATCTCATTGGTTAGAGCAGAAGGATTCGTTTGATCTCTCGCTCTCTACCATAATGACTCGTGTAACAGAAAGAGATGACGGAATTTTGTCGTTAGACTTTTTTTAAATCATTTAAACAAAATGAGAGTGGTTTATTTATACGCGCGGGTTGTCATTTGCTGCCGAAATACTATCATTTCGCGTCGAAAATATTGCGTGTTAACGTTGTTCGTGATAAAAATACAATATAAGCCAGTATATTGTTAGCGAGTTACAAACATATATTCAACCTACCTACGTAAGTTCAAGTTTAAAGTGAATTGACAGTTTTTAGGTTATTCGTTCGGGTTTTTGTTAAACAATGCTTCATACTTGGCAAATGTCTTCCTCCACAACGTATAAATGTTATTTATTATATCGACCAACTTATTCATGTTATTGATTAGTGTTATCCTGTATTATCTTATTGTTTTGGTGAAATTAAAGATTTTTAAACATATGTAACCATGAGTTCAAAATAGGCAGAAAAATGTCGTAATTCATCGTCGTACTGTCGGACAATCATGTTTTGGAAATTTTCTTCAGTGTTTTTGCAAATTTCTTGTCATTTTGGTTTTCTTCTTCTCAGATTAATAAGTTTCATCTTAATGAAATACACTATAAAAGTTTATTTTCTTAGTCAGATGAACCTTGCCCTCGGAAAACATTTCGACATTTTTCTGCTTCAAGGACATTTTTATTTTTAAAATAGTTTTTTGGGCTAGTGAATGAATGGAGTAGGCCGAGAGCAATTATATTGTTATATTGTCTATGGTAGCATCTTATTTTTAGATGACCTTGAGGTTTTTCTACCTTGTCTACTGCTTTTTTCCGCACGGTAAGTACTGCTTGTATATCTGTGGTTAAGTATAATTCTGTTGGATACAAAAAGCCCGAAGATATCGATCTAGAGAGTGGTATATTTATGCCTTTCACTATGGCACACACACTAATTTTGCTATATATGTCAAATGTAAGGTCACAAATAGAGTTTGCTTCAGTCAATCCTCAATATCAAACATACATTGATCGTATTGAAAATATCCAATCCAAATTTATTAAACATATATCATATCGCTTTAGCGATCATCGGTTTGACCCTACCGCTTTATATAAACGTTGAAAAATTTCTGATGCCCTATTCTTATACAAAATCGTGAACAGTCTTGTGGATTCATCATATCTGCTAGAAAAGATTGCATTTCGTTGCCCTGAACACAACACCCGATCGAACGACTTATTTAGAACACCACACTATAAAGCCAAATATGCTCAAAACTCTTTAAAAGGACGTATCTGTAAAACGAATAATGCCTTACGAGATGCAGACATTTTCAAGTGTAACTTGAAAATATATAAAATGCAACTTACTAAACTGATAACTTCATTTTTTATTTTATGAAATAATCCATCATCTTAGTTTATTTTACTGTTTTTTTTTATAATCATGCGAAAACTGTATTACTACTAACTGTCTTTAAATATTTTTATAATATTTTGTAATTCCTGATAATGTTTATTCTTTATATTTCTTAGTACTTATCCCTAACTTAAATTAAAATTTACGTTTTTCTGCCCAGTCTACTTTTTAGAGGACCTCAAGATTTACACGACGACGCACGAACAACTCTCTCTCTTTCTGTTGCGCCGTGATTACTATTTTTTTGGTCGCGCAGAGTGAATTTCGAAACTATTATCAGACCCCACTCATATACACGCCACTTGGCGCCACAACCTTTGGGCCATGTCAAATATTTAAATATTTGGCCACAACAAGAAAATCACAGCACCTATTGCATAAAATACGCGTGTACGTCTTCCTAGAAACGTAAAATCCCAACACATACTTAAATAGCATTGTAGTAAACTGTGCAATAAGTGGATGACAGGATTGAAGATGCTCCATTACACTTTCCTACGCTCCCGTCAAGTCGCTGCTGGAATTGTTCCGCTTTCAGTAATTAAACGACGTTTTGCAGGATCTGTTGCGGATACTTGCTAACCTGCCCATGCGGAGCTTCCTGTATTTAAACCATACAACATAATCCGTGAAAAAGTTTTGAAGATTTAAGCTTTTGAACAATCGAACATTAAGGCGATGCCATCGTAGTAGGTAATGCAAAATCATGTGTTTTCGTTTTGAAAATTTGGTCGCCTAGAAATGTTTCAGATGCTTTAATTAAATACTGCGAGTGGAATACATCTTGGCCTTTGAAATAATCGAGAATTTTTTAGATAAGTCTTTTTACAAGCCTAGAAAAAATAATTTAAAGGCCTATGAAAACTGCTTTAAAGTTCAAAATCTCCTACTTACGAACCCATTTTCGGTTATGATTTTATTGTGTAATGTGGCGAATTAAGTTATTTATTACACAGACAAAAATGATCCTGTTAAAAAAAGTGACAGTATGCAAAATTTCTGATAAAATATGATTCTGTCATTCAGAATATAGCGAGAACATGTGTTCTTTTCCTAATACATATCACGACGGAATGCGACAATATCAGTATGTCAATATCAATAACAGGTGTTCCGCTGTCCTCATAAAACATTCGCTTTTGTCTGATATTTTGTTAGGAACTCTTTAAATTCAATCGTTATAGGCCCCCAGTTCCATTTTTAACAGGAAAACCAAATAATTTGACCAGATGTTTAATAAATTAACAATATTAATATGAATATATATAAAGAACACAATTTTAAACTTTTTTCCACTTGTTTTTTATTTGACCGTGACCGGTTTCAGCCTGTTAGGGCCATCTTCAGACTGGTCAGACACCAGTCTGAAGATGGCCCTAACAGGCTGAAACCGGTCACGGTCAAATAAAAAACAAGTGGAAAAAAGTTTAAAATTGTGTTCTTTATATATATTTATAATGGAATTCCACCACGAAATAACAGTTTCAAATATTAAAATATTAATATTAATATGTATATAATACGCAGATAACTCAGTGACAGCAAGGTAGTTACAGTGAACAATAATTTACACTAAATTTAAAATGACGATGTGAATTATGCTAAAGCAACCCCGAACCGTGAGACTACTAGTTGAGATTTAGATATAAGTACCTAAATCTAATTATAATTACGAGTTTGTATTAAAACTTGGCCAAACCTAATTAAAATCCTTACATTTCAATACATTCCCTTTTTCCAACCCTAGCGACACAAATTGATGAGAAGACAAGTAATGGAAGATGGTGAAGGATGATGAAGGAATGGTAAAAGAGAAAATACAACACATAATAATAATTCAAATAATGATGATTTGTAAAGCGCCATTTTTATGAGAAATTACCTCAAGGGCGCTGTATAAATATATGATACATTTCTACAATTATCTATCTTATTACTAACTATATTATCAATCAATGGCTAACATATTGCAGCCACCATTTCGTCGATCACCAATACAAAGCCATATGTACAATTGATTGATGAACGTGGTACTTGAATGTACATATGTTATTATTATTATTTATTTAAATTTTATACAGTACCATACTTGTAGGTAGGTAGGTCACTTGAGATTAGCACGGTTTATTGTTTATTAGGTAATAGAAATAGACTGCTCAGAACTTCTATCTCAAATAAATTTTAACACCCCATCTAAAAGAACTCGACACACCAACCTTTTTTACACAACTAGTAATAATACAAACGCTGCAGCCAATTCCCCTATTTCTCGCATCCTTCAAACATTCAACTCAATTCAAACAAGCACAAGTACCGATATATTTTTTGATTCTCTCCCTCTATTTAAGAAAAACTTTTTTAGCACACTAAATTCGCCAACATAACACATACAACCACACACAGACACACACGCACACGTACACACACACAAACACTCACACACACCTCTCTCCTTCCCCAGCACACTAATTAACTTAACTTAAAAATGTAACTTAACCGTAAATGTATAATATACCTCCTATGTATATATGTCAGCGACATGTCATTGGTACCAATTATTATACTAACTTTTATAACTTTGTAACTATTGTCATCTATGTAATTATGTACTGTTTGTTTCTGCAATAAACAAAAATAAATAAAAAATAAAAAATTAGAGAAATCTAGATACGGTTCCAACTCAAATGACATAATTAAAAAATTGGACATAATAGGACTTTCTGGTATGTATTTTAATAATAGTTCTTTGATGAGCGTGTTTAGGAAAGGAAAAGCAAACTTAATGCTGGGCGGTACTAGAGTACAAGCTTTTGATCAGAATTCATATACCTAAATGTGATCCATCCCTCGGAATACGGCAGTTTTCGAATAATATAAATCTAGTGAGAAAAGTGTTTTTTTTTAAAGATTAGGATGTATTATAGGTAGAGACACCCATTGATATCTTTAATTTTTAAGAAATTCAGCATTAATTATTAAAAAAAAGGCTTTTATAGCTTTAATTTTGCGTTTTCACAGCATTCACAGCTAAATAAATAACGTCAAGGAATGGGAGTCGGCAAGAGGGGAAAAAAAATAGAGTGTGTCATGTTTGTTTTACGATCTGTCAATACAAGATTACAGCGAAAAAAAATTTTTATTAACGCTAAAAACACCATTTATCGCTTTAATTCGTGAAAATATCGTTAATGCTATGAATGGGTGTCTCTAATTATAGGCAAAAAAATAATGCTACTCTGAGGCAGATATATTTAATTTAAGCTTAAAGAGGTAAGATTTTTGTTTAGACCTGAAATCTTTGGATTTTTTATGCATCTTACTTCCGGTGGGAGTTTATTCCAAACCTTTGGCCCAGATGTTCCAATGCCGTATTTAAATATTCATAATTTATTCTCAGCTAGTTTATCGGAAACAAAACGGAATGTTATGCTATGTATATTATATTATTTATATTATATTATATATCCTATTTTCAAAAATGTTCTGATAGAGGAACAGCATGAATTTAGATCGGTGAAATCCACAACAACTAATTTACTGTCCTTTACAAATACCATTGTTAAATTCTTAGAAGGCAACACTCAGGTTGATGTCCTCTACACTGATTTCTTCAAAGCCTTTGATAAAGTAACTCGATTCTCATGGCCAAACTTTATGCTATAGGCATTAGAAACCCTTTATTATCATTCTTTCTCTCGTACTTGAGTGATAGAAAACAAATGGTTAAAATAAATAACTTTGAATCCTTTAACATTTACGTAACGTCCGGCGTTCCCCAAGGAGCCCATTTGACTCCGCTTCTCTTTAACCTTTTTATCAAAGATATCACTAAAGTTCTTTCTCACACACGCTTCTGGCTTTTTGCTGATGATAATTAAATTCTTAAGGTAACGCTTATAACGCTTATACAAAATGAAATCTTGTTTTTATTTTATATGCCCACAATTTTTTTTATTTCTAGGTACAATAAATTAATAACTTAAATATATTACCCACGCACAGGCTGCGCCTTAGTGGGTTCCCAATATTCTTATTGATTTATATAATATTGTATGTAATTAATGTAAAAATTGGGAAAAATAAAGGAAATAAAAAAAAAAATTAAAAAATTAAAACCTACCTTGACTGTATACTAATTAAACTTGATATTGATTCATTTAATGACTGGTGCAAAATAAACTGCATAGAACTTAATGTTGATAAATGCAAAATGTTGTCCTTTTGTAGAACCAAAAATTCTGTCCAGTTTGATTATAAACTAAATAGTGTTTTGTGTCACACCCATCAATAACTTTGGGGTCACTCTAGATTGCAATCTTTCTTTCCGTGATAACATTAATAACATCGTTAACAAATCACTTAAACTACTCGGCTTTATTCATAGAATCACCTCTGACTTTAAAAATATAAATACACTTAAAACTGTTTACTGCTCGTTGGTTTGACTTCACCTTGAATATACTAGGATTATTTGGTCTCCTTTCTATGCTGTCCAATTTTTTCACATAGAATCCGTACAACATCGCTTCCTACGAGGAATCGCTTGGAGGTTAACAGAATTTTCATACTCAAAATTATCAACAGTTTTACTGACATACCTGCTTTTTTGCAATTCATCCAGTTCAACATCCTTTCCCGTAGACTCCGAAATAATGAATTGCTATTCATCAATCAACATTCCACTAATTATGGTTACCATTATCCTTTGTCCAGAATTTCGAGACTTGTCTTTTTGAATTTTTGCTATAAGCCTTAATGAATTTCGACAGTCGATACGTAATGTATAATTTTTAAAGCCCTTTAAACCTTCTTCATGCATTATAATTGTAATTGTCTAGTAACACTTGTAATTGTCTTCCATTTATACTTTTTATATTATATGTATATTTTTATGGCTTATCATTTATATATGCTCTCCTTTCACTGCCATCTCTGTTTCTTATTGATTGTTTGTCCGTAAATAAATAAATATAAACGCGAACCGAATTGCAAAGTTCAGTTCGCGTTTCGGTTTACAAATGTACACATAACATTACAATACATTTGACTTACCAATCGTTGAGTGTGGGCATAACTTTTTAAACATTTCTAGGGAGTTAATAACCCTGTGGGATACCAATCAGTTCAAGCCGCAGTGTTAGTTCGGGGTCCTTTCTCGCAAATTTTGAAGTTTATAATTGGGCAATCGTCAATTGTTTCACCGGATATGCTCTCATTAAATTTAATACACATTCGAAACTTGATTACTCTGCACTTTTCATCGAATGTATTCGAGAAGTTAACCGATGGCTGGAAATAAATGAGCGTTGGTACTAATTGCTCATTTACAAGATATACATAGATCAACTGATGGAAGTGGGTTGTGAAAATCAATTAAATTAAATTATTATTGGAACAACATTTGATGGTTATAATATTTGTTTATGTTTATCCAAGACACTATCTAAGCTACAAACCGATTTTTTATAACTTTGTGATCATTAAAAAAATAAAGCTGCATAAAATACGAGATAAATTAGTTGCGAGATAATATTGTTAATTCTGAATTTTAAATACATGATCTACAAATATGACTATTAAAATTAGTTCCCAATGATCGTGTGGATAAATACGTTTTCCTGATAAGCCAGATGACACTGGATTCAATTCCCAGATGAGACCGTTATCTTTTTATTTGCTGTGTCTTGTTCTGTTTCATGTTTTGTTTAGTTTTGTTAGTATTATCTTCTTCTCCAATAAAAAATAAATTAATCATTTGACCTCGCTCCGTCTTACGATGGGCTAGTTTCTAGATTAAAGAATATTTTAAATTATTTAATTATAATTTAACAGGTGGTTTTAATACAATAGTATTTCGCATTGATGCTCATTAAAAAATACACATCGTACATCAAATACTGAAACATTTTCAAGGAAAATTTCATACTGTCTGCTTTTTCTTTGGAAAGCATTGTTCAATTTCTTGAAAATGAGAAGCATAAGAACGACATATTAAAAATCATCTAATTTGTTCGCTTTTGGGAACAGCCGATATGTTTTCATAGAAACGCTGCGTTTTATATTCCAATCTAAAAAATAACTCGGAAAAATTAAATTTAGTTTTAATAAAACCAAAAGTTCGACGGCAATTCGAAAAAAAATTATGAAAAAAAGATTCGCGATATTTTAAAAACAATAACGTCTTTAAAAAAATTAAGTTTGCATTGAAAATTAATAATTTCAAAAATTATATAATTATCCAAAAATAAAAATAAATTAAAATGTATTAGGTTTTTTCTACTTCTAAAATCTTGTAGAATCACCCCCCGAAGTTGGTGCATCCCCGGATACCCTGTATATTATATAGATGTTACCTGTGACAGGTAAAAACATTTTTTTAAACAGTGCCATCTGTTGGACACGCGCTATTGTTTCACTATCTGCACAGACAGACTGCGCCTCAGCTTCGTGTGGCGGGGTACACCAGTTTCTAGTAATAAAATTTTATAATCTTTCAAAAATAGTTTTTTGTTTTCGGATAAGTTCAAACATTGAATTATTTGAATTTTTTCACATAGCGGAAACACTCCGACCTTCTGTCAAAATATACCAGAGCCCTGTGCAGTTAAAAGAGGCTTTCTCTGAAAACATTATAAAGTACACTGTGGCGTGTTTTGAGAAATGCAAACTTCAAGCAATACTACTTATACCAGAAAGACACGACGATTTAGGAGTAAAATCACATAATACGGTAAATGACATGATGCTTACAGCCAGAATCCATTTATTGAGACTTGGCGGATAGGAGTTCTATGTGACTGCGGGAATTGACCATATAACGCAATGTTTCCAGAATATTCGAATTGATTTTCTAATTACGTAGTGTAATAACGCAACAGCTGTTCCTGATTCGATGCAAATCGCATCAACTCCATTAGCAGAAGTTTACGGCGAAATGAACTTAACTGGGGTTAGGAGAGTTTGATGAATTAATTCATTTTGCGCTTTTGAACTAACTGATTCAATCCGATCGTTAAAACTACTCATACAACTTTAATTACAGGGGTAATTTTATAGATTGCTAACTATTTGAGTGTGATTACTGTGTTCACCTAACGAGGTTTTCAAGGCGTCTCTGAGCTTATTAATTTATCATTAAAACGTAAACTTTAAAGCTATAAAGCCATTTTGATGGTTCACCAAATATTAATAAATCAATGAGGTGGTTTTTGAATGAATGTCATTAAAAATTATCCCGTTCAACATACATGGTTAGCTCAAATAAATCGCGAAATCAAATACAGAAGAACGAGATGTGCTATGAGCAGTTCATACTGTGTGGAATTGTTTTGCCGAGTGTCGCCGGTTTTGTTCACCAATACTACTGCACACCTTTGCTTACGCTAAGGTATCCGCACTAATACATAGAACAGATTTCTGTGCGTACACGTCCCGATACCGTTCAAAGTACCCTAATTAGGTAGTACTCCGCCTACGGTCCGGCGGCCAACATAGCATATCTCGTTCTTCTTATATCTTTGATTGACACCTAACTATTTAACACTGCAATATAAAAGTATCAATGCCTTTGTAATAATGTTATTATTCGATTTATAAAAATAACACTTTATTTACACAAGTTCTGCTGTGTAATTGATATTACGCGTGACAGCTATTTCGTCTTCCAAAAACATTATCAAACTTGATAATATCTTTGGAAGACGAAATAAATATTTGTTTATAAATTGAATAATAACATTATTGAAAGGGTATGTAAATAAAAACTTAACATTTAAGTGGATTTCTACGAATTAAAGTTGATAACAAAAGGTTAAAAATTACTATTATAGGGAAATAAAGTACTTGGCTTGGGAGTAATTTAAATTAATAAATTGAACCAAAAATTATATTTTGTGGTGATTGTAGTGATTTGCTAGATAGATCTGAAACAACTCTGACATCAAAATCGGACTTGCATGTGGTTCGTCCGATCCGATAGTCTGATGAGACAATCCAAAAGCAAAATCGGACGTGTTTCCCAGCTATAAACATTTGTTGTTTTGATTTCCAAGAAACCCAAGGAGTGCCGTCGGAATAACCTTGTATATTTAACATCTTAAAAAATAACTTGTGACTCAGTTCAATAAAAAATAAGTTGAATTTAAGAATTCGTAAAAACACTTACATAATTTAGTTAACTTATTTAATATCTCTGGATATACTCGGTTCAGAAGTAAGCTTTATTCACACGAGCAGCAAGGCTGACTCACAAATAGCCAAAGCAATCTGTGACACTTAACGTGCATACTGTGTGTATGTGCCAGGAGCCCACACATTGTAAGAGAGTTCAGATTTGCTAACGAATATCGGAGCGTTCGGAGTGAAACGAGCGCTAATTTTCCCGCAAGCCAGAGAGCGCTAACGCATTTGCGGCTTCGGCAAATTATGTCTTGTTCGTCACAAGTAATTGCTGATGGGATCGGGGAAACTTTGCAGCGAGTAGGAACCACGTGAATTTAAGTCACGGGATATTTAGCGAGCGGGAAGTTCGACTTGTCTTGTTAACGCTTTCAAAGGAAACTACTTTATGAATTTACAATATTATACATCACAAAATATTGAAATCCGGTTAAATTTTTTTAACAATATATACCGTTCAATCAATAAAATTTTTTATGCAACTTTTTCAATTTTAGTGAACCTTTCAAAATCCATTAAAAATATTGATTTCTAAATTGAAACTTTCGCAGGATGGGTTGTTTTGCGGAATTTGAACAATTCATCTAATGTCACCGTTTATTTTCGTGTTCCATAAAATCCTATTCAAGTTTTGTCATTTAATCATTTATTTATTTATTGGATGATTTGCATAGCGCCGCTTTTGTGATATATCACCTCAGGGGCGCTTTACAGTAAATGCAGGTATTACAAAAAATTTTAAATATTACAAAAATAAATAGAAATTAAGTTTAATAAAATATAGTACAGAAACAGGTGACACGAAGATGGAAAATCTGCAGCAAGAATCCTAGGTGGTGAGAAAACTGGACCAGCTGCTGCAACGAGAGATTGCACCGCGTCCACCAACAGTGCCAGCACGAGGTTTGTCATCCGTCCAGTTATGTGTCTGCTGCTAATAGAGCGCTGACACAATATCCTCACAGAGATAACAAACCTTGGCAGCACCGCTGTGACGTTCGGCAAGTCCATCTCCATGTAATCTTTTTCCTGGTGATTATGTTTGTGTTGTTAGTGTTGCAATGTGCCCGCAATAAAAGGTGACGGTCGGGATAATAAATTACCCTGGGCACTTTCAGAGTTTCCAAGAATTCCATTGAAAACATCTGGCGTACCTACAGTTACCGATTCTCGTCCCAAGTTCAACTTCAACGAATTTCGAATATTTTCTAGCACACTTTTCGATTATTCATTTTTAAAACACTGCACTCTAATCACATTACTATAAAGTTCTAATTACTAATTGGTAAGTTGGTAGTAAATGTTGATTAACTGATTTTTAAAATAATTTCAAAGGGATGTTGCCTCATTTCCCTTGAAAATAAAGAAGACGGCATGACGCGTCCAGCTGCCACGGAGGGCGCTACTTAACTTATAGGTTATTTGCTTCACAAAACTGAAATAATAACAGAACTTGAAAAAATCGTTTACAGAACTTAAAATTTTACTCTGAAATATAAAGAACTGTTCAAATTCTCAGAATCAACCCGTCCAAAGACTTGACTTTTCACTTACACTTGTAACTAATAACTTATATCTAAGGTTTATCACTAGTGGCTTACGACTAAGATTAACAACCAGAGACTAACAACAAAGACTTATAGCTTATAAATAACTACTGCGACTTATATCTTGTGATTTTCGACTATTAAAACAGATGGGGCCAGTGAGGCTCACATTATCAAATAATGTATTAAAATATAAATATTGTTCCAAATAAAATAAAAAAATATAAACGTAATTATGATCAAATAAATGAAATAATCATTTCTCAAAATAAGCATAATTCTTTCATGTTATTAAGCTGAGAACCTGTTTTATTTATTTATTTATTCATTTTCAGGAAATCGACAGATTACATTTAATCAGTTCGTACATAAGTATTATATAGTAAAATAAAACCAATTATGGATTTCCTCCTTGTGACTTCACCTTACTGAGACAGCATAATAAGGAATATGTAAATTAAATTTTTGAGAAAAGAATATGAATTAAAAAATTTATTCAAAACAAAAGATTATATAAAACAATATATTTATAGCCACGGAGAGAGGTTGTAGATATAAATCAAATCATAATAGAGATATAAAACAATATAGACATAAAGATTATTTTTATTTTTTTTTTGTTTTTTTTTATATTAACTCCACACAGGAGGCCCTGAAGAAAATAATTTCCCTCAGGGCCTATGTCATCTTTGGGGATGCTGTGTGGAGGGTCTTTTTGTGGAGAGGAAGGAGTGAACATGGGTCTTGAAGAGTTCCATGTTGTAGGAGGGAGGAAACACAGAGGCCGGCAGTTCGTTCCACAGCCGAGCTGTTGAACTTAAGAACGAATCGTAGAAGCGACCCGTTCTCATGTGACAAGTGTCAACCGTGTACAAATGTTGGGCACGCGTTTGGCGTGTATCCCGACTACGCACCGGTGCCGAAGGGATCAATGACGCTAGTTCCTCAGAGCATCTTCCATTGTAATACCGATAGAACAAGGACAGCATACCTACCTGACGCCTGTGCTCTAAAGATTGCAGTTCGTTTGTTAAGATTGGGGAATCTATCAAACGGACCGCCCGTTTTTGCACAGAGTCAAGGGTTTTTTTCAGGTATTTAGGGGCTCCGGACCAGAGATGGCTGCCAAATTCGACAGTAGGGCGCACTTATTATTCACAAACCATCAGAGAAATATTCTTTTATGGACCTCTTGTATTTGGTAAGTTTACAACTGAAAATATCAACCTTGGAAAATTCGCTATTGTAATTATTGCATAGTCTGTTCAGGCAAGAATTCTGCTTAGAGTTCGTTTTGCTTTGATCAACCCTGAACAGGACACAAGAGCGAGTTGAACGCGCAGGTACATTGAATGGAATCTTTTTTGGCAACTCTGGGCATTGAATATTATTGTTAACTACAAAGTATTTGAAAGTTATGGTACCCATAATGGTGATTTGGAGAATACATCTAAGGGTCTGTTATCTTGTAATGTGTTGGAAGTGATTGTTATCTCTTAAAGATAACAATAAGTGAATTTTTATGATAGATTATAAAAATAAAAGTGGAAGAAAAGAAAACCAACTAGTTTTTAAATCAAATGGACCTTCGCACTGTACGTGGTAACCCGCCACAAAACCTGATAAAATATTATTTTTATAACAACAAAAGAAATAATGTAAGTGTTTTCTAAAATACTGAGAAAGATTAATGAACTATGAACATTTTTTAGCAGAAGATACAGATTAAGGACGACGCTGATTGGAGAAAAATAAGAAGAAAACTGAATTAAAAATTAATTAAAACTTAATTTAATTTACTAAAAATCTGGTCAAATTATTCGTCTTCCTGTTAAAGATGGGAGTGTAGCAAAGTTATGAGAAAGTCGGAAAAAGTGTTCTTCAAATAATAATTGTTTTGCATATCGGACAAAAGCACCTAATTGAACACGTGTTAAGATATGTCCTGAATGACTAATATTAAATGATCATGCAACAACATTTTTCACACTATCTTGATAAAAAAGCCCTACTCGTATTTCTTCATGAAGTTTCTGTGGTTTTTCAGGCTTAAGTCTGTTAATGTTACAGAGGCAAAAAATTAAATAAACAGAAAACATAGTATATACGTGTGGGCGCGTGCCGACAAAAAATCTATTATTTACAAGTGTGGTTTTTTTATGACTATGCAACGGTTCCTCGGGGCATCTTCCATTGAAATACCGCTAAAACGAGGACAACATTCTCACCTGACTGGAATTATATTCCGTTTTTCAAGATAGGGGAATCTATCAAACGGACCGCCCGTTTCTACACATGGGCGAGGTTTTTTTCAAGTCCTTTGGGGCTCCAGACCCGAGGTGACTACCAAATTCAAAAATGGTGCGCATTTATGATATCTACAGGATCAGCAGATGTGTACTACAAGTATCTTCGCGCCCTGTACTATCTGAGAGACTAACTTGACTCTGGTTTCGATGCTATCGATGCAACGATACCCTGTGCCTGAGCTGGTTACAGAGTTTCACCAAGCATATTATCAATGGAATATATTGCTTTGTAATACTAAAGCTCATCTCCTTTATTTTTAATATGTATGTCTATTACAGTGAAGATTGGGTGATAGCCAATCTCCTGAAAGAGAAGACACCAGAAGAAGAAAAATAACGTCTCATTTTACAAAAAATTAACCATTAAATATATAATCCAAGCAGTAGCCGATAAAAGTTGAAGAGACCCATTACACTTACTTTGTTATTAAAAGTAATGGTAGTAACTCAATACCTATTGAAAATTTAAAATTTTAAAATGTGCTTCCTCATTTACAAAATTGCCAGATTCCTTTCCAACTCCCTCCATCGGGATAATCATTTCAGGTAATTACAACCCTTTCCAGCATGCAAATTACAAAATCAACAAAAAATGCCCGAGCAAATACTATTAGAAGGGAGAGGTAACGCTGCTGCTAATGGCTGACGAAATATATTGAATCCTCTGACACTTACCATTCGACCCGCGGCTTATCAAAACTGGCCGCTGAAAAATGAATAATTGGCAAAGTAATCAATTTGCTTATTTTGCATACTTGCAATTCCTGCTTTTGGATTTTTCCAGTCTTTGTAGAAACAGAATATTAATACCATTTTCAGATGATATTGTTTGCAAATAAATTTGAGAGAAGTTGTACCGAATTCATCGAACTGAGAAGCCAATGTCCACCGGTACGCTAATTTATATAATTCACCGGGTAAAAACCGGCCGCTGTCTATCTCTTGGAGAGATGATGTTCCCAAGATCGCTGACGAAATGATCGAGTTCAACAGAGGGCGACGGAGTTTTTACTTAATTCAACTACACAATATTGGAGTTCAACGGAGGTCAAAAAAACATCTTCACTAGTAGTGTGATAAAGGAGATTGACTACGTGAGGACAAATTTTAGCCCGTGTAATTTAGTAGTCAGGCAGTTAAATGGTTAGTTTTGTTCAGTCAATAAATACATTCTACATAATAGTCGTGTTATCTTTACCTTTTCTACGCCTTATGAGGTAGCCAGTCGGCTACTGACGTCAGCATAATTCTTCAGCAAAGCACAATAAAACAGCTTTCTAAAAATTACACGAGACTCTTTAAAAAACTATTATTTAGATAATGTACCCACTGTGAAGCAATGTAAATAACTTCTAATTGCGTTGAAATAAGAGAGTGGGTATCTGAAATAAATGAAATTTGTAATTAAACAATATGCCTACATTTTCCGAGTCCCAACTGCTCCCAACCGTTAGTCTAGAGCCAGTGAGACCATGATATCTCAAATCGAGGTGCCTTTGTCTGAATATACTAAGGGAGGAAGAAAATAAAGAAGAGGAGGGTGGGGATGTAACTGGCTATTCAGATCTGGTCTTCAAACATAGTTTAAGTAATTTGAAACAACTTTCGATTCTGAATGGTCATCAATCTTCCACTCTGAAATGTGCCGCACATAAATAAAAATAATATTTGGATGATTTGTAAAATTGCGAAATTACCCAAATCTTCTAATTTCAGCTGGCCGGGAATAGAACCCGCGACCTCCGCATTCACATTTCCGTAAAAATTCAACCACCGAGGTTTATAATCGTAAAAATTATATGATTTTAGTATGTTTTGTCATTTTATTTAAAAAAATTTAATGTATCATTAATAACAAATATGGTGCATAAATTGTTAAATTGTGTAAATATGCACATTTGTGATGAACGCCATGAACAGGGCCGCAGAAATGCGGGGCGATATGGTAGTTTTTGCTGCCCGTAAAACATGCGCGCGAGAGGGTGTAATGGACTGGAATGTGTAAAACACGAATCCCCCATACCTCCACACCAACCTGCCACCCTGGTAGGCCAGAGGTACTACTCAGAACTCGTTAAGCTAAATTACATTATTTACTAAATCTTCCCGTTAGCTGTGTACATTAATTACCACGTTTCATCACTTGCTCGTTACAGAACTTGTTTTATACCTATGGTTTGTTGGCTTTTTACTTTAAACTCAGGGTGTTAAAAACGCATTAGATACAATATGATGAGAGTGAAGCCTCAATAATCCATAATATTTAAATTTGAGCTTTAGGTAGTTAAACAAGTTTGAGCTGTAGGTAGTTAAATAAGTTCATTAACTGGAAACTACGAAGCATATGAAAAAAATAAATAATCAAATCGTCAAAAGGGGGATACAGTGCCTTCAAGTAAATGATTTCAGCGGAAGATTTTAATGAAGTTTTATTAATGTAGGTATCAACTTTGTCACTGTAGGATTTGTGATAAAAACAGTTAACAATTTTACAAGCTCGAAACATTGACATCGATTTTCAATTGCATTGTACATTAATAACTAGAATACGCTTCTGCTGTTTGGTCCCCATACCAGAAAAAAATGCATAGTACATAACATAGGCAATTTAACGGGTTTCTATAAGCAATAATAACAAACACGTCAAAATGAAGGCATCTTTTTTATGTAAACGCTTGGTGAGTGAGTAACCGCGATTTATGATATGGATTTGCTCTGTGAAAGTCTCCGGGAGATCTAGGAGTAATAGGGCCATTTCAGTAACAGCATATAAAAAAATCGCCCATATCTCCTGGAATGCAATAAATTGTTCGTACCGAACAACTACCGCCAGAGTAGGCACCATAATCTGCTATAATATTCCGCATGGCAGAACGGACGTGCTGGCCCTGCACAGCACATGACAAGATGTTCTTCCTGACAGCATGACAAGATTGCTTGGCAAAGTCTTACCTACTGCAAACAAGAAAGAAGCCTTCAAAATATACTACCTCCTAAGCCCCCGCAGGTATAATTAAATCGGTTTTATATATTATTTATCAATTTTTATAAGGAAAACCTTAATTGAATTATTTTCACCCATTTGCAGTTGTCGGGCATGCATCTACTGTTATTATTAGTATATTCATGGTAACATGGGATTTTCAATTGATATTTTCAACTGGACTTTCTAATTGAAGCGTGTTCTATTACACTTTGAGTGAACTATAAAAAAACGATAACTAAAGCTCATTCAATTGGTTTGTGAATAGCACGGGAATAAGTGGAAGAAGGAAAACAGCCTACCTGAACTCCCGTGAATCCGGGCAAAAATACGGGCTCTCGATGCACTTTGCACTGGTGAATTTTCCTCCACAACGAGACGAACGAAAAAAACGAATTTATTTTGGTATTTCCACATATGATACGACGACAAAACCAAGGTGGCACCTTCCTGTTGAACGACACGAATTCGACTGATATTTGCGACAATAAGTGCAACATAAATCTTCATAAGGTCCAATGTGGGTAGGGCTGTTTTTAGGGAAGGAGATGGATAGTAAGGAAAATAGTAGGTAATATTCAAAAGCTGTTTCAATACTAAACACTAATGATGCGTTTTTTACAACGGAAATACGTATCCTATTAAAGCCTAACATAATATTCAGAAGGGACCACAATTATACTTTATTATAATCTATTGTAGCCTCTCCTCGGTTATTTACCTAATTTAAATGCTATCCGCCAAGGATGGCATCTAAACTCAAATGTGGACTGCTACCATAAAGAACAAAAATACTTACCACTATTATTTACAGATTTCAATTCAATTTTAGCATTTATGAAACATTATTGCACTGTTTGAGTTTCATTAAAAGACGTTATTGACTTAATGCAAAGCGAGTTAACAACTTCTGAATATTACATTTCGTGCTGCTCCGTAACATTTCTGCACGGCAAATAAATCTGACATTCATTCTCAGTATTTTAATTTACTTCCAAAAAACAACGAAGCCCAATTTAATTGAAATAATCAGAATTCCAGCGTGATAAAATTTTACAGAAAACAGGCCGATATTGGCTGAAATTGCTGTTTCGCAATTTTAACGTCCTCCGTGGTCGAAAGGTAAGGCTGTCGACTTGCAAACTGGAGGTCGCGGGTTCATATCTCGGCGTAAACAAGTAAATTTTATTTGAATAATTTGTGTTATTTCACAATATATTAATTAAAAATAATATATAGTATACTTGCGGCAAGTTCCAGAGCGGAAGATATTCTTATTATCGCACTGGTCTAAGACAACCATTCAGAATTGAAGAGTTTTTGGCGACCAGATCTGAATAGCTATGTTCTTCCCCACCTTTCTCTACCCCATCTCCTTCCCCTTCCCTCTACCTTCAGCCTCAACAACTTACCCCGATTGGGGATGTCGTAGTCACACTGGATCCAGACGGTTGAGAGCAGTTGGCACTCTTGTCTGGTTTCACTCTAAAAAGTAAATTAAAAATTATTTTTTTTAAACTATCCGTTTACAAAATATGATAATAATTTTACAAGAATTTTAATACGTGTATCCCATTTTATTAATTTATCAATGTTTGCCAAACTAAATAAAGCGCCAGTTGTTTTTATATTTCATTTATTTTACGTTTCAATTGATTTATACGAGTATAACATTTTTGCTAACCATTCAAAACGGTTCAACTTGATGTGGTAGTATAAAATAGCCCTCACCACTACATACAATCTTTTTCTGATATTAATTAGTTCTTCGTACAAATCAATGGTGAAACTCAATCCCTCTGAGCGTAGGAGAGACTTTTAGGTACAAAAGAAACAAACAGATTCTCCTTCAAAGGACAAATGTCAGGAACAGTTGGTCCTAGGAACTAGAGTGTTTGTTCAGTATTGCTTACAAACCTTTTACAAAACCAAAGAGAAGGTATTTATTTTAACGCTTGAAATTTAAAGAAAATACAATTGAAAAATAATTGTGTTTTGAAAAAAGAAAAATTGGTGGTGAAACTAATATTTTTTACCAACCCTTTATTTCTAGATATATATTATACTTACCTACTTAGAGGTCTAGCATGGGCGATGATAATACGATGGTGACTGAATTCGTCATCTATGGTGAGATAGCAATAGACAAAAAAAAAACAGCAAAATCTAATGCTACGTATACATACGCAAGCCGAACTGCTGAACTGAATCTCAACTTATGGGAAAGGAAAAAAGCAACCGCAAAGGGCGCGAAACGCAGTTGCAGTTGCTCCGTTCCTTTCCCGTAATTCGTGTCTCAGTTCACAAATTATAAATTGTATGTGGTACCGCAACTGCGTGTTTTTTTTTATTTTAAACATAGACAGTTCCAAAAATACAATAATGCGGTATTTTACATTTTTTCGGACTGAAACTGAATAATAGTTTTTGAATCTAAATTTTTAGCAAATATCTAGAACGCATATGTAAAAAAGGGCCACCGAGTTATTCCTATTGCGTAAATAATAGACATTTTTTGCATGTCACTCGAAACCTTCAAGGTTTGTGTTGAAGATATATTTTAGTGAAATAAATTAAAACACTTAGTACAATTATGTCCCGATGAAGAGAACATCGTCCTCGAAACATGTCGATTTTTAAAAAATAAATATTATCTTGGTAAAAACAAAGTGTTATTTCATTAATAAAATGGTGCCACAAATTGAAGTTGCAAAATATGAAGAAAAAAAAATATTTTGTTTGGCAGCATGTGTCATGTTAAAATCAGCTAATACGTCTGTTTTGCCATGTAATAGTATGCATAACAGATCATGGTGCTGCCTATGGCAGTAGTTGTTTGGTAAAAACAACTTATAGCATTTCAGGAGGCAGGAACTATGTATTGACATTTACGGAAAATCTATAGTCAATTTAATAGTCCTACTGTGCCAACAATTGAACTATTAGCCAAGATCATGTGATTTAACGCCATTGGATTTTTCGGGGGGTTTTCTGAATAGTTGCGTCTTCGTCAACAAACCTGTAACGTTGGAGCACCTAAAAACTAAGATCCGACAAGTTATAACTATGTAGACTCCAAAACTTAAAAGGATTTAAGATTTTCAATGATCTATCGTCAGATATTAACGAAACTAAAAACGTTGCTGCTTTTCGTGTGTTTTGCCTAAATGCTACAAATAATAAGTTTTAGATCTTAATTGTGCCTGAATTTCATAGAAATTAGTTGGTAAATGTTTATAACAGATATAAAAAAAAAATTATAACTAAAAACATACAAAAAAAATTAAAGAAACTTATGAAAAAGAGATCGGAATTTATCTCAAACGAATTAACTGCTACAAAAGGTCTAAAGGCGGCCATTTGCTTCACATATTTTTCTTTCAATAATTTTTTTTTCTACCAAATATTCGATTAATAAATATATGATATTGTTTCATTTTGCGTGTTTTTTCATAAATAAAAGTTAATGAACTGGAATTGGATCACCCTTTCTAGAAAAAGCATGTAAATATCCGTAATCAAATCAACTCGTAAATAAACAATGTATATATTTTTTAAATAGGTGAGTTATCACTCTTGAGTTCAGAGCCCAAGAGTTAATTTGGAAACATGTTTTATCTTATGTTACACCAGGAAAGGCAAATGTATTTTAATTTCAAACCATTATAATCATTTAACTTTTTTTTAATTTTCTCCCAAATAACACTTTTATCTCACTTTCTAAAGAGGAAAATTCCGTAATTTTTTAAATTACATCCATCAAAAGATGCTCAATTGACAAAATCAATTTCCGAAAGTCTGCTTGGGACATTCATGAGACTGAGGGATGACCATTAATTAATATTGAACATCTTGACATCTGATTGCCACCACCCTAAATCCTTCGATAGGACCTATCTGTTTTCCGTCATTAGGTAGGTACATACCTAAACAAAGTAAAAAATAATATTTCTACGACGGAGAGAGTATGATTTTCACGTTTGTGGACTCTGGATCAATCAATTCGCATGATTTACAACTAAATTTGTATTAAGAAACTAAATCACTAGACATCGGATTAAATGCACCAAAATAATGATTACAATATAATAATGATAAATATTATTATTATTTTTTATTTATTTTTTATTTGGTACAATATTTTTTACATTTTAAGTTTTCCAGTAATGTAGGCCTCACTGGGTGGCTTGCCCGTGCTGAGGCCTTCATTTTATAATATTAAAATATAATGTACATAATACATAAAGAGAAAATAATACATTTAAAATTAAAAATACATAATACATAATAATAAATGCTGTGTAGAGGTTTTTCGTGGAAAGGAAGAAAGAAAATGTCTCGAAGAGACCCACATTGCAAGAGGGAAGAAACACGGAGGCCGGCTATTCGTTCAACAACCGAGCTGTTAAACTCAAGAACAAGTCTTAGAAACGACTAGCGTCATTGGTACCAAAGAAATTATTGAGGCTAGTTCATCAGAGCATTTTCCATTAAAATACTGGTGGAACAAGGACAGCAGTGCTCTAATTGCAATCCTTTTGTTAGGATAGGAGAATCCATCAACAGTATCACCCGTTTCTGCAAGGAGTCGAGGGTTTCTTTCAGATATTTTTTGCGCTCCAGACCAGAGCTGGCTAATTTGTAGGTGTTTAATTTGTTAACTTTAGCAAAAGATACAAAATTCTTCCATTAAAAATGATGCACTAGTTTCGGTGCACCCGTGTTCGCGAGAAACAATACAATATTCTTTCTTGTTTATGATAGCGGACAAAGGGGCTGCATTTCTGGGAAATTAATTTCTTTTAGATGACAGTGGGAACTCATACATTGTGTTAAAATTACTTTACAAGAACGGAGCTTCTCATTGGGAAAAGCAGTCACGCGGACAAATGCGACAATCGCAAACAGGAAGATGTGAAAGTTAAAGAATGGCTCCAACTTCAACAGACTGCAATGATAGTTTTAATGCATTTCTTGGAAAGCAATCACTTACGTCAAAGCTATCTGATGAAGTGGGTTCAAGGTTGACAAGTTGCTTTATTTTTATGTGAATACCACACTCAAGTGATACGATTTGATATTTTCACGGCCTTTTACGCCTATTAAGGCTTTTACATACATATATAACAATATTTAAGAAATTATACTCGTAAATAGTGCAGGAAATGACTGTTTAAAACACATATATAAAAAAAAAATATTGTTGAATTTGATCCACACAGTATGTAGGCAGACGCGGCCCGTGACTGTAATTACAAGCAGTGCATTTCACTTTTAAAATGTACCTAGTCTGTAATTTAGGTGAAGCAAATTAAGAATGGGAACACCTACTGCAATTCATTCTATCTTCTAAGTTATATTTGTAAAATAACTGATTAAATAACACAAAATTAACTTGAAAATAAAGGACACTCAATTCATCGTTGAAAATATAGCGAAACCGTTTGATTTCACCGCGAACGAGTTCCAATGTGTTAATGTTGTGGCGTTAACATTGAACATTAGTATTTCTAAGCGATTCCATTCCAAACGCATTGGATTACGCATGATCAAAGTGATGCAAAATTCACTCGCCGTCAAAGCACTTCGATAATGCACGGATTGGTTATGTATCTGCACTGCTCTAACACGTAATTTGACGTTAAGAGTGTAATCTGTCTCGCTCATGTCACCGTTTCGGCTACTTCGGGCTGTCTCGATACTGCCCGACGCTGTTTTAGTAGTATGGTAAAAGTTGGTTTTGTGCATATCTGGGTATGCACGGAATGCGCGGAATTTTTTTACTAGAAGATAGCTCAAATAATGACCTGACGGGAATTACGAATTTCTTACATCGATCACTGGGGCACAGATGTCGTTGTAATCTGTTATTTGGAGATTGAAGACAAGCAGTGCAATGCACAAATGCACGTACCAAGGAACCGCCTCTGTATGTAGGTACAAAATATAAATATAAAATAGCCAAAATATTTTTTTTGTTTCAGCCGAGAAAATACTGTTTACGTGCAAAATACTGTAATATTGTCAATTTAAATAACTTTTTCAAAATATTCCCCTACTTGATGAAAAAAACTTTAATAAGGTATGCTTATATAAAGTAATTGATGTATTAAATATATCAACAACATCGGAGTATTTGTTTTCTAGCTGTTGAATCCGTCGCATAGAGTGTGATATTGGGACGTTGATATAGAATTTGCTACAATAATATGGTAGGTACTGTCTTGTAACCGACCTGCTTGGAGTATGAAAAGAGATTACATATAATAAAGCAGGGGTATAAAACATTGAATAGATGATTTTATACAAACAGGTTAAATCAGTAATGATTCTACGATCAGATAATATTATCGTGATCATAGACATTGAAATTGTTTGACTTGCCGTAACATGAAATCTAGCTATATATATATATATATATACCTACATATATTTTATTTTCAAGGATCGAATGGTGATATTACAGTGCGAGTTGCCTGTATACTTTCATATTCATTTATTGAGAAATCACCAAAATGGTTTTTATCCCTTTCTCTGATTGGCTCGTTTATTAATTTGGATGTCTATGATCGCAAAACATTTTTGAGTTATTATGCCGTGGTGCACTTTCTCCTTCTTTAGCCGCGGTACAGGGTCCACTATCGGGGCAGATGTCATCATGATGGCACGGCATAACATCTGCCCACATGATAGACGTCTACCCTGATGATCACAAAAAACCTAGACTTACAAGAGTAATTGTAAATACATCAAAACACGAAAACTACAATGGGGTTATTTAGGTACCCCTAGTGGTGCTCTACCTATGTATTTCAGCTTGACACTATTTTTGGAACACCCTGTTAACTAATATTTATTTGTAGTAATGGGTTAATTTAACATATTCATCTAAATGTTAATTTGTCATCATCATTATTACACTTATTTACCGTTTGAAACTGTACTATATTATTACATAAAATCTTGTCAATAGGTACCTGCCAACAAACTACACAAGTAGATTGGCAGGTTTGAATGAAAATAATTTAAAATATCAAAAATAAAAAATGAGTCACCACAACACTATTAAGGGTAGGTTGTGGGACTGAAAGGATTGTGCTGGAAAAGTGAAGGGGTGGATATCTTCAGAGCGGTAGATTAGTCGTGGTATCATTATCGCCCTCCATTCGGGTTCGAAACTTTGCTGTAAATAACTTAATTTGTGTTTAGTGTCCAGATCCGAATATAATAACGTTTATAATAGGCCCATATTGTAGGAGGGAGGAAACACCGATGCCGGAAATTTATACTAACCACAGCCGAACTGTTGAACTCTTGAACAAGTCGTAAAAACGACCCGTTCTCATGTGACAGATTTCAACTGTGTACCAATCTTACTTTCCCAACTATGGTTACTTTATTGTTATTCCATACATTTTTTTCTCGCATTTCAAGCCAAATTTGCTTGCTTGAGTTTAGCATTTATCACCTGTTTCCATTTAAATCTCCATCTCATACATCGAATCTATAATAATGATTTCGAGGTTTTTAAAACACGAGAAAATCCAATTATATTTAACGAGTAACTATGTAAAAGCACTTAAGACGGAAGCGTGTTTATGATTTTCCTATTGCTTAATATAAATGTTAGATTAATAATTATTAGTGATAACATCCGTAGCGTTAAAATTCTTGGCTTAGACCCAGAGGTTGTGGGTGTGTTTCAGATACATGGTAAAAAATCAAATTGAATATTTGTTTAAACATCAATGATTTAAGTGTAATTCATAAAACGTTACGTGCGCTTCATATTTTGTTTTGTTTTTGTCTTTCCCTATATAGACACCGGAAAGGCAAAAAGTCGTTAGCGACAATTTATTCAAAAATGAGTTAAATATATAGTTTTGATCACACAAAAATTCTAGTCAAAATTTATTTATTTATTTATTTATTATATTGATTACATTTTATTTAGTAACATTTCGGAATCAGTCCTGCCTAGATCCAACAACCATTTTGTCACTCTTGGACCGAAGGATGACAATTCACACAGTTTTTGCTAAGAGGGGACTATATTGTATATTTTAGGACCGAGATATGAGAATATTTTTGATAAGCCGCTCTGTTGCTTGTTGGAACGGAAAGCTCTGTTTCTTCCCTTACTTCTGGTTTGATGTTTGTGTTCGGCTGTTTTCATTTTGTTTTTATTGAAGTGAAACTTCTTTACGCGCGTTATGCATTTTCGAGGACCGTAAAACCGACTCATGACCGTAACGAAAAACCGTGATCATTTCACTATAGGAGCCTAGCTAATATTATATACCTAGTTTAGGTCACCCAAACTCAGCTTCGTGGTCTAGAGGCAGAGCGCCCGACTGTCGTCGTGAAGAACCGAGGTTCGATCCCCGCTTTAACTATTTTTTTTTTCTTTTTGTGTTTTTTTTAATACGAGGAAAAGTGATGCAATGCTCTCGTGCTAAGACTCTTAGATATTTTGACTATATGATATTTTGGTCGAAATATAGCTTATAAATCGATCCGGTAGAGAAGCTCGGTATTTTGATTAATTATTTTTATTTTGAATCATTAAAATTACTAATCAAGGCCGATAACGCGACCCTCGCAGACGTGCGTGGTAAGTTTTTTTAGTAAAAAACACAGCCGTAAGTGAGTTTTTCAAAATTTAGAAATTTTTTTCAAATTCAGACTCCACACGGGTATGAGACTGTTAAAACACAATAGATCTTTTCCAAAACGGACAAATATACGGAAATATTTTGAAAAACGACAGATATGACTTCACACTGCCGATATATCTTCGATTCGACCCTATATAAAGCGTTAACGAGACGTTATGTGATATTATTCATTTGCCGTGTTTGAAAACGAAAATTTGCGCGGGACAAGTCAATTGAGGAGTACACGTTGTATACGCGGTTCTCGTCGCGCGAGATACCTCTCCTCGCGGTCTAGAGGCAGAGCGTTCGACACTCGTTATGCAGGACCCGGGTTCGAATCCCATATTTTTATAACTTTTAATTTTTTTATCACATGCTACTTATAAATATGTCAATAGACAGAAAAAAAGAGAGAATGAAATGAAAAGAGAGAGAGAAGAATACTAAAAGTTTCACTTCCGTCGCGTGTAGTATTTTTTTTATGAACATGGATTACAATTTTTTTATATATCACTGTCGGACATCCAGTACATTAAATTCCTTGGAGAGAGCGTCGCTCGAATATCTGAAAGGTTTCTTCATAATAACACGTAAAATAGATTTCTGTACCTTCAATAACGGATTTAATGTTGTTCTTCCTGTACCTCCCCACCCAATGCAACTGTAGGTTACGATGTGGGGAGTTATTGAGGGAGAAAACTGTATGATTAATACATTTTGGCTAAATTGTCGCTTACACTCTTTTCCCTATCGAGCGTCGATATATATTTTTTTTCCTTTTACTCCTTATTTAGTGTTTGATTTTTTGTAATTGAATATATGTTATTTGTGCAGGTGTACTAGAAGGATCAATATATAATTATTTAATAACATCATAATTTTTGGAAGAATGAAACAAAAAAAAAATTATAAAAGGCATTGATGAATTGAATTGAGTCCAAATTTAAATTCGCTTCGGGTCCAGTATCTTTGTGCGTTAGCGGGGTAAGATAGGACTGTGGGCGAGTGTTCCAGTTAGAAAAACTTTTGATTCTATCGGTGTACCGAAATACAGTCAGACGTGTCCTCTTTAAAATGGTTTGCCTGTACGTGTATTTTATACAGTTTCCCGATAGTTGGACAAACTATTTCCTAAGGTTATATAAAAATGTTGCGAAATATCAAAAGTAACAAACAGTAATGATTCAGTATTTTCCTCCGCCTTAGAGAAATCCCCAAAAAATTACGTGGTGCTTCACTACAGTTGGGTCAGTTTTTTTAAATAAATATAACATCGTTAGATCGTACCTAGTTTGTTTTTAAAAGTTATTTTATTTAATAACACAAGATTTCAAATTATAACATTTTGCAAAATAGATATAATTTTTTTCCTAATTATTCTACTACTCCACAAGGTGAGCTCCAGAAGTTCGTGTTTATGGGAAGAGTGAGTACATACAAAAAGAAAATAATGCTCAAAAAGTAATGTTTAAGAAATATTTAAAGTCTTATTAAATAAATACAGAGGTAAATCAACATATAAATTAACGTAAATCAATTTTCAAATAAACTTCGAACATAATTCAATATACACAATTTTAGAGAATTAGTATTATAACAATAGCCAAAGTTTTTTTTAAATGTTAGATAGCGTAGATTAAGTTTTTTTTTATTTTTTTATAGTGAATACCTCAAAAGCGTCCCAACTTCTCCCGTCTGGAGCCAGTGAGACTATGGCATCCCCAATTGAGGGATGTTGTGAGGCTGAAGGTAAGTGGGGAAGGGAAAGAGGAAGGTGGAGAATTACTTGACTATTCAGATCTAGTCACTAAACACGGCTACAGCCATTTGGAGCAACGTTTCAATTCTGAATGGTGGTCTTACACCAGGGCGATACTGGTAGTATCTTCCACTCTGGAAAGACTAAGACACTAAGACACTCTGGTAAGTACGGGTTATTTCGGAGAATTTAAACAATTCATCGAATTTCAACGTTCATTTTCAGGTTCTGTGAAAGTCCTATTCAAGTTCTGTTATTATATCATTATCGGCTAGTTGCTTGACAGAACTGTTTTAATAACAGAACTTGAAAAAATCTTTCACAGAACTTGAAAATTAACGTTGAAATTCGATGAATTGTTTAAATTTGAAGAATTGTTCAAATTCTCTGAATCAACCCGTCCTAAGTACACGTATAGTAAGGGTATAATAAATCAATATTCAAGGTCAGGGAGTTCATTTGCTTTTTAAAATGTTCATATTTCAAAGATTCTGTTACTTTAATTTTGTTTTTGGAGAATAATATATTGTACCATTTCTCACCTAAATACAAGTAGTGGTACTGGGCCGTGGTCGTTCTACCGCGAATATTCATATTATATTTCTACCACAACGATTCAAACATCTGGATAAAGCAAGAAATATCTGATTGGACAAATCTGTGTGACGTCTCTTCATCTGTGCGAACTCACGTTGGCAATTGTCGTGACGTTTAGTTAGTTGGTTTATTATCTGTAAGACTTCATTTGTGAAAAAAGTCTTACTTGTTTTTCATCTTCATAATATTACCTAATTTAATTGTTAATTAAAACTCCGCTTGATAACTTTATCCAATACGATTAAGTCTCCATTTCACAACCCTTTGTTCTTTACTTCCCAATATCAAAGGTATTCGATTGATACTGCCAAAACTTAATACAAGCCGGTCTTAATCTATACTCCTTATAACTTTAAAACTTCAAATCTCATATTATCTGGGCGCCCATTCATCGGGATCAGCGGATCGCATAGATCATGGGTTCGCCTCTTCCCGTCCTTCCATTCCCTTCTATTAACCACCCCTGGACCTCGGAGGGTAGTTTCCCAAAGTTGAAAGATTACTAATTACACTATAACTGGAAGTGTTTCACTATAGCTGCCTGTATGACACATTTAGAAACGCCTTATTCTGACCGAGAGAAATTGTTTAATATTTTTTATGAATATTTAGAGCAATCTTCGTGGAGTAAAATCATCATTAAATGAAAATAAACATTTTTCTGTCCTTTCAGGTGAATATCGCACAATATTTCGAACTGACCGAAGCCAGTGGGACTATGGTACCCCCATTTGAGGTATTTTGTGAGGCTTAGGGGAGTAGGTAATATTGTTTTTTGGTAATTGGAACACGACAACACGAGGAAAAAGAGGGGTATAACATCAACCAATAATTATTCTAACATGAATTCAATAATTCCTGGTGGAGTGTTAAATTTGATTACATTTTATGTGTTTTAAAAAATTGTTGTTTTTTATTTTATTTTATGTCATTTGATTATTTGCCCAGATGGACCTCAACAGATTATAAGAAAAGAATTTAATGAGCTACTGTAAATTATGTAAAAGTTTTTAAAGCACGTGAAACTGAAAAACTAAATGCGTTAAACAATATTTTTAAAACATATCACAGTAACATAAAATAAAATAGACACTTAAACAATATTGTAATACAAATCAGAAAAAAACTACCTAACCTACGCCACAAAAATGTCAATTTGGTGTGAATTCGTATAAGATACCACAGTGGTTTTTAGAAAATCGTACCGTTTCTTAATAAAAATACACCATTTTGCCACACATTATTCATGTAGTTGATCTCAATTACTTTATAAAATTTCAACCATGTGCATTTTGAAATATTTTAAATATTTTTAGGTCATCTGCAAATAATAGAACGCAGGTCCTGCATGTGCATAAATCTATAAATTTGTTAATCATATCATTAATAAATTTTAAAAATAATATTGGGCCTAGTTTGGACCCTTGAGTAACCCCGCTTGTGGCCTCGATTATTATAAGTTTGAATGTGCAGGTATTGTATATTATTATGTAACTGACAATTCAACTCAATAATGTAACTGTAATGCCCAACAATCGGATTCTAGGTAATATAAGTGTGTGACGTCGATCCTTTCCAAAAACATTACTTAAATCTGTGTACATAGTTTCCACTTTTTTTCGGACCAAAGAATTCGGATACGTAATTTTCATAAATTATTAAATCTAGTTATATATCCGTTATTAACTTGTTCAATAAAACTGTCATTTAAACTGGATAAAGATAAAATTCGATAAAACAATACTAGGTTGTGAACATAGCATATCATTCGCATACAGTAATGCTTTGGTATATTTTGAACAAAATACAATTTACACATCTTAAAATCAAAATAAACTGATGCTAGATGCGAAGTCTGGGTAAGCCTTGGGGCTAAATGCTTTACCACGTTTTAGAAGTTATTAAACATTAGCATGTTTGGGATTAGAGCGGGATTTTTTTTAGTGCTTAAGTCAATGCTTTCTTTTGTATTTGAAAAATAATTCACTTAAAAATTGAAAAGCATTAACACTACAAATTATAAGCTGAAATAAAAAAAATTTTAGAGTAAAAAAGCACGAGTACTCATTTAAATTTCGGAGAAACTTGCCGTTAGAAATTAAAATAGAAACTTTACAACACCTTAGAAAGTCATAGAAACAATATTTAACAGCAGTTCATAGAAAAGCGCCCTTGAGGTGATATCTTACAATAGCGGCGCTTTACAAATTATCCAATAATAAATAAATAAATGAAAGCAGCTTAAATCCTTAAATATTAAACGTTTTAATGTATTTAATTATACGAAGTCCAGTCTCACAGTGTTAGAACTCGAATTTCAATGCTTAATTACTAACCTTTCTCAAAATCCCCAAAGCCATTTGGTATAATGTTCGTATCTCATGGGGCAACTTTATGGCTGCGAAAATTATTCCATTCGGAAATCACTTAACAGTTAGCGTTATTCTACATAGATTCTTGCGGCTAAGTCGACACTGGATACGAAGACATTTAGAGATTTAGTGCTACGCGTTATGTCAGGCCAAGATTTATCCCTTAGTAATCGCGCTCCCTGGAGTATGGATTGATTTGTTGCAAACAGCGAAGGACCTTGACTTACCCGAAAGCCTCGCTGAAAGCTTTTCGTCAGTCGTTGGATTTATGACTGGGAATTTGTGCACTCTTTGCTGATCAAGATAATGCACAGCCATAGTTGAAAGCATTATTTTTAAAACATAAAACAAATATTATGTTTGAGTTTTGACCTTCTAGTGTGTGTTTTATTTTTTCAATGAACTCAGTGATTAAAGGGTAATTTTTCACTATTTGTTTGTCAAAAAGAATCAATCATATTAAAAGGAAACACGATGTTACTGCGTTCAACAAAATATTGATTATTTAGCGGTCAGATATGTTTTGAGATATTCACGGTAAATATAATTATCTAGATTTATTTCTGGGTTTTTATACCGCGTTGCGCTACCTCCATCTTGAATCGACGTTTTGTACATGCTTACATTGCTATTTTGATATCAAATAGAGAGAGAAACAAAATAAAGTATAATACGACAAGAATTACGTATTTTCGTTTTTATGTTTTAAAAAAATATATTCTTTTAAAGCCTTATATTGATTTTTTTTATGATGGCTGTTTTTATAGAGTGGAAGAGGGTTATAGAGTGTGTAGGCAATATGGTTAAGAGATTTTATTCCATATTTCATAGTAAGTGTTAGAAGAATGCTGATTTTATTGTTCTTCCGAGTATTGTGGTTGTGGATGTCTTGATTGTAAAGTAGCTTGATGTTAGTGTGGGTTGATTGTTGGGTAATTTGTAGGATGGTGGTCGTAATTTTATGTTTGGAAAGGACTGTGGTTGGAAGGATACCGGAAATTGGATAAATGTCCTTGACATGTATGTCCCATGGAAGATCGAGAACATTTCTGTGAAAAATAAAGTATACATAAAATAAACTGTATACTTCATATAATATTTATATAGGAGTACTTAACAAATTCCTCATAAACTCCCGTGGATCTATTGTAAAAGCCATTTTGGTTCAGTCTATAAAATTTGAGAATCTATGCATCTAACCATTCACACTGACAACTACGATTCATCAAAATATTGTGTCTGGAAAAAGTATTTTCATGCCAAAGTAAATGGCACGATCAAATTAATCACACAATTGATTCAGTTCGTGTCGGGACGGAGTTGTGCAAGTGAAACGGTGTGAGGGGTTGCAAATTAAAATATCCACTTATCGCATATCGAATAGAACCCGCAAACTCTCGATTAAAATATTAAAGGTTGTCGCACACGTAACCGCGTCTAAGCCCAGTTGTATCCTCACCGATATTCCGATTGACACGTCGGAAGTGCTGAGCCGCTCGGGGGGTCTAGCACAGTGAAATCGATAAATTTACAATATGCGTCCTTTTTTAATAGACAGTCCTTAACGTCAGAAGGCTAACTAAAAATTAAAAATACTAATAAATTGATAAGGTCGAATTGAAATATTAACTTTAATACATTTTAAGAGGAGTTAAATAGTTCATGAGGTCATTAGTTTGTAACAACGTTTATTTCTCGAAGCTAGAACAGAATCAATTGATCACGTCTTAAATAAATTAATTAAATCAATGGATCCTTTATACTATATTATTTTATTATATTCTATTCCCTTCTAATGTTTTTATTTTGGTGTGAGAATTGGATTTTGATTTCTAATCTTTATTTTTGGTGTAAATTTATCTTTATTTTAATGTTGTTTTTTGTTTTTGTTTAAATGTATAAATTCGTATATTTTAAAATGGGGGCCTCAGCACGGGTGAACAACCCAGTGAGGCCAACTTTGCTGAATTGAAATGTGAAGTACTGTAGAGTAATGTATCAATAAATAAAAAATACGATTTCGTTCAGTTCTAAGAGCTTAGTTAGTTCACACAGATTTATTAATATACGGGGTATTTTGCATTACGAACGACACTATCCAAAAATTTGTGCATATTGACAGCGTATCCAACACCTTTGGGGCCGCGCTAAAAGTAGCTACCAACTGTCATAGACATTTTCTGACCGCACTCGCAAATATGGTTATCTGAACATAGATAATGTACATTTTCAATATAGTGTTGAAGTAGAACTTTATCGATCGTCCGTGTTAGACGTTATGGGTATCGATTCTCTAATCCAGGCCGCTCGTTATCGCCGTCGAAAGTACATACATTGGTCTAAATTGTTATTCTTACATACGCAAAACGTCATTCCACTCAAACAACGAGCGGGTCGAAACACTCGTTCGAGCGGAATGACTTCGTCGGGAATCCAGGCCCAGGTGATCTGCCTGCGTTGCGTTCACGACTGATTGATGGCGAGCTTACACGTGTGCGATAACCTTAATGGGTTAGGTTAGGTTAGGTTGTTAGTTAGCTTGCGCAGAATAAAAGGACATCTACTCAAACCCAAATTACTCAAAAGGCGCGAAACCCCCCACATAAATCAAGAGGACATCTACTAAAACCAAAAACACTCAAAACGCTCTCGCCACACAAATTAAAAGGACATCTACTAAAGCCGAAAATACTCAAAACGCACGAAACCCTCCATATAAATCAAAAGGACATCTACTTAAGCCGAAAAAATAACTTCATCTGGACAAAGAAATTTCAAATATTATTTGCCTTAATTATACAATAACTTACCCGATGAAACAAGACGATTAAAAATTTAAAATCAATTTAAAATCGCTATTAAACAATGCCTACTCAATGTCTGATTTCGCTGAAAATTTAGAAATTTGATCTTATTATTAATGTCGAGAGTGTTTAGTTTGGATGGTGGGAGAAGTCGGGAACTTTCGAGAAAGACTTAACTTATTGAACCACTAAATATTACTCAAAAATTGATCCTTAAAAGTGATGTACAAAAAAAATTCTGTTATCCATCCAACCTACTTTATAAGAAATGTAATGTTATGTGCATAAAACAGCTATATATCACTCAAATACTTTGTCGATTTTTTATCAATATTAAATTTGCTGAAAGAACACAACAAATGCAGACAACTAGAATTAGCTCTACATTGAACTTTGTGGCGGTACATGCTAAAACTTCTTTTGGTCAAAGAAATTATTTATATCAGGCACCACTTATGTTTAATATTCTTCCAAATCATATTAAGTCTACCAATTCCTTAGTTATATTTAAAAAGTTAATTAAGGTTTTTGTATTGACAGACGATTGTTTTAATATTTTTTCATCCTTGTCCTTTCTTAAAAAATAAGATTTTATATAATTCCCATTTGCTAAAAACTGAATGTCACCCTATCTGTCTTTATTATCTATTTTGCTTCTTCTTTTGAAAAATGATTGATGATTAGTTATGGTTCAAATATTTTTACAATATACTGTCAAATTACCCATCTGGTAACACATCTAATACTTATTTTTTCTTTAATTTTGAAATATTTTGTGTTTTTATGTAGAATTACTTTATGTTTGTGATTACTCTTATGTTTGATTCACTCAAATGTGAATTGTTAACCTCGATACAGGCTCAGTCCTAGTGAGGTTGATTTTTATGTGAAAAAAAGTGTTTTATGTATAGTGAGATGCAATAAATAAATAAATATTATTTCTGCACTGGAATGAGAAACGGAGTCGAATATTATGTAGTTTTTTATAGTAACATTGTGGTATATCATGGTAATAGTGGAAGTCTGGGACGCCCAAGGAAGACATGGTACAATCAAGTGAAAAGATTACTTATAAAAAGTAAACTTTTCCAGTTTTTTTAAAATATACACAGTTTTCAGGTACACTAGAATTCACGACCTCCAAACTTTACTTCAAACCGTTTACTACCCCGGGCAATGCCGGGTATAAGTCAGTTAGTTAATAAAATTTGAAAATATTGTTATGAACCTGCGACCACTAAACCAGGGTACTTAGAGCGCCCTACCACGAAGGCGGTTAAAAGCCACTTTTCCATAAACCGTTCAAACACCATTTTCACTTCGCTGTTTGAATTTGCCATTATATTGGAAAAATCGATATTAAATTTCAGATGGAACTATTTTCAAAAATGTGAAATAAGCCAGAGTCATATCCTCGCCTATCGTCCATATTACTTCTATCCGCTGTTAGCTATCGGCCACTCGCTCTCCTGGACCAGCCATCATAATCGCGCCTTCCCGACATGGGGATCGATCCATACATAATGTTCCTGAAAAAAACAAGTTGGGATTACACCTCTCTCCTATACAAACAGCGCCGGCGAACAGATCGCTTTCATCGCCTTCCTTTTGTGTTCCCGTGGAATGGAAAAGCTACTTGATCCGAGATTTATGTCTGCAGCTCTTAGGGCCGCCAGCCGGGGAAATGTGGAATCGTTAAAAATATCAAAATGCTGCAAAAATCTAGTTTAGGGGTTCGATGGCTTGATAAATGTTGAGCTTTGCTTCGAAAATCTTTGAGAGTGGTTGTTGTCTGTTGTAAATAGTCATCACATCTAAATTATGTTCAAAAAGTCTTTATTTAAATATTTTAATTTATAAAAATCACGTTTCAATGTGTTCGTACACGCTTATCGCCGAAATCACCCAAGCAATTTCAATGATATTTTGTTAATGTGTATGGTTGGTTCCAGCTTGAAATAAAAGATATTATTGGACCCGATAGGTGGTGAATGAATTTTCAAAAATATACACAACCAAAAATTTGTACTTTCCTACGAAGAAGGCGGTCTGTGTTAAGACAACGTATTGTATAATAAAATGCATTCCAAAAGGTTGAGTTAAATTCTAACTGGTTTCTAATCTTAAATCTAAAAAAGTAATCGACCGATATTAGAGAAATTATGAAATTAAAGTTTGCTGCTTCAAATCCACAAAGATCTCTATAAGAAGTCACACCATACCATGGTTCGTGTTGAGAGCAATAGTCAAAATACAATCAGTCGCTTATGCACTCCATTGATGCACACCAGTTTTGCACAGCACTACTACACTCACACTGGAGTGGTGTGGTTTAATCAAATAGCAACATAGCTGAGGTTAGAACCGGATTATAATAAATAAAAAATAAAATAAACTTTACCATCAGTCATTTAGCTAATAAGAATCACGGTGAAATCTCATTATATTATTTTATAAATTATTATATAAAAAAACTCTTCATTTTATATGTTTTTATTATTTTTCTTCTATAAACATATGAATGTTAAGTTTTAATTTGTATTTTTTTCCCTTTACACACGAGTGTTTAGACTCTCGTAAAGGTAAATATAATTTTAATTATTATTTTTTTTTGGGAAACTAATGTTTAAGACAAGATTTTTTATGCATAGCACAAAGGGTAACAATTATTTTATAAGCAATAATTATTAGCCTGATACACTCATCCACATTGAAAAATCTCCTGATAAAAGATACATGTCTTGTTGGCATCATGTATCTTTTACCAGGAGATTTTTCAATGTGGATGAGTGTTTCAGGCTAATAATTATTGCTTATAAAATAAAATATAATTTTATTTTTTCAATGATAAACTAATGTTTATAAGACAAGGTTTTTTTCATGCATAGCACAAAGGATAATAAATTATTATAAGCAATAATTAGTCGCCTGCAATATCAATACAAATTAAAAATATCTCTTGAGTAAAAATAAATTCCGTCGACGGGAATTGAACCAGCCCCTGACCGGACATCAGAAGGATATATTAAGTATTATTATATAAGAATATTTTCAATTTGTATTGATATTGCAGGCGACTAATTATTGCTTATAATAATTTTGTAAATATGTTTGACTATAATTTGAAATATGTTCTTAGTATGTACTTTTAAATAATTATATTATATGTTATAAAATAAATAAACAAAAATTGTTTTTATCAGTGCCAAGAGTATTCAGAAATATAAAATTGATAGAAGAAATCGGAGACGCCAAATAATAATTGGATAATTTGTAGAGCGCCGTTTTTGTGAAAAATCACCTCAAGGGCGCTGGATTACTTAATGCAAAATATCTTCCCCGTAATGAGACAAGGTGTTGAATTTAAGTCGATGTAATGTAGGTTTTTAACAGTAACATTGTGGTATACAGTAGTAAATGGTGGAAGAAGTCAGAGGCGCCCGAGAAAGACATGAAACATTGCGGGGGATCCAGTAGTAACCTGTTAAAATGTAGGGTATAGCAGTGGCGGCACTTTTAAGAAGGTCATTTGGTCAATTACCTCGCAAAAATGCTGCAATAGTATTAATATAAAAAAAGTATTTAAAAACTACCCGATTATTAATTTAGTTTTAATATTCGTGCAGATTCGTACGTTCTTTGATTCGTTCCAGTGACATCTAGCGTCCAAATGAGTAGCTATTAAATGTACCTACCGTGGGTTAAAACCATTACTTTTCTTTCTTTTTGCTATACAGACAAATGGGGTAAACACTATCATGTCTGACTTATGCTTATTATCATACAAAATTTATTTTTAAGGGGTTTTTGGACAAGGCCGCGGTGAGATAAAGATATCTACGACCTTGGATTATTAAGATATTATAGAAAGATGTGAAAAAATGTCAGTCTAAAGTTCTTTTTGTCATAAACGATAGCCATATTTGAATATTATATTAAATATATTAACTTGAATATTAGTTTGCGAAATTATGTTTATCATTGTTGACATAATTTGCTTGGAATAATTTAATATGTCAAATTCTGTGGATATTATCGTATTAAAAGAAATGGCAAAGAATTCATTGAATCATGACAAACTTATTCAAATAAAGTGACTATTAATTTGTTACAAGAGAGAAAAATAAAGAGGTTATTTTAAAACGAAAAGTTTTTTTTTTCGATTGACCTTCCACTTCTAGACTCCTAGAGCTGCCTCTTTAGTAAATCTTAACCTTTTTCTTCATTTCTGATAGCTAACCAAGAAAAGCATTTAAATAAAATCACTCTCAGGGTTAAATTTATTTTAGATGTAAAAAGAATCACACAAATACCTCTACAGAACGGATCATTTAAGTTATTACAAGCAATAATTATTAGCCTAAAACACCTGAACACCTGAAAACACCAACAATTGAGTTACGTTGGCTTATTCCTGACCCGCCAAATAATTGAATATATTATATACTAGTATTTTCAACAATTATTGCTACTTAATTAAACAAACTTTATATTTGTAGGAAAGACTTTTTTAGTGCTGAATCTCTTACTGGATTGCATCGAGACATATTATATCTTCATTTATTTTTGAAATATTTCGACTCGTCAAATATTATTATTTTAATAATAAATTAACGTTTATAAGACAAGGTTTTTGTAATTTGTTATCCTCTGAACTATGTATAAAAATTTTATCTTATAAAATGTATCATTAATTTGACATTCGATTAAAAAATGAAACGCCTATTCGAATCGGCGTAATTTGGGACCGTAATGTATACAAATGAAAATGGCGCTGATTGTTGAATTGATGGTCACCAAATGTGACGAGAGTTTTCACCCAACCTTAGCCTTCAAAGATTTCTTTCACAAACTTCGAAATCGACTTATTAGAAACAGTTTGCCGGTTTGTTTTTCGACGCGTCTTAAAATATCAGACCAATAAAAACATTCAATTCAAGTTTAGATGCCGCAACCCTGTCTCTAAATGTGGATGAATATTCCCTTGCTAAAAAATCAACTCTTGGGAACACTGATTAGATGATGCACACTAGAAACACCTTCCATTTTGATTCAAATGAAAACCAATCCCTCCACTGACTAGTACTGACGCGTTGAGCCTTTCTTACACTTGCCAATTAATTGATCTTAATGATGTTCTACATATAAAATTTAAGCGAAGAATGGTCAGACTTCTGCATAATGAAAACGCCCACATTGCATTTCTGGTGTTCCGTTTTATTATATGGTTCTACACGGAGAAAAATGAGTATTGCTATTTATTAAGAATCTCTTCGAATTATTGGTAGTCCAGTTAAAACAGGATTGCAGGCCTTATCGAATGAATTAACAGGTTTCTTGATAAAATTTTAGTATTTGATGAATGTATTATCACGATGTTAGAGCACGTGTTCATGAAAATTCTAATATTTTTGCAGTTCGCTATTACATCTTTATCCTATACGTTATACCGTCTAGAATACAGTGAAATACAATGCCTATCCAAAAAAACTAAATAAACGCATCCTCTACTACCAAAATGTGAGGGGCATCAGAACTAAACTCAAGAAATTCAGAATAAGTGCCTAGATTTTCTCACATCACGTCATCGTTCTACTGAAACCTGGCAAATACCATCAATCTTCTCTTTAGAACTTGGATTACACAATCACCATATCTACCGAGTAGACCGGAGTCCGAATACCAGCTCCAATATAAGAGGGAGAAGAGTCCCGATAGCGGTCCACAAACGTATTACTTTGAAAGTACTTAAAAATAAAAATAGTGACGTAGAACAAATACTCTGTGAATTCAAGAAAACTCTTATTGGAACTGTTTATATCCCTCTGAATAACATCGTGAAGACGTTTATTGAAAACTAATTATCCCAATTATTAAATCGTTATCTGTGGTGATTATAACCTACCTAACTGCAGTGTTAATATTTATGAAAATGACTATAATTCCATGCCAATAACTGCTATCTTGGATATGTCTTTATGTTTTAATTTAACCCAATTCAACAACGTATGCAAATGTTGGGATTTATTTTAAGGGTATCTAGTGATTTCAATAATGTAAATACTGTAAAAACATTATATATGTCACTAGTAAGGAGTCATGTAGAATACAATTCCACGGTTTGGTCCCCAAATTATGAGGTTCATTCACATGCGATTGAAAGAATCCAAAATAAATTTTTAAGATATGTAAATTTCAAAATGGGCATTCCTAGAGAAAACCTAAATTACGATAACTTACTTTGTTCATTAAATTTAATAAAATTATCTGATCGCAGAATTATTTCCGATTTAACCTGTTTGTATAAAATCATTAATTCAATGTTTGATACCCCTGATTTATTATATGTAATCTCTTTTCATACTCCAAGCAGGTCGGTTTCAAGACAGTACCTACCATATTATTGTAGCAATTCTATGTCAACGTCCCAATATCATACTCCTATGCGACGGATTCAACAGCTAGGAAACAAATACTCAGATGTTGTTGATATATTTAGTACATCAATTTCAATATATAAGCATACCCTATTGAAGTTTTTTTTTTCATCGAGTAGTGGAATATTTGAATAAAGGTATTTAATTTGATTTGACTAACATATAATAATTTTGTCAACTGAAATAGAAAAAAATATTTTGGATTTTTTATATGTTGTGCCTGCATTCTGTGTAGATCAAATCAAATTGAGTGATATTTTGACTTTATATTTATTTTTCTGCAATTGTTTTAATTGTCGTTTCCTGCACTATTTTCATGTATAATTTCGTAAATATTTTTTATATATATGTATGTAAAAGCCTTAATAGGCGTGAAATAAATAAATAAATATAAATGATCGTGTAATTGATTTAGTTTTCTCGAATGAAGTTGATATAATTGTTAATAGATTATTAGAGTATATTCTTCCAATAGACAACCACCATCCTCTCATCCGCTGCGACAAAGAAGTCAATCGAAAACTTACACCTCCTACGTTTAATTTCAAAAATGATAACTATCGTGATATAAATGATTCCCTGCACAAGGTAGACTGGTCATTTATTAAAGAAGGTGATACTATTAAAAATGTGGAACCATTTTATGCTTTGCTGGATGAAATCATTTCTAATTTTACCCCACTCATTCATTTTAAAGAATCTAAGTATCCAAGGTAGCTTGCTAAAGATTTTTTTTTTTTTTTAAAGAAAGACAAACATTCCCGGGTTACGAATAACCCAACAATGTTTGAAAATCTCCTACTACCACCACAGAAAGCCGAAAATGTTGCTTGTGTTGTGATGGAGAACTTAGCCTTATTATATTTCAATGAATTGCTCTTAAAAAGGATTTACATGAGAAAGATAACGCAGAGAGATCTTAATCAAATTACATTGAATTTAAAAATATTACGAAATATTGTAAAATCTTGTCAAAAATATGGTATAACTCTTTTGTTAATAATGTTGAAAACGCAATTAACAATAATGTTAAGTATTTTTGGAACTATGCAAAATCAATGAAAAATAACTATCTGGATATAAAATCCAATGAGACTCAAAGTATCGTTGACTTTATCGCTGATTTCTTTAAACATGTTTTTGACTGTGATAAATTCAACTTTTGTTAATGCTAGATCAAATTTTGTTACTGATCATAATCTTAATTTATCTTTTGTTCACATAGAATATAACGATATCTTTACGTAATTAAAACTACTGGATCAAGGCAAAAGTGGCGGACCCGATAATATACCTCCTATATTTTATATTATTTGTGCCACCAATCTAGCATATCCTTTGTATTTGCTTTTCACTCAATCTTTACAAACAGGATGTTTTCCTAATACATTTAAATTCTGTTTTTTCACCCCTATTTTCAATAAAGGTGATAAACACGAAGTGGTCAACTACTGACCGGTGTGCCTTCTATCGACACTTCATAAAATGTTAAAAACTTATTCTTAAACAGAAATTAAGATTAAATTAAGTCACTTCTCCTAAAGAACTTGTTTTTATTTCCGGAAACTCTACACTTACTAACTTGTTAATATATCAAAATTATTTATCTGAGTCAATGTCTAATTAACATCAGGTTGATTCTATTTATACTGATTTCAGTAAGGCGTTCGACAAAGTTGATCGTGATTTATTACTGATTAAACTGCATAAACTCGATATAGATGGATCACTTTATCAATTGTTAAAAAATATTTAATGAACTGGCTGTTAAAATTGATGACATAACATCATATAAATTCATTGCTACGAGTGGCGTTCCGCAAGGGTCACATTTTAAGGACCGATCTTGTTTTTGTTATTGATGATTTATATATTTTCGATGATGTTCATGTCCTAATGTTTGCAGATGATCTTAAATTATTCTAGGCAATAAGACGTGTTAATGACTTGATAAACTTGTCAGAAACTTTTATATTGTGTCAAGAATATAACTTGCAACTTAACATAACAGATGTCAAATTATGAGGTTTTATAGAAATCCTATTATTTTTGATTATTCTACTAGTGATATATCGTTGGTTTCTGTCTCGGAAATCAATTACTTGGGTATTTGGTTTGATATAAAACTCAATTTTACTAAGCATATAGATATCGTATCCAACAAAGCTTTGAAAAGGTTAGGTTTTATTTTAAGATTATCTAATGATTTTCACAACATTACCAAAACATTGTATATGTCACTAGTAAGGAGTCATATCGAGTATAATTCTATAGTTTGGTCTCCAAATTATTAAGTTCATTCCACACCATTGATAAAATCAAAAATAATAAGATATGTAAATTTTAGAATAGGTATTCCTAGAGAATGCCTAGAATACGATTTTTAAATTTACAAAAATTTTTCGAACGAAGAACTATTTGCGACGTTTGTTTAAAAATATTAATTCGACATTGAATACCCCTAAGTTGCTGGCAGGTCAGTTACAAGACATTACCTACCATACTATTGTAGCAATTCTTCTACTACTTCACAGTATTTCGGGCCTATGAGACGAATCCAAAATTTGGGAAACATAATAATATACTCTTGTGTTGTAGATACATTTAGCTCAACAATATTCCAATATAAGTTCGCTTTAATACATTTAATAACTTCACGTAGAACTGTTTTATTCGGTGAAATATAAACCATTATTAACCAAGCAGATTTAAGACTATGGATGTGCAGAATGCAGTTGATCGACGTATTGTATCTAATGATCAAATGATATTTATTTTATGTACTTAGGTATTAAATTTCTGCGTTATTTTAACTATATTATGTCTGTAAAAGCACTGCGGGTGTTGAATAAATAAATATACTATCAAGGATTTATAATGAAAATGTAAAAACTAAAATTTTATAAGGAAATGGCTGACAATCCCGTTTTTAACCGGATTACCAGTAAGTTTAAGAGATTCGCAAAACTTATTCTTCTCCGTGTAGCATTATTTCCTCTGTTCTTATTCTTATTCTGTAATTATGATTAAAATGTCGTAACGGTGAAGAAACACAGTGGTGTATATAAAATTTAAGCGAAAAATGGTCACACTTTTGGTATACGAAACACGCCCACATCTCATTTCTCGTGTTCTTCTTTATTCTATGCCTAGGAAGTAGAAGGAGCGGCGGGGCCGTCAACCTTTGATTAATGGCCCGAGATTTCGCATTCAAAGAATAAACAGCGGATTCACGGTTTGGCCGTGATTTATTAATCATTAGGAAACACCCTGTAACATGTCTGTTGGATCGTGCCCCGGGGTATTTAACCTGGTTCAGAGGCCTGACACCAATTGTATGTTTCAATTTCAAGTGTCTCCTCGAGTCATTTAGATGCAATATCTAATGGTTAGCATTGTTGTCTGCGTATCATGGATTGGCATTTTCATCTGGCAAGATTATTTCTAAGAGGTGGAGAAGTACTTGGATATTCAGATCTGGTCACCAAATGTGGCTAAAACCATTTCATACAACATTTACTTGGAGGTCGCGGGTTCAAATCCCGGTGTGCGTAAGTAAATTATTTTTGATTGATTTGTGTTATTTCACAAATTCCTTATTAAAAATAGTTAATAGTATATTTGCAGCACGTTTCATAGTGGAAGATACTATCAGTATTGCCCTAGTGTAAAACCACCATCCAGAATTGAATAGGCTTTGGCAGTGTTTTGTGGCCGTGATCTGAATATCCAGGTACTTCTCCACCTACCACTCATAATATAATTTACTTGCGCACACCGGAAATCGAACCCGCGACCTCCGGATTTGTAACCAAGAGCATTACCAATCACTGTGATATTAATACCCATAATATCCACATTTAACATGTAATCTAAGGTACCTAGTATTTTTCTAACAATAACACTCTTTTTAGCTTTTATATCTACTTTATCAGAATTGGTTTGACAATTTAAAAGTTATTCATTTTTTACGTTAAAGTCTTCAATTTTATTGGGTTACCTCGTTCAAAGATCACATTGAATACGGTTTTGTGTGTGAGTTAAAAATCAGATTAAGTTTGATAATTTTTTTTAAGTATGTTCTAATGATACAAGAGAAAAATTATCATGAAGTATCTAGAAGAAAATCATAACTTATAACAAAAGCGTTAATCTTTGTTAAGTTCCAACATTAAATCTATATTCTTCTTTCTCGTGTCTATAATCCATATCTCAATACTTCTCGGTTATTTTTTTAATGTTTTCTTTTATTTCACGAGGGGGGGTATTAAATAATTTTAAACTATATAACTGAAAAAATAATAATTTTATTAAAACTCTTTTCATTCTCAACAAAGGGTAGGTAATGAAATATTTTATTAAAAATTCATCATTTAAAGGTGTAAATTTATTTTTCACCGTTTGCTTTTACGATTAGTAATCATTTTTTTTCATGTGAATCCGCACAAGAATCCCAACTGCTCCTAACCGTCTGGAGACTTTGATACCATGGCATACCCAAAGGTGCAAGTTGTGAGGCTGAAGGTAGTGGGGAGGAGAAGGAGATGGGGAAGAGAAGGTGGGGAAGTAACTGGCTATTCAGATCTAGTCACAAAACACGACCAAAGTCGATTTTAGATTATGTACGGTGGTCTTACACCAGGGCGAAACTAAGAGTATCTTCCATTCTGGAACGTGCCGCAAATATACCATAATACTAGTTTATCTATAAATATTTTATAAAATTACTACTTTTATAAAGAGTCCACACAAACACGCTCACAACACATTTGATCGATTTACTTTAAAAGATATTTATTTAATATTTTATATGGAGTGTTTTTTTTTTTTTCGTTGCTTTTACTCCCAGCCGGACTTTTACATGGATTTAAAGAACAGAATATATCTACTAAGTAAGTTTTAAAACACTTTTCTTGTAGAAAGTTAGTGGGTACTTGTCTCAAGGTATTTAAGTAATGTTTTCGAAACCACTGGTGGGAGTCATACGGTGGGACCAAGTGATAAGCTTTACTATTCGAAAAGAGATAAAATTGGAACTCAGACCAGACTTAAAATATCACAAGGTTTAACACTGAGATCGACAAAATCCTGTATCAATACGATACTGTCGAAATCCATCATCTATGGTCAGATAACGATATTAGCGGCAAGGTCAGAATATGATTCCGATAGTCGGCAGACAAAAGCCACTACTTTTAGCGCGGCCCCCAAGGTATCGGATAAGCTGTCAATATTTTTTTGTTGTATATAGTTATAATACATAATTAACCCATATATATAATATATAATATTAGTGGTAACAATACCTCCCTAATTGAGAAATTCTCGTGTTTAGGGAGGGAGCACTATCAAATTGACAGTATTATACATACTTATCAGTTGTTACAATTTGGATGCATGAAGGACTACTTTTTTTTATACATAATGAAAACACAAGTTGCATTTTTTTTTTGTTTACATAATGAATTTTTTTTTGTACATAATGAAAATATAAGATGGCATTTGTTTTGTACATAATGGAAATATAGGTTGGCCCATCGTAACACATACTTAAAAATTATTTAATAGTAAAATGTTTTTTGAGTTTTTATTTAAAAATTTCATAATTCCTCTCGGATTGTATTTCTATAGGGAGTTCGTTAAAGCATTTTATTGCCGAGTATGTGTAATGATGTTGGGCTGCTGTAGTATTATGTTTAGGGATTATTATTTCTCCTAATGTTCTCGGTCTAGTTCTAAATGACTTTATTGTTAGTTTGTCTTTATGGATTTGAAGTAATGCGTTTTTTGGGTAAATTTTATTTAGTGGTAATAGGTACTTTGAATTCATCGAATATTTTTTGGGTTGAATAGTCTAATTGTTTCTTTTATGTCTTCTATGTACTATTTCAAGTAGGGTTAAGTTGGTTTTATACGCTCCTCCCCATCCTATTATTCCGTATTGCAGAACTGATTGGGCTAATGCATAGTAAACCTTTAGTAGCAAAGATTTATGTAATATATTTCTTAGTTTGAGGAATACGTAATAAAGTTTACGTATTCTATTTTATTTACAGTTTATGCACAACTTGTTGGATAATGTCCTTTGTTATGCAAAATAATCTGGTTTTCAATTTTTTTACACTGAAATAAATCGTGTACACGATCCATGGACTTAATTCTAGATATAAGTCTTAGACGTAAGTCACTAGTTTTAAGTCAGTAGTTCAAATGTTAACTATTTAAGAAATATATTTGTACAGCGCCCTTGGGGTGATTTCTCACGAAAATGGCGCTACATAAATTAGCCAAATATTATATTATTAATTAATTCATCTAATACGCGATCAATTGATTCCGTTCCAGCATCGAGAAACAAAAGTTGCTAGTTATGACTAATAGACCTCATGAACTAATTAACTCTCTTTTTAGAGTTGAAGTACACGTTGACTGACAATGCATTTTAGAGTAAATATTTCAATTATCAATTTAATAGTATTTTTTTTACTTTTACGTAACCCTCTGACGTTTAGGAATGTCAATTCGTAGAGATGCGCCAGTATTGCCAATATATAAAAAAGTTTTGATTTATTTATTAAAAATTGTCCAAAGAAGCGAAATTAGCAGTCCACGATGGAGTGCTGGTACCTACCCTGATGTATGGAAGTAAGGCATGGATCTGGCAAAGAAAGGATGAAAGTAGATTGATTGCTGTTGAAATGAGATCCTTGAGGCGGATATGTGGTAAAACTATGTACGATTGCGTGAGGAATGTGGAGATCCGCAAAGAGTGCAAGGCTGATGTAAGCGTAATGAGTAAGATCAAGAAAGGGATGCTTAGATGGTTTGGGGATGTAGAGCGAATGAACGAAGAAAGAAGTGTAAGGAGAATATACAATGCAAATGTGAATGGTAGCAGAAGTCGGGGATGCCCGAGGAAGACATGGCACGACCAAGTGAATCAGATACTTGAGTCGGGCCATTTCAAGAGTTAGAACAATAGAAGAGTATGTATGAGACGACGTATGAATGTGACTGAGGCAAGGAGTGTGTGCCAAGATCAAGTTGTTTGGCGGTCCGTCCTCTGTGCCTACCCCTGCGGGGAAACGGCGTGATGGTTAGTTAGTTAGTTAGTTGATTTATTGAGTTATCAACGGTCTAAAATCGTCGGTAGTTACGCCTATCGATCCGTTTTTGTAAGGTTATCGATTTCACTGTGCAAAACCACCAGATAGTAAATAACTTGCCGCACACAGTCCGTACACGTAGCTACTGTAATAACGAGACCCGAGTGTCCACCAATCATTGTTAAAACTAGAATGCCTCTATAACCTCACTCAAAACCACACAGCGTCATATTTTCTTTTATATCCTTTCATTATTTGTTCGTTGTTTTGTTCCTAGAATTGGTCTAAAGCACAAACATTGTGTCTGACGACAAGTGACGACATAAATCTCGACGACGCAAGTAGCGACGACCTCTCCTAGCTGATTGCTGGAGATTGGCATCGCCCACAAGCTTACACAATGTCGGCAATTTGTTGTATTATGCATCTCACCAAATGGTCCTGCGTTCCCCCACCTAATCTGATATCCAATTTCCTGTCCCTGTCTGACAGTGTGGAGTAACAACATCAGTGGTCTTTGGAACAATTTATGTATACATGACCAATATTTTAAGAAAACCTATCCAGTGTACACGTGAAGTGTTCCCTCGGGGCGTTTAATTCGAGTATATTACGGAGCTTGATCAGTGATATCCAATCAGTGTCCCTCATGCCCCTAATATTGTAAGAAAAGACCAAGGGTAAGTCCGAATCCTTTTCAATTCTAATTGTTAACCACAGCTAACCCAATAGTTGTGTCAAATATTGAATACAGTTCATAATAAAATCACAAAGTGATTCTCATACAATATTGCGACTACAGTGTGCGTATGTACGAACTTCCTTGCAGATGTATCGCTGTAGTTGCCAAGACACTTGAATTGTTTAGTATCGAGTACTTGGGTATACTTGTACACGAAGGGCCTAACATTACAGAACAACTAACAAATAAAAAATTCATGGCCAATTTTGGAGGGAAGACGTTAAGTTGACCGCTCTAGACTACCTAGACTAAGCTGGGGAAAATTATAGCAGATGCTAGGGGAGTTGAGACTGGTCCGAAATGCCGAGGTTATCAAATTAGAGCTAGTTACTAAACGGAGAAAAATTGCCAATATTGAAAATTACTGATTTGTTAAAAATCTCTTCAAATTATTAGTAATCCGGTTTAAAACGGGATTGCAGGCCCGAATAAATTGATAGATTTTTTAATAAATTTCTATTAAAATTCGAATGTTATCAAGATGTCTGAAAATGTGTTCATAAAAATCATGAAATTTCCGCATTGCGTGATTGTATACTATCAAGGTAAATCCAGGTTCATGAACAAATGTTATATAATAGGAATTTACTAAAAGTTTAACAGTTAACGGCCCTCAATCCCGGTTGAAACCGGATGTGCAAGAGATTTTAAGAGGTTTTTAATAAATTAGCAATATTATTTTTTTCGCGTGTATAAAATACATTGTCAAAGCAATCAGATTGGTCTCGACACGACATAAAAATTGTAAAATCATGCAATAAATTATGTACTTGCACGGAATTTTTTATATTGTTTTGACAAAACGATTCTTTCAGTTATTTCAATTAACTCAAAAGTCTTCACACAAAAATTAAAAATTTAAAAAAAATTACTTTTTCAGTTGCAACATCATTAATGACATATATTCCAACCATAGCACTCTAGCTTACTTGAAAGTCACGAGCCACCAACAATTACAGCGCTATTGTTCATAAAAAAAGATTACCAGCTTTTGTGCCTTACTTTAATTTGTTAAAAAAAAATTTTGCTAATATCTTTTAGGAAAATAATTTTCAAATAACGCTGCTTTTTAACGCATTTCCTATGTTTAGAAAATTCAACGTGCACGTTTCACTCCCACGGGAATCTGATGCTCAAATTTCCCGAATAATGTAAAGATTTCCGCCACAAAATGAAATCGAAAACCTCAATAATAATACGTCGAAACAAAACCCAACACTTTTATAATTCTGTCTGGCGAGGTGCTAACAGAACCGAAAGAAAACTCCAAATAATTTGAAATACGTGTTGAGGCCCCAAGGTCGATTGATTTTCAGACTTGAGGTCAAACATGGCGGAATTTCCGATATTTTATTAGGTGGCACGAGAATCGTGAAGTGAGCTTCCATTGAGGTACCCGAAACAATCATTTTCTGTCGATGGATTCAGTTCAATCATTCTATTGTTTTTCAATCTGGTGACGGATAAGAGTTGATGCTTCGTCATTGATTTAATTTATAAACGTATTATTTACCGAAATAAAATGAAGTGACTTATGATATATAATTCACAATACATAGATATACGTATTTCAATATCTAGATAACGTTTAACCACAACTCACCTTTGTTGTAAGTACCAATTAGTAGCAAATCAATTTATCTATATTATATAATATACTTAAGGCAAGTATATAGGTCTGCTTGAGCCATACCAAATCAGTAATATGATTATTTGGTTGATTGGTCAGATACAGGTAGACCTGTATCATTACAGAAGGGCCTGTACTTGTATTGTAAGTTCAAGTGACTTCACTGTTCTATGACACGTGACAAATAATGTTGCAGAAACACTAGATATATACTACTATGTTTAATGTTTAAATTTAAATACAATGTGTAGTATTAATAACGACGTAAGTAATTTTGATATATTTAGTAGATTTGAAGTTTTATTCTTTGTACTGTAGTCAGTGAAGTACTACTTTTTAATATAAAATTGTATAATTGAGTTAACAGTAACTAAATATAGTAATTAATGAAATTTGATACATAAGTATTATTTGAACAAAGCGTAAAATTGCAGCCTTTTATGCGTTTTTTCTGTTGTTTCGTGGATTGAATGAAGTGTATAAAACTTAAAAATGATATAAATATAAATTTTGCAATTATTGTAGAAGAAACTTAAAGATTATTTTGATCATTTAAGTAATGAGTGGATGCGTTTCTAATTAATGTATAAATTTATTCGAAATTCAATGGCATCACAATTAGATTAGATTTGTTAGCGTGCCACTACATTAGAACATTCGAGGCTTTGGGAATAAGGAGACAATGAAAAAATAAAGTTGTGATGTCACAGCGTTTATTTGGGTCAGTAGCGCAGTTGTGAGATAACTCCGGACCGATGGCGATGACACCAGGTGTAAGCGGCAATGCCGACGGTGGAGTGGTCGAGGCGATAAATTCGGTGGCTCAACACCGCGTTGCTGGAGACCAGACTTGTGGATGTGTTCAGCACTGGGGAATGACATTGAGTCTTCCGGGTACACCAGTGTGAAACTGGGTAGCCGAAGGTAAGATTGACCAGGTCGGCAGATGCTCGGGAGATGCAGGCCGGCAAAAATGTGGGAGGGCCGATGCGCAGACCCGTAAAGATTTCGCAGGGTCAAGGCGCGTGGGGAGAGCAGGGCAGAGATGATATCCAAGGCCAGAACGCTAATTATAATCCCGCGGAGTTGATGATTATCCGTAGCCTCTCCTTTAAGATCCGAGCAAAGCCGGGCATAGGAAGTAGGTCCGTGCTCTGTAGCGGCGCGGTGAAGTAAAAAGGGCGGCCGCTCAGTCGGCAGCGCTCGCAGGTTGCTCACTTGCATCTGCTGATTATTGACTGACTAAGTACCTCTCGATGCTGCCCGTTTTTATAGGCGCCCGTGCATCTAGAATATTCCGGCCAGTTCTGACACGATGCGTTTTGCATTGGCGAACATTCCCTAATATTCTAGTAGCTCATCGCTACAAGTCTTTCTCGCATGGCGTTGGCGTTGGCGTTGAGCTACTGACTACATCGCCATTACCACACACCACCACCGTTCATCTCCACTTCGACCTGGATGATTCTCCACCACAATTCCGACCATTGGTTTGGAGTAGTTCATCATCCAGTCTCCCCCCGCTGCGCGTCAAGCACGGATTCATATCCCACCGTGGTGTGACCTACATGCATCCCACCGTGATTTACACTGACACAACCACACTCACTACAAATAAATACCCTATGATACGACAACTTCTTTCATTGTCTCTACCCTTCAATTACCTATAAATTTGCCAGGGGTTACTATTAAATGCTACGCTATTACGCACAATGTAGAAACGCTATTTATAATGCATGATGAACCTACTCGAACTCGAATCGAATTAATAATATAACTGAACTTTTTTTTCCTGAAACCCACCAAACATGTCAAAAATCTACTTACCTTGATTACGTAATATTGTTAATTTAAGATAATATTAGCATCTCGCCCCTCATCACTATCGACACTTGACAGGTATTTTCAGAGTGCGAAAGGTAAACAAAACCCATGAAAATATGTTTACGTTCATATCTTTGTTTTCAACTTGTCAAGCCTAAAGATTAGTTAGACTCGAACATCATAATAAGAAAACAAACAATACAGCAATATTTAATGTTCATAATATAACGTTGCCTTATTTCACCCCGAAACAAAGAACCTTCCCCCGAACGGCTATTACGTGGTTTAATAAAAAAAAAGAAATCCGATATCCTTCATTAAGTATTTCCCATCCTGAGTAACGGCCTTATCTTGTCAGAGTAATAAGGCTTTTATTTCGTCACACCCCTCTAAATATGGCTCGAAATATCTCATTGAATACCCATCCCAGCTGGTCCCAAGGGACACATAAATTATGTGAGTGAAAAAACAATGAACGGAGACACGTAGAAAGATGTCATTTTAGAAATAAGCCTTTACTTTCTTATATTGCAAAAGCCGTATGAGGTTTATTAGTTTTCCGAATTTTGGGTATGATTGAAGTATCGTGCAAACCTACTAGAAAAATGAGCTTTGCTAATTTATTAAGAATCTTTTAAAATTGTTGGCATTCCGGTTAAAAACGGGATTACAGGACCTTAACGAATGAATTTAATATGTTTCCTGATCAACTCTTAGTAAAATACTATTTTAGGGAAACGATAGATAGGAATCGAAGTTCTGGAAAGATGAAATGTATGAGGGTTGGGTAGGAATCTAGGGATTTGTGGCAAACAGAGAGTGACAAACATATAAATATATGTCCTTATAATATCTCTCCCACTGCGTATATAAACTGAATATATATTCATCCTACTGCGGAGCGAGACGATGGGTCGAGAGACCGGTTGGAGAGGTCAAAGGGTCTCCCAGGCCAGACTCTTCCGATCCGACCCGCCACGCAGCTAAGTATTTTTGCATATTATCAAGGCAAACGCAGGTGCATGAATACGTATTAAGGAATATAAGGAAAATCCTGTTTTTATCTAGATTACCAATAATTTGAAGAGATTCGTGCAGAAACGAAAAATTAATATCCGTTTTTTTATGTGTGAAACCGCACAATAGACCCAACTGCTGCCAACCGTCTGGAGCCAGTGAGACTATGGCGCCCCCAATCGGGGTATGTTGTGAGACGGGATTTAATGGGCAGGGGTAGGAAAACAGAAAAGAGGAAGGTGGAAAAATACCTGGCTAATCAGAACTGGTCACCAAACACGGCAAAGATCATTACAAGCAATGTTTCAATCCTGAATGGTGGTCTTACACCAGGGCGATCTTTCACAATAGCCACTGGCCACAAATATTCTATATAATTTTTTTATGAGTAATTTGTGAAATAACACAAATTAATTAAATAAATTTTACTTGCGCACTCTGGGATTTGAACCCGCGACTTCCAGCAGACTGTAAAATAGATCTACGAATGTTATCGATAGATGAGGTTTCTTAAACTTCTGAAAACCTTTAGAAGAAAGGATATTGAATATATTATTGTAATATCAACATCAACCAAGTACGTAACAGCGAGTAGACGCGATATTTGTGCTCTCACTAAAACCGCTTAAAAACAGTGAATAATCTGAATTTATATTCAAGTGAGTGAACTTACTGATAAAAAAAGTTTTCCTTAAAAAGGTGGCTAAACATACTGTCATTCAAGTGCTTTATCACGGTGCATTTTGTAAATTTAACTGTGTTCTATTGGAGTCCATTAGAGCTCAACCAGTGATTGTGACAATAACACACAACTCAACGAAATAAACAACACAGTGTAAATTGGGGTAAACATGACGCACACAAATAACCACCAATTTATGGAATCATGCAAGACGGCAATTCAAGACCTGTTGGAGGCAGTACAAGATCCAACAAAAAAATTTACCAAGGATCAACAAAACTTAATTACATTAAAAGTGAATACAATATTGGCACTGATGGGTCACGTCGCCATTGAAATGACTGAAAACAATGTCAAACTTGAGTCGTATGACCAATCAGTAGATAAAAAACGATACTTAAATCGAAAAAACGAATTTTCCCTAATGATTACCCCTAATCAAAATAATAAAGAAACAAATGAAAAACTCCAAAAACGAACCCAAGAAAAAATTAAAAACGGAAAATTAAGGATTAATATTGACAGCATTAAAAAAATTTCTCAAAACAGATTAATCATAAAATGCTTTAAAAAAGAGGACGCACTGATGCTGCAAAAAGAAATTTCCAAAGAATTACAGGATGTAGAAGCAAAAGAACTTATGAAAAAAAAACCTACACTTATATTCAAAGACATCTTCAATGACTACAACACTGAAGATTTTACTGATGACCTATTTGAACAAAACGAATATCTTAAAGTTTTTACACACACTACAGATATCAAATCACTAATAAATGTGAAAAAGGTTGTTAAAAATAAATACAACGACACGATGAACTTCATTGTAGAGGTAGACAAGGACATCCGAAGAACTATAATACAAAAAGAAAAAATAAATATCGGATATCAAAGAATTTACGCCGAAGATGCAAACCCGCTGGTACAATGTTTCCATTGCTTACGCTTTGGACACACATCAAGTAGATGCCTTGGGAAAGAAAAGGACGCAGCTAGCTGCAGCTATTGTGGAGGCCCTCACACACATACGACTTGTATTAATATAAGCCAAGCACCCAAATGTCTGAACTGTGAACAACATAACCTAAAAAATAAACTGACATTTCCATCAAATCACCGAGCAAATGACAAGATTAATTGTAAGTTTTATAAAAAAATGCTTGAAATTGCACACCAAAAAATCGATTATTGAAAATCGTAATGTTTTAATGTTTTCTTCATCAGGATGTCATAAAATTGACATTTCTAACTACGTTTTACAAATCCATATTCTTGAAGTTTATTTTGTACTCTATAGTAGTATTTTGCACATAACTCTACAGAAGTATTCTCTGGTATTATTATTGAAACATATCTCTTTTTATATATTCTACTTACACGCCGATATTATTCAAGTTTGTTTTGTATTACTCAATACTAGGTTGTACATAGCTTCTCGGGAAATAGTATCAAATAATACTAAGCCCAACAACCATAATATTAAAATATACGAGGATAATACTATTATTACAAACAGTTCGATATTTTTCTTTATAAGATGCACAAAATTGAAATCTATTTTTCAATTGATTTTTTACAAGCCTACAATATTCAAGTATATTTTGTACATCATTATTATTTTGTACATTATTAATAGATGCTATATTTCAACTTCCAACCATTATACTGAATGTTACGAGTATAATATTATATTATATTTTTAAATGGCTTTCAACTATATTGAAAATGATACTGATGTAGAATTTACCCGAGTAAGCAATTTAGAATGTTGGATTCACGCACAAAATATTAATAAAAGCAATACTAACCTTACCTGTGTCCAAATAAGTATAAGATCACAAAACAAGTATTGGGATATTCTTCATGCCTATTTGAAAAACTGTTTGAAAGACATAGATGTAATTATGCTTTGCGAAACTGCAATTAACGAGGAACTTATTAAATTATATGATATTCCAGGATATAAATCGTATTATTATTGCAGAAAAAATAAACAAGGAGGTGGAATATTGCTGTATATAAGGGAACATTTACATTTTAAACAAAAAATATTTGAAACCATTCACTTTGAAAATGTGTTTGGAATATTGACATTACCTAATAAATGTAATTTTTATATTTTAGCAATTTATAGACCACCTAACCTCAATAAAAAGGGATTCTTAAATGAAATTTCTTGTTTTTTTTGCAATAATGTAAACTTTAATGATAATATAATATTTTTTGGGGATATTAATCTTAACATACTAAATCAAAGTGATTCAAATATAATAGCTTATGAAAATATACTTACCAGTAATTACTTAACAAAATGTATTAATGATACGACTAGAGAAGCAATCGTTGCTGGTCAAATAACCAAATCCTGTATTGACCACATATATGTTAGATCTAATAAATGTAACTTGTCCGCGTGTGTAATTGATTCGAGAATTGCTGATCATTTTATGACGGGACTAAATTTACAATACCATGACGTCAAAAATATTGAACAAAATGAAAAAATCACAATTCTGTCTCAAAAACGTGTTGATAAAGAAATAAAAAAATATAATTGGAATATTCTTTTGAAAGAAGTGGATTGCGTTACTCTGTATAATAAAATTAAAAATAAATTTAATGAAATCTATGAAAAAAGTACTGTAGTAAAGTCTTATAAACCTCAAATCAGACCTAATGCCATAAATGAATGGATTAATGAAGATTTATTATCAAAAATCAAATTAAAAGATACACTTTACAAAAGATGGAAAAATAATCCTACAAATAAATTTTATGAAAGAGAGTACAAATGTAATCGAAACAAAGTTACAAAATTAATCAGTGCATTCAAATTAAAATTCTTCAACTCAAAATTTAAAAATTACTTTGCCGACTCTAAAAAAACGTGGGACGAAATAAACAGATTGTTAGGGAGGAAGAGCAAAAGTAATTGCGACCAAGTAATATCAAACTATTTTTTAAAAAAAGAACAAACGACTGAACAAGCAACTATTACATAGATGTGACAAAAAAGCTTTTCATATTCAAACACATAGACTTCCACACAGCATGCTCTTAACACAAGCAAAACTTTGTGATATTGAAAAAGTAGTCAGAAGTTTAAAAAATAGTCAATCGCCGGGGATAGATAAAATTAGAATGTCTGACATTAAAAAACACTTTAATATCTTAGGACCTATTTTAACTCTATTAATTAATATGATTTTATCGGAGGCAATTATACCTGAAGATCTTAAATGTAGCATAATCCGACCCATCTACAAAGGTGGTAAACACAGTGAAATTGAAAACTATAGACCGATCAGTATTTTACCTGAAATTGAAAAGATCCTAGAAAAATATATATCTGTAAAACTAATAAAGTACCTTGAAAAATTTTCTATTATTGATACCCATCAATATGGTTTCCAAAAAAATAAAAGCACAGATCTACTACTTCAAGAATTTTCAAATAAAATTAATAATGATCTTAACAAAAGAAAACATGTACTCGTATTATTTATTGATAATTCAAAGGCTTTTGATACGATTGATCATAGTAAATTACTTAAAACTCTAGAAAACATTGGAATTACAGGAAACCTACATAAATTATTTGTTAACTACTTTCAAAATAGAAAGATTTGTGTAAAAATTTTTGATCATTTTAGCAAAAAAAATATTGTTTTCGCAGGCGTACCACAAGGGTCCATACTAGGCTCTACCTTGTATATAATATATGTTACTGCAATGAAATTTATTTTTTCTCATGTTAAACATTACGTTTATGCTGACGACACTGCATTAGTTATTTCACATGAGGATTTATTAATAGCGAGTAATTTACTGCAAATTGACTTTGTCACTCTTCAAAAATGGTCACATGATGTAGGTTTAATAATCAATGCTAAAAAAACGAAGCTTATGCACATCAGATCTCCTCATAATAACATCACCATAACTCCTAAAATTATTTCTCATGACTTTAATTGCATTCATAACTTTGTAATACAACCATGCTCATGCAAAAATATTGAACTTGTTTCAAAATACGTATATCTAGGCTTAACAATTGATTGTTATTTTAAATGGGATATACATATACAAAAAGTGTGCACACGGCTTAGAGCTATAGTGAGCAAACTTTATAGATTAAAGTTTTTTGTTCCACCAAATACCCTTAAAATAGTATACCTATCATTGGCGGAATCCCTAATAAGATACGGAATAACTTCATGGGGACATTCAACAAAAACAAATCTTCTTTCAGTCCAAAATGTACAATATTCTTTGGTAAAATTATTATTAAACAGAACTAAATACGAACAAAGAAATGACGTACCAAAGTCATTACTATACAACTCTGTAAATGTATTATCTGTTCGTGCTTTATTGTGGCTTAAAATTGCGAGTCAGCATACATCTCAATCTGAACATAATAAAATAGTGACACATGTTCATAATACAATACTTATTGCAAACGATGGACTTGTAGTTCCCAGATACCTGAATAAATATGGTCAAAGAACTCTAGAATACCTCGTTCCAATAATTTATAACATGTTACCAAACTCAATAAAAAGCTGTGAATTGACTCACAGAAGGAAATGTATGTTAAAAAAATGGTTATGTGAAAGAATTTTTTTGTACTAATGTAATTATGTGTATATTTTATGTACTTGTTAAAATTGTATATGTATTTAAGAAGTAATTGTTAAAAGAACCCGTTGACAAACTGATATCAATCAGTTTAACGGGACTTAATTGTAAAAAATGTATTTTTGAAAGTTGATAAATAAAAAAAAAATAAAAAAATATATAAGTGGATATAATATATTTAGTACCTATTCTGAGAACGGTACGACTTAATTCCTCAATAACACAGAATTCCGTGTACGACATATGATACTTATGAAATATTCCATGGCACCCTCCTTGCGTAAATTCAATTTATCTCCAGGTACGCATATGGTAATAAATTTGTATAACCTCTATATAATAATGTGAATAACTAATGTGCTTTTTCAGAACGTCATTAAATTATTCATTTTATTTTCTTAATATATAAAAATTCAGCCAGTGCGTATTTACGTTCACAAAACTCGAAAAGTAATGAATGATATATCTGAAAATTTCAATTTTTGTTCTTATTAGTGGCAGGAGTGTTCAGAGTGTGGTTTTAACGGTACAAGAATGGGGACCCACCAGAAATACTTAACGCAATATCTCTGAAACGGAATAAGATACTGAGTTGAATTACAGTTGATGTAATGTAGTATTTTAAGGCCCCTTAGTAAGCGTTTAATGATAGTTTGAAAGGGAGATATCAATCGTGATATTAATAATTTATGGAGCTTACTTTACGATTTTTTTTCTATCGAGGGAATTGTTAAGTTTTGATTGGAAGGAAACTTGTAAATGATAACACATCAGAAACTTTAAAAGGACTCTTGACTTTTATTTGCTCTATTCCCAATTACATTGTGAATATCAGGAGATCCAAAATACCCAAGACAGACCAAGGAGGTTGTCTTTACTTATTAAAAGCGTTAGCGAAAAAGAGGACGGTACAATGAAAATCAAATCTTTTATAATCTACTTGGGAGTTTGCACCTACCGACATCTATGTATAATTTTTACAACTAATTATCTTGGTTACATACAATTCAATCTTATCTACTTGGAGAGGTGTGAGTCCTAGATAAAAACTGCATTATTCAATTTTAAACAGGAATTTTATATAATTAACGTATCGGCATAAGAAATATATAGATATTATTTTCAAAAATAACTTTTTTTGGTTCTTAAAAACTCAAACAGTTAACGAGAAACTAACTAGACTTAAAAAGGTTATAAATTGGGTACATCGGAGCTTAACAGTAACAGTGTGGTATTCAGTAGTTAATGGTGGAAAAAGTCGGAGATGCCTGAGAAAGACATTAGCAATTTAGACGTATAATGTGTTATACAATTTATGAACCTACTTGGACCGAACATTACACGCAATGCTATAAAACCTTAATTTCATTACTTGTAGATTATAAAAAGTTTTATGAAAAATCGTGATCTAGTATTTATGAATTATTATTTACCAAAGAGAACTGTTTTGTTGTGAAAAATCTAGTAATATTGTTGAAACAGCAAACAAAAAAAAATAACTGAGAGAGAAACGTAAAAAAGAAACCAGCAAAAAACAAAGTTTAAAAAATATATACAATAAAACCTTTTTCAATTTTCGACCTAGTTGCGCCATCTCTTGAGCCGCCTAGTGGCCAATTTCAAAGAAAAAAAAATATTTTTTCGGTTTGACTGAGGATTGAACCTTCCTCCCCAGGGACTGGTTCTTAAACTGCTGTGATCTTTTAAATGTCTTTTGAGGCTTAAAAATAACTCAAAAATATGATGCAGACCTTCATTAGACTGGAGTCAACACCGCTAACACCTTAGCTAAATCCTAATTGGATAGTGCTGGCATTTATTTCGTATATATAATTTTTTTAAATAAACGTGTACGCGCCTGTATTTTCATGGGTGCCATCAAAATTTGATAGAATGCATTGTCATCGACAACAAGTCTATTTTAGACTCAGCTCGATTGAATGTTGGAATGTGGATTAATTTTCACATCCAAGATTTCATTTCATTAATTCATTCAATCAAGAAAACAAAATCTAAATTCAAATAAACAGTATCTATACACACATAAAAAATAAGTATAGTTAAATGCGAAAGGTGTTTCCAGCTTTTTCCAATGGGTCTCATGCTAATTGGGGAATAAATTTAATAAACACAGAAAGATGTGTCATTATAGGACTGAATTGACTGTTACGACTAACCATAATTTCCTTCTCCTTTTTTTAAATTTGTTATGTACTCAGATAAACATTCATTACTATTCAAAAGTACGCCATTCTGAGTCGTATCATCTACATAAATGTATCCTCCTCGTTTCATCCCATTCTTCTCATCTCGTTGGCTAGTAGGTCAAGCATCTTATTCCGGTCCATTGGTGATCCAAGTAACCGCATTTCTGTGTGTACTTGAACCTTCAAATTCCGTGGTTAGCTTTCATCCCTATATTGGTATTCTCGCGTCTCATTGACGGACAAAAGATCGACTAGGTCCATTCGTATGAAGATGAACGAATTAAATTAAATGTAAAAGCAATTTGTTTATGAAAGGAATATCAGTCAGCAATTTATGGAAATGACCTAAAAAACGATTGCAAAGACATTTTTTACTAGCATGTGCGTACTTAATTGGCACAAACTCAACTGAATACATACTAAGGTCGTTACTAATTAGATTCTTACACACCGGTTTAACGTTGGTGTGTTAAAGCAAAAACTCCTAGATCACAAGGCCGGGACACAGAATAATATCAGCTTCCTAACTCGTATGGGAACTCCAAAAAAATGTTTTTTTTTAATTAACTAAAACATCTTGGATGTTTTATTAAATAAGGATAAATTGAAAAAAAAATTAAAATGAATTTTTTTGTAAAAATCCCATACAAATTAGAAGGCTGCTTTGAACGAGTGTCCCGGCCTTGTGATCTAGAAGATTTTGGTTAAAGCCGGCCTTGAGCCTGGTTTAAGACCAAACAAACGCCATGGTAACAAGTCAAGTTTTTCACTGATCTAACCTTACGCGTTCATAATATTTACACCGCGTTTATAGTAAGGGGGTAAATATGTTATAAGTTATCATCGACAATTTTTAGGAACTATATAAGTTTATTGTGTACCTTCTGTCACTAAATATGACCACGCCAACATGATTTGGGATAATTGTGTATTTGTCTGTGGAAAGCAGTGCATTTCTTGAGGTTATGGATGGTTTGGATTAAAGTTTGAGTTGAATTTTAATCAATTGAGTGTTATATTGTAAGATGGAAGAAAATTCTGTTAAAATATACAAATAAGTTGTACTCTGAATGCGGCCCTAAAACCAATCTCCATGCAATATTCGCTCCTAAATATATCACGTGAAATGTTAAATTCCGTAAATATTCACAGTTTTTTGATTCCGGCGTTGTCCATCCCTTTAAAGTTTTATGGTTTTGGTGGTACTGGAAATACAAAAATGCATATTTTTCTACTGAACAATACATTCTCGATATACAGACTTTTCCAATAAGAGGTGTTATTTTTAATAGCCCGCTATTTCGTTACTTTTGTATCGGTTACTTTTGAAGTTTTAATTTTTTGACATTTGACAAGTAAAAACTATGTCATTAATAAAAATGAAATGATACACGCTTCAACAACGCATTTATATTATTAAAATTGAGTGAATCAAATGCAAATCATCTTGAGAGATAAGGCCCATTTCCACCTCGGTGGTTTCGTCAACAGGCAAAATTGTCGCATCTGGGCCTCGGAAAACCCAAGAGTTATTGTTGAAAAGCCTCTCTTTCCTCATCGTGTGACTGTTTGGTGCGGTTTATGTTCTGGCGAAGTCATTGGACCTTACTTTTTCGAAAATGAGGCTGGAGCAACAGTTACCGTGAATGGATTGCTATCGAGAGATGATTAATGATTTTTTATGGCCGGAATTGGATGGTATTGATCTGGACAACGTTTAATTTCAATAAGACGGCGCTACGTACCACGTAAGCAACGAAACCATTGATCTTTTACGATTGAATATCAAAATAACACCTCTTATTGGAAAACCCTGTAAATTCATTCCATTTTGTTTTCTATTTTTTCGGCAATTAAAACTTTTGGAGTCAGCTTCTGAGCATTTTAAAATACGTTAAACAAATGATATCTACCGCATAGTAACCTTTTCTTTTCTTCATATTTAATGTGGGGCAGATTCACCAGTTTCCCGTTTGTATGACGAGTTTCAGGACACCGTTTATAAAGTGATTTACACAATTTCATCGCCTTGTTACAATCATTTTTAATTGAAATATCACAAGGTTTTGCGGTGAGTGGCTTATTTTGACAAATCATTTGATTGTCTGCATATCTTGGTGACAACAGCTAGATAAATAATTTGTCTGCCTTTTGACATTTTGAGTTTTCTTAGATTCCTTTGAATAATGTAAAACCCCTAATTTTGGGGTTGTGACAATTCATCTAAAACCTTTTGGAGGGGGGAGTCCGATTTTCAAATTCTTTAGAATTGGGGGAAGTTTGTTGATTGCGATATTGCAAGGTTTTTTTTATTCTTGGTTAACACGACGAGTGACGGGTCGTTTCTCGTGATTTTGGAGACAGTAAAAGATTTGAAACACAAAGTCATTTGATTGAGTACTGTTACTTTTTAAAAATATTTATTTGCCAAAGAAAACAAAATAAATTTAACAGCATGCATTTTTTTTTCATTGCAGACAAAAGAACCACCTATTTGGGATAGAAGTACCTAGTCTGTAAGTTAATCAGAGTGCATTCGAAATGCCCCCATTCTAGTTTTAGTGAGGTAATTAGGGAGAATTAGCGCCACAGGTGTAAAGTTTCCCTATCTCAAAACATAACAATATTTTAGGTGCTTTTAATAGTCTGACGTAAGGCCCAGGTTACTTATATTCATGTGGTAGCTGAACCTCTATTTTTAAAAGTTTGAAAATAATTTAATTTTTTTAGATTACTGTATTAGATTGTGACCATCCTGTTATTTATTTTTCAAAATTATACTACCTACTGAAATGAAAATATACGATAAGCTACGAATTAAAAAATGTTATATTAATAACAATATTAATTTTGGTTGTGTGGCTGTGTATCTGTAACTTAGGTTCTATGAACTTTAGAACTTGGATTTGGAACTGATTGTCGGAAAAATTCATAGAAGCGATAAAGTCGGTACATAAAATATATAATTTTGATTAATTAATTTTATTAAAACTCTTGTTCACTTAATGATGAAATGCGTAATAATTTATATATTTTTTTAATAGATGTCTTAATTTTTCAAGTTTACTAACGGTGTTCATTCGAAAGATAAATTTCTGTACATCTTTAAAATTGACGGATATGTAACGCTGTATTAGACGACCTACTGTCAGTAGGTTGTGCTTATACTTGTGCGTTGCTACGTTCGCTATTTCGCTTTCCCTAATGGCGCTTAAAATCTTCCGGAAACGATTGTATTATTATTTCTTAGTTATTAACGCCGTTTTTAGGAGCTTTTACATATGAATAGTAAAACATGTATATTAATACAATTCATATTTACCATACATAACTAAACTGCTTCAGTAACAATCTTTTGTATTTGTTAAGTGATAAATTAAAGAATTCCAATGACTCGGTAAAATTATTATTTTCCTACATAAGAATTAGGGGCAATGAGGAATACATATGGTAGTTAGTACCTACCAGAATTTCTGGACTGAAATATATTCAGACTTCTATTATTACGTAGTGGAATCCAAAAGCTTATCAATAAAAGAAATTCTGGATTATCAAATACATCATTTAGAATTTCAAATAGAAATGTCAGTGAAAATTCTTCAGAAAATTTCAGCATATTCGTTTCATTTAAAGAGTGTTGTAGTACAACAAAATTACTGGAATACCCATTTTAAAACGTAGAAAACGTAAGAATTTATTGTGGCTTATTTCAATAGCCAGCAATAGTTTTTGGGGTGTTATGCCGTGTTGCGCTAACTCCTTCTTTAGCCAACGTTTCGGACAGCATTGCAGTGTCCATCATCAGGGCAGATGTGTTATTACTGCAATGCTGTCCGAAACGTTGGCTAAAGAAGGAGTTAGCGCAACACGGCATAATACCCCAAAAACAAATAACAAAAATCACTAGGATAAGCTTGTGTTGAGGTTAATAATTTTATAAAATAATAAAAATAACACAAAAATTATATATGAGAACCATATTGTTACATTAACGTTTCTACGAATTGGGTACCTACATGGTACCTATTAATCTAATTTCAGCGAATTAATCACAGTATAATGTAGTAATCATGTATATAATAATTTTATAATGTATAAAACCGTTAGAAAATGTTAGTAAAACGTTCACGAATAATTCCCCAAAGATTTCATGCTGAAAATGATAAGAAAATATGTTTCAGAAAGCTGGAAAATAAGACTGTACCTACTTGCAACCACTGCGTCAGTCTTTTGTTATTTGTAGAAAATGTCTGAATGTTGAGCTATGTTAGTATAAATTAATAATTATTTTTGTTTCTACACGTTAATTGCCCCGTTTTCAGTTTTCAAAAATAGTAATAATGTGTGCGCCGTAATAAGCTAACAAGTGAGCATTTGAGAAATAGACCAATAACGGGCAATTATTTAAGACGAGAAATAAAGCCAGAATCTTAACGACGTAAGTGAAGCAGGTGTGCACAAATATGCGACGCGCGGCTCTTGTATATTAGACAGATCTGCGGTTGAATTTTCTCTACCTAATCTCTAAAATAAAGTTGAAATCTTAATGACATAAGTGATGAAGTCGTGTAAAAACAGTATTCGGCGCTCGCCCGGCGTAATGGATGGACCTACGGCCGACTTTGCCCTAGCAGGCCAAAGAAAATCTATCATTCCGTGGGGTTTAATTTAATTATTTCTGATTTACGTATTACTTGAATCTCAAGTATTTCTAAATGGATCCCTTTTGAAGTTACTAACTCATCTAACTCGGGTGTTTACCGTTTCTAAAAATCGGGTGTTTACCTATACTACTAATTTTCAAACCATTTGAAACAAAACATTTTAATATCCTGTTTTTATTAATATTGAATATAAATAACTTTTATCTGCAGGGATTCCTTTAGAAATATTTTTAAGTTTAGTAATACGTTCATCAGAAATAATTCAAATGTTAGCTTCGAGAAAGCCTCCGTTATTAAAAGTCTTATGTCGCATAAAGTAGCAATTATACGAGTATTTTCTTAATAGTATTCAAATATCATTTATTCATTCAGCGGGTTCCGGAGAACATTGGTAACCAAATGGATGACACATTGCTTATAGCAAAACATTTCTGGAAGAAGACGTTTTATGATAAAATCGCAGAAGAGTCCCAACTGTCCCGTACTAGGCTGTGGTAGGACGTGGAAGGAGATGGGGAAGTTGAAAGTGAGGATGTTCCTGGTTATTCAGCATCGTTTCGAATCTAAATATTGGTCTTTCAACAGGGCGATACTGAAAGTATCTACCACTATGGAAAACACTACAGTATACAAAACGTAGAAAATTGTTGAAAAACATAACAAAAGGAGTAAACATCACAATGTTTTTGGATGACGAACTTTAGCGTAAAGTTGAACTATGATAATGATTATAAAAAAATATATGTTATTTTGTATAAGGTTAAGTTGGTTCTATGGAATGGAATATGGAAAGATTTGGGTTTTTTTATCTTTTTTTTATTTTTCTTTAGTAAACGGTGATTGATATTGATTTTAATTGTGGCAATGTGGGGAGATTTTTCATAGTTGTTCATAATTTTTAAAATAAATTAGATATCATTTTAGTCACGACGTTTGTTTTATTTTATTTTTCAAAATGGAAGATAAGATCAGAAAACTTTATATATTTCTACCACAAAGCAAAACTGGGTGCTCAAACGGTCGATCGCGATCGAGTCGATCTTTTTGAGTCGATCTCGAGAAAAAATTCCCATTTTTCATGCCTTCTTTTTTATTATTTATTTGTAGCTTGTGGCAGACTGAGTTTCTGAACGGAGTGTTCTGGAACAACTGGCAAATTTCGTATTCACTGTGAGCTGAGAAAGTTCCACGTGCTGCGGAGCGCGGGTATGCACTGTCTCTGAACCTTTCCACTGAGTGCCGATATATATACTGCGCCGTGGGAGCAGAATAGTGGGAGTCAGTAGTCAGTCAGTCCAAGTCAGTCTGAGTTGTAACTTGAAGGCGATACGACGTTTGTTGATAAATAATACAAAATAAGTGCGGTGAAGAGAAGTAAAACGTATCATTTTAATAACGATTGGGAGGAAGAATTCTTTTTTTGTATGGTGAGAGATAGGTACATTTGTCTCATTTGCCGTGCGTCAGTTGCAATACCTAAGCGTGGGAACTTAGAGAGGCATTATATAACCATTCATAAAAATTATGGAAAAGATATCCCGCCACAGAGTGAATTAAGAAAACGAAAAGTACGTGATTTGATAGCTAGATAGTTTAAAAAACGAACAAACCTTGTTCACAAGACCAGCCAAACAATCAAAAGCTGCAACGATCGCGTCATATAAAATATCTCATATACTGGCGAAACACAAGAAACCATTTGAAGATGGAATGGTTGTGAAGGAAGCATTTATTGAAGCGTGTGAAACTTTATTTGGCAATTTTAAAAATAAAACAGAGATTATGTCTGCTATTAGAGAACTTAAGATATCTCGTCCGACTGTCACAAGGCGTGTTGAAGTCATGAGCCAGGACATGGCAGGTAAACTAAAAAATGATATCATGGAATGTACATACTTTTCTTTATAGTTCGACGAATCCACTGATTTGACAGACATTGCTCAGCTGTGTATTTTCATTTGAATGGTATTCAATGACGTCGGCTAAGGAAGAGTTTTTGACAATGATTCCTCTGAAAGGAAAGAAAGACCCGTGGCGAAGATATTTATGACGTTTTCTTCAATTGGTAAAAGTTACGAATTCCGCTTCACGGTAAATATGGAATGTTTACTTTGAATTAATACTTGAATTTAGTTATATTATTACTAAAACTTACTATAAATATTGGGGAAAACCAAAAATAAACACTTGAAATTTTAATTTCGTTTAAATTATTTCACATACACGATATACACCGGTCGTCAAACAAAATCATAACGCCATACAAAAAATTGCCCCTTTAATAACGCCTGCTCGCGTCCCCTTTAGAGTTATATCCCAGTTTTCAAGTAGTTTGTGAGCTACGCTAGGTTTGTATAGACTGGTTTGTGATTTAATTCTAATACGATATTATGAATATAATCCAACTCTTGATATGAACATAGTCGCCGTCGGCTGCGACTATAACGGCGCCGCATACTAATTGACATATCGCGTAAGTGACTTAATAAATGAAATTAAAATTAAAAGTGCGTATTTTTCCGTCTCCCCGACATAATAAATCATGTTTTGAATTAATAAAGCTAAATCCATTTATTTGAAAGTGAAATATTGCGTATTAAGAGTGAAGCGGAATAAGAGAAAAATAATCTTCAATTTTGTAAGCTATCACTATAAGCTACCAATATATAAACTAGTGTGCATTACAACCGATGGAGCACCAGCAATGACTGGAAACAAAAATGGTTTTGTGGCATTGTGTCGAGCTAACGACGATTTCCCTTCGTTTTTCTCATTCCATTGCATTATTCATCAACAAGTTTTGTGTTCAAAAGTTCTAAACATGAAGGAGATTATGGACATAGCAATAAAAATTGTGAATTCCATCCGTGCCCGTAGCTTGCAACGATGGCTCTTCAAATTACAGTTAGAAGATAGTGAATCTGATTTAGTTCTTTGTACAGACGTCAGGTTGTTGGGTCGCGGAAAATTCCTAGAAAGGTTTCAAGAATTATTGCTCGAAATAATAACTTTTCTGGACGAAAGAGGTGATGACACTCAGATGATAAAAAACGGAAAATGGCTGATTGATTTAGCTTTTTTGACAGATATTACAATGCATGTAAACACCATTAACTTGGAACTTCAAGGTAAAGGAAAAACTATTATTGAGATGATTAGCGCAATAAACGCATTCAAAAGTAAATTGCAACTTATGATAGATCAACTGAAAAAAAAGGATCTGAAACATTTTACGTCTTTGAAAGCAAGGATTCCTCAGTTGAATTTTGATATTTATGAGGGAGAATTATCAAATATTTGAATTCGAAAGACGTTTTTATGATTTCAGTAAATTGGCAAATATCGCATCTTTTATGAGTTACCCTTTTTCGTGTAAAAACATTGAGAAATCTGCTACTGAAATAGCAAGTCAGTTTAACATGGAATCATCTTCTGTTGAAAATTAAGTATTGCAGATAATATCAGATTTACATCTCAAAGCCACAGCATCTGATACAAAATTCTAGTATTTTATATCTGAAGATAAATATCAGAATCTAAGGCAAATCGCCATTCAGTTGACGGCAATGTTTGGGTCAACTTACTTGTGCGAGTCTGCATTTTCTGAAATGAAGATAGTTAAGTCAAAATATCGCAATCGACTAACTGACGAACATATGTCATCGTGCTTGCGATTAGCACTCGGTAATTACGTACCATCGTATGAAAAGTATGCTGAGGACATGCAGTGCCACGCTTCAACATCCAAAGTCATTATTTAGTTAAGTATAGAAACTAGAACTCATTTGTTTTTTGTAAGAACCAATAACTTGCAATTTTGAATAAATATACGTTTTTTCATTGACTTTTTAGTGCAGACCTCCACCTACCTTGACTAAAAAAATGCATATTGCGTACTAATTTCTTCGTTCCTCCAAATTCTATGTGGATTCGTGGCCATGCGATTATGCAACGTCCCTATATATATATATATATTTTTTTTTAAAAGAAAGACAAACATTCCCGGGTTACAAATAACCTGCAATATTTGAAAATCTCCTACTACCACCACAGAAAGCTGAAAATGTTGCTTGTGTTGTGATGGAGGACTTAGCCAGCCGAGGAATTGAACACACTACCCGGCCACCGACCGGTCACATACACTTATACCGGTCACATACACTTATACCTTCGCCACAATACACCCTACCTACATAGACGACAATCCTGCATCACACATACTTGCAGCCTCTCAGAGTTGATCGATCGGAATCTAATAATATTGAGGTAGATCGCCAGCAGTTCAAGTTTGAGCACCCCTGGTCTAGAGAATCAACACGCCAAGTAAACAATTTATTTCCATTACATTCGAAGCTTTATGCCCAATCCAAACACAAAAAAATCAAATAAAGATGTCAAATGAAAATTCAATCTCAAACACCATTAAGAGATTACTCAGCATTTCCAGTCGCCTATCGATATCAACCTTTACCTAGGCAGTGCGTTGTACTTACGTAAACATTATGTCTAGGGATTTTGTATCGGAATATGTTTATTCAGGCAGTACATCTTCGCATACTTACGTACACGTAGATGTTTACGTGCGTGGGGATATTCGTAATCTACCATCTACACTGTACCGTACACGACCGTTAACGGGACGGTATTATATTATGGTCAACAATATTGACAGTTTGGTTAGTGCTTAGTATGTAGGTATATAATTTGTTGTGTTGTGGGGTTTAATAATTATACAAATACATCGTAACTGCAGTTTACTGATCTGAAAAGTTTTTGTGAAGATTAAAATTGTGCGAGTATCCATCACTGTTGAATTAAGCAGCCACCTCTTGTCTGGGGCCTCGAAATATTTAAATGAACCCTTAAAAATTACTCCGTCCAAAAATTATCTCCAATCATATCTGCAATCTTTAGAGCACAGGCGTCAGAACATAGAAAGATAGATGGATGGTTACAATAACTGGTTTTTGTAGAGGATATGTTTTTTTTGGATAGGGAAGAGGAAGTTGGGTTAGTCCCTGGCTATTCAGATTTGGCCACCAAACATGGCCAAAGCCGTTTCAAGCAACCTCTCATTTTTTAACAGTGGTCGTAAACAAGGGCGATACTGAAAGTATGGAACGTGCCGCAAATATCCTGTACATTATTTTTAATGAGTAAATCGTGAAACTACACAACTTAATCAAATAAAAATTACTTACGCACGCCGGGATTTGAACCCGAGACCTTCGGCTTGCTAGTCGAAAACATTACCCCTCGACCGCGGAGACCGTCAAATCACACGACAGTATTCTCAATCGAATTAAAGATTTACTTCAAAAGCGTATAAATTTTATAGGATTGTTTTTTTTTCGATCTCACTACTAGTATTTTTTTCTTGTTGTTTTAATTTTATTATTTTGCTAATCATACTTGAATGTTTTGTTAGAAAATCCGTAGACCTTTTGTGAAAACATTTCATTTTATCTCATAGATGTTATAACCTTTTAACAGCATCTACTTCAAGTGCATTTATTTTATTGTATTTATCCTCAATGTTTTAAATATCTATTATTTGCTGCATAAATTGGCAGATATTGTGTACTTAACAATATGAAAAAAGAAATGTCCAAAATATGGCTTTTGCAGTCAACAATTTATTAGCTCTTATAAATAATTATATCGCAGAATATTTTTTTACCTAAAACTCAAATTTTAAAAATCATTCAAAAATCAGGTTGGGTAAAATGGTATATGAACGGATTTGGGTTTACGTTTAGAATTTTTTATTTTTTATCACACCAAAATCTAGTGGACACTCCATTAAGACGTGTTAAATTAGAATCAGTAAAATAATGTTTTCAAAAGCATTTTTCATTACGTTTTATCATACGAAATTTTTTTTTGAAGTTCATTTAGAAGCAGAATTGACATGAAGAAAGCTACCGCTTCTACGACTCCATAAAAAGGCCTAGTCTTAATATTATCGGTATTATTTGATCTTTTCCATAAGTAATTTCCAAAATCAACTGAAACGGCAAAGCGGCATCTCTCAAACACCTCTAATAAGTATCCAATCAACGCCAACGGAGTTTCATAACGCCTATAGTTAGATCAGGAGTTCGGTTTCCGTTCGTTCTATGTCCATTTTCCATATATTTAATACTTCTTTGTTTTCGTATTTTCATTTTAAATATTTTTTTTCCAGAAAAACCGGAGAATTACGCAGGTATTTACCATACCTCCGCTGTCATTCCAAACAGAACAACTGAGTTGACTCTGCCAGAACCAGTAGTTCCCCTCCATAGGTGCGGTCGGCTAAAGAGAAAAAATGCCGTACACTTTATCAAATCATCAGCGATGATATTCTTTGACCCAGAGGGAGAGAATATAACAAGACGAACCGCGAGAGCCCGAATACTTTTTTGATCTCACCTAATAAATCTCCAATTGAGTACTTAGCTCACAGTTAACCAATCAGTGGCTCGTCCTTCCGCCATTTATCGAACGATGTACCATGGACGGCCTATAAAAACGAATGCACAGCCTTGAACCAAGCAGAGATCCCAAGCCAGTCGTAGGCTCAAAACCTGATCCTGGTAGCGAGATGTGTTTGTTCCTTCCAGCGAGGTCTTAGAGAAATCCTATGGCATATACCTGATACTGACAATGAGATGTATCGTCCCTTTCAGTGAGGTCGAAGAGTATCTAAAAAAAATCTTTATCATTCGTTTATAGTCGTTCCTACAATAAAGTCTTCGTTCAATACATTTCTGCAGTAAAGTTCATAACACTTCGCATTCAAATGATGCACTGAGTTAGAAGACGATTGCAACAATCACTCTCATGTAAAAGTTCTATTTCCATCACTCACAGCAACAGATCTGTATCTTTTAACAGTGCAGTAACCTTTCAATATTTCAGTCCTTACACTCAAGGCCAATCTCCCGAAAATGTTTGTTCACATGTTAATGAAGTGAGCTTGCTTAACATTTTGCAATGAACTTAAATTCGTGGTTGTTATTTATTTGTTCTTGATTAAATAATTAATCAATTTACAGAGTGTAATAATTTATTCCAACTAAAATAATTCATAAAACTAGTTTTCACTACTTTTGATTTTTTTAATGTTTCTCTTCCATAGAAGCTGGTGCTTGTGTTTAAAAGAGTGGTGAGCATCAAGAATATTTAGTATTTGTAATTATGATTTATGGCAATATGAATATTAAAAAATATATGTAAATGAACAAAAATTAAAATTTATTGTTATTAAAGAAGATAGTTTCATCATATTGGTATTTTTACGTTGAAATTCTCTTTAATCGCTTTTAGTAGGTGTTTATCGTTTTCGATTGTTCTGATGTTTTCACGTAGGCTGTTGAAGTATTTTTCCCTAGATATATTTAATAATGTTGAGCATAAGTGTTACATTTTTGTGTTGGAAATATATGTTTTTGACGAGTACGACTTTGAGTTAAAAAGTTGTGATTTTGTTTTTCTTTATTATTTGAATTATTATGTTTTTCGGACAAGACCATAAAATTTTAATACGTTAACTTCTTCAAAAATTAAGTGTGCTAGATAATCTCGTGGTTTTTTCAATATTATATTTATAATCAAACGTTGTACAATTTTAACAGGGATTAAATTTGTTTTGCATGCACCTCCCCAGATGAAGCGTATTGGAGATTTGATTGTACTATACCGAGGTAGCGTGCTTTGTATATGTATCAAATATATCTATTTCAGACAGATTAAGATACACAAGACTATGAAAGGGCCGGAGGTCCCAATCCGCAGAGGCGTGAGATGTCGTCCTTCAGTGGCGTGGGGGAGGAGAACGAGGCCGTCTCTGAAGCCGCTGTAGAGCTGGTCCGATCGCTTGTCGCTAGTTCTGGTTGCTGATCCCGGGTCTGGTCCGAAGGGGTAGGCAAGTCCGTGGTCCAGGATGAGGCGGGAGTCAGAGTGAAAGAAGGCGAGCAGAGGCAGAAGTCGGAGCGAGGTAGAGGGCAGAGCAGAGAGAGAGTTGTAGAACTGGTGATGGTTTCTGGAGATCTGTCTTTCTAAGGGCTAGTAGTTTAGTAGTTTAGCTTTTAGTAGTTTGGCTAGTAGTTTAGCTTTCTAGTAGTTTAGCCCGTTTTATAGAACGCGGGCAGTGGCCCCACGCTCCCACGGGTCGAGCTTTCTCTTCGATTCTCGGAATCGAGAGCCGTGTTTGGACGCGATGGCGGCGCCCCGCCGGTCTTTTACCGCCGCTCGGCCGGTAATTTCGGGCCGTGGCCGAACGTGACCACGGTTTTCCTTTGTTTAGGCACGATCCTCAGAATCGTGCGCGTGGAACGTAATGACGGCGGCGTACCACCGGTACGTCATGACGGCGCAAGGCCGCTTGCTTTGGGCCGTGGCCGAACGTTCCCACTACGTTTAGCCACGATTCTCATAATCGTGCCCAAATTGCATGCCATTTTTCATCATCATTTTATTTCACCAGCTCTCACACTCTGTAATTCTCTGCCCGTATTCCTCCAGCCAAGCTCTGAAATTTTACATTTACGAAATTTTACATACATATTTCTAGTAGTTTATCCAATTTAATAAGAGCAAATAACAAATTTAATATGAGGCGGCAGTGGACGAGCCCGTAGCAGTACGTCCGTTACAATATCGTTAACACTACTTAATATTTACGTTCAAATATTCTCTTTTAGTTGGTTTGCTTTATTTTGAATGAATTTGGATTTAGCATAAACCAATACCCCAGCAGGGGATGAAAATCTTCGGAGGTTTACATCTAGCTATATAAAAGTGGTAACTCGAGTTCTCTACTTTAGACTTAACTATCCCAGGATCAATTCTCCTTAATACCACCAAAGGATAAGGCCAATTTCCCAGCTCGTAGGAACCTAGGGCGGGGGGACGAAAGGGTCGGCAGGGGTTAGGGGAAAGGGCGGGGAGCGGCATTTATTAAATTATGGGATTATTGTCAAACTTCAAAGTAACCATTCGCGACAAAATGGCGTTGCGCTAACCGTCTGAAGTATTTATCTTCATAATTACTCAGCCAAATAGACAATCCGCCGGATCATTGGCTATCACCATTACCGTCTGGTAGTTTAAAAATTCTACTTGCATAAAATCATTAGATTCCAAGTCATAAAATCGTATTTTTCTACTTTCTGGAGGTTGCAAGGTACCTACTTAGACTTATTATCGATTTAAATGTATGATTCTGTTTAACATTGAATTATGATCATTTTTTATGTTACTACCGCCCAAGAGTCCATGTAGCAATCCGTCTGGAGCAAGTGAGACTGTGACATCCTCAATTGTTGTGAGGCTGAAGGTAGTAGAGAGAGGAAGGATGTGGGGAAGAGGAACTGGCTATTCCAATCTGGTCATCAAATACGGTTAAAGCCATTTCAAGCAATGTTTGTATTCTGAATGGTGGTCTTACACAAAGGCAATATTGAGAGTATCTTCCACTGTGGAAAGACTTAAATATTGTGGAGTAACACAAATAATTAAATTGAAATGCTTAACGTAATTTTCTTGAAACGGATTTAGACGTGTTTGGTGACCAGATCTAAGTAGCCAGGTATATTTTTATTTTTTTTAAATTTATTACTCTACATTTCATACTTCATTTCTACATTTCATAGTGCGCCCTACTGTCGAATTTGGCAGCCATCTCTGGTCCGGAGCCCCAAAATACCTGACAAAAACCCTTGGCTCTGTGCAGAAACGGGCCGTCCATTTGATAGATTCCCTAATCTTAACAAACGGACTGCAATCTTTAGAGCACAGGCGTCAGGTAGGTATGCTGTCCTTGTTCTATCGGTATTACAATGGAAGATGCTCTGAGGAACTAGCGTCATTGATCCCTTCGGCACCGGTGCGTAGTCGGGATACACACCAAACGCGTGCCCAACATTTGTACACGGTTGACATTTGTCACATGAGAACGGGTCGCTTCTACGATTCGGTCTTAGGTTCAACAGCTCGGCTGTGGAACGAACTGCCGGCCTCTGTGTTTCCTCCCTCCTACAACTTGGGACTCTTCAAGACCCATGTTCACTCCTTCCTCTCCACAAAAAGACCCTCCACACAGCATCCCCAAAGATGACATAGGCCCTGAGGGAAATTATTTTCTCCAGGGCCTCCTGTGTGGAGTTAATATAAAAATTTTAAAAAAATACAGAAAATTTATAAGTTTGATATTAGGCCAAATAATGTAATAGGATATTGGATATACGCACAAGACATGTAATAAAACGAAAAGTAAATTTTATGTCGAGGATAAGCTACAATACAGGCGTGAATTTATTATGGCCCGGTGAACAATCATTTCTAACTAGGCAGTGCCTATTCTAAAAAACTAAACGTTTCTCCCAGCATTCATCTTCCTCGTCTCCTTCTCTTCCTCACTACCTTCAGCCTCACAACATACCTCATTATGGATACCATAGCAAGCAGTTGGAACCCTTAATTCCGGTTAAAAACGGGATTGCAGGAATTACGAATGAATTATCAGATCACCTGATAAACTTTTAGTAAATTACGAAAATAGTATCAAGATATTTTGAACATCCGAATATTTTTGCATTATATCAAAAATTATTTGCATGGTCATGATATATCATGAAGGCAAAACATTCTTAAATTGATGTCTTATTATTAAAAACTGTCCATTGATCGTAAGGGTGAAAATCGATTTCTCTTCGAGCATCATTAAAAATCGTAACGTTGCTTAAAATGGTGTTTGGTGACCAGATCTGAATAGCTAGACTTTTCCCGAATTCTTCTTCCTCATCTCCATCCCTTCCTCACCAGCTTTAGCCTCAGAACGTACCCCAATTGTGATACCATACTCCTACTGAACCCTGATGATTGGGAGCAGTTGTTCCTCTTGTGTGGTAGGTACTTACAAATTTAAATACATTTTTAATCAAATATATGTTTAATAATACTTACAAATGTTAATATATGTTTAGTAGAGGAAGGTTGTAGGAAAGAGGAAAAACAGAGGCCAGCAAATCGTTTCACAACCGAGTTGTTGAAACCATAAATGAGTCGTAGAAGTGACTCGTTCTCATTTGACAAATATCAACCACGTACATATGTTGGTCGCGCGTTTCACATGTTTCCTGACTATACACCGGTGCGAAGGGATCGATTACGCTAGATCATAGAGCATCATCGATTGTTATACCGGTAGAAAAAGTATAACATACATAACTGATCCTAAAACAGTTTTTGCTGGTTTACAAAAAAGATTTTAGCTTTTTACCTATAAATAATTACAGTATATTTTCATCGGGGTTCGTTTTTATTAGCCACCTCCGCGTTTTCTTATGATGCTGGAATATTAACATGAGTTAACTTTTCCGCGTGTTCTCCGCCTGGAAACGACGTCAAAGTGTGCTGGTTAACGAATAATTGATTCGGCAATTTTATTCCGACTTCTGTGGAAAGCTTTTCAAACATCACAACCTTTTCGAGTTACTTCCATTCTATTTGTTTACCGATTTTATCAGCAAAACATTTCTTGGCGCTGTCGAAATTCGAACACACTCACTAAATCAAATTACCGATTTGTTTTACTGTTGCGCCGGGTATACGTTATGCTCTGCGGTGTGGACTGACCTTTACCTCTACCCAGGTTTATCTACTGAGAATAGAGGATAGATGTAGATATAGTAGAGTTTACAATATGTAGAGTGAATAACAGTGGCGTCTCGAGCACTTTTAGATTTTGAGGTCCTACCATTATTTTTATTCATTTAAAAAAAAAAAAGTTCTTGGACAATTCACAAGAAATAAATTATCCCAAAATGTGTTTCAATCTTTTTTTAAATGCTAATTTCGGTTGTGTTGTGTAACTCTTGTTCAATAAACACTTAATCTTAGATTTGCTTTGAATTTAAGTGTCATTATTAAAATTGTAACTGCTCATGTTAAGAATTCAGACAAGCTATAAAGTACGTATCTATAAAATAATATTCGAAAAGAAAATTATTTTAATTGACATTTTCAATATTTCAACAAAATTTTCAAGAATTTTATCACGGATCTGAGCTAGAAGTACAATAAAAAATAATCCATTATCTTGCATCTTGGGTCGGACATTGTTCATGTTCATTGGCGTTTAAATTCAAAGCGTCGAACGACATAAGTAATGCGTTACAACATCATGCCCCGTCTCCTGTTACAAAGATTCGATTGAAAAAAAGGCGATCGACCTGGGTATCAATTCTCCAATCCAGGCCGCTCGCGATCGCCATCGAAAGTAAATACATTCGTCTTTATTCTTATTGTTAAGTCTTGTCCAAGGTACACAAAAGTCATTCCACTCGAATAACGAGTGGTTTGACCCACTCGTTGTTCGAGTGGAATGACTTCGTCGAGAATCGAGCCCCTGAGACATCGTAGCTACGCTGACACCTGCTTTTCATTTTCTAAGTAGATCCATACAAGCAGAGCAACAGAGAGCGAGGACACGAGGGACAAGGCTAACGATGATAAAGAAAATAATATATAATTTAGTTTTTCAATCTTGGTTTACCATGTAACATACTTGATTATTACGTTTTATCTGGTGCCCTATAAAATTCATTAATTACTTGACCATCTTATAACAGACTTTATAATTTTAATGTGGTGACATTTAACTAACAAAGATTCCGTCGAACTTTGTCTATCCCTTGAAATAAATAATGATATTGAAGCGAAGCTTAATGCTAAATCACTATTTTGATTAATCTTTATAACGAATTGGTGTACATTATGAATACCAGAAAACATACTTTAGATAAATAAAGGTTTTCTTATCGTTTTACTTGAGTAGAATACAAATAAAATAATAAATTAATTAATAAAAAATATAAATGTAAACTACTAAATAAAATATGTTTTCGATAGATGTATGAATGCGTAAAAGAAGGAACTTTTTTAAAAATACAGTATTATAGCCAAGATTATCTGTGACAGTTTCGCTTGATTAACTTTTTTGCTTTCTTATAAAATTATTTAGAAATCGAACGTTTCTACACTCCGTTTGTCAAGTTATTTTAATGCCTATTACCTACAATTTAAGGTATGCCAAGAATATACACATTTTTTACTCGTAGCTTCCTCTTAATAATAGAGTCCTTTTACTATCTTGTATATTCCATATTATTTAGAAAACTGTTAACTTCCGAACACATAGAATAAACTTTTCTTGATATTCCAAACTTGCCTTTCATTATTGATTGTTAATCATGTTTTTATGTTTTATATTTTCTACCTCATTATTTTAGAAATTTTATTATTTTTTTACTATATTTATATAAAGTGTCGGTCCAACATAATATGATCCTGCTCTTACTGCACTAAAATATACTCAAGTGACAGGAATACAGCCGGCTGACCCCAATTATAAGTTTTTTTTTCATTTTAGTTCGTTTTGGGAATATCTGGATGGGTTGGTTCCATTTGACCCTATGTAACGCACCGCGCCGATGGTGTGCAGGTTAGGTTAGGTTATTTTAGGTTAAATATGTTTTGTTTGTCCCTTTTAACTCCTTGTAGCGGACCGCCAATGGGGAATAATAGGTAACCTCCTCATTCTCCATTCCTCTCTGGTAACGGTAATACACCTAGCTTACAAAACGCGCGCAACTTTCGATGGGGTTTACTTAGCCCCTGTATTTACGTTGCGAGCTTAGCTAGTTTTGCCTAGATATCTATATCTCCTCTATACAGTGTCATCAAGTTTTGGGAGAAATATCTCCATCTTATCCCTAGTGTAAGTGCTAGAAGATTCGAGAGAGGTTACAATGTCCCCGTTTTCATGAATACAGCCGAGAAAATAGTTATGTGCCGTTAAAGGAAATGAGATTCAGTTTTTTGGCGGGTTAGAGGCATTTGCGACTGGTTTTAAAATGAATAACGCTTTTCTCGGCTCATTTTTCGATACCCTAACGGGCGTGAAATATAAAGTTTGTCGTCTATTTTGGCCGTTCACTTCTACAGTGAGTGTTGGTTTAAAATTCTTATAGAGTTTGTCCAATTATGCGAAAATGTACCTTACTGTAAAAATTCTGTAACATTTTTTTTCTCTGATATGATTAAGATTTTCACGGCCAAAATAATTATGGTGATTTGTTTTGGGGGTATTATGCCGTGTTGCGCTACATCCTTTTTAGCCAACGTGTCCATCGTTGGGGAAATGTGTAATTGAAGACTGTGGTCACCACAATTTTTGATTACACAATTGCCCTGACGATGGACACTGTAATGCTGTCTTTAACGTTGGTTTAAAGAGGAGTTCAACATGGCATTATACCGCCAAAACAAATCACTATAATATTTTTTGCCTATTTTAACATCAGTTTTGACAGAGATTTGACATTCGTACAAGAATCCTAACTGCTCCCAAACATATAGAGCCAGTGAGACTATGGTTTCCTCTATTGAGGAATGTTGTGTGGCTGAAGGTAGTGGGGAGGAGAAGGAGATGAGGAAAAGTAAAGAGAAAATTAAATTTAAGAAAAAGTGACGAAATAATATATACAATAATTGAATTTTTTGTTAATAGTAATTTTTTATTTTCTGTTATTTATAGGTTTGCTTTCGTCAAAACCAATTGATCTGTCATAAATTAAATTAAAAAAACACAAATTTATCGTTTTATATAACAATTTTCCATCACAATGTTACTTTTATCCAAAATACGTTTGTTAAAAACATTCTCTGCAACTAATAAACTTTTCCCTTTGAGACAGGTTACCTTTGTGCCCAATGTGCAAGAGAAGAGACACGAGATTGATATAAGTTCAGATCACACTTTGAGAATAATACCAAACTTTAGTCATCCTTAAGGATCTGTTGATATTCTGCAATTAATTAAAGCAAGGAACGTGCAATGCCTTCAGTACATTCAGCAAGGTATATAGGAATTTGGGTATATGCAATGGGTATATTGTATATAAAATACATAAAGTTATCTAGTATATTTTTTTTTAAAGAAAGACAGACATTCCCGGGTTACGAATAACCTGACAATATTTGAACATCTCCTACTACCACCACAGTAAGCTGAAAATGTTGCTTGTGTTATGATGGAGGACTTAGCCAGCCGAGGAATTGAACACACTACGCCTGAGTGGGACCCAAGCGCGATGTCAACTCGGCCACCGACCGATCGGTGTATGTATGATAATATAATACGAATATATAGCGGAGTTAGGAATCACGTGAATGAAAACATGGTTTGACATAACCAAAACATATCAAAAACAAATTAGAGAGCTAAAAAATAATACAAACACCATAAAAATACACTAATGTTCAAACACCAACATCTGCCTACTCTAGAGAAAACAGAACAAATAAAATATCTAGGAATCATAATGGACCATATCCTCAGACGGACACATCATATCAAACAAGTCACAAATAAACTCCTCTAAACAATAAACATTTTCGTAAACATGAGAAATATGTATTAACTAAAAAGATTAAAACAATATATTTTTCACTTTGTCATTCCATAATAGAATATTGATTCATTGTTTAGGGAGGTGCCACAAACTCATCTATCGGATATGAAATCGCACAGAAAACCATTCTTAAGAGAATATTTTGAAAACAATTAATTACTGATACAGACTTATATTTAACATGTTTGACGTACTAGATATACGCCAACATCACAAAACTAAAAATTTTACCCAAAAAACAAAACTTGACAAACGCAAACTATCATTAATAGACCAGTTAGACAAGCGTACAAAAAAACATAAGAAACTCCGATGGAAAATACAAGCTTTGGACAAAGTTACCGCAAATACCAGGCAATAAAAGCATCCAACAATCTTTCACTCGACCCAAATAAATAAGGGAAACAAAAAAAAAATCAGATACAAAATTAAAAGATGGATTAAAGAACAAAAATGGAAATATTACAAAAAAATATGTAACGTACAATAATAAAACATTAATACATATTACACAATACCATTACAATACACACATCATTATATACAATCTTACCTGATAATATTTGCCGATTTTCATCAACGCCTTTATTATTAAATCAATGAAATGAAAATTTAAGGCATAAAATGGAATAGGTTTAAGACTAAACAATTTAGAAGCTCTGGAAAAAAAATCGGTAAATTCAAAGGTTGAAATCATGAATAACCAATTAAATTTAACTGTCAGCCCAATTCTAAGTATGTTCCCCGTTACTTCACGTATTCCACGTTCTCCTTCCTCACCTCTCTCCCACAACTGACGCACTGTTTCGCTCTCGTATAGTGTCTTTTTCTTTTTTTAATAATATTTGTATATTTATATATGTGTACTTCTGTATAATAGCATTTCTTTTATAACTTTCCTGATGATGGTACGGAGGTACGGAAACCGGTAGACAATAAAATTTATCAATAAAGCGACTTAAACCCATGTATTTGCTTATTTTGAAAAAAAGCCTTTTTTATTGTTTTTTATTTTATTTCATCCCAGTTTCATTTCATTTTATTTCATGTTATCTTTTTATGGATTTTATAAAATTATAAAATGGGCCTTTCAGCATGGGCAAAGTACTCAGTGTGGGCCACATTATCATATAATTTTTTGATACAAATAATAATATTATTGTTTCAATTTTTTTAAATGTAACATTGTATTGTGAAGTGATGAATTTTTTACCCAACTTTCCTAAAATTGCGCACTACATGGGTTTTTGGCGACGGATTAAGTAGAAATGATTGAATCTGTCCTGAGGTAAAGAAATGTAAATATATTAAGGATGGGTTGTTTCACAGAATTTTTCATCAAATTTCTATGTTGATTTTCACGTCCTGTGAAGGGTCCATTCAAGTTCTGTTATTATATCATTATTTGTCAGTTTTTTCACAAAACTGAAATAATGATAGAACTTGAATAGAACCTTCACAGAACGTGAAAATCAACTTTGAAATATGACGAATTATCCAAATTTTGTGAAACAACCCGTCCTAAGAATATGCAAAATTGTTGAAAAAATTAAATCAAACATTCTATTTTCGGTTTTATTTGAGTAGTTGTTTGTTCCCATGAAATCTCGTTCAATGAACTCAAATGTGTCTTTTCATATTGGAACTGATTTATAATAACAATTATAAACGTTTTACATTAAATACACTGTTTCTGAAAAAATAAGAAAGTAGACAGATTTAGGAAATGAGATTCAAAGAATTTGGCATTCTCCAACTATAAAAATACATATTACCATTTGTTATTTCGCCTACTGGCACTATACCTAGCTCTCTCATTCAAATTTAAGGCGTATTAGATCTGTCGAAGAATTTATATTTAAAAATACAAAAGTCAGTCATTTGAAATACATGTAGGATTACATAATATATAAATTGACATTCCTAAACTTCAAAGTTAAAATAAAAAGTCAAGTTAAAAATCCTAATAAATTGATAAGTCCAATTAAAATAATAACTTTTATATACATCGGCAGTCTGAATATACTTTTTGACACTTCAAATGGAGATATTTAGGACGGGTTGTTTCGGAGAATTTGAACAATTCATCAAATTTCAACGTTCATTTTCGGGTTCTGTGAAAGACTTATTCAAGTTCTGTTTGTATATCATTGTAGGCTAGTTGCTTGAAAAAACTGAAATAAAATAAGAACTTAAAAAAGTCTTTCACAAAACTTGAAAATGAACGTTGAAATTTGATGAATTGTTCAGATTCTCCGAAATAACCCGTCCTTAGTCTATGAGGTTTTTAGTTATGATTAACAACGTTTGTATCTCCAAGTTGGAACGGAATCAATTGATAGCGTCTCAGATGAATTAATGCAGTCTATGGATCGTGTATACGATTTATTTCAATTCTAAAAGCTTAGTTAGTTCACCTACATTCATTAATTAGAGAGTTATTATCTAAAAGTTGTGCATATTGACAGCGTATCCGACACCTTAGACACCGCGCTAAAAGCCGAGACTTTTGTCTACTGACTGCCGGATCATATTCTGACCGTGCTCGCAAATATCTTTAACTGACCGTCAATTACGGATTTCGTCAAGATCGTATTGACACAGTCTTTACCGATCATCCGTGCTGAAGGTAGTTAATTTAGGCATTCCATAATGTACAAACTACATAAATTTATTGATGATAACATGAAATTTACTTTCATCGAAAAAATTTTCTACTTATTAGATACGCTTCATTTAAATTATTACCTTCATCGCAACTGTCGCATTGATTTCCATTTACAACGTAAGAAACATTGTAACCTGTAATCCACATCAATAGTAATAAATAAATAGGTCGTCCTTAAAATTCAAAGTCTCCTTTTGCGTGTAATCTCCCCGTAATGTAACGACTAATAGTTGTACTTGTCAATTGGGGCCGGGATAATGGCGCTGGTATGAGTTACGTCACAGGTGGGGTAAGTAAGTAAACTGCCGAAAGTGTTAAACTTTGAACCGGTCCGGGGCAAATCTTGTGCGGCCGTAATGTTCCCTGACCCCGTGCCACTAACTCCGTATCGGGGGAACAGAACAAAGAGCAGGTCGTGGGATGAGATGTAACCGGCGTTATCGTAAGTCTCTCTGCCACCTAAGAGACACCTTACCTGGGGATCGATACTACTGTACTAAAACTTTATAGGAAAACGAAAAACTGCCCGGAGCCGATTGTACTACGGCTTTCTAGATTTCTTAAATGTACAAAGGTTGAAGATTCAAACTGTGGTAACTGTGAAGATACCGATAGGTAGGTGGATGGAATGGAAAGTGACTTGTTCTTCAGGTCTGGATCATTCTGCGGTTTTCTTTTCGGAACTCTGTATTGGCAGACCATAACTAAGAGGAGGTCATGGGAAGAGATGTAAGATGTAGATCGATCACAAACCACCAATGACCGATTGCGTTATTTTTCCAAAAAAAGATTCGATCGTTAGCAACCGTTTTTTATGGTGGGTGCCGGTGTGGTAGAAGATCAGATATATATATAATTTTATAGATCGGGCATCACGAACCCCGTTCTTGCGACCGATACATGGAGATTGCAGAAAAATAGGCAGTTCCTTTTACCATAGACCGGTATGGATTTATTATTTTCCGAGATACTTTTGAAACCATTTCCTAATAGCGAGAAGGCGGAATAGTTTCTTTCAGTTTCAGATTAACCATCTCTATATTTCGAGACATCCGATGTACACAATTTACACATCTACGGCAAGGTCACTCTACAATATCTACTACCTATCTTACGTACCCGATCAACCGATGACTGGTCGGTAGCTGAGTTGCCGTCGCGTTCGGGTGTTACTCAGGCGTCGTGTGTTCAAATCCTCGGCTGGCTAAGTCCTCCATCACAACACAAACAACATTTTCCGCTTACTGCGGTGGTAGTAGGAGATTTTCAAATATTGTTAGTTTATTCGTAACCCGGGAATATTTGTCGTTCTTTAAAACAAAAAAGATCAGGTTACGGGTAGTCGGGTCTCGAATACAACGCGTATTTTATAGTTTTTTTTTCTATTGGTCAAAGTACCCGATCAAAGGGCGAGTTTTTTCAACCCAAAGTGGGTCGTGATCGACTCGGGTCCAACTTCCTAGAAACGGAGGGACTACGACAACCCAAATTGTTGGAGCAAGGAATGTGGCTGAAGCTGGACATGGACAAAAGGATGGTCAAAGACACAAATGCGCTCTTGCAGATCGTTTTTGCTTATTGGGAACTCTACCAGCATTGGAAGAGCAGAAAATAGAACTGGGCGTTGGATGAGATGTAACATTCAATACAGTAAGGCTACCTCTATAAAATAAGGAAAGTAAGGTTGAGAAATATCTGGATATTCACATCTAGTTACTTAACACAGCTAAAGCTGTTTTACGGTGTCAATCCTAAATGTTGTTTTATCATCTGTACAATAATGAGAAAACCTATAAAGGAACCCCATAAAAAATCTAAGAACGCTGATTCAAATTGTTTTTGCTAAGCGAATTTACGAATTTTCAATAAAAGTGATGTTTATCCTGCAACTTAACCTATCGATTTCGGTGGGTTAGCTCAAAACAAAAGCAGCGGTGGTGGGTTCAGATAGACCCACCTAAAATATTGAATTTAACATCATGGGACACGAGTGACGTAGGTACTATTACTACGGCTGTCAAAATGCAACTGGCGAACTCGTGTGAACCTTGTTTGATTATTTTTATTTTCGTCCCAAATTGTAGCTAAACATTTGATAAAAGATAAGAAACCAAGAGAAATTAGCCTCAACGAAAAATAAATATGGCTTATTAATTTTTTTGGCAGCCCTGGGTGATTTTTGACCCACCACCGGAGACGTGTTGTTGTAATAAAATAACAAAAATGAAATACAAAATTAATAAATTCGAACAACCATTCGGAACGTTTATCTCAAATCTCAACTTATTGAATTAACTCAGAGGAAAATGTTTTTATTAAAGCCGTAAAATCAATCAAATTATATTTTTATGGCATAACCACAATAGCGCCTGAATACACGCCGGTCTGGGAACTAAAACGCTTTAAAGGTTGCAGGTGCAATAAAATTTATCATCGTTCAAACACCCCGCAAATTTCAAAATTGCATTGCAGAAAACATTTTCAAAGTAAATGTAGCATTTCCACATAAATGTATTAATCTTCGTCTATGTTTTACAGTTTTTCATCACTAATAGGTAATAATGACACTGTAATTTCAATGTGATAATCAGAGAAATTTACCGATAGAATTGTGTTATGGGCGTGTCTTAATAAGCTTTTTGAATGTCGCAAATTGAATGGATAATCAATGTTATTGTCCTAGGAATCTAAAGGTGTTAAGTAAATTGGTGGTATCAGTTTTATTTTTTTAAATAAGAATTAATCACATTTCTGAGAATACGCTTGTCGCATCGAGTTGTAAAATCCCTGATTTTTGTGATTTTTCTGTAATGCTCTATTATAAAAATTATATAAACATAGTAAGTAAATTATGTAGTAAAGAAAAAAATTACAAAAAAGCTCTTTATTTCATTAAAAACATTACATAATTTTGTTTTGGAAAATGAATGAATGATGATTCGCGATTCTTCAGTCAACCACGTTACAAATCTTTTGAACAGCCAATTCAGATTCTTTGATGTTGTGTATTTTTTTTGTTTGTACATATATAGATATATTACCTATATAGTGAGCTGTATTTTCCCTTAAAATAATTTATCACGGTTTAACAATTAAAGTAGAAAAAAGGTTCCCGTAACGTAGTGAAGTTGTGTACCACCGTTGTTTGTCTTAACAAATAAATAAATAGAGAATAATTTCACACCAAACATTTTGTTTTTTTAAAGAAAGACAAACATTTCCGGGTTACGAATAACCTGTCAATATTTGAAAATCTCCTACTACCATCACAGTAAGCGGAAAATGTTGCTTGTGTTGTGATGGAGGACTTAGCTAGTCGAGGAATTGAACACACTACGCCTGGGTGGGACCCAAGCGCGATGTCAACTCGGCCACCGACCGGTCAGGTATATAGTACCTGCCTAACCTACCAACAAATTTAATTCAATTTTGTAATGATGCAATAAATTGTCTCTCATATGATACATTTAACTTCCTTGTTTTAAAACATAACAAAGTTTCACTACAACCACCAACGACATGAACAAATTCTCAATAAATTCCTTAACTTAACTTTCATTGACCTCGCCTTTTTCATTATAGATTTTACAAAGCTTGCAGAAAATTGAACAAATACATCAATACCAAGTCATATATATCATACAAGAGTATTGTATACAATATACATGTAATACGAATTCTGTATTTACTTTCTGCGGTGGGGATTTTATTCAGCGCACGTGTGAACTAACAAAATGGCGGAATCATAAATCACTCGCGCATACGTCATTCAAGCCATATTACGAAAAGTATGAAAGTCGTATTATTTCCCTTGCTAAATCAGGACGGGTTTTATACACCTCTTATGATTTTCTGATGCCCCGATACGGAGAAGTAAAAGAAATAATATTTATATTTATTGTTAGTTAATAGATTTTGTCATTCCAATCTCTCACATATACAGATACCAGTACCTACAATAACACTTTACTTCATGTATTGTTTGTACTTTGTGGTTATTCAATTTATTTTAATTTTATTTTATCTAAGAAAAATTAATCTTCTGCTAGGGTAAATATAATAAGGAAACATTAATCTTTTGCTAGGGTAAATATTATAAGGGAACATTAATCTTTTGCTAGGGTAAATATTTTAATGAAACATTAATCTTTCGCTAAGGAAACGACGATTTCGACGGCCGGCATAGTCCAGTGGTAACGCATTGGACTGCCATTCCGAAGGTCGCGGGTTCGAACCCGGCGTGCGCAAATAAATTTTATTTGATTAATTTGTGTTATTTCACAATTAATTAATTAAAATAATATATAGTATATTTGCGGCACGTTCCAGAGTGGAAGATACTACCAGTATCGCCCTGGTGTAAGACCACCATTCAGAATTGAAACGTTGCTCCAAATGGCTTTAGCCGTGTTTAGTGACTAGATCTGAATAGCCAGGTACTTCCCCACCTTCCTCTTTCCCTTCCCCACTTACCTTCAGCCTCACAACATCCCCCAATTGGGGATGCCATAGTCTCACTGGCTCCAGACGGGAGCAGTTGGGACTCTTGTGAGGTATTCACTATAAAAAAATAAAATAAAAAAAATAAAAAAAAATAAAAATAAACATTAATATTTTGCTAGGGTAAATATTCTAAGGAAACATCAATCTTTTGCTAGAGTAAATATTCTAAGGAAACATTTTTTTTTTTTTTTTTTTATATTTACTCCACACAGGAGGCCCTGAAGAAAATAATTTCCCTCGGGGCCTATGTCATCTTTGGGGATGCTGTGTGGAAGGTCTTTTTTTGGAGAGGAAGGAGTGAACATGGGTCTTGAAGAGTCCCATGTTGTAGGAGGGAGGAAACACAGAGGCCGGCAGTTCGTTCCACAGCCGAGCTGTTGAACTTAAGAACGAATCGTAGAAGCGACCCGTTAATTAATCTTTTGCTAGAGTAAATATTCTTAGGAAACATCAATCTTTTCCCAGGGTAAATATTCTAAGGAAACATTAATCTTTTGTTAGGGTACATATACTAAGGAAAAATGAATCTTTTGCTTAGGTAAATATACTAAGGAAACATTAATTTTTAGCTAGGGTGAATATTCTACGAAAACATTAATCTTTTGCTTAGGTAAATATACTAAACATATCAAATCTAGTTGTTAAAGTTTTGTTGAAAAACGTGGGAATTAATATGAAATAAATATAACTTTATATTTAGTCATATATACAAATATAAAAATTTATGTTTGTGTTTTCCCGATGGACTCCAAAACTACTGGACTGATTTAAGACAAAGTTTGTTATTATTAGTGACAGGAATGTTTAAATACTGTTTTGAATGGTGGAAGAAGTCGGGGACGCCCGATGAAGACTTTACGCAATATATCTGCATTCGAATGAGATACAGATTCGAATTAAAGTCGACATGATGTAGTTTTAACGCAATATCTCTGCATTCGAATGAGATACAGATTCGAATTAAAGTCGACATGATGTAGTTTTTTAACGTAGTGGATTTCATGACACTACGTGAAGTGAATGATTGAAATATCGGGGACGTCTGAGAAAGACGTGAATCAATTCATTATTTGTGGTAAAATGGGGCGTACAAGATGAAAGAAGAAAGAGGAATAAGGAGAACGTATGACTTGGTAAGGTACGTAAGGTTGTAGAAGTCTCGGTAAAGAGAATTGTTGAATTTTTTAAAAGTGCTTACAGAAAATAAACTATTTCAATATTATTTACAACTATCACAATGAATGTAATTCAAATCAGTAGCCTGTCAACGCAAATTAATGTATTATATGTAGATGAGACATCAAACGAAAAAATACGTTCCGCTTTTTTACCTCCAGCTGACCTCCAACTTTCCCAACGCTCTAACTAAAACTACCGAATCCGCTCTACGCGCACCGCTTATCGTGTTCTAATAGAGGAACAAGTAGCTCTATGATTATCACATTAAATTTACTGTAAATTTTTTTCAAATTCTTTTATATCTGGTCCCACAGGGATCGGTTCTGTCTCCGACTTTGTTTTTGTTGCACATCAATGACCTTTTGACATGTGCACCGATTCATTGCTACGCGGATGACAGTACAGTTCATGGTAGCTTTTTGTTTGACAAGCCCCCAAAGGGCACACAAACTCCAACGGCTCGGAGGGCTTTGAAGCAGAGAATGGACGGTTATCTCGAGAGTATTTCCTCCTGGGGTAAAAATAATTTCGTCGAATTTAATGTTTCAAAGACCCAATCCTGTCTGATTACGTCTAAAAGGGATCTAAATGATAATCTAGTCTCCTTCAACGGAAGCAATCTTCCGAACAGGCCTTCCATTGATATGCTTGGTGTAACTATAAGTGACCAGCTCAGGTACGGGGGCTCCATCGAAGCCAGAGTAAAGCTGGCCTCTCAGAAGCTGGGCGTACTGTACAGGGCCCACAGATACTTTAATAGTACACAACTGCTGACCTTTACAAATCGCAAGTGCGCCCTACTGTCGAATTTGGCAGCCATCTCTGGTCCGGAGCCCCTAAATACCTGAAAAAAACCCTTGACTCTGTGCAAAAACGGGCGGTCCGTTTGATAGATTCCCCAATCTTAACAAACGGACTGCAATCTTTAGAGCACAGGCGTCAGGTAGGTATGCTGTCCTTGTTCTATCGGTATTACAATGGAAGATGCTCTGAGGAACTAGCGTCATTGATCCCTTCGGCACCGGTGCGTAGTCGGGATACACGCCAAACGCGCGCCCAACATTTGTACACGGTTGACATTTGTCACATGAGAACGGGTCGCTTCTACGATTCGTTCTTAAGTTCAACAGCTCGGCTGTGGAACGAACTGCGGCCTCTGTGTTTCCTCCCTCCTACAACATGGGACTCTTCAAGACCCATGTTCACTCCTTCCTCTCCACAAAAAGACCCTCCACACAGCATCCCCAAAGATGACATAGGCCCTGAGGGAAATTATTTTCTTCAGGGCCTCCTGTGTGGAGTTAATATAAATAAAAAAAAATTAAATTAAAAAAATTTAATATTCACTTATTTACATTTATGCATTTTCTAAGCAAACACTTGTAAAAAGGTTATAACAGGCAGCTAAAATATATATTTACCTGCTTTACGTGATAGTCACTTAGGTAGGTATCTTTTTACTTGCTGATATTAAATATATATCTATAACAACATCTTCAAGACTCTAAAAAATAAATTGGAAATATCTAGTTATATTAAAAACTGTAAACTATGCTCTTCAATCAATGCTTACATATTATGTTGTATGTTGGGGTTCTTGTCACAAGACTACCCTAGAGCCTTTAAATGTCGCAAAAAATCATTTTAAAAATAATGTTTGAGAAAAGTTTTTTTGTACTCGTCACAGTTATTATATAGTGATAATAATGTCAGTAAGGGAGTTGAACATAATATAGACTCTTCGTAAAAATTTTTACAACATTGATATTGCCAAAAGATTGCAAGTGCGCAACATTAGACTGGGTTCTTCTTTAATGTATCAGCCGGTGAATACCAGAATAACCTTTGAACAAAGGAATTTTTTTTATAAAGCTTCGTTGCTCACTGAAAATATAAAAACTATAGCTTCGTTAAATCTATTCAATAAAATGGTTAAAAATTCAATACTAGCTGAGAGTGGTGATTTTAGATTACCCATATCGTAGCTTCTGTCATAAATCACCTTAAAAACCCCATATTCGATATTATACATCTATGTTTGTACTCTGTACTTTATAATTGTAAAGTTGCTCGTCTCGACACAGGAATTCCTCAATGAGATTAACAGCGGAGGAAAAAGTATTTAAATTATAAAAAATATTAGCTTTATAACAAACCAAGAAAAATTAATGAAATATATTTTAATCACCAATTTTTATCGTATATCCTACGACATGTTAAATTTTCAATGTATATAAACTAAGGGACCACCAAATAATACAAAAGCTCTAACAGAACTAGCGATAAAGCTCTTTCACAAACTAGAATACTCGCCAAACTTAACATCTCCCTTAAACTCATTAAATAATAACGTCTAATGTCCGAACATGACTGCTTAAATTATAAACTACACCAGCTGGTTAACTAGTGAGTTATGAACCCTGACAAATGCAATTATTAAATAGCGCCAGGTGATACGGAGATTACGTGACTAGAAAAAGAGTATGATTCAATAGACCTTTTTATGTAAATCTCTGATTATTTCCAATCTATCCACCTATTTTCTGAATGATTTTTTTTTCTATTTTTAAGAAAGAAAATACAAAGAGATAGATGGACAAATTTGTAAACAATACTTAACTAACAATTATTAATTAAAAACCTTCTTATTCCCTAACTAACCCCAACTCCTTCATTTATTATTCTGCTGATTTGGGTTTCCCCGTTCCGCCCACCCTCGCTCTCTATCCTCTTTACCAATGCTAATCTATGTATAACTTTAGTATACGATGAAGAGAACTTTGCTGTCGAAACTTGCTGATTTTATATCTAATAGAGTGGTGTCAATAAATAAATTTGAATTTATTTTTTTTAAATGTTTTACTCGTAACATAAACTGCATTCAGTGATCGTTGGGGAAGAGGCCAAACTACTATTTTTGAAAAGTAAAGTCCTTGGGTTGATTTTTCACAATAAATAGTGCTATTAACATGATCCAATTATTATTTTTATTTTACATTTGCTCTGACACAGAAATGATCATAGAGTCATTGTTGAAAGGCGTACCAATCACGTACACATTTAATAGATAATTTTCAAACAAGTCGACTTTGGGACAACTTGGCCGGCCTATGTGTTTCTTCCCTCCTATAATTTGTGAATCTTCAAGATCTTCTATTTTATGAAAACTCTTTCAATAATACCCGTCGGTTTCGTGACAACTATGGGATAAATTCTTGATAAAAATAATATCTTACCTTTTTTATTCAAAGTCATGAATCATTAGATTTGCCCACAATGATTTCTTCTTTTTATAACTTAACATATTTTCTACTCCCTAATAATTAATTTGTCAAAAGAACTGTCTTACTTTTGATATGTTTTGAGATTTTCACGGCAAAAAGTACTGAAGTGATTTACTTTTGTAGTATTACTCCTTCTTAAGCCAACGTTTCGGACAGCATTACAGTGTCCATCATCACATTAGCCTGAGGGATTAAATAAGCAAAATACTCGAGAAATGTAAGCAATTGAACAAAGTTCCATGTAATATCGTATTGTAAGCAATTGGACAATGTTCCATATAATATATTTTCTAAGTAATTTAACAAAGTTCTATATACTATCGTATTGTTAGTAATTGAACAATGTTTTAAATTATATCTTACTGTAAGTAATTTAACAATGTTCCATATAATATCTTATTGTAAGTAATTGAACAATGTTCCATTTAATATCGTATTGTAAGTAATTGAAAAAATTTACGTATAATATCGTATTGTAAGTAATTTAACAAAGTTCCTATAATATCGTATTTTAAGCAATTATAATTATAATTTTATGCTATCACTAAGATCTTTTTTATGAGTACAATAAGTGGAACACTCATTTAACGGCCATTTTATGGGATATGAAAAGCCTATTTCATTGTTTAATTGCGAAAATACAATCTATTTTTTAATTGCGATAATGACGGACTTTAACTGTCGCCATTATCATAACTATTAAAAGAAATCTCGTTTTTGATTGAACAATAAAATGTCTGACAATCTCCTTAAATTCATTGCTTGTTAATTACAATTTTATTTTGTCTAGAAAATGTAAAATGACAAAACGAAGACCTATAAAATATACAAATAATTCTGTAATATTAATAGACGTAATCGTCTAGCTAAAATATTGACGTTATTAACAATGTGTTTTAAGAGCAATATTTTGTTTTGATTTAGGTGAATACTTTTTTTAGGTGAATTCTGCACAACAGTTCTAATTGCTCCCTGCTAACCGGAGCGATGCGCGATGTTTCGTTTAGTATTTTACACGGAGAAAAAATGATACTGTTAAAAAAATGTGACTGCATGATCATTTCGCAATTAAATATTAGTCATTCAGGATATATCTGGACACGTTTTCACGCAGACGCCCTAGTCCGAATAAATATAATGGACGAAATGCGAAATTATTATTCTTGTGAGTAACACGTGTTCCGACTCATAAAATCATGCTTTCCGGATAGTTTGTCATGAAATTTGTCAAATTACTCAGTAAAACGAATAATTTGGCAAGATTTTTTAAACAAATTTAATATTTTAAAAACAAATTATGCAAAAAAAACTTTTTATACAGTAAAATCAAACAAATAAAAAATGTTGATATCCCTCCGGTTGTTTGACTATTCTGCCATATCTGGTAATTTATGACTTTACAATATTTTTTCCCCCCACCTATCCCTCATCTCTAACTTCTTCCTCTTCGAGACAATGGCATCACCAATTGGACACTCTATCACATTATCTTCATAATCTAAAATAAAAACAGGAAATATATTGTTTTAGTGTAATATAGGTAAAATAATATATTCTATAGCATCACTGTAGAAATATGGTGTACTCACTTGCACTTGTGGCACCCGCATGTTGAATGAAATTCCACCATCTGTGAACACCATTTTTCAATGTAAAACCCAATACTGGCATTCACATTTTCTTTGTTTATTTATTTGTATTGGTGTTTTTTAGGAATTGATCATAGTGGACGTACCGAAGAAGAACTTTGGGAAATACCTAGCTCTTTCTCCAGCTCTTTTGTTTTCACTAAGCCGTTTCTTCTGAGCCGTAAAGTAAAATCTTACCGTCTAATGTATTTCAATGCAGTTTGATTGTTACTTATCTCTGCTGGTGTAGTTGCTGTTTTGTAGATTGTCAAATTTAGGTTTAAAAATTTCTCTACACAATTAATATTAATCACAGTCTACTAAAAACCTAGAAACTTTCCATGTTCTTTTCCAAAGAACAAACTTAACCTTCTTTCAACCTCTTGAACGAATGTGTCGGCTGTATATAATATTGACTGTAGAGGCAAGATTCTGGAAAAACTTTGTTGTCTCTCACTGTTTTTTTGTTAGTATTTATTCTTTGTCATGTTTATGTTAACGTTCTGTGTTGAATATATTATAAATAAAATAAAATCTTTGGAGTCATCAAACTAGTGTTGATCCGGCGACAAAACCCTGTTTGCCAGAGTTGCGGTTATGTATATGCGACTAAGTTGAGGGCAGTTTTGACACACTCACCAGAGGTGTACTGTGTCATATAGTAGTAGACTGACAAAAGGCTAACACTTGCAAATGTGCAAGTATTCAAAACAGCGGCTTTGGTGGTTACGAGAATAGTGGTGTGCTAGTTTGTCACTCACAATTTCAGATTGACCAAGTGGTCTGCCTGTAGGATTGTAGCCTGTTTTATTTAAAATTGAGGAAGTACCTTTGTAGTCTAAATCAAAAGTATAATCGGAAAGTATTGGCTCTAGATGATATGTAGCCGTTTGAATCGTAAGTAAGAGTAATAATTAACTAGCAGTTAAAAACCCGCTTTGCGGGTTTTTCGCTGCTAGGCCCTGCGGGCGGAACTTAGTTGGGCTTCGCCCAGTTTCAGTGATACTATCAGTTTGTAGCAGTTCTTACTAATGGGCGGCGAGTTCCTACCCGATTAGAAATAATCAGTTGGTTAATTTTCTCCTGTTGGCACTCCTGTTTTCGAGTTCACGGTTCCGAGCGTACTTCGACTGGTTTAGTTGGTGGCTGGTCTCGGGAGATTGCGGTGTGTTTCGTGCGACGCTGAACATGAGTGTCTTTCTTGCAATTCACGGAAAGTCTTTTCTTTTAACTTTTATTTTATAATATTTAATTTAACATTCCGATAGGGATTACTGTTTTAACTTCTTGCATAGTTAATAAATACTATGCTGGCGCCCACTCAGACATTTCTTTACAAGATAATTGGAGTTTTTAAATAATCATCTTATCGGCTCATTAGTCATATTTTATCAAGATGGCGTTTATTGTACGTGCATTCTTGACACGCCCGGAGATAAAATTTGTTAAAGTTTCATGTTCGTTTTATTGATCAAATATTTAACAATTGTTATTTCAATAAATTAGCTTCTTGTAATAATTAAAACCTGCTTTTATTTAGGACTTCCTTCACAGATTACATTTGCTACCCACATACATTTATTGTCAGTGCGCGTGGTTGAGATGACTTGATTATTGTAATGGAATTATCAAATTAATGTCACAATCTTAGGATCCATCATTTATTATTTATAATAATCTTTTCATCACCCATCAATTGGCATGTAATGTTACAAGTTAACCTATAATAACCCAACCTAACCTAACCTAACTTATCATTTTATTATACACATAAGTACATGTACAATTTATTATACATATAAGTACATGTCAGATTAGAGATTTGTTGTCTAATTTTACAAACAAACGCGTATTAAGCGCGAACTTCATATCCGTGTTGTGTAAAATGGCGCGAAATTATTATTTACGTAAATAATATTAAATATCAATATTTTTAAAAATCGTAAATGCAAAGAGTTGTTGTTATTGTCATTAAGTGAAATCAAATATTTGTTTTCTTTTAAAATGCGTATTAAAACGTTAGATTGGTAGTTAGAATAGATAAAATTGTACGTATTTGTTATGAATTATTTCAAATGAAATTATTCGCTATTATGCCGCCAGAGGTGCGCTCTGTCGGCCAATAGGGAAACTACTCCTGCGGCCGGTAAAGCAGGGATTGAATTTCTCAAGGAACCGTAGAATGCGTGATATTTTCCTACGCGGAATTTACCCGAAACACACGATTTGAATTCGACCAAACAGAGGGCCTAAACCGTCCAGACGATGGCATAATAATACTATCAGATATACTACCACACACTATCGGCATCCTGGCGGCCACTTTCGGAACTAACCGTGCATGCCGGTTCGCAGCCCTCTGCCCGCTCGCCGGTCTCTTTGTAATCCTGCGTTCAGCCATGAATCGGTTAAGAAAGTGGCCGCCATGGACGCCGATAGGTGGTAGTATTAATTATTATTCTTACTTACGATTCAAACGGCTACATTACAATGTAGAATGCTTGTTCTTATTGAAGAGAAGCTTCAGGATCAAAGCTTCCTCGTGAGAAGTGGAAACTTATATCATGAATGATTCTATCCAAAACAGTCGTACTGTTATTTCTTCAAAAGGAAGATCTGGTATAAGTCGGACTGGAGTTTTCTTGAGATTTGATTTGAAGTTTAACGATTTTTTTTTTCTCACTTAGATTAATCATTAATAAATCCATAAAGCGTGGGTACCTAAACAACGAATTAATTAAATTTTTAATTTGTTTCCTTCATCAAAACGTGTGACTGTTTAATTGTGACATGAGCATACATTACAATTCCACAAGCACCCGCATTTCCAATTTCTACCGATTTGTAATAAATTTCCCTTTAACTATTTAAGTTTTTAAATTCCAAAAAATATAAATGTAATTTTTTGAGATAATATCTGTACATTTATTTTACCCTAAATTATTAAATTCCCTCGATAGAAAAAAAATCCCAAAGTAAGCTCCGAAAATTATTGAAAACACGTTTTGTTCTGTTATTTCATATGTTATAGTCATGAATAAATTCACAGTGTATCTTTAAATGAAACTTAAGTATTTTTGGAGAGATTGTTGCTCTTTTTTTATTGTTTGTTTTTGGGGTGTTATGCCGTGTTGCGCTAACTCCTTCTTTAGCCGACGTTTCGGACAGCGTTGCAGTGTCCGTTTCGCTGTCCGAAACGTCGGCTAAAGAAGGAGTTAGCGCAACACGGCATAACACCCCAAAAACAAACAATAAAAATGCTTTTGGCCGTGAGAATTTAAAAACATTGTTGCTCTTATTCAAACGAGTCGTCTTTTATTAAATATTTTCACATTTTTCGCTTACTACGGGCCCTTAAGCCAATCGAACAATTTGTTAGTTTGTTAAACGGGCTTGACGTAAGGAAAAGACGGTCCGACGGCCGAGCCTAATAAAACTGACTTTTGTATCTGAAAAAATGAACTTCGCTTGTAATAAATAGCACTGCAGTAATTAAAAACTACATTTGAAAATCAAGTTATAAATTCTTCCATCGTAGCATGTTAATAGAGCTTATTATGTTTCACACCAATCGGGGGAAAATGTTCTGCATTTATCGAAATTCCAATTATTCATCTCATTGAAATTCAAATTGCATCAGTTGCAAATATCTCCACGCGCTCAAAATGTATCCGGAGCGCATCAGCCGTGAAGGTAATCTTCAATCTATATCCAATGGATATCCGAGCAACTCAAGAGCACATTTCCCGGTCGTGTCCACGAGCGAGCACAATGGCAATACGAACCACACGTCGCGCTTGATAGGCGAACCGTTTTATTATATACAAGGAGAAACGCTCACCACCAAAGCCGGAACCGACTTGAATTATATGCGCTACTAATACACCTTCATATCACACGGTGGGCGGGTTTTGTTCGATTTTCGTTATAAAATACATCACACGGTTAGTTCGAACCAAATTTTAATACTATTTTGATGCTGCAAAAAGTTTTATTAACATTTCTTTTTTAATACCAAAACTTAGATAATTTTGTTAAATATTGAAATTAGAAAATTTTGTACAGAATACAATTAAATAAGTAAAAATCATTCTTATGTCTATGGTACCAACTATGATAACGCTCTTTCTTTAATAATTAATTTGTATCTTTTCTTTTTTTAATAAATTTAATACAAAATTTCCTCTCATATAGTAAGATTTGTAAGTAGTGACTTAAATTTCCTACCTACTTAATTAAGACAATATTAAAGTTTTCCTTTTTTATTTCTAATAACGAATAATATTAAATTTGTCTAAGGAAATGTCACCATCTCAATGACTTTTTTCAACGGTAATAATGATTATTCCGATTTTACAGCTCGATAAAAATGTAGTTTCTGTTTAAAGTAGCCACCATCTTAAACCGGAATCGCTAAGCAACAAATAAATTTTCACACAGGTGAAATCCTAAATTGTGAACTTAAAACAGGACTTCGTTACGCTCCGCGATCTTTCAATAAATATTTGTATTTTTCTAGACGTGTTATGGTTTCTTGAGGTGATAATTATTGGTGAAAGTAAGCTAAATGTTATTATTATTTTATCGGTTATGCTGTATTTGTCAAACAGCCAAAACAATAATAGCTCAGTGATATTTTATCAAATGTATTAACATCACGCACGTCGGAAAAAAATACTGGTGATTCTAGTATACAAGCACCACGAAAATAAGGTGTTTTAATTGTTTTCATACTCACCATTTTTCCAAGATTAAATTACCTGTAAAAATTATCTGAACGATATGGGTATTTTTAAATATGTATAATAATGATTAAGATACAGTTGGGATCACCGGAAGCCTTGAGAAAAATAATTTTCCTCAGGCCCTCTATCATATTTTAGGACGCTTTGTGGAGAATCTTTTTTAAAGAAAGGAAGTATATAAAGTTCTGGGAAAGTAAACAAGTATGAGGGTTGAATAAGAAACTAGGGATTTGTGTATCCAGAAGTGTCGAACATATAAATATATCCCTCCCACTGTGGCGTAAGGCGATTGATCGAGAGACAGTTGGAGAGGTTAAAGGGTCTCCTCAAACCAACCTCTCTCGATCTGGCACGCCCCCCAGCTGGTGGCAGGCTCATCCTGAACACACCTCACTGAATGAATCCGGGCACTGCTGCTAAGTCACCAAACATATCAAACCACTTAGGGGGTATTTCACTATGTCGGGCTAAATATCTGACTAGCTATCCGTTGGCTGGCTTTAAAGATCAGAATAACTTCGTTATTCAACGGCGACCGTTTCACCATTGTTGCCGAGCTTCCGGATAGATAACACTCGAAATAGTCTGGCAACATCGCAGTTACCCCATCTACTGCCACGGCTGTCAGGCGTCACAGTCCGCACACCGCAAAGTGTGCATTTTTTGGTTATGTTATGTTGATTATCAGGTCATTTTAGATAGATTCGTGTCGAATAAATACATTGTTTCTTATTTTGAACACAATCAAATAATTCAGGATGGATCATACAAGCATTCAAATTCATTCAACAAAATTCGACTCACTTCTCCGCTGTCAAACTCGGAATGTTTTGACGCCATCTTTGATTCGAGGAATAGCGCCTAACGTGAGGTTCGAGCACTGATTAGTCAAATCGAACTTTAACCCGAGCGTTAGCGTTATTCAGATATAGTGAAAACGAAAAAATGACTAATCCGCGGATTAGTGCTTAGTCAGAACATAATCAGAGATAGTGAAATACCCCCTTAGAGTGACATATCGCAGAGGTGTTGGTTATTTATTTATTTATTATTTATTAACGCCCTATCGGGCTTTTACATAGTAAGTTGACAGTTTATGTATTTAAGTGTAACATGTACATGGATAAAATAGCTAAATATAATTTACTCATAAGGTATTTAGAAAATAATATGGTTTAGTAAATCAAAGTATGAAAACAAGATCTTTTTTAAAGCTAATAAATATTACAAGTTAATAACTAGCAAAAAGGTCTAAAATTAGTTGCCTTTTGAAACTCTCAAAGTTATTAACACCAAATATGTCGATAAGTTTACAATATTTGTTTGCAAGGTGATGAATTCTTGGAATTGGTTAGTACAAAGAGTAGTTAGTATTAAGGTTATTGTTACATTTAAAAGTGTCTATGCTTCGAGTTTGTCTGGCAGGTACATTCATATAAATTAATTCCAATAATTCAGGGCTGTCAATGAGATATTTGATAATTTTGAATAAAAATAATATATCAGTTAGAACTCTTCTATCCGATAGTTTGAGAAGTCTGGTTTCGGTACGTAAGTTATTATAATTTATAAATTCGATGGGAATATTCATTTTAAAATTGATGTACCGAAGAAATTTATTTTGTACCTTTTCTAAGGCTTGAGAATGGACTTTGTAGAACGGTGACCATACTGTTGAATTATATTCTATTTTACTTCGTACTAATGAGCAATATAAATGTTTTAAAGTTAACACATTTTTAAACTTTGCCCCCATTCTCAAAATAAAACCGAGCATTCTTATTGCATCGCTAGTAGTTTCATCGATGTGTAAGTTAAACTGTAGACTTTCGTGGAATAAGATACCGAGATCTAGAATCTGTGAAACTCGAAGAAGATTAGCGCCATTAATGAAATAAGAAAAATGAAGAGGATTTTTACCTTTGTAAAAACTAATAATCTGGCATTTACTAATATTTAGTTGCAACTCATTTTCTGAACACCAAGCAAATAGTTTATTCAGATTCGACTGCAAAATAGCGCGATCATTATCATCTTTAATTATTCTGTAGATCTTCAAATCATCGGCAAATAACAGAACTTTGACTTTGCTAAAAATATTTACTATGTCATTGATGAACAAACAAAATAATATTGGGCCCAGATGAGATCCCTGCGGTACTCCACTTGATGCCGCAAATTTGTAAGAAGTGAATGAATCAACCTTTACCGCTAAGTACCTTCCCAACAGATAACTCTTAAACCATTCAAACATGCTCCCTCTCACTCCCAACAATTTTAATTTACGTATTAAGATTCTGTGGTTTACTTTATCAAATGCTTTACTGAAGTCAGTATATATGGAGTCAGTTTGATATGATATGATAAAGCCATTGACGATATCATTAGTGTATAATATTAAATTGGAAAGCGTTGATCTTCCTTTAATAAATCCATGTTGAATTGGTGAGATTACTCGTTTAAATTGAGATATCAACTTGTCTAGTACTAGGCTTTCGAAAAGTTTGGGTAAAGAAGACATTATGCATATTGGCCTATAATTTGTTACTTCGCTCTTATTTCCTTTTTTGAAAATAGGCGTCAAATGACTAAACTTCCAAAGGTCAGGAAACACACCTGATGAGAGTGACTTCATAAATAACTTATGTATGGGATGTGACAATGAATGCATACAATTAACTAGGAATCTAGGTGGAACTTTATCGGGTCCTGAGGATTTGCGGGAATCGAGACTCTTCAGCTTAGACATAACGTCCTCTATAGTTACTGTACAGTCAGATATATCAAGGTTTTCAACCAAATTAGAACAAGAGTACTTACTGTCTACACTATTACTAACATATACACCTCCAAAAAACTCAGCAAACAGATTAACAGTTTCCTGTAGATTTTGTGATTGTTTACAATCGAATGACATAGTACTAGGTATATGAGTTCCATTTTATTTTTGGGATTTAACATATTTCCAAAAGAAATTTGAGTCCTCTATGAGAGAGCCTTCGACAACACACATGTAACTGTTATAACATTTAGTAGAGAGCTTATTACATTCTGCCCTCATTTTTTGAAAGGCAATATAATCGATAGCCAGGCGACTTTGTTTGAACCTCTTGTGCGATATTTTTTTGACGTAAATTAAGTCAATCAGTTCTTTTGAGAACCATTTCGGAAATTCAGTTTCCCTATAAACTGTCAAAGGTACAAAATTTTTGATTGCAGAATTAACAATGGAGTAAAATTTTACAAGCTGTACATTAATATCAGCATCAGTGTCTAAAAATGACCAGTCACTCTGTTTAAGAAAGTTAGAAATTTGAACATAGTCTGCTTTTTTGAAATTGCGAGTTTCTTCTATCTTTTTTACAGTGGGAATTGGTTTAAGATTAGACAAACATATTTCTAGTGGCGGATGGTAAACATCGACGGGCAAAAGTATTTCTGTACTTCTCACAACACATATATCAGACACATTAGACAAGACCAAGTCCAATGTACGGCCACCTATATTATAAACACAATTACACTGAGTTAGTCCCAAGAACAGGGCCATATCTCTAACTTCCCAAATTTTAACATTGGAACAATAATTGTCAGTACTTATATTACACCAGTCGTAATGTGGCAGGTTGTAATCACCAACTAGAAGTAATTTTGTATGAGGGTATTGGGCGCAAATTGATTCAACCTCTTCACAGTGATTGCTGTAGCATTGAACGTCAGAATTTGGAGGTAGGTACGCACATCCCACTATTATTTTTCCGCCAGAAGTGTTCACTTTGACAAAAATTTGCTCGATGCTTGGGTTCTTCGTGGATATTTTTGAGGAACTGAGATTTTTTGAGATAGCAATGGCTACACCACCCCCTCGTGTTTTGGCACTTGTTTTAGAATTTCTGTCCGTGCGGTATATATTAAAATTAGGGAAGCCTAATTCAGCAGATTTAATTCCCGAGTCAAGCCATGTTTCGGATAAAAAGAAAATATCACTGCTGATGGTTGCTGCCGATGCTACCAAAATGGGAAGTTTGGTGCGGATCCCTCTCACATTTTGATAATAGCACTTTATTATTTGCTGTCGTAGTTTTTTGGTACACAGTTTATAATTTTAGGGACTGAGTTCACGTATTTGATTGTGATATTTGTTTCACCGTTTTTCTTCCTCGTGTCAAGTTCGTTTCGTAAATCCTGAAGTTGAGCCCTCTGCAAATTAGTTTGATCATTACTGGCCTTGATACCATTTTTGATTCTTGCACTTCTTGATAAAACCTCACGCGCCGATACAGATTCCTTAAATTCGATCTTAATTGGTCTTGTTTTGTTAGCTCTTTGTACACCCAGTCGATACATCTTAACGACATTTGGTATGATTTCGCTATTAATATCACTTATTACTGAAACTACTTTTTCTTTATCCATTGCGATAGTCGTTGCAGTAGATTCCGAGATGCTCTCCGGAACATTAAAGAGAATGATATTCTTCGATCGGATTTTTCTTTCTTCTGCCTCCGCGAGCAAATCATTTATTGGAGAGCAGTTTACTGGAATTTGTTGCTTATCAATTGTCCTTTCATAAGTATCAATTTTACCCACGAGAATCCCCACCTTCACTCCTACGTCTGTCATGTTTCCAGAGACGGTTGATAGTAGTGACAATATTTTTGTCATTTGATCCCTGGTGATTTTAAGTGCAGGATCGGTGATGGCTTTATGGAGGGCACTAATTGATTCTGTCGCCATATTTAATGATGACACGGCACTATCGTTATTATTCATAATGACAATAAAATAAATATTATTTTTTAATTTTAGACAAGAATTTTGACAACCCTGCAGCACTAAGCGGGAACTACTATTATAAATGTATATTCAGCTCACTCAGTGTCGTGAGTAAATGTCACTTTTCGTTTTAAATTTATAATAATGTTTGCACAGAGTACGGTTTAAAAACACCAACGGTTTCGAATGGCAATAGTTATTGATATACCACCGAGAAATTATTTATTGCAGTGATTTATTGCGGATTAACTAGTTTTATAACGCAGAGTTGAAACAATCGACTGTTACACTTGATACTTAGTATTGTTGTTATACCATAAAAGGTTCTGGGGCGGCGGTACGCAAACCCGCCTCCCAAATTATCTTATTGTCTCAAAATGCTTAACTTCTTAATCATATATGATCACATATCCTAACTCATCTATACATATTTACTACGAAAAAAGTTCAAATACACAATGTACTCGAAGCAACAACAAAAACTTACTACAAATACCGATAACGCATACTACTTTTGCTAAACGAAACTTTAAATACTTTGCTACAAGACTCAACATTCTTCCAGACAACATAAAACAATGTGATTCACAAAAAAATTTCAAAGATAATGTAAAAACTTGAATCAAAAATAAGAATAGGGCCTTTACCGGTACATTCACCCAAATTCGCAGTTATTGAAGTCACCATATTATTGAGCGAATACATCTTAATACAAGTAAAGGTATGTTCAAAGGAACTTACTTGAAAAAATCTGCCTCAACACAGGCTAGCCTAGTGAGGCGGTATTTGAGAAACCACAACTAACTGTACTTTTATTTTCTTTTTACCATCATATTATTTTTCTTTTACTTTTAAAACCTTAAAAAAAAGTTACAAATCAACATACAATATACACCATAACATGCATTTATAGTTGTAATGTGCAAACCTTCTTATATATTATTATTATTATTACACTACCCTCAGAGTAGAGCCTTAAATAAGAAGTCAGACCAAAATAATGTACTGAATCTAAAGTCTCTTTGACTGCGTCAAAAAATAACTGAAATTCGACCCTGGCAACAATACAAACCCATGTCTACGTCTACCTAGAGTCCGAAAATAATATCCGAAACAAATCAATTTCTATATTGTTTCGTACTACTTTGTTCGTTTTTGATTTGGTTGTCATAACAACTTTCACAATGGCACAGCGGGAACCTTAACAGAAGGGGGTAACGTGATCGACACCCTTTATGAATTGTATTTTTGTACCGGATTATGTAAATATCAGTAACCTTTTTCGCACCATGAAACGAAAATAACCCTTTTATCATTGTGCCTCATTCACGCGCAGGGACCTAAGCCGAAACCTATTCCTGTTTGAATTATTATTCAATTTATTCTTCATAAAAACATACCGAAAAATTACAGTGAATTCGTTTTTAATCTAAAAAGAATTCATAACTCACATACAATTTCACGCTGGATCTGTTTTCTTGGTACCTGTTACCCAATTCGCGTGGAAAACATTCGAATAAGCAGGAAAAATAAAATGTGTAGGTCGACATAAATTTTAATGTACAAAACACACGTCGTGTCGCTTCGCAATACATACAACCCTTATTCCTCATTTACTTCTAAGGAAAACAAAAAAATTCTACCTACAGCACACTTTTCATAAACCACGCATATATTTATACAACAAACATTTGCTTACGGCCCTGAGTCTGGTGGAAATTTGTTTAAATAGTGTAAATAATAAAATAGGTATATCTTCAACGATAAATTTGGCATTTTTTTGCGAAGGTTTTGTCTTGATAATAAGAAGTGAAGAAATACGGTTTGAGTTAGAAAAGCACAATGCAAACATTAAAAAAGATTTATTAAGATCTCTACGATTTTCGTAGTAGTTAAAAAAAAAACATATCTCTAGTGATCCTTTGAAATAATCAACGTTTGTTACAAACAAAAACGTGGTCTTTGTGTTTTTAAATTAACAATAATTTGTATATCTCCTATCACCAAAACAATTAATAATTCGGGAGGCGGGCTTGGGTACCGCCGCCTCGGGAACGATTTATTGGACAACACTTCTGCCCCAGGTAACCCCAAGGTGTGTTCAGGATGCGTCTGCCCACCACCTGCGTGAGGTGCCAGATCGGGAGAGGCTGGTTTGTCTGGTCTTACGACCCATTGCTTTGCGCCGCACTGGGAGGGATATATTTATACGTCTGTCCTAGAAATACTGATCCACAGATTCCTATCAACCTCTCATACCATTTTCCTTTTCAGAATTTGCACTCTTTCTTTCCTTCCACTCCTTAAAAAACCCTCAACACAGCACAGTAATCCCAAAGATTACATAGGCTTTAAGAGAAATTATTTTTCTCAAACCCTGGTTAATGTAATAAAATAAAAACACGAAAAACACAATAAGTGATGGATATCACTCACATCACGACGCCTGTTTGGAATCCAATTCGGTCAATAGATTAAATGATAGATTACTTTATGTGAGGTGCGAATGATGACAGGAAAAAAAATGATTTTTTCTAATGAATGAGCATTATTTTAATATTATTAAAAAAATATCATAAAGCAAGCATTACAAAATCTTGTCTTATAAATAGTTACAAATATAATGTATTATGAAAATAAACAAAAAGAGTCGTTACTTTAATAACTTTGTGACGACGCGACGCAACGGCGCCAATTTTTTTTATCGACGGCTCAGTTGCACGTTTAAAAGCAACGATAAACTTTATCGTAATATGTTTAAAACAATATTCTTGGGTAGCCAAGTCAAATCGTACTATAACTTTACCATTAGCAAATGCGCTTAAAAACGGTCCTAATTTATCGGCACGTTGATCATAATCAACTAAATCACAATAAATAAATCACATTGTATCATAATATATTTACTACGTAAATAACTACAATAATAAAATTGCTGATGTTTTTCAAAGTGGTTGATGTTCTCAGTGTGGTCTTTTGAGTATTTATGGTACTTGCATTTTCCATCTCTTTTCCTCTCCACTTCTTTCACCCGAAAGAAATTCCAAATAGGTAAGTCACAGCCACAAAGGTTTCTAAACGTTCCAGATTGAATACATGACGTCACAACTCAAGAACACAACCGGTTATGCGCTCCGACGAACTTTAAAATACAATAAAGAACTAATTGTAACCCCGTAGCGACCGTTTTATTTAAAATTTGGCCAGAAAATTACAATTTGGAACGGGAATTAGTCGAAAACGAAAACTCAAATCAAATAAAGTTTTATTTCAAAATTGACTCAAAATGTAATATAGATCACCAGTTTCACTCTTGTATCAAATGTTTTCCGACCAAATGTAAAGGTTCGTTTTTATTTCGCTACAAACTAGAGAGATAATAGTAGATATATTTTCCACCTATATGATATCAAAGTAATAAGTATGATAAAATTAGAGTACCTAAAATATCGACACGCCGTGATCTTTCATTCTATTTAGCATATTTCTAGAACAAAGAATGGAAATACTCTCAGTATCACCCCGGCGAGAACACAGTCCAAGAAGCTTGGTGAGGCTCTGGTTTATTACCAATAAACTCTTTCTCCTTCTGATTCCCTTGCCAACTTATTGCAGCATCACTGATATAAAATATTGCTAAAATATTAAGTATCTCCTAAAAATTATTCGTGATCTGATTAAAAACGGGATTGCAGGCCCTTAACGAATGAATTGATGATTTCCTAATAAACTTTTAATAAAAGATTAACGTATTATCACGAACTCGTGTTCATAAAATTCCTAATATTTCAACATTTCGTCATTGTAGGAACGGCTGCGCGGTCTTCTTCATAAAAAAAATGATTTGTGGCCAAAATACTTCATCAAACAGAATAATATTTTATTTAATCAAAAGATATAACAAATACGAGATATAGTACGGTTATGTGCTGCTCTATGTATTTGTGTTTGAAATTAGAAAATATAGGCCACTAAAAAAAAAAAAAATTTCACAATTTTAGAGGCAACTTTGTCAATTTTTGTGAACTAATGATAATTATTTAAACAATAATCTTTACCAATCTACTATGTAAATACTATGAATTTAAAACATATATACCTACACCACAAATATGTGAAAATTAAATATAAGCCCATCAAAATATATTTTTTTATTCATCCATATTTATATTTAAAATTTTTGTATATTTGCATACTAAAAATTCAAGATTATTTTTTAAGTACCGTCAAATCATAATAATTGCCAAACTTGCCCCTAAAATAGTAAAAAATAGATATAGTAGCATATTTTCGTACTAGATTTTTGCTACTTGCGCACTCTGGGATTGAACCCATGCCCTCCACATTATTCGTAGCCACAGATCGTAACCTCTCAAACACAGAAACTTTCATGGATATACATACTTGCAAAATAATTGTTTTTGAAGTAATAATACCTCATTGTTAGGATTCGAAAATGACTTTTGCATTAGTAACACAATGTCTGCCTTAATTCGCGCACAAATTATGACACTTAACTAGGGTTACATTAAATTACTTCCACGTGTGTTGGTCCTTGGTAATTCATGTCGGTCCCAGGAGCGCAGCCTCCCGAGGAGGTGATCTCAGGCGAGGCAAACACACCTGGAAAATAGTTAACTAAATGTCCCCAATAACAGGGAGGTATTCTGGGAGGGATTAGCGGCTCTCATCGCTTCACTATCTAAAACTTTACATTGATCCTTCGAGATTTGATTTTGGTATATTTGTCTAACAACCCGGATTTGTCTAAAATACAAAACGTTTTATAATAACATAATTGGAAACATTGAATCAAAAAAATATATCATCTAACTAATTTTATTTTAAATTATTTACTGTTTAATTTTGACATTTTGGAAACATAATATTATGTTAAGTATTAATATTAAAAGAGATTTTGGAATGAAGGTGTTCTACACGGAGAAAGTTTATTGATATTAAAAATTGCTTATTTATTATGAGATCCCTGAGGCGTATGTGTGGTACAACCATGTATGATCGTGTGAGGAATGTGGAGATCCGCAAAGAGTGCAAGGCTGATGTAAGCGTAATGAGTAAGATCAAGAAAGGGACGCATAGATGATTTGGGCATGTAGAGTGAATGAGCGAAGAAAGGAGTGTGAGGAGAATATACGATGCAAATGTAGACATGGCGCGACAAAGTGAATCAGATACTTGAGTCGGGCCGTGTCAAGAGTCAGAATAATAGAAGAGTAAGTATGAGACGATGTATGAATGTGAATGAGGCAAGAAGTGTGTGCCAAGACCGAGTTGTTTGGCGCTCCGTCCTCTCTGCCTATCCGTGCGGAGAAACGGCGCGATGGTTAGTTAGTTAGTTAGTTCAAATTATTCTTTACCCTGTTAAAAACTGGATTGCAGGCCAAATGAATTGTAAGGTTTAAGACAGCATGCCAACTTCCTGATAAAATATTAAAATTCAGAACATATTGAAAACTCGTGTTGTTTTCCGAATAGATCTCATGATGGAATGCGACAATATTAGTATGTCAATATCAATATCAGTATTTGTATGAACACGTTTTCTGCCGTCCTCATAAAACATTTGCTTTTGACTGATACTTTGTTAGGAACTCTTTCAATTCATTCGTTGCAGGCCTGCAGTCCCATTTTTATCAGGAAAACTAATATTTTAAGCAGATTTTTAATAAATGAACAGTATTTCATATCAGGAAGTTTTTTCCGTGTAATCAGTTCTTTCAAAACTAATATTACAATTAGCTCGTTGATTTGCTTGCTCTGGCTAACGCTTATGTGAGATTTTTCTTTCAATTATAAATAATAATAAATAAATAATAATAAATAATAATAAACTGCCGTAATATAATACCATATTATGAATACGAACCAAATTCATTTTTAGAAAACGAATTTTATAAAATATATTATGATAAAACTATACTAACAGACCGAACGATTAGACATAATAGACCCGATATAGTTTTACATGTCAAAATTTCGGAAAGTCCGTAATTTTGAATAAAAAATAATAGTTAAAATAATTTATTTTAAAAATGTGTTTTAGGTTTCAAGAACGTGCGGCTTATGAAATATCACCAAAGTGTTTTGTAAAAAATTAATGCTTCAATTAACTGTATTATCATTATTTTAAACGAGTTACACAAAAAATGTCCTTCAAAACTCAAAGTTTTCCGCTTTTATGTATCAAAATTATTTTATCTGGTCTTTTAGTATGTTTAGTATTTATAAACGATTTCACGTATTTGTAGTTCGCAGCGTGAAATTTCAAATCCCACACTAAAAGCATTCGGATACCCTTGGAAAAAGCTCGAGCTATGAAAACACTTCGATTCCCAATAAAAGCCGATATTTTCGCACGTACAAACGTAATTTTTCACTCTTTGAGAATCCACCGTTTCTCTCACCTGAAACAGAAATTGAGTCATATCTTTTGAATCAGAATTGGTTTTGGAGCAATCGTCAAATTTAAATATTATTTTCACCGTTCATTTGGTTGCCTCTTCTACTCGCGACTTCCAAAGAGTTAGAATCTCGCAAAGGGGCTTTTAATGATGCCACTTTTTAAAATGAACCAAGCTTTCCACGAAGAATTTCTTTTGTGGTCGACTTAGCCGAATACACTTTGCCTATTGATCAAAAGAACTGTTCAGAATGTTGGGAGAAGTCGGGACGGTTTTTTTATCCCTTTCTGAAGTAACAGAAAAACATTTTTCCTTTATAAGATCGCTTTTCCATTTCCTCCTCATCATCCTGAATATTTTCCTAATCAAATTTCTGCAGATCTCCGATATCTGTCAAACTTTCTCAGCTTAATTAAGATTTTAATCTTAGCTGCTCGTCATGTCAGACCGAAGGCTCCTTCAGGCCAACGCTTTAGCGTACGTTAAGGTTTTGAAATTTGATTTATTTATACTGCTTTTTTTACAGATTTTCTCACTTGGGTGCGAATAAAACCTTTGTTAATTTTCAAATACATATATTTCAAATCTGCACAAAATCCAAAATTATATAAAAACTCACTCCAATGTTAATACATTCCGCTAGGTGGTGTATGTTCGGTTTACGTAGATATCCGAATATTTCCGAAGGCCCTCATGAGCTCTCGGCTCGCAGTCAGTCTGACAGTATGACAGTCCCACATACAATTTCTAGAACTTGAATAGATTAGCCGTCTGTGGCTCTGTAGATTTTCACTCTTGTGTCGTTAAACTAAATAAACTGTTTTGTGATTGGAGCTATGTGTGTAATTGAAATTTCAACATTTTAAGACTGAATTTCTAGAACTGAGAAATACATGCATTACTAGTAAAAAGATAGGCAAGAGACATAAGTGATACATAATATTTTTTTTTCCCATTATTTCTGGCTTTCACACCCTTCAAGGGTGTTCTTGGCCATCATTTAAAATTACTGAGAAATGAAAGGTGAATTTAAATATTAATTTTATTTAAATAGGCAAATTTCAAAATTATAATGAAAATTGGAGTCGAGTTCAGACTTAGAAGAGATGAGATGTTGAATGGAGGGGAGGCAATTTTAGATAAGGCTTGATAGAAGAGAGGATATTTGTTTAGAGAGGGACAACCAAAAAATATGTTATCTAAAGTTCCCACTTCTAGACCACAGAATGTACAATCTGGGGAGTCAAGGACGTGAATTTTAAAAAGATGGGAAGGAACGGAACAATGTCCGATCCTCATTTGAATGAGTGAAGTTTATTTTTTGGAAAAATTTAGGGAATTGCTGAAACCTCGGTTTTGATGGAATATTCCTTTGTATTGAGGCATAGCAGGCTCCCTTGGATTGACTAGCAATGTGCAAATACTCCGACCAAACATTGCGGGATCTATCCATAATATAATTAGCTCAACATATTTTCGAGCAGTAGAAAAACATTATTGACGAAAGTGTCTACTTCAGCACACTCCATCTTGTTATATACTCGATACATTTGGGCAAGAGGGCTAAACTAGGCGATATTATTTAAAAATATTCAAGTGAAACATGCTATGGCGTCAAGAAAAAGGAATTGAGAACTGTAATCGCAAGGCGAATCAAGAATGGACTGTAAAATTAATTGTGAACTTGAAGTTGACACAACGATGGTTAGAGAGGGTGAACAGGGAGTAAGGAAGGGATCCGACTTACCCCTTTGATGTTCGTCAACGATGTTGCTGGTTGGTTTCACTCACAGGAGATGATTTATTACACGCAACTTCCACAACATCTGGATTGGGTAAGAAACACACTGATGGAAACCGAATATATTCACTGCACAATAGGTATTCTACCCCGAGTTGATATCAATAAATTCACTGATCGTAAAGAGATGTTCATCAAACAGGCTTCATCAATAAACTGATTTTACAGTTAAGTTTATTGTTGAAAATGTCACACAAACGTGGGTATTGTCGGATAATGACAGGTACTTGTAGGTAATAGGATGGGAAAATATTAAGGACAATGTTAAAGGGAGATAGTTGCGTCAACAAGAACATTTATTTTAATATTGCTCTAACATAATGTCGTACCAAGATGACCATGAATTATTTTATGTAAACATATTCGATTGCCGTATAATTTTATATGTTCTAATCGTACGTACTACCATTACTTACGTTACTCCGTTACCAGAACTTACATTCTCTACCTCAAGACGGTGTTTCAATGAGCCCACTAAATTACCGTAATGATTAGAAAGGAATAACAACACAAAATTACTGTTGGAGAATTATTTTCAAAAGTAACGTTTTTGGCACCTTTCCTACAAAATGGCGACCTCCGTAGTGTCCCAAGATCAAAAAAAAATTTTTTTAGGGTACTTAACAATATAAAATATGTCATAGACCAGCTGTTGCAAGGCAAATCCATTTTTTATCTCTACTAATTGGACTAGTTTCGCTAAGTAGACAATTGCGTCTGGATCAATACCAAAATACTTAATAATACTATCAATATTAAAATAACAATTGATCTATTAGTTTATTCAATCATTTCGAAAGTAACGTTTGAATGTTTTAATTTTTTTTTAATATTATTCAATCTCGAACTCCTCAAAAACCAAAGCGAAAAATCCCCATATGTACCCCCTGAATTAAAACGCCTCCGGTTGATGCTCAGTTCCATCATTCATTTGTAATTTTTCAGCTCCACTATCTTATCTAACTGCAGATAAAAATACTTTGAAACAATGAATAATTAATTTCCATTCGTTTGTGCTATCCACATTTTTAGAGTCAAAATCGTGGTACAACTTTTTTGATTTGATGTTCGAGGCCGTCGAGACCTATATTGGTATTTTGTTCGTAAAATTGAAAAAAAGGGTGTCCAGCGTTAATATCAGCCATTTAATATATTTTAAAAGCGTCGAAGCATAGTCTGCCTCTAAAACCTTAATAACTTTTCAATATTCTACAATATGTACCAATGAAAAAAAAGCAATCAAAATCGTGGGACATTATAAAAACGCAATGTAAAAACTTAATCGAAAATGTCCTAAAACTTTTTTTAAATATATTGATCGTACCTGTTTTATGAATGCTAATGATAATAATAATTGAATAAAAACTTATTATAAGCAATAATTACTCACAGGAAATATCCATACAAATCGAAAATATCTCCCGAGTATAAATAAATGCTGCCGACGGGAATTGAACCCGTACCTTCTGATGTCCGGTCAGGTCCTCTAGAACACTGAGCTATGTCGACTTATTCGCAACCCGCTAAATAATTCTGCATGTACTAGTACTTCAATCAACAATCACTGCATATTATATTTGTTTAATTTTATTATTGCTTATAATAAATTGATATCCTTTGTTCTATGCATAAAAAACCTTGTCTTATAAACATTAGGTTATCATTAAAAAATAATAATAATTGGATAATAAACAATGTTTTTGTGAAAAATTACCTCAATGGCGCTGTACAATTTATTAGGCGTTCCAAGTCTCCATCTAATTTTATTACTTACAAACAGATACAAAAAAGTAAACGTACTTATTATTTACAATCGAATAGAGAAAAAAAACTAACCCTACAGGCCACTTCAAATAAACACAATATAATTTGAAAGTTTCCGACTTTGTACGCAGAAGACACAATAGTAAAAACACTGGACATCGATTTGACATTTTCCATTTTATCCTTCATTACTATTGATTACATTTATTAGAAGATTTGTGGCAAAAATAGAGCTGATATTTCTTTTAAAACACTGGAGAATTTTTATGAATGAACTTAAAAAGCTTACAAATTCTTAGTTATTTTCATTTTTTACACATGTAGCTATTTACAATTTCGCGGACCATGAAGATAAAGCTTATTATAGACACACTACAGGCATATAATTTCGGATCACTGCTCGTTAAGGAGAGAAGCTATTACTCTTCGACAAAGGCTCCTTAGAACTTAAGATTAAGCTCATTGCAGAAATTTCATAATCACGACATTCGACAGCTTCCCGGGCAACTCCGAGACCGCTAATCCGCCGCATCTTCTGGCCGCGACGCCATCGCCTGAATAACTTTGGGAATCACTAATCTGACACGCGGCTCGCACACATAAACTTTGAGAACCGCTGCGATCCGACACATGATTTGCTGCCATGGCACCGCCATCAGTAGCTATGCCAGAGGTCCTCAACATGTTGTGACGCATAATTTTTTTTAACGAATTTAAAATAAACCGTTCTGTGATATTCGTTTTTATTAGAATCCTACAAAATAAAAATGCAGGTGTGAAACGATATTCCGGCTTCTGGTGTGTTTCCTCTCTAGTACAACATCGGCTTCTTCTGGTCTTGACCTATGTTTACTATATCCTCTCCTTTACAATTTGGAAAGCGGATATGGGTACCGCAGCTAAGGGAACCATTTATCGGATAATCAACACCAGTGGCGGCTCGTGACTTTTCAGTGTGATAGAGTGAGATGTTTGAAAAATTCGACATCGCTGATATTGTTAAAGCTAAAATTAATTTTTTGAAAATCTTAATACAAAAAATCGAATTTAGAAAAAAAATATATTTTCAGCTACAACAACATCAATAATGTCATTTTTTGTAAACTTAGCACTCTAGTACACCCAAAAATCACGAGCTGCCACTGACCAACACCTCTGCTATAGGTAGGGTTGCCATCCGTCCGGGTTTCCCCGGATTTGTCCTAGTTTAGAAGGCGTCCGGGGAGCGTCCGGGCGGGGTTTCATTTGTAGTCCGGGTTTAAAATTTTAAAGTCTTGGGCCGCCCGCCACACACGGACTGTGGATATTTTATGTTTTAAAAAATTAATAATGTAACTTACATTCCAGTAAGTCTAAACTTGAAAAAATTGTCAGTTTTGTTGCTTAAGATTTAAGAAGACTGAATTTAGTTCATATTATATTAAGAGGTATTTTGTTGTGTAAATGGCTGCTGATACAAATTTAAAGATAATAATTATTATTCAGTTTAAAGAGTTACCTCAAAAATTGTAAGACTGAATACTAAAATGGTCCCAGTATTTTTAAAATTTTTGTAAAAATTTAATTGAATTTTGTTAAGTTTAATACTTTAATAAGGTTTAGTTTTCATAACAGAGTATATTAATAATTTATGTTTTATTTTAAGGCTAGCGACTTGTAAGTTTTTTCGTAAATTTACGACTTCTAGCCAATGGGCATATTGGATTTTCAAGTCTAAAGCTAGCCTAAGAATGAAAAAATTCTAACTGATTATGAAAACAATGTGTAACAAACTGTAATAAGATTCTGTTTTGTTGGGTACATTTAAAATGATGATAAAAGATGACACAATTTAATTTTAAGGTCTGAAAATAAATAAAAAGTTGATTTATGACATTTTAAACTGTTTTTATTACACTGACTGTGTTTAAAAAAACCTGTTGACATGTCCGGGTTATGGGCTCTAAAATCCGGGGTTTTCACGCCTCTTGTCCTGGTTGCCAAATTTTAGAGATGGCAACCCTAGCTATAGGTCACCACAAATGGTTTGGTGACTTAGCAAGTCAAAATAAGACAAACTGGGCTGCCTAAACTCATAGGATGAGGTTTGTCCGGATTTTGATGACATATGCGTCTGCCCACAAACTGCGTGGCAGACCGGTTTGGTAGAAACTGGTTGACGGAGACCTTTTGACCTCTCTAACAGGACTCTCTCTGAACCTTGCCTTGGACCGCAGTGGGACGATTGGATTTATATGTCCGTCACTCCTGGACACACTGAACCCCAGATTCCTACCCACGCTACTACTTTTTCTAAACATACCCTCCACACAGCATTCCAAAAGATGATATAGGCTCTGAGAGGAATTATTTTCTTCAAGGCCTCCTGTGTGGAACTTATGTAATTTTTTTAAACACTCAATAAATAATCCCCGAAGACGACAGCAGGGAAACTGTGTAAAGTTTAATTTTTTAACATCCTTGAATGATTTTTCCTATGGTAGTTTATTATTCTGTACTTGTAAATCAATGTTTTTACTTGGTTTTCAGTAGAACGTATTTCTCGTGTACATCACAATAGATTTAGACAATTCGACATATGAGATCCCAGTGAGGTGAGGTGAGGTTAGGTTAGGTGCTGTGATGAAAAAACTTCACATTCTATAAAATTCATTCACATGCTCACCTCTCACTTTATGTCGCCTGCATTCCTTTACCCATCATCTCCAGATGACTGTCATGGGCTTTTCAGTGGTTTCCGTACATGCAAAATGTAATTAATTCATTTTACTACTTCATTTTACTACGTCATGTTTAACACTTTTCTGGATTTCATGATCAAAATCTTATGAACATTTTTAAAAAACTCTAAATAATTTCACCCAAAAGGCATTTGATACATGGACAGTTACTATGATCATATTCGTTAGGAACAAAGAGGGTTCTAAAAGTGATTTTTATAAAAATGTTACTTAACGATTTAAACGAATTTGTTTTATGTTATTAAACCGTTTTATGTTATTAAGTAAAGGGAATTTAAACGAATTTGTTTTATGTTATTAATTGTTTTATGTTATTAAGTAAAGGGAGTCTGAAAACATTTTAAAAATCGTGCTTAAATGATAAATAATAATTATTATTTATTAAATGATAAATAATTATTATTATTTATCATTTAAGCACGATTTTTAAAATGTTTTCAGACTCCCTTTACCACTGGTTTTAACATAAAACAAATTCGTTTAAATCGTCAAGTAACATTTTTATAAAAATCACTTTTAGAACCCTCTTTGTTCCTAACGAATATGATCATAGTAACTGTCCATGTATCAAATGCCTTTTGGGTGAAATTATTTAGAGTTTTTTAAAAATATCCACTTCGTCGGAATTTTAAAATATTAATAACACTGTTTGGATTAATTTTATATTGCGTTCTCAACTTATGCATGTAAAAATACATGGCACATTTGCAGCACGCTCCAGCGTTATAGATGTTTACTGTAGTGCTGTGGAGAAAGACGACCATTTAGAATCAAAATGTTGCTTGAAATGGCATTGGCCGTGTAAGATAGCCAAATGTGTACTTCCAGGTACTTCTTCACCTTCTTTTTCCTATCCCTTTCCCTTCTCCACTTCTCACCGCCTCACAACACACCCCAATAGGAGATGCAATAGTCTCACTGTCTCTGGACGGTTGTGAGCAGTTGATACTCTTGTGCAGTACTCACTAAAAATAAAACAAAGTATGCTTTTGATCGATATAAAAATTTGGTCTAAATTTTTGGTTAGTTTATCACCTTGAGCTTTTCAAAGTTTGACAGGGTTGTGTACCCCTTAGCGACGCTATGTCAGGGTCGGCAGCGCGCCGTTCCCTTTGTCATGTTAATGGCGCTATTTCAATTTTGCCCTCTGTATGCCTACTCTCTACTCCCTAGACTCTCCTCTCCTCACGCATACCTCCTCCCAGCTTTGTTCTCCTGGTAGCCCGAACAACTCACAGTCAACTTCCACTCCTACTTCATATGGGGGATGATAAACATCACACACACACGCGCACTTCATAACTCTGAACAGGGTGATTGGAATTTGAGCCAAATTTTTTGCGGGTTATTACTACCTGTCTGCGGAACTATGGCAACCCTGATGTCGGGGGTTGGGGGATCGGGGGAGGAACAGAAGAAAGCACAGAGAAAGGAGAAGAGAAAATGATCATAATATGATTTGTTCACTAAACATAGGCACATCAAACAATATTCTGAAGAAAATTGTTGATAAGTTTGGACAATATTGGCACCTCAAATGATCATATTTATTTACCAAGCTTTACGTGATGCCCGGGCTTTACGCAGATTGAAGAGGCTTCTTTTTGAGGGAGGAGTGGTGGAATTATGGACATGGATGGATGGATTGACTTTCCTGTTGAATATGATATTTGAAATTCTAACTTTAACAAAATTTCTGCTTTAAGAGTGAAAAGTTGAGATAGGGGTGGTTTTACAAAATTTCATGTAGACAATGACTTTTTTATTTTGATGGTCAAGTGTTTCAAGCCTCTGTGTTTCCTCACTCATACTACATGAGTCTCTGCGAGACCCATGTTTACTTCGTCCTCTCTCCAAAAGACCCCTCACACGGCTTTCTCAAAGATGTCATTATTTATTAGGGAAATTATTTTCCTTAGTGCCTTTTGTGTGCAGTTATTGCAAAAAACTGTACACAAAAGGAAGTCACCCACTCGCAAATACACTTCTTTATATATAATTAGATAGCATGCATGTAGATAGATAAATTTAAATGATCATTATTACAGGCGGGATTGTTGCCTTATTAATGGTAATTTCTTTAGCAAAACCTATTCAAAGTGAAAACAACTTGATTTCTTTGATTAAATTCAGATTACGCGATTTAATAATTTGACAAATATTTTTTTATTTTATTTTAAAGCACCCCAAACGACTAAATGATGTTATTTAGGGATAATTTCACCATCCTCTTGTTAGCTTATCCATAATATAATGTGTATTTGTAGGCTGATGATTGTTTGACTCTTGGCGGCGGATGCGTCTGCGATTTGGAAAGACTGGTTAACTGAGATATTTTTACCTCTCTAACAGGACTCTCTCGACCCATCGCCTTAAAATGCAGTGAGAGAGATGAATTCAAATATCCGTCACTCCTGGCCACAAAAAACTCCAACACAGCATCCCTAAAGATGACATAGGCACTGGGGGAACTTATTTTCTTCGGGACCTCCTGTGTGGAGCTAATGTAAAAAAAAAATATATATATATATATTTTTTTTTTCGATTTACGATTTATTTACTTATGAATTCCGAATTTAATATGCGGTACTTAATTGGACCAATGATTTGTGGCTATATATTGAATAAGGACTATGTATTTGTTTATTTATTTATATTTGCTATCCTATAGATAATCTAATACCACTCGGTTTAGTAAATAAAATAAATGTAAATTGTAACCTTCGTCTCCAATTTAAGTAACGGTTGTTTTTCCAAAATATACAGTTTTAATATCATCTAAATAAATAATTAAATTTAATTTATATAAAGGGTCGTAAGTTTTGCTAATTTCCTAAGCTTTTCACAAATGCAAACCTAACAGTAAGTAGAAATGAATAATTTTAAAGGTAATTACTCAGCCAACCACCCTGTATCCACAATAAGCCTACACTAAAGTGTCCACGCAATATGTGTGTGACTTAATTTGCTCTATCGATTGTGGGAAGTTAAGGAAGCATACCTAATTCACGACACCGCGTATCGTGCGTGTGATTAAACGTTAAACCACCCTACTGTGTTGAATTCTTATTCCGTGTGGTTGATTCGGTTGCTGAAAATCGTGCTCATGCTTCGAGAGAGCCAAAGCCGACAGCCATACGGAATTGTCACGTGATCAAGTCAGTGCCATCGATCAACGAAAATTTGCAAATAATGGCAACCGTTGTTGTTACGTGTTTTAAGGTATTTGTGATTTGTGTGTTGTTTTACTGCAAGCGTATTAAATAAACAGAGTGATTAAACTTTTTTAAATAGTGAAAGTTACTTAGCGATAGCACTGGCTACGTATTTGTCCGCGGTCAGACCTATACTATAGTTGGCCTTATGTGAAGGCTCTTCGAGAAGGTCTACAGAGTGGCTCTACTTATCTCCACAAGGTTCATCTTCTCCTATCACGACATACCGATCCCTGAACCCTTTTGACCGCGCAGGTTTAGCAGAAGACATGGACCCATATTAAATCATTCCATAGCTAAACTGACTCTAAATGGTGTAGGCAATTTTACTGTCGCATCGATTCGGATTATCTACATTTAATTACTCCATAAAAATTGTCGATAAATTTAAACATGAAATTCCATTATGTTCGCAAATGAACTCGGCGTACAATGGCATAATTTCAACATGCATCGCAGGAACGCTGAACTTACAGGACTTTTTTGGAAATAATTACAAAAATCGGTACAAATGATATCTCTCTATAAAATATCTGATGAGTGTTTATAAACATTTTTACGTGCCGGATTGATTGATTGACATGCTAGGGAATGATTGAGGTGAAGATAAATATAAACGATATATACAAAAATGTGTGGTGTATAAGTGTATAGTACGTATGTTTGCGTGTGGAGTGCTGCATTGATTAAGTTACCAGTAATGTTGATATATATTTTGGAGATTTAATACATTTCTTGAAAATTAATTATGATACGAAATCAGACAAATTATTTATTTCAGAAAAATATCGCCAAATATAATGAAGATTTTCTTTTATTTATTGATTTTCTGGAAATCGACAGTTTACATTTATTTGAGTTTGTACATAAGTATTATATAGTCAAAATAAAACCAATTATGGATTTCTTCCTTATGACTTTACCTCTACTGAGGCAGCATAATAAGGAATATGTAAATTAAATTTGTAAGAAAGGAATATGAAATCAACAATTTATACAAAAAAAGATTATATAAAACGAAAAATTTAAAAAACAAAACATTTATCAATGCATTTATAGCCATGGAGATAGGTTGTAGATATAAATCAAGTCGTAATAGAAATATAAACAATAGAGACATAAAATCATTCACAAACCATCAGAGAAATATTCTTTTATGGACCTTTTGTATTTGATAAATTCGCAACTGAAAATATCCACCTTGGATAATACGCTCTTGTAATTATTGCATAGTCTGTTCAGGCAAGAATTCTGCTTAGGGTTCGTTTTGCATTGATCCACCCTGAACAGGACACAAGAGCGTGTTGAACGCGCAGGTACATTGAATTCTTATTTAGCAAATCTGGGCATTGAATATTTTTGTTATCTACTTTATATAGGAATAGTGCATTCTTATGATGCCTCCGTACACTTATTATGACTTCTTGACTGTGGTAGGTTCCTGTAGCAACAAAATTTTGCCTATAAACTCTATCACAATACGCCAAAATAAGATTTTATATGTGTAGCGTTAAGATTTTCAGCAACACTCCAATAAAAAATACCTCTTCGAAACATTACAAGGGTGACCATAAAATAAATTAAATTTATACGAAAGAATTGGTTCACCTTTCAAGTACACTGGACACGACAGACGACACTCCGCCCCGTAAACATACAATGATTACACATACGAGGGAGATAACTTTCGCTATCTTTCGGAGCGGGGTCAAGTTATTGGATAATTTAAGTCCGTGTGTATTGTGTAAATACGCCATTACGCAGAGAAATAGGGTGCCTTCAAAGGGCACAAGATAACAATAACGAGGACACCAATATAGCGACACTTTTATTATATTCATAAACCGGACCTTCTATTTTCACACTTTGCCAGAATAATAATTCTTCGTGGGCTGGGGTGGCCGCTACATTACTTTGGACGGGATCGCCACGTCCATGTAGTGGCTAAGTGTCGTTTGCATATTTTGATGTTTGGCTTGAAAATAATATGGAGTTCTCTGATAAAAGTTGCTCGGAACTGGGCCATTGGTTTAATTCGTGATGACATTATTTTACTTTGTACTCAAAATAACATAAATTAAACGCAAAATTTCAAAAACAGAAAATCTTTTGTTTTTGAAAATGTTTTATGTGTCGTTTATATATATACTTGAAACATTAAATTATGATATTACATTACTACACTAGAACTTTAAAATTTACATTAGAACTTACTTGATGTTGTATTTTAGAATTTTTTGTTTGTTTAAAGAGTTTTATTTATTTTTATTCGCATTTTATTAGTAACTAGATGACGTGTACCCGGCGTTGTTCCTATACATATAATATTCATGATTATATGTATGGGCATTATGTATATAAACCTGAAGAAATTCTCTAAATTATAGTGAAAACCCGATAAAAATCTATTGTATAGTTTAGAAGAACTGAGCGCACAAACATACGGACGCGGAGAGCGACTATATTTTATACAATTTAACTAGCTCACGTGTACCCTGCATTAGGAGATAGACAAATACCACAGTACATTTGTCTGTAGGCCTTTTTAATATGTACACATTTATTTATCTATTGTACAATTTGTATAGCGCCGCTTTTGTGAGATATCACCTCAGAGGCGCTTTACAGTTGATGCAGGTATTACAAAAAATATAAATATTACAAAAATAAAGTGAAGTTAAGTAAAGTAAGATGAAGTACAGAAACAGGTGACACGAAGATATAAGATGAAGACTCTGCAGCACGAATCCTAGGTGGTGAAAAAACTGGACCAGTTGCTGCAGCAAAAGAGTCCACCGCGTCCACCATCAGTGCCAGCACGAGGTTTGTCGTCCGTCCAGGTATATGTCTGCTGCTGATAAAGCGCTGACAGAATATCCTCTCACAGATACCAGACCTTGGCAGCACCACTATGACGTTCGACGAAGATAAAAGATGGAGACTCTGCAGCAAGAATCCTAGGTGGTGAAGAAACTGGACCAGCTGCTGCATCGAGAGAGTCCACCAACAGTGCCAGCATGAGGTTCGTCATCCGTCCAGGTATGTGTCTATTGCTAATAAAGCACTGGCACCTCACATAGACATTCGGCGAGTCCATCCTGGAGATTATTGAAGCAGTGCATTCTGCCCGCAATAAAAGACGACGGTCGGAATTCGGGATAATAAATTACCCTGGGTTTAGCTTACTAACACCTGCCAGGCCCTTCAAATTTTCCGAGAATTCCGTTAAAAACATCTGAGGTGCATTTACCGATCGACGTTCGTTTTGAACGCCAAATATTGTGAGAACAATATCGAAATATTCACTTTTAACACACTGCACTCAAATCACATATTATAAAGTTCTAATAAATGGTTAATAAGTTTATTTAAAATGTTGATTGATTGATTTTAAAAAAATTTCAAAGGAATTTTTCCTCATTTCCCTTGAAAATACTAAAACAACACAGAGCGGTTGACGCTTAGGACGCGTTAGGACGCGTCCGGCTGCCACGTAGGGCGCTACACTAGTTTTTACATTATTTTGATGTATTTCACAAGGTTTAGCCAGCGTTAGAAATTTAAGCGCTCTATTTTTTTTATTACAAACATCGGCTTTTCTCTAGTTTCTATAAATATAATATCCATGTATTTTATACATAAACCTTCCGGAAGAAAATCTCAAAATGATTGTGATAACCCTATCAAAATCCATTGAGTAGTTTAGAAGAACTAAGGGCACATACAGACAGACGCGGAGAGCGACTTTGTTTTAAATTATTCAATAAAGATTTGTATTTTACCCTCACACAGGCATTGCCTTCCCTTAACCTACATTTTTAACATTGTATATGATCATAATTTTTTTAATGGTACTTATATGAAAAGAAAATAACTACAAAAACGAATATATCACAAATAAGTTCTGCATTTTTTTCTGATTATTTAAGTGTAAGAGTTTAAAATGGCGTATAAGATTACAAAGAATCGATTTTATATCCAAAACAACTTATTTAAAAAATTATTTAAAAAAAAAAAGACCCGCCATACCATACCATAGACAAAAATCCCTATTTTAGCTGTCATCCTCGCTACTGTACCACTGATACAAAATTCATAAACTGGTAGTTTTTCATATTATTAAAAGTGAATTAATTTAAATAACGCAATAATTTTTTGCTTTATTCTAACGAAATATGATAAACTTCGCAAACACGTTTCCAAGCTCAAATAATAATAGATGTGTATTCTTTTCTAATACAATATATTTGCGGAGTTGAAAAGTAATCAGACTAAATTCCCTTGATAGAAAAAAAGTCGCAAAGAATATTTCGAAAATTATAAAAACCAAACCTGGTATTTATTTAACGTAATTTACAGGGAGAAATATGAGTTTTGCTAATTTATTAAAAATCTCACTAAAAACGAGATTGCAGGCGTTCATCGAATGAATTAACATGTTTCCTGATAAACTTTCATTAAATTTCGATTCTTAGTAAATTAATAATATTCATTAATCTCCCTGTTAATATGAAAAAATTCACAGTGTTTCTTTAAATGCTACTTTTTACATATGTCGAAGATTTTTGCTCTGTTTGAAATTAGTCATGTTTTATTAAATATTTTGGCTTACGCCAGTTAATTTTTTATTTTTTTAAATATTAATGTTGAGGGATCAGTAGGATTTATAGGCCCTGTTAGGAGTTCTACCGAGCCAAACCCTCTGATATGAAAATATCTGGAGTCGGTGAATTATTTTCCTATTTGATCTCTGGTGAGTTGACGTGTTGTTCTTGTATTGTTTTGTATTTATTTTGCTTATATAATGCACTTGCATAATGTGGATTGACTAGATGATCATTTGTGAAAAAGTGTGTGGAAGGGTTTAATTTTTCCTATGGGGAAGATTTAACCCGGACATAATGTCGGAAAATTAAAAATTAAAATTCTTATTTACATAAAAAATAGTATCTCTCTTCCAAGTTATCTTCTTTTGCTTTTTGAACGCTCACTACGGAGACTTGATTACTACATGAAATAACTATACGTGTCCTGGGAGGTAGGAAAAGTCAGACTTGACGACATGTTTAATCTTGTCAGTACGGTGTGACGTTTACCGAAAGATTCTTTTTCCATCTAAATACGCTAAAATTATTTTTAATAACAACCAAAATAATTAAACTAATCTAGACGTATAAAATTGTTTCTTTTACTGGAATTAAGTTGAAACGAAGCGTTATTATCTTCATTTGTGGGAAGATCAAAACGGAATTGAATAATTTTGTAATACATCCTTTGAATTTAATTTTTGTTTTCGGTAATGAATGAATGCAAATCTTGGAAGCCAAAATTAACCCACTTCACAACATCCGATCTAGCTGACACTCGGCAAATAAACTCACTGTCAATGACAATGAATTCTCTCAACTTTTGGTAGCAATCACATACACACGCGGGGATTTACGCATTTCTCTGAAATATGACGACATTGCAGCAGTTATTCGAAATAAAATAATAACAATACTATTTTTATAGCGCCGTTTTTATTCAAAATCACCTCAGGAGTGCTGTACAAATATATAATGAATTTCTACAATGATCTATCTTATTATTAACTATAGACTAGTCACGCTATTATCAATTAGATTGCATCCACCGGTCAGTCAATCGCTAATAAAAAAACTATGTGAACAATTCATTTCATTAATGAACGTGATGCTAGAATGCACATTTATAATTTTCATTTATTTATATTGCTTGGGTAGCTGACCTTTAGTTATCCATTGGAGAGAGTCGTATACATTCGATGATTTTTTTTATATAGGCCTTTTTAAGATTTACAATTACGTAGTACATAATGTTGATGAATCTCATAAGGTTTTGCCAGCGTAAGCAATTTAAGAGTCCGAAAATATTTTTACAAAACCTCTACTTTCTACAAATATTATACGCATGTATCATACATGTAAATCTTCCAGAAGAATTTCTCTAAATGAAAGTGCAAACCCTATCAAAATCCGTCACAGTTTAGAAGAACTAACCGCACAGAGACGCGGATGTCGACTTTATTTTATATTATTATTAAATAGTTTAACTAAATTAAATTTATTAATAATTAAAGATTAAATTTCGGTTCTACCCGATCGGCATTTGGTGAGGTTGGTAAAGTTTTTGACTCTTGTTCGTGGGTGGGAAGGTTCGATTCTCAGTTAAACCATAAAAATTAAAGACTTTATTACCAAAAAAAGTTTTTTTTTAAGGGTCGATTTTTTACCGAATCACCTACCAAAGTTACTGTACTTTACCCCTGGATACCTTGTATCGCTTTTTATATTATTGCATTTATTCAAACACGACACTGGAAACACATCCAATAAAATATTGTTATGTAAATTTGCGATGCAGGAAAAAATTGGCATAAAATAATAATTTTATTGTGACAGCATTTATATCGAGGTCTTCCCTAATAATCAATTTGCTCCTGTATGAATATCGATAAAAAGTACCTACTGCTGGAATAAAATCAGTGAAATAGTAGACGCGTTGTGACCTCCAGTCCGCGGGGGGCGATATATTTCCCAAAAATAACAGAAAACATTGAAATGTGGGGTCTACACGTGTCCTTTTTCGCCCTGGGGATTTTGCGAATATTACTAAGATATGTTCGGTAAACATTGGTAAGTGAAAATATACGTTTATTTTACGTAAGAATTTAAGAATATATTTATTTATCTAACGTCCGTATGGCTTTTACAGACAAAGATAAATTCATATGATGGCATAAGCAATAGATTCAAATCAAATGGCTTAGTAGCCATCTAGATGCATCGAACTATGAACGACCACGTGCCAGTAGTGCTACTTATACAATAGTATGAAATAGTACAATTTATTATTGTTAAAAAAATATATTTAACCGATATTATGCAATATGAACAATTCAAAAAGCAAATTAACTCCCTGAAATTGGATAATGATTCGGGTTATAGTGATTTGTTTTTAGGGTGTTATGCCGTTTTACGGTACCTCATTCTTTATCCAACGTTTCGGATAGCATTGCAGTGTCCATCATCAGGGCAGATTTGTAATCTAAGGTTGTGATGAAGTGTGTGCTTATGTATGAAGATGCGATACCAGCTCCAACCCTCTAAAAGCTGACATTAACATATAATTTTTAAGTGGTTTTCTGCCTTTAGTTTTGGTGTAGCCGTCAATTACCTTATGCCAAGAACTACTGAGCTTCAGCTCCATCTAGCTTCATCGTCTCTATTAATATGTACGGGATTTTTATGAATTTCACGATGGACACTGCAATGCTATCCGAAACGTTGGCTAAAGAAGGAGGTAGCGCAACACGGCATAATACCCCAAAAATAAATCACTTTTATACTTTTGGCCGTGAAAATCTAAAATCAATGATTTGGGTATTTCGCAATTACTATTATGTTTCTCAAACTACATCTCTAAGCTTGTGTATCTTGAATTACATTTGTAGTTAATTTGAATATTGAATTGTGTTCATTTTTATGTTGAATTGCGTTTGTAGTTATTTAACGAGTCTTTGAATATTGTTTAAACATCACCTTTTAAGATTTATTTTATTTTTGTATGCAAATATATTTTTGTATGCAAAATCCTCTCATTAACACGAGCCTCTATATATCACCTGGAGTAGTAGAATAATTAGGAAAAAAAATAATATAATGCATTCTTTTAAAATTTCAAATGTTATATTATTTTGTAATAAATAAAATAAATGTTTTTCCTTAGCCCGCAAGAGTATTGCTTCATTTTTCCATTATCTTCCTAAAATCCTAAACTCGCTTTCTTTCCTTTTCACGATTTGCTCTTAATATGAGATTAAAGTTGAAATGCGAAAACTCAACATACATATTTTTTTCTTGTTTCTGGATTGATCACAACAAATTTCTCGTGTCATTCTATGATACTATTTTGTAATAAAATATGTATAATGTGTAAACGATTATGTGTGAGACATGAATGTGTATGAAGCAATAACTGTATATAATTTTAATATTTTTTTATATATACATATCTATTTTTTTTTTTTTAATTTCTTTTCTTTTTACTATGTCTTATATTTAATATTTTTTTATTCTTTTATATTTCAATGTTTTGATATATTCATTCGAATTATTAAAATATATTGCACATAAACACTAACTAGCACATAAAAAATCAACAGTTATTTTTTTTCTTTTAAGTACATTTATTTTGTAAATTGAATTTATATACTAATTTGTATGCTACATATATTCTCTTAAACATACTTCTGATTTTCTTTGAAATTATGTACTTTGTTTACTTATTTTAATTTCTTCTGTATTTCATTCTTGGTTTATTATTTTAATGTACTGTATATATAATCAACCACCACACCACGGGCATGTGCCAGGCTTTGTGGTCTTAACATACCTAATAATTATAATATCCATGTCATAGAATAAAGAAAAAAATGCTTGCTGAGACATAGTTATGTGGCTGTCTATCCTCTCTGTCTATATCTGCGGAAAAAGGCGTGGTGATGCACTAACAAAACTTATTTGACTGGTCTCGACTGCAATTTTTCTTCTGAATTACCAGGAGATCAGAAAGCGCAGGATAAAGTCTTTGAAGTTTGGATATTTACCTACTCAATCATAGAGAACAGGTAGTCCGAAACACAAGTGAACTTATTCCCCTCCTAGCTCCTGAACGTGAGGCGAAATCTATTTTTTCTGCAACAAAGTATTTTGGATTTCACAAACGTTCACAACCTCCCCGCGTACACATTTAATTGTAAAGCAAATTTAAAATGTTACCCGGAATGTTCATAAATGAAACTCTCGGATTACGTGTGAAATGAAAGACATCCGCGTTAATTTTGATTTCCTGGTAGTAACATAAAACACAGAACGTTACTTTGCACACAAAACTTTATGCGAGTCACGCTGGTATTAAAATATATCTAAACACCAATTAGTAGTACTTCTGTGAACAGTGGACCTCGCGTAATGTTGATAATTTCGCGTTGACAGCTCGAAATGCTCATGCGAACTCTGGCAGAGTAAAAAGATACTATCCAACAAGTAATCAATCAATATATATTATAAAAGTAAGTGTACAATGTGCGTACCGCTAAAACTCAAAAACGAGTCCCGGTACAAGGGAATTATATGGTGTGGTAGCCCTCTATCCCCCATCTATGAAGAAATTTCTTATTTTCACCTGAAGGGCATGCTTTTGGAGATATAAGGGCTGGAAGTTTCGCCTTCTAGACATTTCTAGAACAGTCCAAAACGTTCGAGTATTTCGAGAGCATTCCACAACATTCCAGAATATCTCGGAACATTCTAGAATGTTGTGAAATGTTCGGGAATAGTCTGGAACATTCGGGAACATCCTGGAACATCCCAGATCATAATAGATAATTAAAAACGGGATTGCAGGTCGTTTTCTGATAAACTTGATTAAATTCGGAATCGTGACAATACATTATTATCTCTACAGTTTAAAACTCCTATCACTATTCGTGTCTGTTTGTGCGCTTAGGGTTTTCACTATCATATCGTGATTTTTTCCGGAAGGTTTATTTATATAATACATGGATATTATATTTATTGAAAGTAGAGAAAAGTCGAGCGACTCCGGGTCCGGGTACACGTCAGATAGTTCTGTTTATAAAGTATCAATAAACCCAGTTCTATGTTTCAATTGATTTATTTAATTAATCTTCACGCTTTCTTCGTAATGAATCATCCACGACATTGATCAAATCTTTCATTTATAAATTCCACATCAAACCGCACAAATCTCATTACCCGCTCCTCAAATCCATGAATGTATTACGACCCTGTTCACGGTATGTTCTCCTGGTACCGCCGCCACAAAATCTTTATGTTCCAATACGAGTGGTGAAAATCACACATAATCAATCATAAACTAGCGTAGCAGCCTCTGCACTGCAACTGACAACCAATCATTTGAATTTATTACTCTAAGTTCCATACCTCAAGCGCCGTATGACGCCTTGGTATTATGGACATTCTGAATCATGAGAAATAAAATAATGTGATTGATTTCTTCGGTAATTATCTTATATATCGATTCGTGGGAATAAGATAATAATAGAGGTTGCTAAACTTGTAATATAAATATTTATTTATTTATTATTTAACGCCCTTTTTCGGGCCTTTTACATATGAATTTTAAGAAATATACATTATTAATTTATCATCAAAATGATAATTCATCACACCTTTAAAAAGTTATATAAAGTCATGAAAAGTGATGAAACAAATACTTTATTTACTGGGTTAAGTAGGTTAGTTTAGTTTATGTCAGGTTAAGTCAAAAAAATACTTTTTTTCATCGTTTTTAATGACTTTATATCACTTTTTAAAAATGTGTTGAATAGTCGCCGTGTTGAGTTATCATGGAACCTGAATTGTACGTAACTGAATTGCTTGTTTAAAGATAAATTGAAGTTATAGTGACTTAGTATAATTGTTTCCCTCTATTAAGAGGAATACATATGGGTTAGCTAATATATTTAAAAATCGATTTGAATTTCATAGATATAAACATTAAATATAGACAAATACAAAGACGCGTTATGTTCTTGTTCATTCTAATCTAACAAGAAATAAATCCCATTCCTGTTGCTAGATTGAAAGCTAATAACAGAACATATAAGAAAAGAATAGCCACAACGAATATGTGTGAATTAATGAAATGGCTATTAATAACATCCTTCACAGCTAAATGGAACGGAACGCATTAAAAAGCGACGGTCATTCAAAGAATATACTCGTATGTACGGGTGAAACAGTCATATTTTTATGAACGCCCTTCTCATTGTTTGCTTTGTTTTTAACTTATATTTTCTGCTCTTTGCTCTTTTAAGGTTGTCTATTATTTACACAATTTGCTTTATACATCTTTTCAACTTGAAATATACTCTAGTTATTATTTACCTACCAATAAGCATTTAATTTGTACCTCATCTTTGTCTTCAGTTACTATACTTTTTTTTAAATATTTGTCAGTATTTATTTAATGGCATTCCAATAATGCATCTCATCTATTTTGGCTGTCATTTTTCTTTGTTGTTTACATATTATTTTATTAAATTGTTATAGTTTATATCTTGTACTATACTTTATAAAAGCTGAACAGCGTTAATGATGGATGTAAATACAAATTAATACCATTGAAGAAGATAATACTGACAAAGCTAAACGAAACATGAAAAGAACAAGATTTTCATCGGATCAACACCAGGATTTCTGTCTTACCGGAACAACGTCTTTATCCACTCGACCATTGGTACCTAATTATTATACGTCATATTTGTCGAGATCATATTTTATATTTAGAATCAACAATATTATCTTGCAAATATTTTTTCTCATATTTTTGGCAGCTATCTTTTAGAATAATCACATAGTTCTAATGAATTGATGTGTGACCTAGATAGGGTTTCGGATAAACCCTATTGACTTTTTTTAAAAGTTTAAATAATCATTCAATTTTTATTGGAACAATTAAATAAATATATCGCCTAAGTATCTGGGTTTTACCTAATTATTTTTATTTTGTCCTTATTGTGTTTTTCACCATAATTCAAAGCTGAGATTTTTCAGCTTTTTTGGCCTTTAATCCTTCCCCCACTGCGTAATCCTTTATATATTCGTACGGACGGGAAAGGTTAGCAAACCAGACAGAAAATTGATAATTCCGTTTAATTTAATTATCAAAAACCCATCTCCATGGGGATTAGGGCTGGGTCGGCCTAAGCCCAGCTGCTCATTATTTACTAACATTTTGCTGTGCATTTTATTAAATAGATGGCTGTTTTGCGTTCTAGAAAAAAAACTATCGTTAGTATTTATTAGTTCTTTCGTTTAGTATTTAATAGGATAATTTATGGGTAACACTGTTTTAATGTGACTTTATTAATTCAGACAACATTAGACTTTTTTCTTAGACAGATCACAGTCGATAATAATATTTTCGCTACCTACAGTAGTGATGTGACATACTTGACAATAGTGATTTAACAATAAGAATAAATCATAATCATTTTTGAAACATTATATAGTATTTAAATTTTATAGAAATAACTCAAGTGAAAATTATTAAATGTTAAAAAGTACAAAGCATTCATATTTATCAAAAAATATATTTTTTTAACTTCAAATATATGTTTGTTGATTTAGTATTGGATTAGACGTAGATTTAAAAAATATTTTTATGATAGGAATAATTAAAATAAATAATAAAAAAATAGTAAGCCCAGACCTTACGCAAAACCTACTAACCTAACGTAACTAACCGGTCCGTGGCTGAGTTGGCATCGCGTTTGGTTCCCACCCAGACATCGTGAGTTCAATTCCTCTGAGATTGAGAAGTGAGATTTTCAAATATTGTCAGGTTATTCGTTACCCGGAATGTTTGTCTTCATTAAAAAAAAACTAACCATTCTCATCTTTACATAGTTTCCTTTTGTTCTTGAGTTGCTTCTCCCAACAAAATACAGAACTAATGCAGACCCGTGAAAAATCACAGGATTTGTGATGCTGAAATTAATTATGCAAAAAAAAACTTCAAACTTAGATAAAATTGCCTTTCAAAAGAAGAAATTTACCCTTCGAATGTTGGTAAACTTAAGGCGATGCCATACGTAGTAATGTAAAATCATGTGCTTTTAGTTTGAAAATTTTGTCGCCTGGAAATGTTTCAGAAGCCTTAAGTAAATACAGCGAGTAGAATACATCTTGGCCTTTGAAATAATCGAGTATTTTTCAGAGAAGTCTTTTTATAAGCCCAGAAAAAAAATGTACAAGGCCTATAAAAACTGCTTTAGGTAATGTTCAAAATCTCCGACTTACGAACCCATTTTCAGTTATGACTTTATTGTGTAATGTGGAAAATTAAGTTATTTATAAAATGATCTAAAAAAATAAAATATTTATGCCTGAACATCCACAAAATAAAATAAAAGGCACTTTTTGGCCATGTTTTTTTCTTGCATAAATCAAAACAGGCGGATGGTGTTAAGCGGGAATTTAAACCTTATCGCCATCTACGTAAGGGTTGTTATTGATAGCGGCTCAATTTAAAATATTACACGACGTAGTGCATCGCCTTAAACATTTATTTATCTATTCAATAACTTTATAAAAATACATAAAGAAATGAGATAAAGGATAGCCATTCAAAGCATAATATGTATATGAACGGGCCGCTAAAGTATGTCCACTGAACCTAGTTCAGTGAAACTAGGCTTGTTGTCTCAGTTACTTATCTTCAATCTACTAATACATCAAATCATCTGTCAAACATGATTAAAAAAAAAACAATACGCATTCGAATAAAGAATTAATAATTCTAAAAATTATTGATAAATTCCAATTTAAAAATTAGGAGTTCATTAAACTTGAATAATCTTACGCATTACGCAGGAATATTTAATATTACTTAATTACACCAACAACGGAAATTAGTGTGCTAAATTAAATTTAATAAAAAATTAACGTGGTATTTAAATGCACAGATTTTTAGTTTAATCATATATTTTAAACGATTTTTCTAAAAAAAAATGTATGATCGTAGCGTTTTGTAAAATGAAATTTAAGAAAGTAAATTTATTCAGCAAAATTTTTTTACAATGTTTTTGATTGGCGCTCAGCCTTCTGGCAGTTTTTCAATATCACGCCTGACGAAATCCGTTATATGTTTTGAGCTGCGTAGGAATCAAATCAACCTGTATGTCAACTCAAAGTCAAGTAACATTAAAATGTTAAGGGCGTCAACAATAAAAAACTAAAATGGATAGGATAACGTATTGGAACCTAACATCTATGTGACGAGTGATGTTGTAGATGTGTGGTGAGTATAGTTTTAAACTTTTTAAGTACAAATTTAAAACTTGATTCATATTGTATGTTTTTATTCTAGATAAAAGAAAATAACATTTTCACATATAACTAATACATTATATAACAATATTATTCACTTTTGTTGATTGAGCATAAAAGTGAACATTTTTTTTTAAATGTACCTATAGTTTTTCAATTTATAATTTTGTCTGGAAGGAAATTATATATGTTGCCCCCTTGTAACCAATGAATTGCTTGCAATAGTGACTTTGTATGGTGTTTAAATGTATGTTTGTTATCATGTTGCAGTGTAAAGTGTGTGTGTACTTGGGATGTTTTAATGAGTTCTGTATTTGTATGTAAAATGAGTAAAACGTAAAACGAGTTTGTATGCGAAAAGCGACCGAGACGTCTCTCTGTCGGCATAGAACCTGAGGTTCAATTCGGTCTAGAAAAACCGAAAAAACGAGTCAGTGCGAGTTTGTATGGAAATAATTCCCCAACCAACACGACCGGATTCGTTCGGGGCTCAATGTCGACAAAAATTTGAGGAACCTCTGGCGGCGAAAACTGGAAGCGCTCGCGGCGCGCCATACAAAAGCGCCGCAGTACGCTTTTAGGCCACCGGGATGGCCCCACTGGCAAAAGTTGATTTGTCGCCGTTTAATTGGCACAGCTTCAAATCAAAGTTTCCCCGCGAGTGTTGCCACACGCACGGTTTCGAAACGGCTAAATTTCGGTTCGTTTTCGCAATGTTTCGTTTTCTTCGATCACCATCGATCTGTATTTGTATGTATGAGTCGTTTATTTATTTTGTATATAAGGAGACATGTTTTATATTCATATGAATTTCTTAATGCTTCAATTTTGTTTCCACATATAATTTTTGGTGGATGTTCTAGGTTTGAAGTGAAATAGCTTTTTAATTACTTCATTTTGTGTTACCTGTAGTTCATTTAAATATTTTTCATTTGCGTTTCCACAGATTTCAATCAAGTTGTTTAAATGTGAATGTACGAGGCAATAATATTAAGATTTTTTAATTTTATTTTGGAACATATTTGAAAACCGGCTAAATACGCTAATTAAGGGGGTGATTTTGTCATTAACATCTTGAATATGCTGTTTAAATGTTAAGTGTTTGTCAATGCACAGCCCAAGATATGTTGACAGTGCCTACATTGTCAACTGTTCTAGGTAATTACATTTATTATTATTTTTGGAAGAACTTAATGAGTAAAACCAGAAACTGTAATATTAGGGATTCTCAAATGATAATTAAAAACAAAAAATTAGTAAAAGTTAAGGTCAAAATTACACAAAGAAAAATGAGTATTACTAAATTATTTAAAATATTTGTTAAATCGGATAAAATCGGGATTGAAAGCTTTTAACGAATGAATTAACAAATTATTATAAGCAACAATTAGACTCTTGTAATATCAATACAAATTGAAAATATCTCCCGAGTAAAAATAAATGTCGCCGACGGGAATTGAATCCGCGCCTTCTGATGTCCGGTCAGACGCTCTGAGCATGAACCACTAAGCCACGTCGGCTCATTTTCCTACCCGCCGAATAATTCAACATGTACTAGTATTTCAATCAACAATTACTGCTTATTATATTTTTTCCTCCTGTAAACATTTATTTTTACTCGGGAGATATTTTCAATTTGTATTGATATTACAGGAGACTAATTATTGCTTATAATAATTTATTATCCTTTTTGCTATGCCCAAAAACCTTGTTTTATAAACATTGGTTTATCATTTTAAAAAATGAATCAACATGTTTCCTGACAAAATTTACTTCATTTCGAATAATTTGAAGAGATTTTTAATAAATCAGCATTGAACCCAAGACCTTAGTTTTGCCGGGGCTCTGCTCTACCACTGAGCTAATCCGACCTTATTTCCTTCGATAATATTTAACTGCATCATACTTCGACCGAAGGAAATAGGACCTGGGTTTAATTCCTACATGGAGAAAAATGAGTCCGTTTTTTATATTTTATTATATGAAATACCGCACAAGAGTCCCAACTGCTTCCAAAGGTCTGGAGCCATTGAGACTATGGAATCACCAATTTAAGTATGTTGTGAGGCTGAAAGTAGCGGGGACGGTATGGAGAAAGGGAAGAGGTAGATGGGGAAGTACCTAGCTATTCAGATCTGGTCACGAAACACGGACAAATTCATTTTAAGCAACGTTTCGATTCTGGGTGGTGGTCATACACCAGGGTGATACTGAGAGTATCTTCCACTCTGTAACGTGCCGCAAATATACTATATGTTTTGTAATTAATAAAAATAAAAAAAATTGTGCACCCGCAACCCGCGACCTCCAGCTTGCTAGTCGAGAGCTTTACCACTCGACCACGGAGGCCGACATAAATTCATTTGAAGGTCAAATTTCATACTATATCTAATGAAATATTGCCCCAGATGGATATATCTAACCATTTTTCAAGATTGCCCTGACCTGCAATGCCTGCCTGGATTGCCATTTTTTTACATTAGCTTCATGCAGGAGACCCTGAAGAAACAAAATCGCTCAGGGTGTATGTCATCTTTGGGGATGCTGTCTGTCTTTTTAGGAAAAGAACGAGGAAAGGTATGAGGGGTGGATAGGAATCTGCTGGTCAATATGTCCAGGAGTGATGGACGTATGAATCCATCCCTCCCACTGCGGTGTAAGGCAATGGGTCGAGAGAGTCCGGCTGGAGAGGTGGAGGTCAAGGGGAAAGGAAAACTCATTGTTTATTTAGTGCATTCTTCTTCTTTCGTATGGTGGGGGGTCAGAGGGGGACATCTATTTCTGCGAGCCATTCTAGGGCCTCAGCCGTCGCCATGTGAACCTCATCAATCCCGCCGGGGAATGAATGGAGCGGGACTCTTTTAGGACCCATATGTGCATCATGTGGGCACAGCGGCTATGGGAGCACCTTAACCTAATGATGGCGGACCAGGTTTTTAATTTTAATTTTATTTTAATGCATTAATTTTAAGTGATTTCTTAGATTCTAGATTATTCAGGCGTAGACCTATTCCATTTCTCGTTGACTTCTATATTTATAAATAATACAAGATTTCAAATTATAAAAGTCTGCACCTTATAATGTTTATCCAATTATTCTACTACTCTATAAAGTGAGCTCCAGGAACTCGTGATTATGGGAGGAGGAAGTAAATACAAAAAGAAAATAATGGTTAAAAGGCGATGTGTAAACAATATTCAAAGCCATACTAAATAACTACAAACGTAATTCAACATACGAATTAACATAATACCATATTCAAATAACTACAAAAATAATTCAATATTCACAATTTTAGAGAATTGGTATTTTAACAATAGCCAAAGATTTTTTTTAAGGGTACAATATATCATTATCCAATTTCAGGGAATTAATTTGCTTTTTGTTTTGTTCGTATGTCAAAGTTTCGGCTACCTTAATTTTGTTTTTGGACAATAATAAACTGTATTCACATTTATAAAAATTCTTTTTTTTTTATAAATTAATATACTCAAATTAGTCAATCATCATCATACAAATCATCCAAATAAAATTATTTTAACCAAAGTGGAGAAACAGTAGACTAAAACTTAGTCAACCTAAATTTTTAGACTTTAAATTTAAAAAATTGATATTTTAGACCTCTCTGGGAATTGTAGCGAATAGACTTTGCTCTGCAGGTGAAGTGACAATGAATTACAGTAATCTGTGCATCAAGCAGCTGGATTCATCTGAATTATATTGTTTGAAAAAAGAGGGCACCACTATTCCTGTTTGGTCGATTTAAGACTAAAAGATTAAAATATTTTTGTCATAAGAAAATGACAGTAATTTTAAAATTGCAATATGTTAATTCAATTTTATTCTAAATTCTACTCTCTTGAGAGCTGGTCGTGACAGTTCATAATTTCATTGTGCAAATGCAAGTGTTATTGTGCCGATTGCTGTCCGCTGCCGAATTTGGAGATTAAGGAATCGGTGCAATCTCAATGCAAGTGATATATTCGGTAAGTTCTCTGTTTTTTGTATTTGGTGGCTGGATGATAATTTGTCACGTTTCCTGCAGAGTGAATTTTTTAACCAACCCATTTTTTCATAAGGAATTATTTGTTCCCTGATGATCTGTGTGGCTTACAAGCCAGAACATCACCACAAAGTATAACCACAAAATGGTTTCTACCTGAAATTAAAAAAAAAATCATTACTTAGTACGTTGCAAAGCCGTTAAGGTATGTTTAATGGGTTCCATGATAACTCAACACAGTGACAATTCAACACACTTTTAAAAAGTGATATAAAGTCATTAGAAACGATGATTTTTTTTAACCTAACCTAACCTAACCTAACCTACTTAACCCAGTTAAAAAAGTTTTTGTTTCATAACTTTCCATGACTTTGTATAACTTTTTAAAGATGTGATGAATTATCATTGTGATGATTTATCCGGTCACCGTTTAATGATCTATACCGCCTACATAATATTTTACTTCAAGTACCGCCTCAACAAGACTTTGTATTAAACACTAAATTCATATCATATAAATGCGAAAAGATCGATATCACCCTTACGTGGAACGAATACTCGCCAGCATTATAGGTGTCTTCAACCTCTGGATGAATTGATATGAGTTATGTGTCCTGATTGCTTAATTCTGCGGAGAGTTGGTCCTGTCACAGCCTTTCGTTATATTATCGTGAATATAGGTTCAATGGCGTCATCTCTGAAACGTGTCTAAGAATATTCATAACCCATCACGTGAAAGGAGTTCCTGAAAATATGAAAACGAGACTGGAATACGCAAACAAAGCGGCGGTGAAGGCTTATCGGTATTGTTTGATTGCGGAAAAGTGATTTCCTTGAGTAAACAATTCTGGTTTTTGATGATCATCAAACTCAGTAACGCCACAAGATATGACAATGAAAATTAATGATTTTTTTAAGATGTATACCTCGAAAAGATGCATAACATATAAAAAAGTATAGAATTATAGTTACATAGAGTTTAAAGTTCATTCTTAAGTTTTCCACTAACGTTTTTGAGGAGTTAGGAATTGAAGAGAAGGATGAATCGATTTAAATTAAATTGTTTTTCAAATCAGGTTTGAAAAACCCGGTAAGACCGTCATACGACAGTCGCTTAAATATGGCTATTAAAAAAATTGCTGCCTAAAACACTTCACCAAATATGGTGATCTAAAGTTGGGAGGCGGGTATCGGTACCGCCGCCCTGGGATCCATTCATTGCATAACCGACACCTCTGCCATAAGCCCCCCTAGCGATTTGCTATGTTTAGTGACTTAACAGGGGTACCCGTATTCAAGAGGTGGGGATTGCCTAGATCTTGGTGGCGAATGCGTCTGCCCACCCACTGTTTGGCGAGATTGGTTTACTAGGGAAATCTTTTTACCTCTTCAGCAGGTAACTAAAACGAACTAAATTGGCTATCGGTAAAACAGATGTTGACCTTGAACACGATGATATTTTTACACAAAATAGTAAACAACCTGCTACCAAAATATTTTTCAAATAAAATTGTAAACAACAAGGACATACACAAACATAAAACTAGGACGTGCAATGAAATCAGGCTACCAAAGAAGGACAAAGCGAATACCCAGAATAGTTTATTATATAAAGGGATGAAATACTATAACGCGCTGCCCGAAAACCTTAAGTCTGCCCCAATTGAAAAGTTCAAGATGTTGTGTAGGAGCCAGAGTGGAAGATACTACCAGTATCGCCCTGGTGTAAGACCACCATTCAGAATTGAAACGTTGCTCCAAATGGCTTTAGCCGTGTTTAGTGACTAGATCTGAATAGCCAGGTACTTCCCCACCTTCCTCTTTCCCTTTCCCACTTACCTTCAGCCTCACAACATCCCCCAATTGGGGATGCCATAGTCTCACTGGCTCCAGACGGGAGCAGTTGGAACTCTTGTGAGGTATTCACTATAAAAAAAAAAAAAAAAAAAAGAATCAAGCAAGAAAAAAAAACATAGTATATTTATATGTAAAAAAATTAATTACTCATTTGTAAACTTAAATGTACAAATTACTAAAATAAAATCAATAGATAAAAAAAATAGGACTCTCTCGACCTATCGCCTTGCACTACAGTGGAAGGGATGAATTCTAATTTCCGTCTCCTAAACATACTGACCCCCAAATTCCTTCCCACCCTTATACATTTTTCCTTCGCAGATTTTCCTCTCAATCCTTTCCTTAAAAAAATCCTCCACACAGCATCCCCAAAGTTGATATTATAACAAAGGGAAATTATTTTCCTCTTTTTTAAATAATTAATATTTTGTACATTGGTTAGTGGTAATATTTTGTGCTTCCTCTTCCAACTGAATGTAAATGCAAATAACCTTTAATCTTTTACCGGGCAAATTTCGAATATTCATATTTTTAGGAGGGTACATCTGTTCCCAGTGTTCGCTGGTGTCACAATTGTACCAAACAAATACGTAGGGCAAATCGCTGTAAGAAAATAATAGCTTTAATTTTTTCAACTTAATTCCTCGCAGATTTAAAAATAAATTAACATATCTCAGGAACACCCACGGAAAATTTCGAATGTCAGATCCTTATCTTCCAATAGGCACAAACGTCGCCGCTTATATTTTTTCTTGTAAAAACAACTCCACTGCTGTCCGCACCAACTTCACTCTTGTTAGGCACGTATACTGTTTGGACATTCCCATGCAAAGAATTAAACATACATAAAAATATTATATGAATTCCGCACAAGAATCCCAACTTTTCTCAACCGTCTGGAGCCAGTGAGACTATGACATCCCCAATAATTGTGGTATATTATTATTTATTTGTTTTATTATCTATACAGGGTGTATCGGCACGTACCCGACAAACTTTAACCAGCTATTCCTTAGCACATTTGGAGTAAAAAATGTTATGGGCACTTAGCTGTCCGGTAACATTTTTTTTTAATAAAAAAATTATTATTCATATTTTCACCACATGTCACCAATGTTTTATCCTTTGTCAAAGTTTGAAAACCCATCTGGCAATATTTTGTTCGAGTTTCGTTGAATAATGTACGTACGTACCTACGTTGGCGCGCTTTTACAATCACAACGAAATGGCACGGCACCATTCGTCTCATTTTTAACGATTATTATTTAGTGTGTACGAAAGAGCGAAGACACTTTTTGACACACTTGCCAATAACAGCTGTTGAACACGAGAAACAATGCAAATGACAGTGACGGAGTGTGGATTTTTTTTAAATTTTTTTTTTTTAATGAAAAAAAATGTGTGAGCAAAGTGCAAGCGCCCATAACATTTTTTACTCCAAATGTGCTGAGGAATAGCTGGTTAAAGTTTGTCGGGTACTTGCCGATACACCCTGTATAAAGTTTTTTTACAGGTTTTTTTTCGATGTCTGTCTCACTAGGATAAACTTGTGTCGAGACAGACATTAGGGGCTGAAGGTAGTGGGGATGGGAAGGAGATGAGGAATGGGAACGTGGAGAAGTTTCTAGCTATTCAATCAACGTTTTAATTCTGAATGGTGGTCTTACACCTGGGCAACACTGTAAACATCTTCAACTTTTACTAAATATTATTTTAAATAAATAAATTGTCAAGAACACAAATTCATAAAATAAAAATTACTTGCGCACGCCGGGATTTGAACCCGCGACCTTCGGAATGCTAGTTGATAGTCATACCCCTCTACCACGGAGACCGCCATAAATGAATATAAGATTCATGTTTCATAGTGTCTCTAATGAAATATATCTCATATTGTAGGTGGGTACATATGTACCCATTTTTCAAGATTGCCCTGTAAAGGGTTAATAACAATATTGAAGAGCAATATTTGAAATATTCCAGGAAAACACCGCACAACTTCAGTGAGCACTTGTCGGAAAAGCCCCAGAATATTATTAAGGCTTTCAGTTTGTGTTTGTAAAATTGTTTTCATCCAGTTCATCAATCAAATACCGGTAAAAAAACTACTTCCTTTCAGTATCCTAAAGCTCCGAATTTCTATCGAGTTGGCATAAATAAAGGTTTACCTCGTAAACTAAAGTGTGTTGATTCGGTTTGGTGTTGATTTGGAGGGATAAAGCAGGTTTCTACTCAAACATTGGCACTGTCATCACTCACACATCATTTAATATTTAGTGACTTAAGGGGAAGGCAGTGAAAGAAGTAAAGATTGATTTGATTTTCACCTTTAATATTACCGCAGCGATAGTGGAGTGGAATCTTTAATCACGTTTCAGAAAAATAGAATCAGTTTTAGAGAAAGTCGTCGTCTTGTGAAAATCATTTAATACGGGTTGTTTTAGAGAATATGAACAATTTATCAAATTTAATTTTCAAATTCTGTATTTAGTACAGTTTATTCATAAACACATTACAAACATGTAAAATGTTTTGACTGTCTAACTAGAAGGACTTCTCCAGATAGGACAGTCAAATTCGGATAAATTGGCAAAAATATTTTGTAAAAAAAAGAAAGTTTGAAAAAAAGAGACGAACAGAAAGAATAGAAATGTTTTAAAATATAAAGTTAACTGATGTTTGTTTGCGTTATGATGCATAATAAAATAATAGGTTCACATACTTAATAATCAACATAATAACCAACACCCTTGCCATAGGTCACCTAAAGTGGTTCGCTACGTTTGGTGACTTAGCAGGTGTGCCCGAGTTCATGGGATGAGGTGCGTCTAGGTCTTGCAGCGGATGCGTTTGTCCAAGGATGTTTGGCAAGGATGGATTCATACGTCCGTGATACATTGGCCCCAGATTCCAACCTACCCCTTATCCCTCCTTCCTTCCCTGACTTTCCTCTCCCACCTTTCCATAAAAAGACCCTCCACATAGCATCTTCAAAGATGACATTGGCCCTGAGATTGTAAAAAAAACCTCAGGGCCTCCTGTGTGGGAGCTAATGTAAACAAAAAAAATATATACTATAGTTATAATATTATGTTATTATGGGGACGCTCTTTCGGGGTCCAAGGCAATCATCAAACCTAAATTGAGTTCTACGAATTAAATACAATAAAAATTAATGCCCTTGAAGTAATGATTTTCATAAAATAATTCAATTGAAAGATTTTTATGAAGGAATTGAGTACTTTTACCTATTATATGGGTTTTTTTCTCTTAAAGTGCCAACCCAGACATCTCCACCTCAAGATTTCATGCTCTAAAAGTATAAAGAATCTAGAACCAAAATTTAAAAAGGTGAAAATAGTTTTCCACGAAATAAAACGAATTAAATTAAAATGGCAGTAAAAACGTTTATTTAAATTTTATTCTTGTAATACCTGGGGATTTTACCTATACAAATACTTCTATATTTAGTTATTACCCATACATAAGGTAATACTTAGGACGCGTTGTTTCGGAGATTTGAACAATTCATCAAATTTCAACGTTCATTTTCGGGTTCTTTGAAAGACTTATTCAAGTTCTGTTTTTATATCATTGTAGGCTAGTTGCTTGACAAAACTTAAATAAAAACAGAACTTGAAAAGATCTTTCACAGAACTTGAAAATGAACGTTGAAATTTGATGAATTGTTCAGATTCTCCGAAACAACCCGTCCTTAGACATTATTGATAATACTAACAGAATTAACCACTGTTAATTTTTCAAACCTTCTTGTGCTAATCCTCCAATTAATATTTAGACAAAATATTTGCGGCAACTAAAATCTCAAGTCTGCGTGCTGCTTTAATTCAATAAAAAACAAAATTGTTAAATTGAATTCTGTACCAATTGAAAAGCTTATAAAAAATAATGAAAAGAAAGTGTGAATTCTTTTTTGTTTCAGCATTTTTGTGCGTGTCTGTTTAAATTTTTACTCTATCCTATCAACATATATACCTTAACTTTTGTATACATATCTTAATTTAAAAATCACCCCTCGGTACGATTCTCCGGGGTGCACTTCTAATCATGTATCTCGGACCCTTTCTTCCGATCCGCTGTATTTTATTTGTGGAATGGAGAGGAGCCTGTCCCGCGGTCTGGGTCCAATCGTGACCTGAATGCCATATTCAGCATTCAGCGTTCAGCATTCAGCAGTCCGAAGTCATTCCCCGGTGAGGGGGGATGGATAGCCAGTAGTCTGTAGTGCTTCCATTGTCCTTTCTACAATAAAAAGAAGAAAAAAAATGAAGTAAACGAGATTATTTTTTATATTTGCCTGTTACAATGGAAGGAAATGGAAGTTATTTTCAATATTTAAAAAAAAATTATTGGGATATTTTTGTATAATCCTACGGTTCATTAATGTGTTTATTGATTTACGGAAAAAGTTAATAAAAATACAATTATTTTACAAGCAATAATTCCTAGCCTGAAATACTCATCCACATTGAAAAATCTCCTGATAAAAGATACATGACGCCAACGGGACATGAACCCGTGGCCTTTCGATTTCCGGTCGACAGCTCTGACCACTGAGCTATGGCGGCTTATCTCTTATCCGCGAAATAATTCAATATATACTAGTGTTTCATTCAACAATTACTGCTTGTTACATTTTACACCTGAAAACAACCAACTTTATTTTGTATGAGAAAGGCATTGTAAGTGCTAACTCTCTCACTAGATGGCGTCGAGACAAATTGTCTACATTTTTTGGTGAAGATACTAGAACTTGTCAAATTTTTTTTTTTTTTTGGTAAACTAATGTTTAAGAAAAGATTTTTTATGCATAGCACAAAGGGTAACAATTATTTTACAAGCAATAATTATTAGCCTGAAACACTCATCCACATTGAAAAATCTCCTGATAAAAGATACATGACGCCAACGGGACGTCCCGTCCAACGTCTGAGTGTTTCAGGCTAATAATTATTGCTTGTAAAATATTGGTTACCCTTTGTGCTATGCATAAAAAATCTTGTCTTAAACATTAGTTTACCAAAAAAAAAAATAATTAAAATACACAAAATATTTTAAAAATTATTTATTTATTAAACCCATCGGGTTTTTCCAAAATACAAGTATAATCTAATTTCAATACATAGTACATTCAAATATGATAATAAGAGAAATAATAATATTTAATTATTGAAGATAATATTAGCGTTTTTTGATAATTTAAAACAGAAAAATCAGAAAATGATACGGTCGCATCTGGGACTTGAACCCAGTACCTTGGAGATAGTGTTAGTACAATTTGAAGTTTTAAAGTCATTAAATCATTCCTAAAATAAGAATTAATAATATTTTTATTCCCAGCTGTATGACTGACAGTATATCGAACACAAAATACACAATTGTTAATTAAAATCAATAGAGTGGCAGTGAAAACTAAAATATTTATTCGTACATAAGTGTTTAAAAAAAATATTTTATCAATATTTTTTTGAAGTTTTTAACTCAAAATATAAACGCAAAGCTAATGCTAATTTTTAAGTAATTTAAGCACTGACACTAATATCTTCTTCTTCTGCAAATTGGTAACCTTAGTTAATGCGCTGTATAAGAAAGTTTATGTCGATGTTAGTAATATGATATAATTACATTTTTTAAATATTATTTCATTAATCATTTTACAAGCTTAAGCTGGGGGTGGCGGGTTCAAAGCCCGGCGTGAGCAGGCTAGTTTTATTTGATTAATTTGTGTTGTTTAAAATAAAAAATAGAATGGTTGTGACAATACGCAGAGTGGAAAATACTGTCAGTTTCACCCTGGCGGTCCTCTTCCATATCTCCTTCCCCTCCCCACTACAACATCCCTATCAACGTACAATAATTAAGGATGCCATAGTTTCACTGGCTCCAGAAGGTTGATAGCAGTTGGAATTCTCGTGCAGTTTCTCAGAAAAAAATAATTATTATTATGATAACACATTTCAGTAAACATTCAAAAGGCAAATTCTCAACTTATATAACTTTAACTTTAAATAAACCCCTTCAATAACCTTCTCAACTTCGACGTCAATATTATTTTAATTGAAAGCAGCAGACATAAACATAACGAACGCTTCCAAGGAATTATTATTATCCTTTTGCCTTTGTAACAAGGACGTTGAACCCAGTTATCTCCTCAAGAACGTAAATATCGAGAAATTGAAAAAGGTTTTCTAATAAAATTCAAGTATGTTTTATTATTTGCATATTAATCTTGCCCATTCTATTTATAAAATAGTTTTGAGTGAAAAGATACATATGTTTTTTTAGGAAAGCGTTTTGTGGCGATATTTGCGAATCTTTTAGTCTACTTCATATCTTTTTTTTTCCTGATGATGGACACTGCAACGCTGTCCGAAACGTCGGCTAAAGAAGGAGTTAGCGCAACACGGCATAACACCCCAAAAACAAACAACAAAAATGCTTTTGGCCGTGAGAATCTAAAAACTTACCCACTTCATATCGTTCATATTGTGTACAAACGATTACTTCATTTTTCTCGGCAATTTTTTTAAAATCTGATTCAAGAATCTTAATTTTCAGAAACAAAGGAACCTACTTTTTAAATGGGAATGGAACGTGTTGTCTTTTGCTTCCTACATGTTTTAGATGCGAATGGAACGTGTTGTCTTTTGCTTCCTACATGTTTTAGATGGGAATGGAACGTGTTGTCTTTTGCTTCCTACATGTTTTAGATGGGAATGGAACGTATTGTCTTTTGCTTCCTACATGTTTTAGATGGGAATGGAACGTATTGTCTTTTGCTTCCTACATGTTTAGATGGGAATGGAACGTGTTGTTTTTGATGTATAAATATTTTAAATGGGAACGCAACGTGTTGTATTTTGCTGCCTAAATATTTTAAATCAGATGCTCTGCACCACGTCGGCTTATAGTAAGTCTTAAATAAGCCAACGTGGCTCAGTGATGCAGAGCGTCTGACCGTACATCAGAAGCCGCGGGTTCAATTCCTGTCAGCGGCATTTATTTTTACTCGGGAGATATTTTCAATTTTTATTGATATTTCAGGCGACTAATTATTGCTTAAAATCATTGGTTATTCTTTGTAAAATTTTGTCTTATAAACATTAGTTTATCATTAAAAAAATTACAAGAAACTTCATTAAAGGAGGACCGAACGCGGTTGGCGGTAGCAAAAAATGTCCAAAGAGGCGAAGCATGGCAGTGAGGAAGGATGTAAGTAGACTGAATGCTGTGTAGACTGAAATGAGATCCTTGAGGTTAATTTGCGGTAAAACCATGTACGATCTCCGGATCTCATATATACAACCTTTACTCTATAATAGCTATACATTTAATAATGTAATATCGTAAAACTTTACTGCTTCCATAGTCTTGGGATAAGGTTCTTGACTAGCAAGCCGGAGATTGCTGTTTCGATTCCCGACGTGCGCAAGTAAATTTTAGGAGAATGATTTGTTATATCACAGATTACTTTTGTAAAAAGTATATTTAGTGTATTTGTGGCACGTTACAGAGTAGAAGATACTCTCAGTATCGCCCTGGTGTGAGACGACCGTTCAGAATTGAAACGTTGCTTTAAATGGTTTTGGCCGTGTTTGTTGTCAAGATCAACAGCCAGGTACATCCCAACCTTCCTCCTTCCCATCTCCTTCCCTCCTTACTATCTTCAGCCCCACAACATACCCCAATTGGGGATGCCATAATCTCACAGGTTCCAGATGGTTGGGAGCAGTAGAGACTCATGTTCGGTTTCACATATATAATTTTTGAAAACTTCCGTTTTATTTCATGTTTTCTTTCTTTGTTTGCAATATTATTATCGTTTATAGGATTGACCAATATGTCTTATTTCTTTTTTTAAATCTCGTTAGCCTTGATCATGTGTAACTGTATTTAACGTTGGTATTTTTGTATTATGTATGTACCCCTACAAGCAGAGCTGGCTATATGCGGGCGCAATTGGACCAATCCGCTAGTAATTAAGGAGCCAAGGCGCTGATAATATCTAACACCAAATACACCGCCCCTGGGGTTTTTACTGGCGTCAGGCACGGAGAAAAATTAGTTTTACTAAATTATTCAAATCTCATCAAATTATAGGTAATCCAGTTAAAAACGGGACTGCTGGCCCTTAAAATTAATCAATAGCCTATTAATTAATAATAAATAAGAATATATTATCGTGATGGGATGAAGCGAAATTTCAATAATTTGCATTTCGTCATTATATATCATCAAGACAAATGTAGGTGCATAAGCACGTGTTCTGATTTATTAGCAATTTACTAAAAGTTTATCGGGAAACGACCTGCAATCCCATTTTTAACCAGATTACCCATAATTTCAAGAGATTCTTAATAAATTAGCAATACTCATGCCTGTGGGGAGAATGACCTCACTATTAAACCTTATTTACGAAATTGACATTTTTCAATCATATCTCAATCATTATTTCAAGAGCGAAATAATGGTATTCTTTAGCACCTGTCATTATTAATGTACCTATCATATTATATAATTAATTTTATTATAATTAAGCTATTAACTACAAATTGTGGAATGAAATTGGTTATATATGTAAACTGTTTTTCACAATAAAAATAAAAATAATATTTAAAAAAATAAAAAATACTCATTTGTCTCCGTGTACGTCTATCTTGTCGCAGGTGGATATCTGAATATAATATAATTTATGTATTTATATAATCTCTATAACACTCTGCCGAGTAACCACCCAAGCCCTAGCATCCACCATAGTTGTACAATTACTACTGTATGTTTTGTAGTTTATATTAGTATAAACTAGTGTATAATTTTACATCATTTTATTTATAGTTTGTTTAGTTTATGTATAAGTTTATATTATTAGTAATAATTTATTATGGTAATAATGTTTGAAATTAAAAAAGGTCTAAGATTCTCAATTTGTATTTATCTTCCGTGTCGTCAATTGGTTAAACTTTAGCATTGATATTAATTTGATGCTTATTAGAAATATGACATGAATAATGAAAATATTGTCAATGGCATGAGTATTATTGATTTTAGTTGAAAATAGAAAACCCAGAACATTTAAATTATGTTGAACGTCTCTGTATTGTGTATTGAAATATCAAATACAATCTTTCGGTGAAAACTTTCTTCATTACATTTTCCGATAATAACCATAAACATTTTCCGATAAACCAAAATAAATTACCACAATTTAAATTAAAAACCCTCGGTATTAAAAAGAAAATTAAACCAGAATTTTATACGTTGAATGAAAGATTCGTTTGAAGATTAGGAAAGCAGAAGGCCAAATATTTCAAATCTCGTGCAACCATCTCTTTTGCTGTGAAACCAAATTCCGGCTTGGGTCTTCTCCTTTATTTGGTGCGCTCCTGGTATCTTCCTTTTTCAATGCTCGGTACACAAAAGTAAGCCGGGTGCCAGGAGGTATGGGGAAATCTTTCCCTATCAAACGTTCTCTCTTTTATTATCGAGCATGTCCCTTCCAAACACTCCGAGAATTTTAAACGTCTTTGTGTATTGTGAAAGGCACAGTTCACGTTTGTTAGGGCTAACTTCGTTTATCTGAACCATTTCTAACAAACGAATTTACGAGACTAATTAATATATCAATCATTAAAGAGTGGCAGTTCACAATGTTGTGCTAATGGCCGTGGTGCAAATGTGGAACTCAATAAAAAATTCAAGTCTGATTTTAGCGTAATTAATAACATTAGGAGAGGAATTTTCAGATGGTTTTGACATTTGTAGCGAAAGAACATACATATGCGGAAGAGATGGCACGATTAAGTGCAGTAAATAATTGAGATGCACCATCTCAAGATTCAGAATATAGGAAAATAATCACGAATCGAATAATAGAAATCTTTGTCGTAAACCGTATTCTAAAAATCTTGACTACATGGAGAAGAATGAGTATTACGAACCTATCCAAATTATTGGTAATCCGGTTAAAAATGGGATTGCAGGCCGTTTCCTGATAAATTATTTTTAAATTCTTATACATCGGAATACGTATAAAGCACCTGCATTTGCTTTGATAATATACAGGGTATCCAGGGGTAAAGTGCACTAACCTTGGAGGGTGATTGTACATGATTTTAAAAGTAAAAAAGATAAATAACCTTTTTTGAAATTCCATGAAATTCTAAAATGTTGGGATTTTCAAAAACACCTGTTCCGACATCGTGATACTACATTCGTCATTTACTAAAAGTTTATTAGTAAACCTGTAAATTTATTCGGTAAGGCATGCAATCCCGTTTTTACCGGATTACTAATTATATGAAGAGATTCGTAATAAATTATCAGTACTCATTTCACCGTGTAGCTTAAAATAAAATTTTCACAGAACTCTCAAGATCTTGTTTTATGTAACCTAAACCAACCTTCACGTCAATTGAAAACATGTCGTGTGTAATAAAATTAAATCAAAAAATGTTATTCCATTTCTGCGAATGAAATATTGAAAATATAATAATATCAATTCTATTCTAATCGAAAATACTTAGCATAATATAAGTTCTGGGAAACTTTATTTGAATATTATAATAATATTCCATTTTTTTTTTGTACTATTTTGGAAAACCTTGGAATGTGTACCCAAGAAATTCTTTCATATAAAATGTTCTCTTATGATAAGCAGAATTTCGCTTTAGCGTTTCTGCTTTAGATAGAATTAGAACCGTGAAGAATTATGTTATGGAGTTTGAAGACACTCATAGGAAAGTATTCAGGATTCTAAATTCCTTTATTTTTGTCAATCTCAGTTTCTGCGGCTTGTGGTTATAAAAGCTGACGACAATTGGACAAAGTTAGATTTTGTGTTCACTGCAAGGTTGCACCGCCGTTATTGAGTTTTCCATAAAATAAAACCTGCAGTTTCACTCACCTTGGCGCCATCTGTGTTCAAGTTCCAAAGATTTTTATCGTCAGAACACTTGGAATCTTTGTAAATATGGCCCACGTTTAGGAAATCGATAGTTTAGTTCACACTTATAAATTACTAGCTCACATGTACCCGGCGTTGTTCGGGGTTGTGAATCATTTGGAGTACAGTTTAGAGGTTGTGAATTCATACATAAACATTGACTTTGCACGACATCAAGCGCACAAACGGACAGGCGCGGATAGCCACTTTATTTTATACTATTTAGACATAAACATTGTTCGTTTTAATTTAATAGTGCACAATGCTTAAAAATCATTTTTGGGACAATTTTACACATCCTAGTATCTGGAAAAACACCGCATATCCGCAGAAAATATGTTTTCTTAACTCTCTTTTTTCTTAACGAAATTGAAAATATCTCGAACAGTGAGCGCTTGCACCACCTTTTCGGTTTGAAATTTTTAGGTCAATGCAACAAATTTTGTGGTGGGAAAAATTGTTAGAAAAAGAACGAACGAAATTCTAGCGTAGAAGAATATCATCTACTAGTTCGCTTATAAAATAATATATCTACAAACTTAATACAAAATATAAACATAATTTTAATATGAGTTTTGTGCGAATTTATTAAAAAAATATACGTTTATTTAAATTATTATGTTTATAATAATGTATTTTATTTATTATGGGCTACATATTTTACAAGATTTAATGCACAATACAGTGATATCAGAAGGGTTTTTTTATTTTAATAACAGCAACAAAGTAAATAGCCAAAAACCTTAAAAATGGACATATAATTTTACATTTTATGATGAACTCACGTTCTTGACCCTCAGATTGTACATTCTGTGGTCTAGAAGTGGGAACTTTAGATCACACGTTTTTTTGGTTCTCTCTCTCTAAAAAATATCCTGTCTTCTCTCAAACCTTATCTAAAATTGCCTCCTCTCTATTCAACATCTCGTCTCTTCTAAGTCTGAATTGGACTATAATCTTCCATATTATTGAAATTTGCCCATTTTAACAAAATTAATATGTAAATTCAACCTCCCTCTCTACATGATTTGAAATGATGGCCTAGAGGGTTGAAAACTAGGAACATTTAAAAAAAATAATAATAATAATTTTGGATAAATGTTCGATTTTAAAAACGTAAGAAAGTTTTAAAATCGAAAAAGATCTACAATTACACTCGTAAATGTGATGCCAACTCAGCCACTCACCTGTCAAAAGAATTTTTTTCTTTATTTTTCTTTATTCTTAAGAATCTTTTTTTTCTTTATTTTTTTATGACGGTAAGCCGAAGGTTGCAGTATCGAATCCCGGCGTGCGCAAGTATAATTTATTTGATTAATTTGTGTTTTTTCACAATTTATTCAATTAAAATAATATATAGTATCCTTACAGCACGTTCCAGAGTGGGAGACACTGTATCGTCCTGGTGTAAGATCACCATTCAGAATTGAAACGTTGCTTAAAATGGCTTTAGACGTGTTTGGAGACCAGATCAGAATAGCCAGGTACTCCTACCTTCTTCTTCCCATCTCCTTAACCTAAGCCTCACAACATACCCCAATTACGGATGCCATTGTCTCTCTGGCTCCAGACGGTTGGGAGCAGTTGGGACTCTTGTGCAGTATTCATCTAAAAAAAATAATAAGAGTAAAACTTAAAAATTGACGTAATAGTTTTGAGGAACCTCTAACAACATAATAGTAAGCTTATTTTGTTGGTGACGAAAAAATACTTTTTTTTCCGAACGATGTTGAAAAGATTTGTCCAACAGAATATTTCAAATTAACCTCTACAGAGTTTTACAACCAAATTAGCATCCGTTTTATTTGACATCCAAAGGTTTACAACAATATAAATCTTATTTCAACCTACCTAACAAACTTTTATATCCTAAGAAGGTTCAACTAGTGAGAAAATTCATACAAAGCCTTTCCCCTATACTTCGTACAACCATCTCCGCAAGTGCCCGCTTTTATCTCCCAGCTCTAAACTTTAATCCAATTTCATGTTTTATTATCTCCACTTAGCTTTCTGCATTCGGATTTTTTATTCTTTCATCTCCTTTTTCGTTCTCCGCTCCTGGTAACTATTTTTCAAGTTCAGCTGGCTTTTTTCTCACGCTGCAAGGCCCGCTACAGTGTCAGCCAAGCGAGAGACTTAATTAATTTGTACGATTAGTGACAATTTATATTAAAAGACTTTTGTCTTGCTTAAAGCTGATCGATGGATTAGTTCTATAGTGTCTGCAGTGTCTGCAGAGATTAATTATGATAATAATACGTTTCGCCAAGCACAAAATTGCAAATATTTTGATTTAGGTTTGTATGAACAGAAACTCATTGGGTGAACTGGTATGATTACTAACGGGAAACTGCCACCTCAAGAGACATAATACACTTCAGTTCTGCAGTTCAACTATGGTGCCAATGTCCCGTCCTGATGGGAACAAGGCTCAGCTACCTGGAAAGACACACTGTAGAACCAGAAGACATAACCGAATATCTAATCACAACCCTGGTGAATGCGGAAAAATGGGTGAAGGCCCTTGGACTAAGTGCTCGCGAGAACTGTGCAATAAAATAAAATAAAACAAAGCGTGTATTGTTTCATTTGCACCATTAAATTCTCAGTCAGCAGTTCTCCCATATGATTTAGAACGATAGTTTCACGATGTTCATCCAATAGTTAACATTTCGAATATGGAACTTGAATGAAAAATATTATTCCTTAAAAATCCTACATTCTTATATGTAGATCAATAAACGCTGATGATATATTCTCACCCTAAACTAGTAAGAATTTATATAATTATACTTATAATATTAAATCTAATTTGAATATGATTAAAACGGTGAGAGATTTGAACACCCTATGATTGGTCGTTGGGTTCCGACAAAACTGGTCACTACTGCAGTTTACAAACTGCAACTATTTCAAAAGAATTCCTATTTTTTATAATTATTAATATTTACATTGGGATTTGTTGATTTCATACAGACCTAAGTGGGATTGACCTTAGTTGTTAACCAAACTTAGTTGCTAAACAAAACCGAGGTACAATCGACCGCAGAAAGGCTATTTCTCGTAAGCGAAATTATTTAGATTTTCATTTTCTTTAAAAAAAAAAAAACTGCGTCAATCTGTATACTCAATATATGGTATACAGATATATGGTATACAATATATGGTATATTAGTATCTTATCTTCATCATAAATATATAAACCTCTAGTATACAAATCGATGCAGTTTTTTTTTTCAATTAAAGCTGCATCAGAAAGTAAAAAATCAAAAAAATGTCACGTCAATTAGTTTTTCTGACATATTATATCAGATTTCGATCGTTACGGCGGACTTGAAAAATGAAAACATCTATTAAATTAATAGGTATGAAATTGTAATTTTTTTAAAATTTATGGTAAAAGATATTCATAAATTATTTTTTTAATTAACAATTTTGCTAAACGAGGAACAATCCAATTTCAAAATAATAATAAAAATACAGTAAAAATGAATAAAAATTGCGAGGAAATTCTCATAATTGTAATTGCCGCTACCCGGAGAGCATCCCGCAGGATAGGTTACCGCCAATTATGTTAATTCCCTCCGGGTCGCTCCAACTATAATTGTTACGCACGACTGAGTGAGAAAATTTACTAATTTTAACTATTTTACAAGCGCCAGCGGAATGCAAATAGGCTCAGCCGACAGTGCGAGATCTGATTTGTACTTTTAAATTACCCAGATGATAGATACTGTTTGTAGAAAATAATTTTAGAAAAAAATAAAGAAAAAAGTAATAAAGAGAAAGAATAATAAGATAACAATGAATTAAAACATTAAGTTACCTGATGTTAAAATAATAATAATAATAAACAATAATTAAGAATTAAACTATTTATTGGATAACCAAGATCCCTGCAAAGGTAACCCTAGGTGGTTCGCTACGTTTGGTGCCTTAGCAGGGATGCCCGGATTCATGGGGTGAGGTTTGTCTAGGTTTTGACTGCGGATGCGTTCGCTCACCTACGGCTTGTCGGATCAGGAGAGACTGGTTGAGGGAGACCTTTTGACCTCTCCAGCCGGATTCTCTCGGAACATCGCCTTGTACCGCGGAGGGATTGATTCATAGGTCCGTCACTCGTGAACACATTGACCCCCAGATTCCTATCCATCCCTCATACTTTTTTTCCTTTCCAAAACTTTCTCTTCCTCCTTTCCCTAAAAAGACCCTCCACACAGCATCCCCAAAGATTACATAGGCCCCGAAGGAAATCTTTACTCAGGGCGTCCTGTGTGAAGCTAATTAAAATATAAATTTAAAATATAAATTTAAAATATAATAAAATTATAATATAATACTACGATAAAGAAAAACAAAATAATGTTAACATACAAAGGGTTGACTTTTAAAGATAAATTCAATAACCGTGTACAATAATAAAACCAAAACGATTAAAAAAATCAAAATCGGGAATTAATTTGACCGGTTGGTGGATGAGTTGACATCACGGTCGGGTCCCACCCAGGCGTCGTGTGTTTAATTTTCAGCTGGCTAAGTCCTCCATCACAAGCAAATTTTCCCGCTTAATGTGGTGGTAGTAGGAGATTTTCAAATGTTGTCAGGTTATTCGTAACCTGGGAATGTTTGTTTTTCTTAAAAGTAAAAGGTTGGGCATAAGTTTTGTTTGTTGTTTCAATTAACTTAGACTTTGAACCTTTTTTATTATGATTTGTATTTAATCCCATTTTTTCATTGTATTGCATACCACTTCAGCAAGATGGCAGCGTTCAGCAGCAATACATTGATGTAGCACATTTCTGAAATTTGGGCTGATATTCTTACAGTAATCTGTTATTGAAGAAATTAATCTGGAACATCTGTAGTTCCAACAAGATGGGGCTACAGCACAACACTAGGATTTCTATGACGAAATTGAGACAAATGTTCCCTGCTTGACTTGTGTCTCTGAGGAGTGACGTGGGATGGCCTTTTTTGACTGGTCTTTTGTCTATGGGGTTATTTGAAGGAGAAAGTTATCAAATAACGTTCCCACACTGAAGCTGAGCTGAAGACCAAAATTATTGAGGAAACATTTGATCTACCCCTTGACATTTTCAGAAAAGTAGCACACAACTTCAGAAATAGACTACATCAGTGTTTTGCAGCTGAATGCCACCATCTTACTGAAGTGGTATTAAAAACTTGGAATTATATACTGATTATGATAACAAAAGTTACAAGTCTCTCCTCAATACCTGGTCTCTGAGTATTTTGTCAATGATAGCTAAAATAAAACCACGAGTATGCCAATGCAAAATATTAGCATCTTATCTGTAAAAGGGTGGAAAATGATAAAATATTGCTTCCTAAATTTAAACTGACAAAAATGATGCTGCTATACCGATTGAATCTTTTTTGAAGAGACCTTTTCCGCAGCAAATCATCTTAGCTTAATTTCATAAAATATTCCTCGTGATGGTTGCAGAATGACCTTATTAAAAGTGGTACCCAAAAGTAGAGCCACTTTCAGTCTTAAATCGGTGGTTATATTTGGATTTTCATTAATCATCAGAAATAAAATATGATGATTAAATTATCGAACGGAGTCGGTCTCCAGCTAAAAAGGCGCCCACTGCTCTGGACTGTCGAACAAAGAATGGTCCCCAGCTTCAATTAAAACTCTCATGTTTTGTGTCTGAATTGCAGGTTTGGCAACTGATGTATCCCAAAAAATGTAGGGTCTACAATCTGATCAAAGTCAATGCGTAAATACTGGAGGTGCCATACACAGAAACCATAGATACATATCCACACATAGAAGGATCCACACACTTAATTAAAATGTAAAAAATGTGTTTGTGTTAGACAACATGAAGTAGTACTAATTTAAGTTTATTAAATACTTTTAAAAGTAAAATTTAGGTCAAGTGATAATCGAGCAAAAACAAAATTTTCAAGAAAATTTTTAAATTTCTGGGGACTATCGCTAAATACCTCGAATATGTTGTCAGTACCAGAGGATGTTATGTAAATATGTTATTGGTTATTTTGGTTCTGTGGAATGTAAAATGGAAAGTTTTAATGAAGCTTCATTAATATATCTGATAATATGAAGCAGCTAAAACTCTTGAATGATGAGTTTTGGCGTCATAAAAAGATCGGCTCTTTCCGTGTGAAATTTATTGAAAGCCATTGAAACGTTTCAGCGCGCTGCGTCATTTACGATGTTATATAGTTCTGTAATAGAGTTCTTAAATATATTATATTATATAATTTTTTCGACAAAAGAGTTTTGAAATCTCGGGCAGGGCCGGATAGTAACGGTTCGCGACTAAATTTAAACAGTTGAGTTCTCCCAAACCTTGTCTAATCTCACGTTACGATAGGTACTTTTTCTAAAAAAATATTAATATCGTTCGTTTAAAATCTCTCTCTTTGTCTCTCTCTCTCTCTCTAACATGTGAATCATTTATCAGCTATCGGTATATGTTACAGCGGTTCGCCTATATTACGTCATATTCCAACATTTCAATCGGGTCCAGAAATAAATTGTAAAATCCCTATTCACTAACAAATCCCAATCAATTTGGCTTTCTTCCGAATGGATAGGTACGCCTGGCCCGCGCCCATCCGCCGCGCTGCCGCGTGAAAGTGAGCCGTGGTTTTTTGTACCTAGTGTACGTGGCTTTTATTGGAATGTTCTATTATTATATCTAACATGAAAATCTGACTATTATCAGTCTATTTGATAGCAAGACTGAAATTAGATTATTCATATTACAAATCACAGCTATTGTTGACAGCAAACCGACAAATAATACATTGTGGTAAGTGGAAATATTCAAAAGATCTCTCTGATGACACCCAACCTTCGGTACAAGACAGCAATATAGGAATTGATGCTCATTAAACATATCAGAAACTTTTCAGGTGAGGTGCCCATAGAAGACTAAAGCATCCCCAATAAGGACCTCCAGTATTTTTTTATTAGATATAATTTTTCGGGTCTCCCAAATTTACACCAAATCTTTTAAAAATTATTCAAAGTATATTTTCCCCAAAATTATTCAAAAAATTGAAATGTTAATAATAGAAGATGCCCGACTAAAGAAATGGTCGGAGTATCAGATACAACCATTTTCAACATTGGCAACTATTAAAAAAAATGTGCGGTGAAAAAATGAAGACAATGTTGGTAGTTCTTATTCGAAGTATGATACAGTTAAAAGTGACCGAGGGGGATAGGGTCCCATTAGCTCAGTGGTTCGAGTCCTAGATGTGACCTATCCTTTTCTGAATTTCAGATTTTCGTTTAGAAATCGCTAATATTGTCTTCAATAATTAAACATTACAATTTGAGGTTTTACTTAATAAAGTTATTCCGAAAAATAAAAAACAAATTATTTTCGTTGTAATGCAAAAATATTCAGATTTTCATGAACAAGTGCTCCGACATTATGATAATATATTCGTAATTTATTAAAAATTTATCAGCAAACCTGTTAATTCATTATTAATTTCACAAAAAAAGGCCTGCAATTAAGTATTTAATTGCAGGCCAATTTTTTTTTGTGAAATGCCTAAAACCAAAAAAAAAAACCTGCAATTAAGTATTTAACCGGAATTACCAATAATTTGAAGAGATTCTTAATAAATTATTATAGGAAAATGGCTTTCAAACTTCATTCAAACACTATTTCAACATTATGATTTAATTATTATAAATCTTCCATTGGATTTCGTTTCAAGTACGAATTTCCACCTAGTTGGAGTTAGAGATTCGATAACATAAAAGCAGATTCGTTAGCAGTTGGTTTCGGAATAAAACACGGTAACTTTGTTCCCAGACCTCGCCTATAAAATTGAAACATGCATAGATCAAGGGTTGCGATATAAAAACGATTTCGCACGGTGTGCATTTCCCCGCGCAATCTAGTTCGTGTGTCCCGAAATGATTTTTCATTTATAATTTTCCGATACTGGCCTTGGAATGAAACGGTCTGTCCAGTCGGAAGTAATTTGATTTGTAACGTTTTTGAAATATTGGCATTTTATTTGGGATTATAAAGGGTGAAATGTAATAACTCAACATCAAAGAAAGTACAAATGTTAAATCTTCGTTAAAAAAGAAAAATAACTTGCACCCGTGTAAAAACATGAGTGGCAATCGGCCGACGTGAGAAATGCTTATTGTGTGTGATGTGTGAATGCGGTGCGGTGCAGACCACCGAACATGTGGTCAAAGAATGCCCGCTGCATTCATTCCCCGGCGGGATTGACGAGTTCCACAGGGTTACGTTTCCGACCTCCCTCACCATACAAAAGAAGAAGAAGTAGACTAGCACATTACAATGTAGTATTCTATCTCTTCCTTTTATTATAAAAATCGTGTTAAATTTTATTTTTCTTTGATAAATTAGACGTGTAATTTAAAAGAGCAGCTAAATTATCTCATAATGAAACGAAGTAACCAACAAAGTCATATGACCTAGCTATTTTTATTTATTACTGGAAATTTCGCCTTCTAGAAATTTCTAGAACAGTCCAGAACATTCGAGAGTATTCAAAAGCATTCCTCAACATTCCAGAACATCCACGAACATTCTAGAATATTGTGGAATGTTCGGGAATAGTCTGGAATGTTCGGGAACATCCCGAAATATCCCAGATCATAATGAACTAAAAACGGGATTACAGGCCGTTTCCTGATAAGCTTTTAGTAGATTCATAATCGTGACAAGAACTTTAAAGATTTTTTCCGGAATGTGTTCATAAAAATAATTATATTTTCTCATTTAGTATTATATCGTTATATATTATCAAAGCATGGTACAGGTGGTCTTAAGACGTGATCCGATATATTAGGAATGTACTAAAAGTTTTACAGGAAACGGCCTGCAATCCCATTTCTAACCGGGTTACGAAAAATTAGAAGAAATTCTTAATAAATCAACAATACTCATTTTTCTCCGTGTGCTCTTTGACTCTTATTTCCTTTTACCGCAAACGTGTCTTCCGTAGATAATTAAGTACAGATAAATGTAATTTCAATTTGCTTTTCACAGTCATGTTGACTTGACAAGGTATTGTAATACAACCACGTAAAAATAATATTTAAATAAAAAGTTACACTTAGAAATTCACATTACAAAAAGTTTGTTTCCGCAACCGAGTTGCAATACAAATTCTATTAACATTTTGAATAAATTTATTTAGCAATAAAAATGCTTTATATATCATAAAACTTTTAGAAAGTCTGCAACAAAGTGGGAAAAATATTCCCCGACGCAACCTACGTAGCTGCGATTTAGTGTTAAGCCACGTTCGCTTACAATAAATAAAAAGGTAGAGGTCTCTAGTGGACAAACTTGAAACAACTTTCATAATTAACAGGTTAACTTCACTAACTAAATGAACGTGTACCCCTAAATGCAAAATTTACTAATTAATAAAATGGTCAAGATGTTGTATTACAAATTTGGGTTCCGTCCACAAAAATCCACAAAAATGGATTCATGTACAAAACACAAATAGTGCAGTAGGTCTGAAAACGATGTATTTTCAGCAAATCTTTCTTTACTTCCACAAAGATTAAGATAGACAATTAAAAAAAATATTTCATTAATTTATCTATCAAAATATTTGTGGAAGTTCAAGAGATTTTCTCTAAAATGCTCTCGAATCTCCTAAATATCTCGTCTTTTGAAATTGAAATTGTCACTTCGGCAAACGCCTATAGGCGCCTTCTTACGGTGCCTTTAGGCGTGAAGGGCAGTCAAAAGGTTAAAAAACATATTTATTCAATACACTTATCTACATATTTGGAGATTACAGCGGGTCTAATTGTTGCTTCAATAGCTTAGTGTATCGAACGTCATCAGCATCATCAATATAAAATGTACATCAATTATAAAAAAACACAACAAAATGCCATCATATTTACCACTGTCGAAAACTATGTAAAACCTTCCATAAAACTAATGTTGATAAACCTGCCTTACATATAGGTAACTCATGTTTAAAAACCTGCCCTGCCGTTTAACGGTAAATTTTATCGCTCGGACCTAAAAGGCAGTTGTCTCGCTTCAACTCAAGCAACCATCTTACTCTGGCTAGGCAGCCGCTGATTGGCTAAGCACAAAACCTGCTTGAGCGACCCACGTGTATCCAAGAGATTTGTAAAAAAATACAAATTTGCAAGCCCTTCCTGTAATAATAGGAAACAATGTTAACTAAATAATTATATACAAAGATACTTATATGTTAATTAAATAAGCTCGAATAGAAATAAAATATGTTACACGTAAGATAATTATGTAATCAGCGAAACTCTGAAAATGTTACAGAGATTTGACCACTTATCTTGTAGAATATGTCTTATTATAACTAAATAAACAATATTGCGACGATGTGGTTTTGGCAGGGCGACAGAGGCAGATAAGGTCTAATATTATAAAATATTCCTATATTTCTGAGATAAACAGATTTAATCCTACAAGCGTGGCGAGCTTCATAGCAAGAAAAAAGCAAGCTCGTTACGGGAATTTCATAATACAATCAAGGGTTGGAGGCGCGGTCCTATAGAATCTTATAAAGGCGCCGCAAAAACCGGTCCCTTCACCATTCCGCCATAAGCCCTGGACCGAGCAACATCTACCGCTGTCCGCTCTGCCTGACCCGCTTCGCTACCTGAGAGCAACACGCTGTGTTTGATTTCAACCCGGTTCCCCCCCCCGCTCCACTTCCGCTGTCTACTGCAACTGCCTGCTGCTGAGCTCGCTGCTCACCGACAAGCCAACGACGCCCAGACGTCGCGGCGCCTCTGCCTCGGGCTTCACTGAGCCTTCCCAACAGCCAGCCTCGGAGAGAGGATCTGCCATTGCCTACTGAACCAGCCAGCGCCCCGCAGAGCCGTTACCGACTGAGCCTGGAGGGATACAAGAAGTTGCACCCGCAATAAAAAACAACCGCCTTTATAAAGGCGTTCTTTTCAAAAGCAAATTACAAATTTCGAATATATCGTCTTTCTCAAGACGCATTCATTGAGGCAAACATATTACAATAGTCGATATTCCCTGCATTTTTATGATATTTTAAATAACTCTGTAATGATTCAAATGAAATACCTCAAGTGCTTTATTTGAATCATTACACAGGACAAAGGCAAATGTGTGCCGGTGCTTATATTTTACAGTTTTTTCTTGTGCAGGCAAACACGTCCCGTACAAAGTGGTCCATTCGAGCCGGAACCACACATCACGCCTTCAGTCCTGCCCCGGTGGAGATGTCATCACCTTGCAGTGGCTGAGAGACCCGGAAGTCATCTAAGATGCCGGTTTCCCGCCCTGAAAGCAGACACACGCCGGCTCCCGACCGCCTTCCCGCCAGCGTGCGGTTCTGCTCGCTGGAACACCAGCCGATGTCAGAGCAGTCCAGGGGCACCCCCCTCCCACCGAGCCCTGAGCCCTCTCGGCTCGGGCTCCCTCATGCCCTGAGCCCTCTTGGCTCGGGCTCCACCGACAGGCCAACGACGCCCTGACGTCGCGGCGCCTCTACCCCCGGGCTTCTCTGAGCTTGCCGGTGACCGACGCCCCAACGTCGCGGCGCCTCTTCACCGGGCTTGCCGGAGACCAAGGCCCCGTTGTCGCAGCGCCTCTTCCCCGGGCCCACGTGCTTTCCTGTGCTCGCTGCTCCCGATGTCGCAGCACCTCGGCCTCGGGCCCCACATGGCTCGGGTTTATTTGAGCTTGCTGTCGCTTACCGAGGTATATAGAGCAGAGGCCTGCGCAACCAGTGACATCCCGGCGGCGGTGATTACACACAGTCACCGCTCCAGTGAGCAAACAACGCCCACACGGCTTGCCACTGCCTGTCAAACTCTACATTGGACAGCCAGCAGTATACCAACTCAGCCAATGTATAACGCGCACGAGGCCTGCGCAACCAGTGACGTCGCCGGTGACAACCTGTACAACACCGGCGACGACCAGTGACATTGCCGGTGACATCCCGGATGCAATGTCTTACATACTCAGAGCCACACGATGAGCCACTGCCTGTCAAACTCTACAGTGGACAGCCCAACAGCCAGCCAGTATACAAACTCAGCCAATGTATAACGCGCACGAGGCCTGCGCAACCAGTGACGCCACCGGTGACAACCAGTACATCGCCGGTGACAACCAGTGACATTGCCGGTGACATCCCGGATGCAGTGTCTTACATACTCAGAGCGGCACGATGAGCCACTGCCTGTCAAACTCTACATCGGACAGCCAACCAGTATACATAAACAGCCGAGATATAATGCGCACGAGTCCTGTGTAGCCGGTGACAACCATCCGCCGCCGGTGACAACCAGTACATCGCCGGTGACAACCAGTGACATTGCCGGTGACATCCCGGATGCAGTGTCTTACATACTCAGAGCGGCACAATGAGCCACTGCCTGTCAAACTCTACATCGGACAGCCAACCAGTATACATAAACAGCCGGGGTATAACATGCACCCCGAGCGCGCTGGCGGCCAGAAACCTATGCAACCAGTGACACCGCCTACAGACGGAGTACCCTACTACCTTATACGATGTGCCAGCCGTACAGTGACCCGCACCCCCAGGACTCCGATAAGATGACGACAATACAATTCGAGTACACTGGGGATCATTACGTGCGCTTTGCCGGGGGATGAATGCTAACTGGCACGCAAAACAGATTGCAGACCTATAAAAATAAACATCTCGCCGCCAAGCTGCCGAGTTCGCAGTACCGCAGCCCGCCTTGTTGGATAAGCCCCCTACTACACTGGGCCACCATCACCAGCCAGAGCCCCCTGATGCGCGTATGATGGCTACGTCTACCCACGAGCTTGAAGCGACCGGCCCGACCTCGAATGCCGGCCCCCCGGATACGTAACATCTCGAGAGCCGACACCATCCGGAGCGCAGCCCGATTCGACTGCGGCCAGCCAGTCACCTACGTGTTTGCTGCGACCGTCCCGGCCTCGAATGCCGGTCCCGGATATGCAGCAAACCGCAACTATATAATGGTCACTCACAAGTTTGCGGCGACCGTCCCGGCCTCGAATCGTTGCGGATATGCTGCAAACTGTGACTAAATGTTGGCCATCCTGTCAATCACGTGTTTGCTGCGACCGTCCCGGCCTCGAATGCCGGTCCCGGATATGCAGTGAACCGTGACTACATGATGGCTAGCCTGTCACCCACAAGTTTGTAGTGACCTTACCGGCTTCGAATGCCGGCTCTGGATATGCCGCAAAGTAATCCCCGTGACTACATGATGTCCGGCTTGTCATCAAAATTGCAGCAGCAAGCTAGCCGGATTCAACTCTGGCCCCTTCACAGTTCCAGCGCGCACCTAAGCGCACATCCGGCCTGAAATGCCCCCCTCCCCCGGATACGCAACAACTCAAAAATGCACGACCGATACCCCGACACAAAAGGATACCAGTTCACCGCCATTCAAAACCTGCGAGCGCGCCTAAATCCCACGCGCGTCACCCTGCAGCCGCTCCCCGGAACCGAGAACTAACAAGCAAGCCCCAAGAGTAATCACCACGGCCAGATGGGAGGAGTGACCACGCACTCAATCACTGGATTTGGATGCATCAACCACCACCGAAGACTGACACGTTCGAAAAAATAGCTCGGTGCAGCCACTACTGCACGGGAAGGAGAGTATCGAACGTCATCAGCATCATCAATATAAAATGTACATCAATTATAAAAAAACACAACAAAATGCCATCATATTTACCACTGTCGAAAACTATGTAAAACCTTCCATAAAACTAATGTTGATAAACCTGCCTTACATATAGGTAACTCATGTTTAAAAACCTGCCCTGCCGTTTAACGGTAAATTTTATCGCTCGGACCTAAAAGGCAGTTGTCTCGCTTCAACTCAAGCAACCATCTTACTCTGGCTAGGCAGCCGCTGATTGGCTAAGCACAAAACCTGCTTGAGCGACCCACGTGTATCCAAGAGATTTGTAAAAAAATACAAATTTGCAAGCCCTTCCTGTAATAATAGGAAACAATGTTAACTAAATAATTATATACAAAGATACTTATATGTTAATTAAATAAGCTCGAATAGAAATAAAATATGTTACACGTAAGATAATTATGTAATCAGCGAAACTCTGAAAATGTTACAGAGATTTGACCACTTATCTTGTAGAATATGTCTTATTATAACTAAATAAACAATATTGCGACGATGTGGTTTTGGCAGGGCGACAGAGGCAGATAAGGTCTAATATTATAAAATATTCCTATATTTCTGAGATAAACAGATTTAATCCTACAAGCGTGGCGAGCTTCATAGCAAGAAAAAAGCAAGCTCGTTACGGGAATTTCATAATACAATCAAGGGTTGGAGGCGCGGTCCTATAGAATCTTATAAAGGCGCCGCAAAAACCGGTCCCTTCACCATTCCGCCATAAGCCCTGGACCGAGCAACATCTACCGCTGTCCGCTCTGCCTGACCCGCTTCGCTACCTGAGAGCAACACGCTGTGTTTGATTTCAACCCGGTTCCCCCCCCCGCTCCACTTCCGCTGTCTACTGCAACTGCCTGCTGCTGAGCTCGCTGCTCACCGACAAGCCAACGACGCCCAGACGTCGCGGCGCCTCTGCCTCGGGCTTCACTGAGCCTTCCCAACAGCCAGCCTCGGAGAGAGGATCTGCCATTGCCTACTGAACCAGCCAGCGCCCCGCAGAGCCGTTACCGACTGAGCCTGGAGGGATACAAGAAGTTGCACCCGCAATAAAAAACAACCGCCTTTATAAAGGCGTTCTTTTCAAAAGCAAATTACAAATTTCGAATATATCGTCTTTCTCAAGACGCATTCATTGAGGCAAACATATTACAATAGTCGATATTCCCTGCATTTTTATGATATTTTAAATAACTCTGTAATGATTCAAATGAAATACCTCAAGTGCTTTATTTGAATCATTACACAGGACAAAGGCAAATGTGTGCCGGTGCTTATATTTTACAGTTTTTTCTTGTGCAGGCAAACACGTCCCGTACAGCTTAGTCTTTAGAGCAGTCTAACCCAAGTTGCAGAAGATGACGGTCATCAAATTCCGAATGCGACAATAGCATTTCATTTATTTTTTAAGTACAAAGACAAGACCCAAAACTTTCCGTTGATTAGAATCCCCAATGGAGGTATAATATGATAAGATATAGTGGAGGCAAACGAGATAGGGAGGAGAAAGATTGGGAAGTACAAGCTAAGTAAATTTTATAAGCTGTCACTTACTGAATGCCAGAGGCTTATAATAACCGCCTTACAAAATACAAAACACCAAACATGTATAATGTTAATATCTAGTTGGATGATAATTCTGCTTCTCGTTTTTTTGTAAAACTACATTTAGTTTAGATTACACCAAATAGCGATTTGACTCGAACTTTAACCCGTCGAACATTTCAAATAGGTACAAATAATAGAGTAACAAACACGTCAACGATGTTTGTTCTGCATGTGTACGCTTCAGTCTAAGTATAATTAATTTATATTTACCCGGAGAGCAGAATTTCTCAGGAGATCAAACATCCCTCAGCTATTAGGCAAATTCAATTCTAGACGTTGGCACCAAATATGTTATAGATTTCGTATCGTTTGCTCGCCGATTAGTACTCTGAAATACAAACTAGGAAATATAAATAGAAGGTAACTACTTATATATCAGGAATTCATTACAATATTTGAATCAATAGAAAAAAATATTATCTTCCATAACATTGTAATGTTTTCTTCTTCGCTTGATGCTCTATATACAAGAAAACAGAAATATGATTTAAAATTTTCACGCCCAAAAGTATTTCTGTTATTTATTTTTGGGGCGTTATGCTGTGTTGAGCTAACTTCTTCTTTAGCCAACACTATAACGTTGTCCAAAACGTATCAAATTATACTGCATCAACTTTCGGTATGGTCTCACTAAAGTAAATAATTCACTTGATTGTGCATCTTTATCTGGCGTTCTCAACTATGCTTCTTGACATAATCGGTTGATAATCCATGATTATTCAATAACAATACTTTTCTGTGCTGGAAGTATCATATCCTATTGTTTCCTAAGCATTATACGTGCAAATATGTATATCTACATATCAAGGAACTGTGAACTTAGGATGCCTTCCCAGCCACATGGCGTGAAAGTGAGTCTGTAAGACAAGTGAGTAGGTGAAATACGAACAGGTATAAGAAGGTCTACCAGGGCGTGCCGTGACATCGTTACGAAGTAATAATTTATTTTATTAGGAGAACCCCCTTGAGGCACGCAGGTTCAGTAACATATAAAATTAAAATAAAATGCCAATAACAAATTTTTGAATAACTAGCTAAAGTTTTTCGTTTTTTTTAAATCAAAAATCGACGGTAATTCTCCGCCAAATTCTTGAACGCCTAAATTTCATCGAGGACTACGGTAATTTCGCTCTACAGGATGGAGATGACAAAAGGAGATGAGGTTGTTGTTTGTGCAAAAAATGGGCAAAATTGCTCGGAATAGAACTGTAGATTTTTCTTAAAAAATACAATCCCACGCACCACATTTTCTTTATTTTTTAATAAATTATATGAATGTGAATAAGGCAAGACGTGTGCCAAGACCGAGTTGTTTGGCTGTGGCCATTAGTTTTGTTAGTTTTTTTAGTTATTAAATTATAAAAAAAGGAACAAATCAATAATAATTCACTGAGCAAACTTACTGATATAAAATATTGCTAGTTTATTAAGAATATCTTCAAATTATTCGTAATCCGTTAAACGAACGTTAATCCTTAACGAACGAAAAGATAGGTTTCCTGTTTAAGTTTTAGTAAAAAATAAACGTATTATCGCGATGTTGGAACGCATGTTCATTATATTTTTGCATTTCGTCATTATATATCTATATCAGGGCAAATGTAGATGCATGAACACGTGTTCTAATATATTAGGAATGTACTAAAAGTTTAATAGGAAACGGCAATTCTGTTTTTAACCGGATTTAAAAAAAAGGCAATACTTATTTTTCTCAGCGTATATGTAAAAACAAAAATTACTACTACTAACAGTTGGAATTTTTCAGTTTCGAAAACTTGAGAATTTCCCGAGCAATTTTCCAAGAAGAATTTTTTTCAAAAAATAAAAATTTGCCTACATGGGTGATTTCCAAACTATCAAAACATATGTTTTTATAAAAAATTTCCGACTAAAATTCCGATTTTTTTCACAATATCCCGGAAGAATTTTATACAGAATAATTAAAATATTTCACCGTTGATATATTCCAAACGTGACATAAAGAAAAAGTTTAATTTTCAAGAAAAAAAATCTAATTTTCGAACTTCAAATAATATAATAAAATATCACGACAAATTTTCTAAGAAGAATTTTTTTTTGAAAAAAAAGTTTTCTAAGATCAAAAACATGAAAAATTTACAAACATCGAATAAAAAGATGAAAAAGATAAATGTCTTACCAAACAAATACTGAAAATGTCAAATTTCTAAACTAAATATTGAAAATAAAAGTCTAACTTTTGAAAACAATTAAACAATTGAAATCATATACGATGATATTCCTGTCACGGTTTTTTTTCCCGTGAAGTTTGCGGCCCCTGGATCGGCCGATATTATTTTTCCAAGGAACCGGCTAGACGTCTCAAACTGATTTGGTTGTAATTTGATGTCACAATGCATAATTTCAATAAGCAAGCGACATTAACCTAATGCAGAAATTTTCCACACTGAACTGCGCTGCATACCTTAAAATAACCTGTAAAATAACTAATATTTCTGTTGCAATGGTTGAAGTGTTCGGTGGTAAAACCATATAATATTTTATAATAGATTTATTACAGCAAGGATTATTTAATTAATCGCGGCGCGAGAGGAGTAAGTTATTTTGATTAGCGCGTTAAAACGTAGCGCGTAGTAGACTGACTGAGTACCTTCCCGCGGTCACTTCTTTAAGGTGCCAATGCGATTCAAGTTGCACCTAAGAAAGTTCCCGAACATTCTAGTTCCTATGGCTACAAACATTGCCACCCGTAACGCTGAACAACAGCCGAAATTTTCAGTATGTTCTATGACGGCCTAGGTACCTTAGCGCTTGGCACTGTGTACTAAGTAGTACTTGACACCGAACAACTCGAGTAGTGGCGTACCACTACATATCTATAATATTTGTAATACTTTAGAAAATTAAAACTTAATATTAGTTTTATGTATCGCTTAATTTTTTAAATTCTATAGTAGACCTGTATAATATCAATCAATCTGTTGGTTTTGCTATTCTGTTACTATTTTATATGTATTTTCATTGATTCATGTACTGTACAATATTTGTAATACTTTGGATTATTCTTACTGGAAAAATTTTGTTACTAAATATGAATTTCATTTTACGTTTAATTTATAAAATTCTCTAGTAGACCTGTAAAATATCATGTTGTTAAATAAATAAATGTTAGTTATGGATAAAAATGTAACAAATGTTTTTTTTATTTGAACTTTCATTATAACTTTTTATTGCATCCGGTAAATGATTAAATAGCTTTTGGCGTAGGTATTTGTAGTGGTTTTGTGTGCAGGTGTCGTGTTGCATCTAGGTCTTTCATATGTTATTTGTATATAATATATATATAGATTGATACATGATACAGGAATCTTCAAGGATAGAAATCTCCTGGAAAACCTTAGTGAAAAAAAAATATACTTCAAAAGCTTTGAATTCTCCGCTTACCTTGCGTCTACCATCTCTTGTGGGAATGCACACGTTTTCGGGGTGCTTTTGTAACTGTTTGGCTAAAAAATATAACATTTTCTTCTATCAATTCGATGTAGTTCGAGTAGTGTTGTGTTTACATTATACGAAGTTATTGAACTAGTAATTTACAATGATTAATCACTTAGTGGAAACAGGACGCCCCTGGGGTTTATTTGAGGTAAGCACACATTACTATATCGTGGGCAAAACAACTAAATCTGTAAGCACCGCGTAAATATGACTATTCCATTATCCATTAGTCTAACACGCTTCTAATAAGCCATTAAAATTACCAAACAATTTTGCCCCACCCCTTCAATATAATAAATAATCTCACTCATGCATAAATACATTTTGGTCCATGATATTTCCGGGTTTATTGCATTCATTTCCATTATTACTCAAAATGCATTCACGTAATTACTGCCCTATCTGAAATACGCAAAATTAGTTGGATAAAACACAAATTTGCTAATCGTATAAAGCTTTACAGTTTGGAAGGCGGGCTTGGGTATCGCAGCCCGGGTAACCATTTATTGGATAACCAACACCTCTGCCGTAGGTCACCCCAAGTGGCTTGCTAAGTTTGGTAATGTATCAGGGGTGACCGGATTCATCAGATTAGATGTTTTCAGAATCCGCCTGCCCAGCAGCTGCGTGGCGTGCTAGATCGGGAGAGGCTAGTTTGGGGAGACCCTCTGTCCTCTCCAACTGGTCTTTTGATCCATAGCCTTGCGATGCAGTGGGAGGTATACGTTCATATGGACACACTGATATCTAGATTTCTACCCAACCCTCATACCTTCGCAGAACTTCTTTTCCTTCGTTTCCTTAAAAACATCTGCACACATCATCTCAAAAGATGACAAAGGCCCTGAGGGAAATTATTTTCCATGAGGCGTCCTGTTTGGGGTTAAAGTTTTAAAAAAGCTTGATATTACAAGATGAATTGATAAAAAAACATTAGAACTCCTTTACCTTCATTTACAAATCTTCAGTACCATTTTATATCAATTCTCGAAGGAAGAAGATCAGGTGGTCATCCAGGAGATATAAGAAATTTAGTGGCTGAACGAAGAGGGAGAGTTTGCAGTGGACTGATCCACCGAATTAACTGTTAATAAAAGGGACTTCTTGATTGTTCCTTTGTCGAAGAATTGAGATGAAAGATTCACTCAAAAACCTAGTAAATCTTTTGATTCAATTTATGTTCGAATCCTTTGAATCAATGAGTCTGTTTCAAGACTACATATATTTCCAATTGACATGATTTTAGATATCGTGGCCAAAACAATTGTTGTTATTATTTTTTTTTGATTATTATTACCATGCACTATACATTCTAGTATTACACTTTCTCCGTCTTTTCAGATAGCGTTACTGTTTCCATCATCAATGCAGAAGTGTAGATTATGGTGAAGTATGTGTTTATGTATGTTAAAGCTTAATAGTTCTTGATATCCGGTACTTGACGACTACACCAAAACTAAGCGCAGTAAACCACATTAATTAATTTTTTTTGCAATTAAACACAGGCCTTTAGAGGCCCTATCACTTCTATGTAGATAAACGACCACTTCACCAGAATGTACTGATGACAGACGGAGGAAGCAATTGGTACAATAACCCAAAAATGAATTACGATGATACTCTCGATGATTCGTTAAGATACAATGCTTCTAACTTGAAAATTAAGCTTGTATACATATTGTTATTCTATACACAATAAAAGCTAGTAGTTCGTCATACGAGGTAATTTAGTTAATTTTTTGATCTGCTTGGTTATATGGAGTAACCATTAAATCAGTGTATTTAGGAAGTATATTTACGAGAGATGGGAAGGCTGACAGCGATATTGAAAGAAGGGTAAATGCAAGAAACTCGGTTAATGGAGGACTGAACGCAGTTGGCGCTAGAAAAAAAATGTCCAAAGAAGCGAAGTTAGCAGTCCACAATGGAGTGCTGGTACCTAACCTGATATATGGAAGTGAGGCATGGAACTGGCAAAGAAAGGATGGCTTTTGAAATGAGATCTCTGAGGCGTATGTGTGGTAAAACCATGTTTGATCGTGTGCGTAATGTGGAGATCCGCAAAGAGTGCAAGGCTGATGTAAGCATGATGAGTAAGATTAAGAAAGGGACGCTTAGATGGTTTGGGCATGTAGAGCGAATGAGCGAAGATAGGAGTGTAAGGAGGATATATGATGCAAAATCCAAAGGTAGCAGAAGTCGGGAACGCCCGAGAGAGACATGGCACGATCAAGTGAATCAGATACTTCAGTCAGGACATGTCAAGAGTCAGAATAATTGAAGGGTATGTATGAGACGATGTATGAATGTGAATGAGGTAAGAAGTGTGTGCCAAGACCGAGATGTTTGACGGTCTGTCCTTTCTGCTTACCCCTGCGGGGAAACGGCGTGATGGTTGGTTAGTTAGTTTTACCATTAAACCAGTAGTAACCAGCGCTTTTTAAGAATTGTGAAAATTATATATCTCTATTTGTTTTTTTGTTAGAGACCTGAATATCTTGTCAGAAAATATACATTTTCTATCTGAAAAGACTGTAATGAATAAATAACATCCGTTTTTCAAAAGTCAAAAAAATATCCAAATCACATTAAAATAGTTAGTTTATCAAAAGTTTACACGAATTAACTCAATTTAGTAATGAATTATCCCTTGAATGAATGTTAATCAATGCTGTGTTCGTTAAGTTTCGTAACTTACTATAACTTAGGTCTATCACATGAAAAGTGGCAATGTAATAACTTGGTATTTGAGAGAGGTAAATCTATAGAAACTTATACTAGTTTCTCTCAATATTTGATTTCAATTAACTTTATAAATTGCAGAAATAATGGAAAATATTTTTTTTAAATTCAAACTACCTTTGATTGGGTTTTTATTCTTTACGAACAAAGTTCTAGAAATTCATTTCAAACTTTCGTGAAATGGATAATAACTCTCATTTGGAACAAGTTGTTAAGACTTTTGTGGTTAGTAACTTTTTATATAGGGCTCCGATTGAAAAAACGCTCCTACTTATAAGAACCAACTATGCCAGAGAATGAATATATTTTTCGTTTTGATCTCACAGACTTTTGAAAATCTGTGTGAAGGGGCATCACGTCGTTCCTCCTATCACCTAATTGTTCTAATATCCTAGACATTAGCGTAAGAGCTCACCCATAGATGGCGCTAAATATTATAGTATCTGAATACCCATAGATGGCGTTTAGCTGACTAGTGTTGTAGATACCGATGGTGTGATAAATAAGGTGGGAACTTCAAGTTCGGGTTCCGCATGATTCCAACCAACTGTTAATTAAGTTATCTGATACAATAGTCAATTTATCATATTAAAATTCCAATTTTTTTTGAGCAAGAGTTTAATTCAATAAGAGAGTTTGTGAAAACTCGTGTTAGTTAGAAATTTCCAGTAAAGGTGAAACGAGGGTGACAATTTGAGGGAATACAATAAATACATTGATGCGTTAATAATGATTTTTCACTGTCTCCAGGAGCGTAAATATTATATTTTATACTATTTGTATCCTGCCAATAGCGCGTGTTGCTTTTACGTCCAACAGAAGGCGCTGTTTTTCAAAAATATCATGTTTTTACCTGTCACAGGTGACATCTTTATAATACAAGTTTATAAAAACACACGCATATTTGAATGCAACCTTGTGTTGAAATTTCAACGTAATCGGTGAATTTATATATATGATATAAATTTTTTTTTGTGAATATTCATAACTGTTCATTTCTTCCCGGAATCAGTAAAACCATGTCATCTTAAATCAGGGTGTCTTTTGGGACAGAAGAGAATGAAGCAACATTTCAATTTTGAATGTTTTTCTCTAACCGTGGAGATCCTGAGGGTATTTACCATTCTTGTACCTGCCTCATAAACGCAAGATTATATCATTTTATAAGAATTAATAATCGAATAATAAATACTAAGCGACAACAATTTGTCAAGCGGACGCAAATAAAAGAGACCCAAAAATTTGATTATTATAGTCTAATAAATAATCACCTCCGATGTTGTGAAAATTTATAGTTATTGGTACTCCCCTTAATAATAAGCACTGAAGATATTCAATACATTCAGATATTTAACAAATTTCAAGTACGAGATGTTCGAAAAATTTACACACAACAATTTTAATCCAGCCATCTCTTAAAAACAAAACAAGCAACTTTTACGAAAATACATAAAACACTCGAAACACATGGCATAAAACCAAGAATAAAATAAAATTAAAAATTACTAAAAAATAAAATTTATTTTTTACATTAGCTCCGCCTGTAGCGGTAACTTACGATGACGTAAGCGCACTAACAAGCAACGGACAGTGGTCTATTTTTTAACATACATTCCGCTTAGCGCCACAACTCTTGGGCCACGAGATATATTTACATATTTGGTGACAGCAACAAAAAATATTAATATTATTATCAGTTAAAAAATGTGTAAACCATTTAGATACCTTATAAGCAAATAAATAAAAGCAGTAGCTTAGCCCTTGGACCTTAAAATTACACTAGGCATAAACCAATATGTTCATTGTACGCGTTCTAATAAGTATTAAATAATTACACAGTAATCAGTACCGGTATGGCGTTGTTGGGAAACGTGTAATGGAATGTATTAATTACCGGATCGATAAGTACGGAGAGTTCGCGTCAGACTGATTATTCGGCAGGTACACAACGTATGACATGATATTTAGCAGTGGTGAACATCACCGCCACCCCTGATAACATATTATAGTGCAAATTGGAAGCGATTGAATCGGATCCCCGCTGTGCTTTGCGTGAAATTTTGGCAAATGATTTGCCGCTGATTAGGATTGGATAAATAAACGTAATGGTGATTTATAATAAAGAAAAATGTTTATTTTTATCTATTGTTTTATTATCATCATCATTATCTTTCTCCTTAACTTCTGTAGACACAGGTTTTACCGATGAATTCAACTCTGCACCACTTTTTATAGTAAGCTGTAATTGAAGAAGGGTTCTCTGAAGGTCTAGCACGGACGATAAAGCCCTATTCTTTTTTTTAAATTTCTTGCTAGAGCAATCCCGATGAGTTTCAAAACTCATTATAGGACGAGAGGAACTTACAACACATAGACGGTAGTTAATAGTTATAATTTTATATTTTTTTATTTTATTTATTTATTATTTATTAACGCCCTATTGGGCTTTTACATAATAAGTTGACAGTATATGTATATAAGTGTAACATGTACATGGATAAAATAGCTAAATATAATTTATTCATAAGGTAATTAGAAAATAATATGGTAAAGTAAATGTATGAAGGTATAAAAAAGTATGAAGGCTAGACCTTTTTTTTTAAAGCTAATAAATACTCCAAGTTAATACTTAGCAAAAAGGTCTAAAATTAGTTGCCTTTTGAAACTCGCAAAGTTATTAACACCAAATATGTCGATAAGTTTACAATATTTGTTTGCAAGGTGATGAATTCTTGGAATTGGTGAGTACAAAGAGTAGTTAGTATTGAGGTTATTGTTACATTTAAAAGTGTCTATGCTTCAAGTTTGTCTGGCAGGTACATTCATATAAATTAATTCCAATAATTCAGGGCTGTCAATGAGAGATTTGATAATTTTGAATAAAAATAATATATCAGTTAGAACTCTTCTATCCGATAGTTTGAGAAGTCTGGTTTCGGTACGTAAGTTATTATAATTTATAAATTCGATGGGAATATTCATTTTAAAATTGATGTACCGAAGAAATTTATTTTGTACCTTTTCTAAGGCTTGAGAATGGACTTTGTAGAACGGTGACCATACTGTTGAATTATATTCTATTTTACTTCGTACTAATGAGCAATATAAATGTTTTAAAGTTAACACATTTTTAAACTTTGCCCCCATTCTCAAAATAAAACCGAGCATTCTCATTGCATCGCTAGTAGTTTCATCGATGTGTAAGTTAAACTGTAGACTTTCGTGGAATAAGATACCGAGATCTAGAATCTGTGAAACTCGAAGAAGATTAGCGCCATTAATGAAATAAGAAAAATGAAGAGGATTTTTACCTTTGTAAAAACTAATAATCTGGCATTTACTAATATTTAGTTGCAAATCATTTTCTGAACACCAAGCAAATAGTTTATTCAGATTCGACTGCAAAATAGCGCGATCATTATCATCTTTAATTATTCTGTAGATCTTCAAATCATCAGCAAATAACAGAACTTTGACTTTGCTAAAAATATTTACTATGTCATTGATGAACAAACAAAATAATATTGGGCCCAGATGAGATCCCTGCGGTACTCCACTTGATGCCGCAAATTTGTAAGAAGTGAATGAATCAACCTTTACCGCTAAGTACCTTCCCAACAGATAACTCTTAAACCATTCAAACATGCTCCCTCTCACTCCCAACAATTTTAATTTACGTATTAAGATTCTGTGGTTTACTTTATCAAATGCTTTACTGAAGTCAGTATATATGGAGTCAGTTTGATATGATGTGATAAAGCCATTAACGATATCATTAGTGTATAATATTAAATTGGAAAGCGTTGATCTTCCTTTAATAAATCCATGTTGAATTGGTGAGATTACTCGTTTAAATTGAGATATCAACTTGTCTAGTACTAGGCTTTCGAAAAGTTTGGGTAAAGTAGACATTATGCATATTGGCCTATAATTTGTTACTTCGCTCTTATTTCCTTTTTTGAAAATAGACGTCAAATGACTAAACTTCCAAAGGTCAGGAAACACACCTGATGAGAGTGACTTCATAAATAACTTATGTATGGGATGTGACAATGAATGCATACAATTAACTAGGAATCTAGGTGGAACTTTATCGGGTCCTGAGGATTTGCGGGAATCGAGACTCTTCAGCTTAGACATAACGTCCTCTATAGTTACTGTACAGTCAGATATATCAAGGTTTTCAACCAAATTAGAACAAGAGTACTTACTGTCTACACTATTACTAACATATACACCACCAAAAAACTCAGCAAACAGATTAACAGTTTCCTGTAAATTTTGTGATTGTTTACAATCGAATGACATAGTACTAGGTATATAAGTTCCATTTTCTTTTTGGGATTTAATATATTTCCAAAAGAAATTTGAGTCCTCTATGAGAGAGCTTTCGACAACACTCATGTAACTGTTATAACATTTAGTAGAGAGCTTATTACATTTTGCCCTCATTTTTTGAAAGGCAGTATAATCGATAGCCAGGCGACTTTGTTTGAACCTCTTGTGCGATATTTTTTTGACGTAAATTAAGTCAATCAGTTCTTTTGAGAACCATTTCGGAAATTCAGTTTCCCTATAAACTGTCAAAGGTACAAAATTTTTGATTGCAGAATTAACAATGGAGTAAAATTTTACAAGCTGTACATTAATATCAGCATCAGTATCTAAAAATGACCAGTCACTCTGTTTAAGAAAGTTAGAAATTTGAACATAGTCTGCTTTTTTGAAATTGCGAGTTTCTTCTATCTTTTTTACAGTGGGAATTGGTTTAAGATTAGACATACATATTTCTAGTGGCGGATGGTAAACATCGACGGGCAAAAGTATTTCTGTGCTTCTCACAACACATATATCAGACACATTAGACAAGACCAAGTCCAATGTACGGCCACCTATGTTTTTTTTTTATTTTTTTTTTTTTATTATTGTACGACAGACAGGTAAGTCCAATTATGGTACAATTTTATTAAAACTAACAATACATGTACATATATTTTTTTAAATATGGTATAGTGATATTAAACACATCTATATCCGCTGGTAGGGCATTTAGTAAGGTCATACCTCTTGTCATGCTATGTCGGGCAATGACATCTGTCCGACCCTGCGGTATACAGAATAGGTCGTGGCTACGATTTCGACAGTATTTATCAGGAACGAATAATCCACAGCATGACAGGAGATATGGGCAATCGATAAGGTTTTTTAGTAACTTTAATTCAAATACCATGAGTCCGGCATTACGCCTAGTCTCCAGGCTTTGGTAATTTGTCTCCTTTAGCAGTTCCACGTGATGCATGAATTTCGGATATATTCCGTATGATCGCATGTAAACATACCTTAGGAATTTTTTTTGAATTTGTTCAATCATATTTATGTATTTAAGTTGATAAGGTATCCAGACAGTACTGGCGTACTCCAGCTTGCTTCTGACCACTCCGTTGAACATGGAGGTCATTGCTCCTTTGTTATTGAATTGTTTGCAAGTTCTAATTACAAAACCAAGAGTTTTGGAGCAAGCCGAGGTAAGCTGGACTATATGGTTTGAAAATGTCAGCTTGGGATCAAAGATCACCCCAAGGTCCTTGATGATGTTTACGCGTGTAAGTACTTCACCATTCATTCTATACTGGCAGAATACCGGATTTTGTGAACGACCGGATGTTATGAACACAATTACACTGAGTTAGTCCCAAGAACAGGGCCATATCTCTAACTTCACGAATTTTAACATTGGAACAATAATTGTCAGTACTTATATTACACCAGTCGTAATGTGGGAGGTTGTAATCACCAACTAGAAGTAATTTTGTATGAGGGTATTGGGCGCAAATTGATTCGACCTCTTCACAGTGATTGCTGTAGCATTGAACGTCAGAATTTGGAGGTAGGTACGCACATCCCACTATTATTTTTCCGCCAGAAGTGTTCACTTTGACAAAAATTTGCTCGATGCTTGGGTTCTTCGTGGATATTTTTGAGGAACTGAGATTTTTTGAGATAGCAATGGCTACACCACCCCCTCGTGTTTTGGCACTTGTTTTAGAATTTCTGTCCGTGCGGTATATATTAAAATTAGGGAAGCCTAATTCAGCAGATTTCTTCCCGATTCAAGCCATGTTTCGGATAGAAAGAAAATATCACTGCTGATGGTTGCAGCCGATGCTACCAAAATGGGAAGTTTGGTGCGGATCCCTCTCACATTTTGATAATAGCACTTTATTATTTGCTGTCGTAGTTTTTTGGTACACAGTTTATAATTTTTGGGACTGAGTTCACGTATTTGATTGTGATATTTGTTTCACCGTTTTTCTTCCTCGTGTCAAGTTCGTTTCGTAAATCCTGAAGTTGAGCCCTCTGCAAATTAGTTTGATCATTACTGGCCTTGATACCATTTTTGATTCTTGCACTTCTTGATAAAACCTCACGCGCCGATACAGATTCGTTAAATTCGATCTTAATTGGTCTTGTTTTGTTAACTCTTTGTACACCCAGTCGATACATCTTAACGACATTTGGTATGATTTCGCTATTAATATCACTTATTACTGAAACGACTTTTTCTTTATCCATTGCGATAGTCGTTGCAGTAGATTCCGAGATGCTCTTCGGAACATTAAAGAGAATGATATTCTTCGATCGGATTTTTCTTTCTTCTGCTTCCGCGAGCAAATCATTTATTGGAGAGCAGTTTACTGGAAATTGTTGCTTATCAATTGTCCTTTCATAAGTATCAATTTTACCCACGAGAATCCCCACCTTCACTCCTACGTCTGTCATGTTTCCAGAGACGGTTGATAGTAGTGACAATATTTTTGTCATTTGATCCCTGGTGATTTTAAGTGCAGGATCGGTGATGGCTTTATGGAGGGCACTAATTGATTCTGTCGCCATATTTAATGATGACACGGCACTATCGTTATTATTCATAATGACAATAAAATAAATATTATTTTTTAATTTTAGACAAGAATTAAGTTTTGACAACCCTGCAGCACTAAGCGGGAACTACTATTATAAATGTATATTCAGCTCACTCAGTGTCGTGAGTAAATGTCACTTTTCGTTTTAAATTTATAATAATGTTTGCACAGAGTACGGTTTAAAAACACCAACGGTTTCGAATGGCAATAGTTATTGAGATACCAATGAGAAATTATTTATTGCAGTGATTTATTGTGGATTAACTAGTTTTATAAATATTGGTATTTTGAAATCAAAATTATAAGTTTCGCATACGAAAACAGTACAAATATAGAAAAATATCATAATTCCACGTAGTTCCACGTACAAAACAGTACAAAAATAGAAAAAGGGAAGTTAAGTACAACAAACAAGAAAAATCAAAAAAGGAAACTGACAGGGATATACACATAAGCACAGAGCCAAGGTATGAATTTAGAAGAAGGTACATATCCACTAATACATTGGTAAAAATAGATTATGCTCTATTACAAATACAGCGGTTAGAAAAGGAAAGAAAAAGAAACAAAACAAATTACAACACGACAAGAATTACCTACGTATTTTCTTTTTTACATGTTTTTTAAAATACTATATAAAGGGGTAAAATACTATAGTGCGCTGCCGGAAAACCTAAAGTCTGCCCGAATTGGAAAGTTCAAGATGTTGTGTAGGAGCCACATCAAGCAAGAAAAAATATAGTATATTTATATGTAACAAATTAATTAGTCATTTGTTAACTTAAATGTACAAATTACTAAAATAAAATTAATAAATAAATAAATAAAAAATTGTTTTAAAACTTTACTTTGAATTTTTGGATTATGCTGGCTGTTTTTATAAATATATATATATATATATATATATATATCTGGAAGAGAGTTATATAGTGTGTTGGCAATATAGTTAAGAGATATTATTCCATATTTCCTAGTGTGTGTTAGAGTAATGCGAATTTTATTGCTATTCCGAGTATTGTGGTTGTGGATGTCTTGATTGTAAAGTAGCTTGATGTTAGTGTGGGTTGATTGTTGGGTAATTTATAGGATTGTGGTCGTGATTTCATGTTTGGGAAGGACTGGGATTGGAAGGATATCGGAAATTGAATAAGGGGTCTATGAATCTTATTTAAGAATCCCCTTGCGAAGAATTTTCCCTAGAAACGAACATGCAGTAAAAAAACAGCACTGTTGGTCCGAAAAGCATTCCAACAGCTTCCCTGATGGTGAGTTCCTAAAATTAATAGAAGAAACAAATAATCTATTAAAGTCGGTAGCTACGTTAATTGATCCGATTTTTTATCGATTAAGTTATCGATTTTTACTGTGCTAGACCCCCAGGGTTCAATTGCTAGATGTGAACGAACCGTTTTCTGATTTTTCCGTTTCAAATTTTCGTTTGAGAGTCGTTAACATCGTCTTCAATGATTGAATATTACAATTTGTGGTTTTACTCAACAATGTATTTTTTTAATCTTATTCGCATTTTTAGTAATTTTGTGGTAAAATAAATCGCAAATTTACATTATGATTTTTCTCTTCGTTCTTGTTGATTTGTTAAAAATAATATTGTGTTATTTTGTATCCAATATCTACCTCTCCACACAAACTTTTGAAATGATATTACTCTGTATTATGTGAAATGAATATTCGATGATGTTTTTAAAAATCGTTTTAATGTTGAACTCTCAATAATTTAGATCACAAACCGCCACTGCTAAAATCTGAAAATACCTACATTAATATGAATCCATTCGCTGTACTTGAATATTCGGGTGCAGTTTCAACAGATGTCTCGTTAGATTGACTAAACAGAATAATAATAGTGCATTCGATTGATGTTTTGGATAGGTTCATCATCGGGTGTCAAACGATAGAAGTTTCCGTATGAGGTTTAGACAAAACTATATTGAAAGATAGATTTTTAAATTTCAAACTATTGTTGAAATTGTAACTCTCATGAGCATAATGGTGCTATATCACTGTATCGAACGCATTACGCAATGCTACCCAAAGGCCGCAAAGCAGATGTCTGACCATGGGAGGATAAGAAAGCTGTATTTACCCGGCCGGCGAGTACTGAGCACAACGAGCGCTCGGACACAGTATTTACGTGGTATCCCCTCCCCGGCTGGAGAGCATTGGGCACATCGCAAGCCGTGGACCCAGTATTTACGTCGCATCCCCTCTCCTTTACCCAGGCGAAGCAACGCCAAACACTGAACAGCGTTGGTCAGCCAATCAGCGCAAAGCCACTATAATGCTAGAAATATTTCTCTTTTCATACATAATTGCGCAAATTAATGTTAGATTTGCGTGAGTCTCGCCGCCATAATGCAAAATAAAAATATACAGGTTGAAAGGCTGGACTCGCGTCTATGTTGTGAAGTAATATTGAAATATGTAAACATTAATATTAAGTAGTTATAAGGATTTCCTCACACCAATGTCGGTCTGAGGACCCACTGATTCATATTGTACAATTTATTATAAAAACATTAAAAATGCTAGGGAAAAACAGTTTTCATGAGATGAAGCGGCGTAAAGAGTACTATTGAATAAATAATTTTAATATTGACTATTAAAGTCATATGAAAACACACGAAGCTGCACAAAAATGCACCTCGTTTACGCGGGGCGTTTCAGACGCGCAGACACCGATGTGTGCACGCCCCCGCTAGTCCTATATATACCGCGCGTAAAGCGATCTCAAGCCTCTCTCTTCCGACATCTACTCTGACCGCTTCACTCTGGACTGCTTCTCCCGCTGGAACTACTACAACCGCCTTTGACTTCTGACCTCTCGCTTCCTTGGACTACCTACTGCTCTTTCCTTGGATACACGACATCACAGCAACCGGAAAAGGCCCTGAACATAAAGCAGCTCACCGACTAGAAGATTCAGCACCCCTTATTTACAGTCAATGTAGAGGACTTGCGTCTGATACAATCACAAAGGGGGATTTGGGCCAGCTTCAGTCTCTAACCCTTCAATCTGAATAGCCAGGAAGTTCCCCACTATCCTCTTCCCAATCTCCTTCCCCAACCCGCACCCTTCAGCCTCATAACACACCTACCTGTCCCAATTGTTGTGAATTCCACAGTTTCTCTAGCTCAAGTTAGCATGGATCAGTAGGAATACTTATGCGGTATTCACACAAAAAATTACCATATTTTAACCTCCTCCTCCCCCCCCCTACCACACTGAAAAAAATGAGTTAGCTAAAGTGTTAAGCTAATTGAAGTTTTGTAACCATCGCCTAAAGTTCAGCTACTTTACCTAAAATACTTTATGTGCAGATACCGTCGTTGTTTAGTAAAATGTGCTTGAGCTATTACAACTAAACTTTAATAATAGCACACTAAAAGCATACTTACCTAAACAAAATAATCGGTTTGGTTAATCAAGCTAAAGTAATTTACTAAACCTATTTCACTTTAGTAACTTAAGTTTATGTGTTACTTCCCAAATTATTTAGCTAAATTTAACTAAACATCTAGTTTGGTTAAATGTTTTGTTCATATAGCAAAACTGAGGTTGGAATATCTAAATTTGGTATTTTTACATAACAATTAGTTGCTTTGCACAAACTTAGGCAAAGTGCAACAAAACTTTAGTTAAAATCTCCCGAACTTTGGTAGATCTTTTTATCGTCGCTAACGGTCGACGCGCAGGTGTTCATTTACGACGCAGTTCTCAGATCGCCACAGTTCGCACCATACGTGAATTGACGTTCGTTGCGCGCGTTGCGAATTTATATTTGAATTGAATTGAATTTATGTTAACCACTGTTCCTAGTTCCTAGTGATAATGGCAGACAAAACCATGGAGGATTATTTAATTTCTTGGAATCTGGAGGCTTACATAGAAACATTTAAAGGTGAGTTTTCTTTTTTCATTTTTTTATTGATTTTGAATTTAGATCATGGAACTATGATATTATATATTATGATAATATCCATTCTATTTGATTTAGAAACTGGCACCTTCATTATTCCATGACTCAAGTACCTACGCAATAGATTTAGAAGATTTGTATTTATTATGTACCTAGTTTGAAGAGTGCGTGTTGACGCTACAACCAAGATTGTGTCAGGAGTCATGACACAAGTTACAGAGAGTGGTATATAAAAAAATAATAATTGGATCACTTGTATAGCGCCGTTTTTGTGCAAAATCACCTCAAGGGCGCCTTTATTTCTTTGTTTGTTTCCGCCAGTATTATTTTGTATTGAACGAATGTTGTTTGAAACTGTAGTATTTTCTAAGTTACAATTTTACCCTAGCCAGAAACTAGAACCAACCAAACTAGCTTTGAAATCGTACCGATGGATGGTCAATCATAGCAGGTTATATTTAATTTTAATAAATGTGTATTGCAAATTATTAATTCGGACATAACATTTTGAACATTGAATTCTGTTGTTTTTTTTTGGGAGGGATATTTTTTTTAAATACAGGGTGACCACGCATTGTTAATGTTTACATTTGAAATTTTCATATAAATGAAATAATTTCATTATTAAAACTATTTTATCTCCGCTTGATTCATGATACAGGGTGTTCGGTATCTGCTGTTGTATAAATATACATTTTTTTTAATGAATAATTTTCATTCCTTTGAAAAATAAATTTTTATTTTCTTGTTTTGAAATTTTTTGTATTATTTCGTCGTTTTTTTTCTTTATTTCAGACTCAAGCCATAGACTCGAAAACACTCCTGATAATATCTCAAGATGATATTAAAGAATTGATTCCGACTGTAGGGCACCGGGCACTGCCTACAGCACACATTAATGCGCTCATTAATCCACCTGTCATAAGTGTAAGTTTTTAAAAGCAGTGATGATGACATATTGTATACCTAGGCCTTTTTTGGCTAACCATTTGGAAATAGTTGTACCGGACGCGATTTTGATACAAAAATAATAGTATTTAAAATAATAATTCCTGTAATTAATGAATAAATCGACTGCCGGGGGGGTCAAGCAATCCCAAAGGGATAAAAACAAAGCTTGACCCCTTCACCCTTTCTTTCCCCTTTGTGTACATACCCGCTTTTTGTTTCAGATTGAAGATATATCTTCAACTTCCAAACAAACAACGCCCATATATTATCAACACGATGACTTCCTTGTAAATGACATTTCCTTGTTGGAAAATAAAAACAAATCACAAAGAATAACGCAAGAAGCTTTTGAAGAGCAAATTTCGAATGTAAGTTAAATAATTTTAGTAAGTTTCAGATACCTAAGTAACATAGGTTAATTGTTTTATACATTCCGATATATGTATTTTAGTAGTGGCAGCGTAGAATAGCCATCCTGTGACTGATATTATGATGATTATAGAAGTGGTTATTAGTTATGTAATCAATATGCAATTTAATTTTGTTTTCCAGGACTTACGCAATCATCTCTTATCAATCAATGAAGGGCAAGCACTTTTAATGCAGTTTGAGTCAAAGGGTCTGTTGGACAATACTGCCAGACTGTGCAGTACTATTATAAGTAAGGAATTGCAGGGTAATCCAGATAGATCCATTACAAGCAAGAGATTTTATGAATTTGCTTTTCAAATCACCAAAAAAGTCTTTAATAAAGAAAGCGCAGCTGTATATTTCACCCCATATGTGTGTTTTGGGCCTACCCAAAAAATTGCTGCTAAAGGTAAATTACTAGACACATACAGGTAGCGCCGAAAAGAATTTGCCAAATCAGGACACAAACATCTTTTACTATATTTAAAAAAAAAATTATAATAAAAAATGATAATATAAATGTGTGTATGATCAAACGTGTTTTCTTTTTTGAGGCTTTACTGGTAGCTGGAAACAATATTTTGAGAGACGATTCTCAACAAAATAACTTTTATATGAATGAGGTTTTTAAGTACTTTCTAGTCTCACAAAACATAATATTTATTTATTTAGGTTTCATCTCTCAAAAGGGTTGTAATAAACTACCTGCAACTCAAAGTATTTAACCCATGATTCTGAATTATGGGTATAATCCTTCGAGTTGATGGTGGTTACATTTACACCCTGTATTGTTTTCAGCCAAACTGCAAAGCTGCACTTCCTATTTAATTTAGATAATCTAACCAAAAAGCTAAGCTACAGTACCTAAAGCTAGCTAGCAGTAGAGAGCTAAAACACCTATATCGGTAGGGCTATTCCAACCGAAGTTTAGTTAATCAACCTAACCATTTTGTAATATTAACTAAATAATAAGGTTACTACATCTAAACAGTTAAGTTTTTCTAACCGAACACTACAAAATGGTTTAGGTATATAATTTTTAGTTTAGGTAACACAACTAAACACAAAGCTGTCTCAACCGATTAGTTTAGCTAGAATATCTGAATCGTTAAGCTGTCATAAATACAGTTTATGTAACACAACTAAACACAAAGCTGTCTCAACCGATTAGTTTAGCTAGAATATCTGAATCGTTAAGCTGTCATAAATACAGTTTAGGTACCACAACTAAACACAGAAAGCTGTCTCAACCGATTAGTTTAGCTAGAGTATCTGAATCGTTAAGCTGTCATAAATAAACTGCTGTTTAGCAAACAGTAGCTAAAAGTTCGGCAGTCACCACAGCAACTAAACTGTTTAGTAGATAATTACTGAAAATTTGGTAAATCGTACCTAAACATTTCTTTCAGTGCAAGTGAGCCATATATACTTGAGTCAGGCCATGTCAGAAATCAGAATAATTAAAGAGTACGAGACGATGTATGAATGTGAATGAGGCAAGGAGTGTGTGCTAACACCGAGTTGTTTGCCTGCGGGTAAACGGCATGATGGTTAGTTAGTTAATTAGTTCATTTATGAACAGGCAAATACCAAAAAATACGACACAATATGTTTTTTTCTACAATCGTACATATCGGATTTAGATAGACTTTTCACTATTATTTAAAAAGTTCTTGAGGAAGGTTTAAATATATGATACATGCATATTAAATTTATAGAAAGTTCAGAAAATTCAATGTGTTATAATCAAGTCATAAAAAATATTTTTTCGGGCACTTATTGCTAACGCTGGCTAAACCTTATGAGATACATCTAAATAATGTACTACGGAATTATATATCTTTAAAAGTCCTACAGAAAATTCTTTGCTGGTATATGTCTATTTCCTAATGATAACCCCCAGAAATGCCGGGTACACGTCAACTAGTGCAGTTATAAAATAAGTTCTCCTACAACAACAAAAAAGAATAACAAAACCAAAAAAAGAGTTATAAAATATAAATTCTTTCTGTGACTAATAATTCTCACCTCCTATTTGCAACGTCTTCCCTATTTCCTTATATTCCGTCGCGTGCAATCAATTCTGAATTCGTCCAAGCATTATTTTTCTCTGCTTATAAAAATCCATTATGGCGGCTTATCCAAATACCGG